>NC_089495.1:199876846-200507346 GCF_036850765.1 Saccopteryx bilineata | reverse complement strand
GATGGAAGGAGGGGCCAGGAGTGCTGTGGAGGCCGGAGGCCTCGGGGAGCTGCGGGAGTGGTCTGCACTTGGAGTCTCCCTGAGCAGTCTTGTGGGTGAAGCAGTATCTGAGCTGAACCGTAAAAGATAGAGACATATAGAGCATCTCCACCCTAGAGAGGAATGGGGCAAAGGAGCGGCACTGGGAAGGCAAGTTAAGTTTCGGGGCGAGTGACACATTAAATCCCAGGAGCAGAAGGTGTCAGGAGCGCGTGGCTGGGTTTTAGAGCCAAGCTTCCTGGTCCTCCAGCTGAGGACAAGTAGCCCAACTGCCCAGCCCTCTTTCTTCCTTACTGGTGTTTTGTGTTTAAGGCGCGCGGCCCGCCCTGTAGTCTCTGCGGAATTACACACATGCAGGACTGGTGACAGCACACCCATGGAAGCTGCTTTCTCAGTACCCTCTGCGCCTCCACCCCTACGCACGCATGCACACACGCATTTTCTTCCCTCGTGCTCCAGGATACTTCATGATCGGAGCCTCCTGCTCCTCTGACCTCCGTCCTGCGCCGAGCACGGCCTTCCTGCCCGACGGCCTTCGCGTGGCTTCTCCCTTCGCCCTGGCCCTTCCCGTGGGGGTGCCTCCTCCGCCCTTCGGGCCTCAGCCCAACTTTCACCTCCTCGGGGAGGTTTTCAGTGACCACGGTGTGTAAAGGAGTACCCCACCCCAGTGCCCCTTTGTAACAGTAGTTATGTTGTCTGTTTATTCTTTGTCTCTGGGACTGTAATCTGTCTTGTCCGCCGTGTTCCCAGGACTTACACAGTAATTGACAGGCAGTAAGTGAAGGCCCGCCACTCATGAGATGAAATTAGTATTTACCCCTGAATATGAAGAAAGGTAGAGGATCCTGGCTTTACTACCTTAGTCCTTACCTCTCACTTTTAACTCTCATTTTTGTTTTCTCTAGGATTAGCCAAGTAATCAAAAATATTTAACTATGTCGAGTTAACGGCCTAACTAGCTATAGTCAACACAGAAAAATACTCCCGTTTAGGAGTCTGTAGGACAAACTGATTATTGTATACGCAGTCAGTGCAAATCACATTGTGGCTGTACTCTGGAACTGGCACAGCCCCCAGTCTCAGGCAGTTGCCCAGTGCTTTCCTGTTACACTCAGTGTCCGTGTGATCCCAGGGCCACACTGGTATCTGGACGTATCCTTGGCGTTCCTGGTTAACGAGATTTGACCTGAACTTTTAAAGGGCATGTAATTCTAAGTCTGTTGTAATGAGCAGCAGTTCTCCCTGATCTGTAAATGTCCAGAACACCGGCCTCAGCTGATTTCACCAGGCTGCGCAAACAGGAAGCCCAGAAAATACCGGGGTGAAGTCCTGCCTGACTTCTCAATCCCTTCCACTTCTGCTGGCTCCGGGTACACAGATGCCTGCCTGGTGTCCGGCTGTGGAAAGTAGGACATAATTACATAGGCAGGGGTTTCGAAAGAGGGAGGAGAGCCTTGGAGAGAGGGTTCTCCCTTCTCCAGTTCCTGGGAAAATTATTCTCTGCAGGTTTATTCAATAAAGTGTTCTTACCACATACTTTGCATCACAATGGCGAGCTGCATGCTAATTTTGCCACAGTGAAATCATCCCAGGCTTCTGGAAAGAGAGAGATGGACTCCATGTAATGAAACCATATCCACAGGACTTCATGTCTGAAACAGACAATTTCCTTAGCACTGGAAACTCAGAGATTTGTACAAAAAGGGGTAAAGCGCAGGGACGGAAGTGTGGGGCACGAGATCCTAAAGCCCTGGGTGTTGGTGTTTTTCCCGCTGAGAAGGAAGGGGCCGTGACCACGAAGTGTGGAATAGCAAAGGCTTTATTTAGTACAGTGCATCCCACCCGACCAGGTCCTCTGGTCCCGGGGACAGAGGCCAGAGGAGTCGCATGGGTTAAACCACGTGAGGGATATTTAAAGGGGTCCTCTAGGGTGGGTGAGCTAATATGATGTGGTGAAATCTCACTGGCTGGTGGACGGTCGCTCTTTTCCCAAGGACCTCTGGGGAGTTTCTTTTGGTGTGCTTGGTTGTGGGCAGCCCTAGCCAAAATTCCCGGGTCTGGGCTCCCCACGTGACTGTCCCCCATTGCCCACCACCCTACATTCCGGTTTTGTGTTAATTAGGGGTGCCGTTTATTCGTCTGGCTACTTCCTGCTGATTAGGGGCGTCCTGGGGAGGGGGAGATCAGAAGATGGTGTCTTTGAGGGGTGTCAAGAGGAATATCTGTTTGGCCGTGACTGGAGAAACTTTGCGGATGTGGTCCTGTAAGGATTTTAAAAGAAAGAGGAGTAATAGGAGGATTTGCAGGGTCCAGCCTTTTGGTGAGTTGGAGATAGGTAGGGCCCAGTGGTTCCAAACTGCCAGCAATCCTGCATGGGAGGAAGCTTGAGGCAAGAGACATGGATAGAAATGAGGGTAGTATTGAATATGGGGGAGCCCTTGGTATTGGGGAATAGTAGGAGTAAGTGGGAAGGTGCTGTCAGTTGGATAGTGGCTCCGAGACTGTGTAGAATGTCTCGACCCAGGAGGCGTACAGGGCATGATGGCATAACTAAGGAATGCAAAAAGGGGGATTCCATTCAAATTGCATGTCAGGGGTGCTGTGCGAAGGGGTAAAAAAGGGGTCCCATCCATTTCCATAATCAAGACCTGTGAGGGAATTAGAGGTCTCGAGTGTGGTGGCAAAACAGAGAAGGTATAGCCCCCGTGTCCACAAGAAATGAGATGGACTTGCTCACTAGTTGCAGCATAAGTGGGTTCTCTGAGTCCAGGCCATGTCCTAGGAGTTTAGGCAGTGTGCCCTGGCTGGCTTGTCCTCCGCGTAGAGGCGTTGAGGAAAAAGCCTGTTGCCCAAAGGGGCAATAGCTCTGCCAATGACCGGGCTACTTGCAGTTAGGGCAGGGCTCAGTGGGCAGCCACGGGCAGGGGCCCTGTTGGGCACAGCGGTCCTGCTTGCCACTCTTAAAGCAAGCTCCTGGCGGGGATCTTTTTTGCGGCTTGGACTTGGGTCGGGCACTTCCTGTGCCTTGCCCCTGTTGCTCTGCCAGTCTCAGGGTTGCCACAAGAGCCTGAATTTGGAACATTACCTTCTGCTGCATGTGAGCCTGGCGAACAGCCTTGGCCTGTTTCTGCTGTTTGGGACCATTAAAAACTTTAAATGCCATGTTCACAGGTCCCGGATAGGGATTTGGGGGTTGAGAATAAGAGGAGGGGGGGCTCATGGGGAGCCTGGCACCCAGATCCTGCCAGAAACGCTGGAGCTAGAGGCAGGACAGGGCCAGAACTTTCTGCAAGAAAATTGGGGTTGGGCCTGACCAGGCGGTGGCGCAGTGGATAGAGCATTGGACTGGGATGCGGAGGACCTAGGTTCAAGACCCCGAGGTCACCAGCTTGAGCGTGGGCTCATCTGGTTTGAGCAAAAGCCCACCAGCTTGAGCCTAAGGTCGCTGGCTCCAGCAAGGGGTTACTCGGTCTGCTGAAGGCCTGCGGTCAAGGCACATCAATGAACAACTAAGGTGTTGCAACGCGCAATGAAAAACTAATGATTGATGCTTCTCATCTCTCTCCATTCCTGTCTGTCTGTCCCTGTCTATCCCTCTCTCTGACTCATTCTCTGTCTCTGTAAAAAATAAATAAATAAATGATTTTTTAAAAAAGAAAGAAAATTGGGGTTGGGCATCCTGCAAATCGGTGTAAGGGCCAATGCCAGGCTGAGAATGGCCTGATGGAGGAGGGACTTAAAAACACAGTGGAGCCTGACCTGTGGTGGTGCAGTGGATAAAGTGTCAACCTGGAACGCTGAGGTTGCTGGTTCAAAACCTTGCACTTGTCTGGTTAAGGCGCATATGGGAGTTGATGCTTCCTGCTCCTCCCCCCTTTCTCGCTCTCCCCTCTCTAAAATGAATAAATAAATAAAAATTAAAAAAAAAAAAAAACACAGTGGAGAAGGGAGGGGCCCCTGGCCAGCAGGGAGGAGAAAGAGAGACTGGTATTTGCAGGTGAATGAGAAACATGATCCTGCAAAGGGAGGGGGCTTTCTGGAGGGAAGAGACTCGAGTGGAAGAGGTCCGCAGAGGGACCAGAGAGGGGTCCCGAGAGAGGGGCATCCCCGGGGGTCAGGCAGGAGGGGGAGAGAGTTGGGAGTCCACGGAGATGGAAAGATTAGGAGCGGAGGTTTTAGGTGAGGTTTCTCTGGCCAGAAAAAGGGCCTGTGTGGTGGGACAGGCGGCACAGAGATTAAGGACGGGAGCGTGAATACTAGAAGCCCTGTATGTAAGGGATCTTCAATCAGTTCCTAGCTTTTTTAGCGATAGTTAAATTGGTGAGGGTGTTAAACCGAAAGTCCCTTCAGGAGGCTAACTGGTCCAATTATCCAGTGGGTTCTGTGGCCTGGCCACAGTGGAGAAGAACAGTTTCCTCTTCTTTAGGGAGGGAGAGATTTCAGATAAGGCAACTCCCGGAGTGTTTTTGGATTAGGTTTAGATTCCTGTGCCCCTACGGCCACCCTCAGTCCTCGGAGTGGTCAGAGATGAGCATTGGCGTCCAAAACTCAAGCTCTGGCCACGGACGAATAGGGGAAGTGGATGTGCTCGGGACGTCTCCACGGGCACACAGGCACTCGGAATGGAAAGAGGTCCCTCACGTAGCTACGGACAGGGAGTCTCATCAGAAAGAACTGAGGGAAGGCTGGAGGCAGGGGACTTACTGCACCATGTGCCAAAGTGGGTGGAAGGTTGGAGATCCTGGTTCTTCCTCAGAGGGGAAGGGAAGAGGAGCGGTCCTTGCGGACTTCAACTCCTCCTGGGTTTTCAGCACCAAAATGTAAGGTATTTTTCCCTGCTGAGAAGGAAGGAAGGAAGGGGCCATAGCCACGAAGTGTGGAATAGCAAAGGCTTTATTTAGTATAGCGCATCCCGCCCGACGAGGTCCTCTGGCCCCAGGGACAGAGGCCAGAGGAGTCGCACAGATTAAACCACGTGAGGGATATTTAAAGGGGTCCTCTAGGGTGGGTGAGCTAATGTGACGTGGTGAAATCTCACTGGCTGACGGACAGTTGCTCTTTTCCCAAGGACCTCTGGGAAGTTTCTTTGGGCGCGCTTGGTTGTGGGTGACTCTAGCCAAAATTCCCAGGTCTGGGCTCCCCACGTGACTGTCCCCCATTGCCCACCACCATATACTGGGTGTGTAGACAGTCAGCGGACCTGTGAGCCTGCCACCAGTTCTCCTGGTAGCTGTGCTGGGCGCCTCCGGGGCAAGCTTACAAAAAGATCCTGCTGAGAGTTCCTCCCCGCTGTTCTTTAAACCAGTGGACCCCATACTTCTCATCCACGAATTCGCCAGAACACAGCTCACAGCCTGTAGAGGCCGGGGATGGTGGGGATGGTGTCATGGAGCTCTTTCCTCACACCTGCTTCCCTCTCTCTTAGACACCCTCAGATGTTGCCACCTGTCCATTTGGCCTTTCTCCGCCACCTCCCTGCCCTGCCCGCCCCCTGCCCAGTCACAGCGGGGAGGGTGCCCCGAGCTCCAGTCCCCGCCTCTGCCACTTAGCGCGCACTGTGGCCCTGATCATTATGCTTTGCTTTCTCCTCCTTTCTGTCCTCTTTAGTGGGGTTCACAGTCTCTCCCCTACTGACTCCTGGAAGCCCCGGTTCATTCAAGGCTGGCTTTTATGTTGTTAAAATTCAAATGAGCAGTCTGGGTGGGTTTTGTTTGTTTGTTCTTTAGTAAATTTAGAAATTGAAGGCACACCTGAGAGAGAGGCAGTGTGATGACACGGGAGGAACACGAACCCCGGTTAAGTCCCAGCTCGGCCACACATGGACGCTGCCCTTTTCAGAAACGCCTTCTGTCCTGTGCAGGTGTTACTTTTCACAGTAACGTCATTTCAGAGGGTTGATTTGCAGACTGAGGCAGTTATTTGTAAAAACCTGGCACGTGCTCGGGTGTCAAGGCCAGCGTCACACGTGGTCAGGGTCTCCTTGGGGGCAGAGCTTGACCTGAGATTTTTGGATTCTTATCAGAGCTTCTATCAATTAGCTGTGTGCCCCCTCCCCAAAAGAAACCAAATCCACAAAATTCCCTTTACTATTTTTTGAGCCAAAGTTCATGGGTATCTCTAGGCCCTTTCGCTAAGTCTGCCCTAATTTAGAAGCTCGGGGGGCAAGATTCTGTTCTGCCGGGGTTTGTGCCTCCCCATCTCTACTTACCTGTCCCTTCCACGGTGCAGAATTTCCCTGGCTTTGGAAGAAAAAAAGAAATTGGCCTTTTCCAAATGGTGGGGCAGTTCTGCCCTGCCTGCAGACAGTAACCGCCCCGCCGGGCTCTGAGCCATGTCCCCTCGTATTAAGGTGAGAAGGGTTCCCGTGGGCTTCCTGGCGGCTTCTTTTATGGCCGCCCCTTCCATCCGCCAGGCCCGCTCTGCAGCCTGTCAGGGGCGGATTGGAAACGGCATCCACAGCCTCATTCGGAGGCCCGCGACTTGCCTGCTGAGAGAGAGAGAAGGCTGCGGAAAGGTGGTGATTTGGTCCTGCTCCCAAAGACAGATGAACATTTCAGGCAAGGATGGGGCTGGGGGAGGGGAAGCACACCCCGCTCTGCAGACACGGCCCCTCGATGCCGCACACACCCCCTCCTGTTCATCGCTGAAGGTGAATCTGTGTATTCACGATGCACGAGCAGCCCCCAAACAGGCTCGTGCGTCTGCGGACTGCAGTCTGTCCTCCTTAACGCACCATCCACTGCGTTACCGTCTGAGTTTTTATTCCAGTTCTCTCTTACGGAATGAGCAAAACAAAACCTTTCAGAGTACCTTTTTTTTAACTCTTCCAAATTGCATGTTGAATTTGCTGATCTAGCTACAGATCCCCCACACAATACCCTTTTTAAAAAGTATCTTTAGTTTCTAAGGAAAAGACAGGCCAAGAAGCTAGATGACTTTACACGTAACATTGTTTGTTTGCAGTCGTCCCCAGATGTGGCATAAAGAATAAATAAAACCCTCTGTGTGTTTGCTCATAAGATAACACTGGAGAAGGTCTAAACACAGACTCTCTCCTCCTCTGAAGGGTGGACGGGCTCACGGGCTCACAGCCAGACGGGCGTCAGTGTTGATCCCGTCTCCAGCTCTCGCTCAGCATGAGCTCTGTGAGATTTCACCCCTCTCAGAAGGCCTCAGGTTCCCATTGGAAAAGTGGAAATAGTCACCGTTCTCGCCTCTTAGGGCTTAAGCGGAAAGGAGAGGGCCGTGGAAGTGCTGGGCATCAGGCCGGGCACACAGCGAGGGCTCGGGAGATGGCGCTGTTGGTGTTTTTCCGCTTTTGCCGCCCGTCTCTTGCCAGAGGGAAAGAGCTCACAGGCAAAGGCCTCCGACAGGAAACCGTGTTCCAGTCAGGTCTCTGACCCACACTCCGGGCGCCACCTGACATCTGTCTCAACGTTTCCGTCTGTGAAACCTGCAAGATGGTATTTGCAGTACAAACCCGACACGGGCGCACGCGGTGGTGAGGTTAATGCAGACGCGCGGCTCCGGAGTCCGGGGCGCCACGCGTTGATGTCGGGTTGTCACTGCTTCACGGGAGTCACCTTCACTCTTCTCAGAGGTGAGAGTGGAATGAATTAATTCGTGCAAGGCTTCCTGGAAATCCTAACCCTCCTGTCTTCCTTCAGACACCATTCAGCAGGTAGATTTTCACTCGGAAATTTTGTGAAGCAAGAGATGTTTACAGGACTGAAGGAGGGACTGGGTTTTTGGACTTTCTCTTTAATCTCTAGTCACCATATTCCCATTTGAAGAGCACCCGATTTACACGCCCGCGTCATTTTAAAATTGTCGGCGTGTTGTAAGGGCAGTTCCAGAGGGCGTTGCCTTTCTTACAGGGACGTTTAATTTACTGACAAGAAGAGGCGTTCATTGTCAGTGCTGATGTCGTGTTCTGTGGGGGGGGTTCTGGTCTCCCGCTTGAGCATTTCTCATAGTGCTGTTCTGACCAGCTGCGGGCACTGTCAGTCACCAGCTTCAGTCTCCATACTCCTGTGTACGGGCCGGAGCCCATTCCCGCGCTGTTCTGACCAGCTGCGGGCACTGTCAGTCACCGGCTTCAGTCTCCATACTCCTGTGTACAGGCCGAAGTCCATTCCCTTTGGTTACAAAGGCGCTTCAGTCCTCGATTTGTCACAGGTTATCAAAGCTGAAAGGAGCCCTCAAGAGCGCCAGATCAGGGAAGGCGAGGGGAGCCCCTCACCGCTCCCCGTCCTGCGGGCAGTGCGGACAGGGCTATTGATTTCCCTGTTCCTCTCCACTGAGCTCCAACTCAGCTTCATAACCCTTCTCCAATCAATACGGGCCTCTGTGGCCATTGCGGTAGATTAGAGCTGACCTTCAGGGTGAACCCTTTTTCTCTGCCCTGATCCAGACCAGGCTTCTGATTTCCAAGCAAAGAAGCTGAGGCCAAGAAAAGTTAAATGACTTGCCCAAGGACACTAGTAAGTTAGTATGAGAGCTGAGCTGATCCCCTGTGCTTGCTTCACTGTCCGACTTTGCAGGAGGACTTGTCTGTAGAATTGATGCATCATAGTTCAGAAAAGTCCTGATATCAAACATAAATGCTTCTTGTACTATCAGAAGGTCTCCTGAATGGGGTAGAAGGCAAGGGAGGTTGGATACCATCTTTAGAGTGGGGGATTTGTGTGCCATGGCCGGATAGCTCGGTTGGTTGGAGCATCGCCCTGAAGTATAGAGGTTGCCGGTTCACCCCAGTCGGGGCACATACAGGAACAGATCAGTGTTCCTCTCTCTCTCCCTCTCCCTCTCTCTCTCTCAAGTCAGTTAAGAAAACAAACAAAAAAGAGTGGGGTATTACTTTAGTACCCCTGTACTAAGGAGGGTGGGCTGCAGGTTTGCTCTGTGAATGAATGGGCCAGCTGGCTTCACTCAGTTCTTTGTCTGGTCGCCTTTGAGGTGTGTCTCTTTGGTCAACTGGACGTCATTAGCTCCTCGCCCCCCACTTACAGTGAGGCAGCCCCCACTTGCAGTGAGGCAGCCCCCACTTGCAGTGAAGCAGCCCCCACTTGCAGTGAGGCAGCCCCCACTTGGATGCTGGCAGTGCGTCGCCACCAGAGTGTTCTAGACCAAACCCTTCAGTTCTTTCAGAACCTTCTATAAGGGAAGTAATGGGGTGAGACGTCTGCGATGATTTGTTTTCTTTTAATGTCTAGAACCTTTATATCACTTTACTATTACTTTTCCGAAGACTGAGTCCTAGCCAGAGGATTGTGACCTGGGTTGTACTGCTGGCGTTCTGGTGTTTCAGACACCCCCAAGGAGTTCTTTCCGCTGCCTCCTCGCACACGGCTATCTAAGAACCATGTCAAGTTCTTATCCCAAAATCAGTGTTTTATCTAGTGTCTTAGACACCCGGAAAAGGAGCTAGAAGTATATTAGTCCTTTTATAAGTTGACCTTGTCCACACAGAGCAAGACAAGAGTGGATAATAAAGGTGACAGGCCACCACGCTTCTTTTTAAAACAGACCAGAACTTGAAAAGATGTTCCTAAAAGAACCGCACCCAAACTTTATCTTCCATCAGAAGGCTTCACGATTATCCTGCTTCTCCGAGTGTTTCCCTTTAAACACGGAGTGCACTCTTGTGTTCAGCCTCCCTGAATGCACAGCAGTACCTCTTCCGTGCCACCGAGTTGTAACCGGCTAGATAAGGCGCTATCCTGACAGCAGTCACCTTCTCTGTCTGTTGGTTTCTATAATGCTTCTGAAACTGTCAGGGCAGAAACTCCGTCTGAGAAACCAATCTCTGTTTCATCTCTGGGCATGTTCAGCGCGGCGCGGGTGATGCCTGCCGTAGAGATGAGCTATAGTTGTATCCCAGAGCTGCATTTGAAAATTTCACTTTCAAATCCTGTGGCCGCGTGTCTAAAAGTAGAATGTTGAATTGAACGTTGTCAAGAGTCTTGAAGTTCTGAAGAAAGAGGGAAAATGGGGTTTGGCATTGCTGCTCGGTCTGTCCTTTCCCGATGACAGCCTTGAGGGGAACGAAGGTTCGGGACACGCCCACCTAGTTGAGAGGAACTCGGGTTGTGGGAAAGAGTGTGATGAAGGGGAACCCCCAGGGCATCTCTGCCCTAATTGGAGAAACTTAATTTCACTGAGCTCCACTCTTCTCCTCTCTGCCGCTCTAAGTTAGCATCCTCCTTTGTTCTCCAGACCCCTCTGAAGCCTGGACCTACACAGACATGGGGGTGTGGACAGAGCGCAGACTCAGGCTTGAATCCCATGGCTACCGCACGCTCGCTTTGGATTTCCTCATCTAATACGGGGATAACGATCCTTACCTCCCAATATTTGTGGCACATAAAGGACGAAACATGAAAAGCGCTTAGCACGAGCCTGACGCTAAATAAGCCCTCAGCACACGAGCCCCTCCTCCTAGCATGTAGGAGGTGGTAGCATTGGGGTTTTTTCTGTAATAATATTGCAAAGTAGGCTGCCTCACATAGTGCCAAGTATGCAGTAATTGATCAGAGATTATATGATCTATTGATAACTAGATCTGATCAACAGCAACAACAAAAATACATGCTTTATGCTGTTCTTTCTCTCTGTTCGTGATAGCGGTGCTCCGTTGCTGTTTTCACGCCCTGGCTGGTTTGCCTTTGTCTGTGCTGTCATTCCCTCTGCCTGGAATGTTCTCTTCAGCTTTCGGCCTCCTTCAGCATCCAGCTCAAATGTGTTGTCTCCCATGAGCTCTCCTGACTTCCCAGACAGACTTATTAGTCTGTTCTTCTAGCAGGTTCACAGGGCACTCAGTACAGTTTGAGAAGACCTTTACAATAGCTATTACTACATTTAAAAAAAAAACAATTTGTTTGTATTTGTTAAGCTCATTAATCCGTAATCTCCTTGATTGTGTGAACTCTCTTCTTTATCTTTGCTGCCCCCAGTGCATCATAGAATACCTGGGCCGGAGCTCGGGTTCCAGACTTCTTTATGGGCAGGTGAATGAATGTGCTCCTCTCCAAGTTCCCCTTTGCAAACCCCTGAGGGTTCCATCTGCCTCCCCTCCCCTCCCCTCCCCTCCTCTGCGCAGTAGGATCTACTTCTCACATAGACTGACACGGTGGCCTCTGCCTGCCTCTCAGTGCTCTAAGCCGTGTGTCCCTCATGCGGGTGTTTGCATAGGCTTGTTCATGACGTTTTCCTGCCCAGTGTGGTCTGCGCCCGTCGTGGCTCACCCCTCTGGCCAGCATGTCAGCCACCCCCCGCCAGCCCTCAGAGGCCCCGGGCCTCCGGTTTCCTGCTGCCCCCTTTCCCCCCGTCCACACGCGTCAGCACACAGCTCATTAGGCAGCGCCGAGCTCCTCCTGTCAGTCCTGTTTAACAGCGGCTCTCCAAGAGCCTCTGTGCAGAAGGCCCGTGCCAGGTGCTGTCTAGAGCAGCAGGAGTAAGACACGGCACGGAAGGAGGCCCCGTCTGAGTGACTGTCACAGGCAGGCCTGGACGGCCGTCGCAGAGGTACAAAGGCGAGGCTAGGCAGTTTTAAGGGCTGAAAAAGCACATTTAGTTGGAAACCTTTCAAAAGTTTTTTAAAGATTTCAGGAAAAGTTTTGTAAGAATATCACGTTTTAGACTTTATATTATGCTAGAGATTGGGGGGTTGGGGGGCTTGAAATCTTACCCAGAAGTCACTTCTTCCCAGACGCCCCTAACATTCTAACCAACACTGATCAACACCTACCCCTTGTAATTATTTGTAACTTGTGGGCACATTGTATGTGTCCCTTTACTTTTTGGTCATTTCCTGTGTCCCCAGACAGACATTCAGCTCCTTGGTGAGTAAAACCAAGACATCTTGCTTCCATTTTTGTTCTCTTTCTGCCTTAACTCAGGGCTTAGAATGGTGTCCTTGCCACCGGGCGCTAAGCGGGGCAAGGATCTGAACCCTTGCGTCAGGGTCTCCACTCCCACCCGCCTCAGGTGACTCAGGCAGGGTTCCTGCTCCCGCGGGGTCCGTATTCCGGTAACTGGTAATTATGTCATTACGAGCAACTTAATTAACCTCTGTGTGTCTTAGATTCTAATTTGTACAGTGGGATTAACAATCCCGTGCCCGCGCTCTCTAAATTTGGTAGGAAGGACCACGTATACAATAAATAACCCTTACACTCTCCAACGTTACCGAAATGTAAGATGTCAGCAGCAACCGCTTTTTGCGTGAATGGGAGTCGGGAGTAATTTCCCCTCCTGTGCCCCAGCTGCCGAACACTTGGGAGTTCTTGAGCAGAAAGTTACGATTATGAGTAAATGAGAAGCTAAAGAGGCCCTTCTATTTTTAAACTCCTTGGACCTCAGTCCAGTGCTGCCTCATGAGCATCCGTCATGGCTGCCTCGTAACATTAGCACTATTGCCCGATTACCAGGGAATTTGCTACTAAATGGAGCTCGGAATTGGTGGTGCTCTGCGGGCCCTGCGGCGCCTGGCAGTCCGCGGCCCTCTTTGCCTCCTCGACAGAGGCCTTCAGGGGCGAGATGAAAGGTAGCCTTGTGTTGCTACAGGCTGGCCCCCTGGGCAAATAAGAAAGTGCATTATCTGCATCTAAACAGTCTCGGAGGGATTCTTGTTGTAGATTGATGGCCATCGCGCTGAGTCCTGCGCGCTGGGGAGAGTGGAAAGCAGAGTCCCAGGGGCCTCTGTCAGTGACAGGAGCCCCTCGTCAGGGAGCCACGGCCATACAACTACTGACAATTAAGAAATGGATTGTTGTCATCGGAAGCTTGCATTAAGCACCTGTCGTCTTAGGGCAGCCTGCAAGCCGTGCAGAATGAGTCCCTCACCCAGTCCCACTTCTGAAAGCTGACAGCCCGGACAGAGATGTCTGTCTCCTCTCCTGCATGGCGTGGATGTTTGCTGGCAGGGGGCGCAGAGACAAACTTCATCCCGGCTTCCGCCGGCTCACAGTCCGCTTCCCTTCTGAAATGCAGAGGGGTACAGAAACAGGGCACCGATGACGACTGAAGTCAGTGTGGGTAGGGGGCGCAGGAAGAGGGCACAGCATGAAGCGGCTTGTCAAGGGTGCGCAGGAATTTTGGAAAGAAGGGTGTGTTAGCCTTAAATAACCAGGAAAGGCTTTGAAGTAGAGGTTGCTTAAAAAACAGAGTTGGCTTGCCTGACCAGGCGGTGGCGCAGTGGATAGAGCGTCGGACTGGGATACCAAGGACCCAGGTTCGAGACCCTGAGATCACTAGCTTGAGTGCGGGCTCATCTGGTTTGAGCAAAGGCTCACCGGCTTGGACCCAGGGTCGCTGGCTCAAGCAGGGGGTTGCTCAATCTGCTGAAGGCCTGCCGTCAAGGCACATATGAGAAAGCAATCAATGAACAACTAAGGTGTTGCAATGCGCAACGAAGAACTAATGATTGATGCGCTCGTCTCTCCGTTTCTGTCTGTCCCTATCCTTCTCTCTGACTCTCTGTCTCTGTAAAAAAAAAAAAAAAAAAAAAAACCCAGGGTTGGCTTGAGAGATACCCCAGAATCCCTAGGGAGGGGCCGTAAAGGCTCTGAGATGGGAGAAGAGCTCTCTTGGCAGAGGTGGTAATAATTCACTAGATCAGGGGCTCAGATCAAGGAAGAAGGGGTGATGAAATGTTCGAGGGTTTGTGATGATGGCTGCACAACTCTGAATGTTAATAGCCTTTAAATGGGTGCTTCATATGGTATGTGAATTGTATCTCTCTTGTTTTTTTTTTCTTTTCCAAGTGAGAGGAGGGGAGATAGACTCCTGTATGCGCCCCGAGCAGGATCCACCTGGCAACCCCTCTCTGGGCCTGATGCTCTGCCCATCAGGGGCCATGCTCACAACCAAGCTATTTTTAGCATCTGAGGCAGAGGTTCCAAGGAGCCATCCTCAGCGCCCGGGGCCGATGTGCTCAAACCAATCGAGTCATGGCTGTGGGGGGAGGGGGAGAGAAAGAAGGGGGAGGGGAGGGGTAAAGAAGCAGGTGGTCGCTTTTCCTGTGTGCCCTGACTGGAAGTCGAACCCTGGACATTACACGCCAGGCTGATGCTCTGCCACTGAGCCAACCGGCCAGGGCTGTTGTATCTCAGTAAAGCTATTTTTGTTTTGGGGGTTTTTTTTAAAGAAGAATCCACTAGAGAAGAATAGATATGGGGAGAGTAATTCTGATAGGTCTGGGGTCACAAAGGTTGAGGAAAGACTCGCGTCACCCCTTAGGGCTCTGGCCGGGAGGAGAGTGGGACTGGTGAAATGGAAGGGAAGGTCGGCAGCATTGTCACCAGCAGATCACAGGCTCAGGTGACACGGACACACAGGGTGGGTGTCTTGTGCCTTCGGTTTCACCAGGTCCCAAGACAGTTGTGGAGAAAGAGGACCTCTCTTCCCTATGTTTAACTTGATGTGGAAGAGAAAGAGAGTTAAGTGTATCTTGTAGAGAGATTATTTATGGAGGCTGGAACCAAAGAGTCAAGAATGAGGGGAAACAGGTAAGTAGCTTAGATTTGTGTCCCAGTCAGCTTATTTTTTTAGGTTAAATATGTGGATGAGATCATTTTGGCCTTGACTCATAATATAGGGGGGGGAATGGACTTTAATCTTTTTTTCCTGAGCTCTAGCCCATTAACAATGAGAACAGAAGGCCTGGCCTGTGGTGGCGCAGTGGATGGAACGCTGACCTGGAACGCTGAGGTCACCAATCCGAAAGCCTGGGCTTGCCCAGTCAAGGCACATACAATTAGCAGCTATTACGAGTTGATGCTTCCTGTTCCTCCCCCCCACCCTGTTTCTCTCTCTCTCTCTCCTCCCTCTAAAATCAAATAAAATCTTTTATAAAAACCGAAAAACGAGAACATAAGAAAGATATTAGAATAATAGGTAAATCAGGGTGGAGCGGTTTTCTTTTGCGGCTGTTGTTGTAGCTGCTGTTCTTCTGTGTGGGATGGGTGGACCGGAAGCCATCCTTTCCCACTCCGCTCACTGTCCATCCTCTGTTCCCAAATGTCCGCTGGTTTCCAGGACATGGTGCGGCGCGGGGAGATCATAGACAACGACACTGAGGACGAGTTCTACCTCCGGCGCCTGGACGCGGGGCTCTTCGTTCTCCAGCATATCTGCTACATCATGGCCGAGATCTGCAACGCCAACGTCGCCCAGGTAGGGGGCGTCCCCTGCGTGGGCCTGGACGCCCTCCCCCCTCCCTGCCCCCCACCCCCATGCAGGTAGAAACTGTCTACAAAAGAAGTGGATCACACTCTCCTTGAATTCCTTCCCTGTGTGGGCCGTCCTTCTCAGGGCTGGGAGTGAGGTGGAGATTCCGGCACGGTGCACCCTGGTGTCTACCAGGACAAGTGACGCTTTTTCTTTCTCTCCCCGCTCTGCCCTTTCCTGACTAGATTCGGCAGAGGGTTCACCAGATCTTAAACATGAGAGGAAGCTCCATCAAAATCGTCAGACACATCATCAAGGGTGAGCTGGCCGTTGTGTGTGCCGGGGCCCGGGGGCATAGACGGTGCCTTCTTTCTGCATCTCCATCCGTGTCCCTGGGAGTTGGTGCACAGCGCGCTCTGCCTGCAAGCGTGAGTGTGTTGTCTCACTCACTGTGTGTCCGGACCCACGTCAGGGTACCAGACACTGACCCAGTTGTTCTCTGCCTCCGACCCTCCCGTTCCAGAATTTTAAAATGCATAACCAACAGGAAGCACTAGAGCTTATTAATTTTTTTTAAGGCAAAAATAAGGAAGAAACAGTCTAGTTCCAAACTGCATGTGCTAGAAGGGAATTGCTTTCTTAGGGGGAAAAGCAAGGAAGTAACGGAAAGGCTGGGCGTTGTGCGATCAGAAGGAAGGGAGTGTGAGGCAGCAGGGTGTCACAGAGGGCCTGCGCCCAGCCTGTCTGTGCCTCCCCAGCCGCACGGGGTCACAGAGGGCCTGCGCCCAGCCTGCCTGTGCCTCCCCCAGCCGCACGGGGTCGCAGAGGGCCTGCGCCCAGCCTGCCTGTGCCTCCCCAGCCACACGGGGTCACAGAGGGCCTGCGCCCAGCCTGCCTGTGCCTCCCCAGCCGCACGGGGTCACAGAGGGCCTGCGCCCAGCCTGCCTGTGCCTCCCCAGCCGCACGGGGTCACAGAGGGCCTGCGCCCAGCCTGCCTGTGCCTCCCCAGCCGCACGGGGTCACAGAGGGCCTGCGCCCAGCCTGCCTGTGCCTCCCCAGCCGCACGGGGTCACAGAGGGCCTGCGCCCAGCCTGTCTGTGCCTCCCCCAGCCGCACGGGGTCACAGAGGGCCTGCGCCCAGCCTGTCTGTGCCTCCCCCAGCCGCACGGGGTCACAGAGGGCCTGCGCCCAGCCTGTCTGTGCCTCCCCCAGCCGCACGGGGTCACAGAGGGCCTGCGCCCAGCCTGCCTGTGCCTCCCCCAGCCGCACGGGGTCACAGAGGGCCTGCGCCCAGCCTGCCTGTGCCTCCCCAGCCGCACGGGGTCACAGAGGGCCTGCGCCCAGCCTGCCTGTGCCTCCCCAGCCGCACGGGGTCACAGAGGGCCTGCGCCCAGCCTGTCTGTGCCTCCCCAGCCGCACGGGGTCACAGAGGGCCTGCGCCCAGCCTGTCTGTGCCTCCCCAGCCGCACGGGGTCACAGAGGGCCTGCGCCCAGCCTGTCTGTGCCTCCCCAGCCGCACGGGGTCACAGAGGGCCTGCGCCCAGCCTGTCTGTGCCTCCCCAGCCGCACGGGGTCACAGAGGGCCTGCGCCCAGCCTGTCTGTGCCTCCCCAGCCGCACGGGGTCACAGAGGGCCTGCGCCCAGCCTGTCTGTGCCTCCCCAGCCGCACGGGGTCACAGAGGGCCTGCGCCCAGCCTGTCTGTGCCTCCCCAGCCGCACGGGGTCACAGAGGGCCTGCGCCCAGCCTGTCTGTGCCTCCCCAGCCGCATGAGCTAGAAATTTTGCAAAGCTTCACGAGATGCTTACTACATGACCTTAGTTTATTCTGGTGCCCAGTACCCAGAGAGGGCTTAGTCAGGCGAGTGTCCCTCTTCCCCAGGGAGGCCTCCAGTGCTGTCACATCTTTGGCTGGCCCTGACTCAGCCCAAGTGGCTCCCGAGAGACCTCCGTCAGCACACCGGCTCTCAGTCGCCAGGCAGGGCGCCTGACCTGAGCTCTGACGCAGCCCCAGCGCGGGCACATAGCCTGACCCACCTGGTGGGAAGAGGACCGCCAAGGACGTGATGGCACTGGTAACACCAGGGGTCAGAGAGACCAGGGTGGACTGAGCAACGGCAGGGAAGGCGTTTTCTCTCTCTGGCCCTTGCTCGGCCCGTTGCTGAGGTGACAGATTAGGCTCGATGTACCCAAAGGGTTTACCTGTGAGTGGCTGTCAGCCCCACTGCAGGGGGGAGACAGAATGTGGGGAGCTGTGAGGAGAGGGTGAGGGCCGTGCTGGCTCCGGCTCCGGAGCTGTGTCCGGGCTCAGCTGTTAACTCTGTCGCCTCGGGCAAGTTGCCCGACAGCTCTGTGACCTCATAAAGTGGGTGAAGGGATTAAATGAGATGATAGATGGAAGTGCTGGACCCTAAACAAGTTCTCAGTGAACGTGAGCTGTAATGAGTAGTATGAGATATTACGGTGATAATTACCATCATCATAAGTGAGGCGTGGCTACACTCCCAGGGAGGCCCCGTGGGAGGATAGCACTGAGCTGGGGCTTCCAGGCTGGGACAGGGCATTCCAGGAGGTGGGACAGTGTGCTGGAGGCACAGCCCTCCCCGGCAGATAAGTGGGCATGGTGAGTGGAGCGTGCCCATTTAGCAGATGGAACATCTGAGGCCTTGGAGTCTGTTGTGTCTTCCCTCAGAGAGCCAGGACGGGAGCCCGTGGGGGACCGTAGCCCAGTGCCTTCCAAGGCAGATCCGTTGCTCCCCTCGTGCTCAGCATCCCGCTCGCAGGAATTAACTGCTCAGCGCCTGCCGCCTCCTCCCCAAGGTGTAGCGGTGGCAGTTTGCAGCGCCAGCCTTTAAATGCCGTTGACTTCCTACGCCCACACGTTCAGTTAGAACCTCTTACTCCCAGCTCTACCCTCTTGCGTTTAGACTTCTCCCCACACCTCCCTCGCTGTGATCAAAACAACAATCTTCTGAGAGACAAAGTGCTGTTAAGGCTGCTGACACATAGTAGGTGGGTGTTTTTGTTTCTGAGGTCCTAACATGTATAGCACGTTATACAGGAGTTTCTGCTGTTGGGAGCCAGCCTGTCCCCCTCCGATCACAGTTCACCCTCCCGGTGCCTGTTACAGTGCTGGCACAGCTGGATGCTGAGTGGGTGTCTGGGCGGGTGAGGGGCCCTGCACGGAGCCGTGTTCATCCCCCAACTCTGTTCCTCCCCCGTTCCCTTCTCTCCCGCCCCGTGCAGACCCTCAGACCTCCCTCTGGCGGGGGTCCAGCCCGTGTTCTGTCCACCACCTTCCCGCCGGCCCACTCGTCACCGCCGGCCCCGCCTCCCAGCTCCTGTTCCTCCCCCGTTCCTTCTCTCCTGCCCCGTCCAGACCCTCAGACCTCCCTCCCAGCGGGGGTCCAGCCCGTGTTCTGTCCACCACCTTCCCGCCGGCCCACTCGTCACCGCCGGCCCCGCCTCCCAGCTCCTGTTCCTCCCCCGGTACCTTCTCTCCCTCCCCTTCTCTCCGTCTGTTCCTTCCCGTCATGTCATCGCACCCCTCTTACTTCCTTCCTAGCCCTTGTCACAGTCTGGGATTGTTTTTCTTTATGTCTTTGTTTACTTGTTTTGTGTGTCTTATACATTAAATGTGAGCTCCACGACGAGGGGACGCTGTCTGGCTTGGTCCCCACGTCTCCTCAGCACCCAGGGTAATGCCAGGCACCGAGCGGGAGCCCAGTGGGTGATTTCAGCGGGGCGACGTTAAACCCCACCCTTGTGTGAATTTAACTCAGCAGATGTTTCCTGAGACTCAGCGCCGGGCGCACCGGCTGCGCCGTGCTACGCCCTGTGCTCCTAGGCACCCCTCACCCCTGCCCTCATGGAGCTGGTAGTTTCCTGGGGACACGTCCCACTTAACTCAGGCTAAACGAGGGATGCGGTCCCACAACCACGAAGCTCATGTTGTGTTCAGTACAAAGATACAAAGGAGAATAAGCAAGCCCCCTGTCCTGGAGGCGTTCACTGTCTAGTGGGAAAGATACTCTGAACTAGTTACAGTGTGGTAAGTGCAGTGTTGAGGTCGTAAACAGTGTGCTCAGGCTGCACCAGGGAGCCCCAGAGGGAAAGGCTCCGTGAGGCAGGACGGGACATCAGTGACTCGTAGGGGCTCTGTGTACGTCAGCGGGGCCTGAGCAAGGATGCAGAGGCTGGAGCACTGGGTAGGGTCGGGAGTGCTGGTGGGCAAGGCTTGGGTTCTGTTGGGTGCATGGTGAGTTTGGGGGTACGGGTAGTGACTGCAGGAGACACCCTGTGGTGAGGGCTCAGGACAGAGGCCAGTTTGGGCAATTTGAAGCCATTAGTCTGAAGGTGATTTAAAGCCAGGGAATTGGATGCTACTGCCCTCACAGGATACTGACCGCTAAAATAAACAAAGTTCTGTCCAGAGGGAAGGTTCAGGTGAGGGTTCTCGACCCCCTGCTGCTGGCATGCCCCTGCCCCGTGCCCTGTGCCCTGTGCCCCACGCACGCCGCCTGGGGAAGCCATCTGCCCACAGCGCTGTGTGACCTGAACCGCCTGGCCGCCTCTCAGCAGCCCAGGGCAGTGAGGAGCTCAAAAAGGGGAGGCTGCCAAGGGGGTGTTGGGCTGTGCCCGGGCCCCCTCTGAGAACGCCTTCACTCCCTCCCCTCCTGCTCCCTCCACCCTGCCCCCCTCCACCCTGCCTCCCTCCCTTCCTGCCCCCCTCTACCCTGCCTCCATCCCCTCCTGCCCCCCTCCACCCTGCCTCCCTCCACCCTGCCCCCTCCACCCTGCCTCCCTCCCCTCCTGCCCCCCTCCACCTTGCCTCCCTCCACCCTGCCCCCTCCACCCTGCCTCCCTCCACCCTGCCCCCTCTACCCTGCCTCCCTCCCCTCCTGCCCCCCTCCACCTTGCCTCCCTCCACCCTGCCCCCTCCACCCTGCCCCCTCCCCTCCTGCCCCCCTCCACCTTGCCTCCCTCAACCTTGCCTCCCTCCACCCTGCCCCCTCCCCTCCTGCCCCCCTCCACCTTGCCCCCTCCACCCTGCCTCCTCCACCCTTCCCCCTCCCCTCCTGCCCCCCTCCACCTTGCCTCCCTCCACCCTGCCCCCTCCCCTCCTGCCCCCCTCCACCTTGCCCCCTCCACCCTGCCCCCTCCCCTCCTGCCCCCCTCTACCTTGCCTCCCTCCACCCTGCCCCCTCCACCCTGCCCCCTCCCCTCCTGCCCCCCTCCACCTTGCCTCCCTCCACCCTGCCCCCTCCACCCTGCCCCCTCCCCTCCTGCCCCCTTCCACCTTGCCTCCCTCCATCCTGCCCCCTCCACCCTGCCTCCCTCCCCTCCTGCCCCCCTCTACCCTGCCTCCCTCCCCTCCTGCCCCCCTCCACCTTGCCTCCCTCTACCCTGCCCCCTCCACCCTGCCTCCCTCCCCTCCTGCCCCCCTCCACCCTGCTTCCCTCCCCTCCTGCCCCCTCCACCCTGCCACCTTCCACCTTGCCTCCCTCCCCTCCTGCCCCCCTCCACCCTGCCTCCCTCCCCTCCTGCCCCCCTCCACCTTGCCTCCCTCCACCCTGCCCCCTCCACCCTGCCTCCCTCCCCTCCTGCCCCCTCTACCCTGCCTCCCTCCCCTCCTGCCCCCCTCCACCTTGCCTCCCTCCACCCTGCCCCCTCCACCCTGCCTCCCTCCACCCTGCCCCCTCCACCCTGCCTCCCTCCCCTCCTGGCCCCCTCCACCCTGCCTCCCTCCCCTCCTGCCCCCCTCCACCCAGCCTCCCTCCCCTCCTGCCCCCTTCCACCCTGCCTCCCTCCCCTCCTGCCCCCCTCCACCTTGCCTCCCTCCCCTCCTGCCCCCCTCCACCCTGCCCCCCTCCACCCTGCCCCCTCCACCCTGCCCCCTCCACCCTGCCCCCTCTACCCTGCCTCCCTCCCCTCCACCCTGCCCCCTCCACCCTGCCACCTCTACCCTGCCTCCCTCCCCTCCACCCTGCCCCCCTCCACCTTGCCTCCCTCCACCCTGCCCCCTCCACCCTGCCTCCCTCCCCTCCTGCCCCCATCCACCTTGCCTCCCTCCACCCTGCCCCCTCCACCCTGCCCCCTCCACCCTGCCTCCCTCCCCTCCTGCCCCCCTCCACCTTGCCTCCCTCCACCCTGCCCCCTCCACCTTGCCTCCCTCCACCCTGCCCCCTCCACCCTGCCTCCATCCCCTCCTGCCCCCTCCACCCTGCCTCCCTCCCCTCCTGCCCCCTCCACCTTGCCTCCTTCCACCCTGCCTCCCTCCCCTCCTGCCCCCCTCCACCTTGCCTCCCTCCACCCTGCCCCCTCCACCCTGCCTCCCTCCACCTTGCCCCCTCCACCCTGCCTCCATCCCCTCCTGCCCCCCTCCACCTTGCCTCCCTCCACCCTGCCCCCTCCACCCTGCCTCCATCCCCTCCTGCCCCCCTCCACCTTGCCTCCCTCCACCCTGCCCCCTCCACCCTGCCTCCTTCCCCTCCTGCCCCCCTCTACCTTGCCTCCCTCCACCCTGCCTCCCTCCCCTCCTGCCCCCCCTCCACCTTGCCTCCCTCCACCCTGCCCCCTCCACCCTGCCTCCCTCCCCTCCTGCCCCCCTCCACCTTGCCTCCCTCCACCCTGCCTCCCTCCACCCTGCCCCCTCCACCCTGCCTCCATCCCCTCCTGCCCCCCTCCACCCTGCCTCCCTCCCCTCCTGCCCCCCTCCACCTTGCCTCCTTCCACCCTGCCTCCCTCCCCTCCTGCCCCCCTCCACCTTGCCTCCCTCCACCCTGCCTCCCTCCACCCTGCCCCCTCCACCCTGCCTCCATCCCCTCCTGCCCCCCTCCACCTTGCCTCCCTCCACCCTGCCCCCTCCACCCTGCCTCCATCCCCTCCTGCCCCCCTCCACCTTGTCTCCCTCCACCCTGCCCCCTCCACCCTGCCTCCTTCCCCTCCTGCCCCCCTCTACCTTGCCTCCCTCCACCCTGCCTCCCTCCCCTCCTGCCCCCCTCCACCCTGCCTCCCTCCACCCTGCCCCCTCCACCTTGCCTCCCTCCACCCTGCCCCCTCCACCCTGCCTCCATCCCCTCCTGCCCCCCTCCACCCTGCCTCCCTCCACCCTGCCCCCTCCACCCTGCCTCCCTCCCCTCCTGCCCCCCTCCACCTTGCCTCCTTCCACCCTGCCTCCCTCCCCTCCTGCCCCCTCCACCTTGCCTCCCTCCACCCTGCCCCCTCCACCCTGCCTCCCTCCCCTCCTGCCCCCCTCCACCTTGCCTCCCTCCCCTCCTGCCCCCCTCCACCCTGCCCCCCTCCACCCTGCCCTCTCTACCCTGCCTCCCTCCCCTCCTGCCCCCCTCCACCCTGCCTCCCTGTCCCCCTCCACCCTGCCTCCCTCCCCTCCTGCCCCCTCCTCCCTGCCCCCCTCCACCCTTCATTCTATCTGAAAGCACAGGAAAACAAAGCCAGATAAGAAAACCAGCTCATCAGTCTGTCCTCTTTGATTTTAATTTTGTTTTTCACTTTGGGTCTCTTCCCTTTTTTTTAGCATACTAATTAGATGCAAGCTTCTTCCTTTGATTTTATGGCCTACATATTTCCTAAGTTCTGCTGGCAGGATGACAGCTGATGTGTCCCTGGAGGTCCGGGGAAAACGCTGATGCGGCAGGCCCAGCAGGGGCTTTCCCGTTGCGTTTGGGTCCCCTTGCCCAGGTTTGCTCCCTCCTTTTCTGCTGGGGGCACCCAGGGAACCTGGGGTGATTGATGGCTCATTAAAGTCCTTCGTTATGCGACCGCTGGCTCGGTGCTCCCAAAGGCCAGCCTTCCCTGGGCCCGAGGACTGCGGTGCCCACAGAGGGGACGACGGTGTCTTTGCTACTGGGCGCTCCACGGGGACAGGGACAGCCTTCCTGCCTTTTATCTCCGGGGCCGGGCCCGTGACTGGCACAGAGAAGGGACCCAGCTCACACTTCCTGGGTGCTCAGGCTGTAACGCACATTCTCGGGCCCTCACCACAACCCGAAAAGGCCGGGTTACAGTCTCCGTGTTGCAGATAAGGAAACCAGGCCTCGCAGAGGCTGGGGAGGTGTGCAGTCAGGGAGGCAGGCGGGGAGGAACGCTCGCACTGTGCCCACTGGCTGGTGCTCTCCTGCAGCCTTTCTTAGAAAGCAAAGTCGGGCATTTCCCTTCGGAGCACCCCCTTGGCATCACAGGGCGCCAGGTGGTCACCCAACACGGATGACCCTTCCGGAGCACCGCCTTGGCATCACAGGGCGCTGGGTGGTCACCCAACATGGATGACCCTTCCGGAGCACCCCCTTGGCCTCACAGGGCGCTGGGTGGTCACCCAACACGGATGACCCTTCCGGAGCACCCCCTTGGCCTCACAGGGCGCTGAGTGGTCACCCAACACGGATGACCTTTCCGGAGCACCCCCTTGGCCTCACAGGGCACTGGGTGGTCACCCAACACGGATGACCCTTCCGGAGCACCCCCTTGGCCTCACAGGGCGCTGGGTGGTCACCCAACACAATGACCCTTCCGGAGCACCCCCTTGGCATCACAGGGCGCTAGGTGGCCACCCTTAGGAGGCCCTGTCCCCAGGGGTGAGCAGTCCCCTCACAGGTGGCATGACTCCCACCGCACACAGCGGTCAGTGCTAAGGTAGGGAGTGCGGATGGAGGCGCAGCTGGCCTGCGGGACAGTAAGCTGAGCTGAGCGCTGCACAGAGCAGGTGCCTGCCCTTTCTGTTTTTAACTGTGGTAAAAACATGCATGAGATTGATCGTCTCAGCCATTGGCACCCATCACCACCATCTATCCACAGAACTCCTTTTCATCTCACAAACCTGAAACTCCGTGCTCATTAAACACGCACTCCCCAGCCCCTCACAGCCACCCTGTACCTGCTCTCTGTGAAGCTGATGACTCAGTACGGAGGTGGCTTCTTAAAGCAATGAGGGACTCCACGGGCAGATGTCGGGATTGGGTGCCCATCTCCTTGGCCATGGAGGAGCAGCTGCGACCTGGGATCACATCTTAGTGTAAATACTTGCGCCCAGAGTTACCGTGGGAGCCCGTGCGAGTCTCTTAAATGTTTTTAGTCACTGGTGAAAGTTGTGGGAAGACTCCGTGGGTGCTGGGCTGTTTTGCAGAGAACTTGGACGATTACTGACTGGCCTCATTGGTGACAAAAAGAATGAGCCAAAGACTTCAGAATGCTTTCAGAAATTGGCTCTTGGCCCGTGGATTTGCTTGTGTTGCTTTTATGGCTTGAAATCTCTTAGACGCTCATAAACATGTATTCCCATATTGATTTGCGGCTCCTGGTAACCTGAGCTTTTCCTCTGTGATTTTGAAGTTGCGGGAGCTGCTGGTGTATCTTTGGATGACATACGTTGATGAGCATGTGATTTGTACCAGGGCGTGACTGCTGTGGCCGCTCGGGCATAAGGCAGGCCCGTGGGTTAAGTGTAGGCAGCTCCTCAGCCTGTCTGAGCCACAGGCCACAGGCCCTCCGTCTGGGAGCCGGGGAGCCGGGCTCCCAGGGCTGCCCTGAGGCTCAGGTGAGGGGCGTGTGGGAAGTGCGTGCACGGTGGCGGCACACAGGTGCTCCATGTCAGCTGCCTCTCCTGCAGTTAGCATCTGAGCTAACCCGGCAATAAGCAGAACTGCGATGCTCAGAGCGGCATGAATCCTGGCTCTCTGTAACTTTTGTGAGTTAGTAGACGTGTTTGAGCCGTGGTTTCCTCCTCTGTGAAAACCAAACCTGAAGTGGATGCTGCCCCCCTGGAAGGCTGAGGTGGAGATGCAGTCAGGGGCCCGGGACAGAGCGCGGGCTCCGTGGATGGCGGTGCCCTTTCCCCGTCCTCGGCCTGACCCTTTCGCCCAGAGCAGTAGGTAGCAGCCAGCACGCAGGGGCAGACCCTGCCCCTCGGGGCCCGGTTGGGGGTGGGGGGCGGGGGGTTCTTCTCCAGCCAGCTAGGATGTCCTCAGGAGCGAGACCATGCCCCTGTTAACATCGTGAGCAGAGGGGAAGTTTCTTCCCCTTTAATTGGGTTTCATTGTAATGCCATCTCTGATGGACTTCTGTCCCTCGGCCCCAGTGACACGTCCCCTTCTGGGGAGGTGTAACATTAGACTTTCCGTGCTCACCGTCGTCGTTAAGGAATCTCATTTAGACCTGGAGGACTTTCCTCTCCCAGTTTCTGTTTTGTGGTTATTTCTGTGTCTTCAAGGGTTTTCAATGTGAAAATAGTGGCATTCCTCTTCCTCCTGAATTTTTTTTTTTTTTTAAGGGTGAGCATTCCGGTTTAAGGTCCAGGGCTCTGGACCAGGCAGGTGCGCACGAGTCCGAGTCTCTGCCCTGGAAGACAGTTCTCCCCCCACCAGTCCCATGCCCCCCAGCCTCTCCCTTTTAACATAAACAGAACAGCTTGTATTCCATGTCTGAATAGTAAACCTGCTGTCTAAAGTTTGCTTTAATATTTATGCGTTCGGCACTGCTTCCTGTTTTTTGAGCTCCTTTCAAAGCCTTTATTATTTGAAAATGCTGGGGAGGCAGAGGAGGGAGTTGATGTGCACTGGCTCCCCCTCCTCCTCGCCCTCCCCCCTCCCCTCCCCTTTCCCAGCCCCTCTCACCCTTCCCTTTCCCAGCCCCTCTCACCCTTGCCCCACACTGTGGTTCTCCCTTCTAGCATCTCTCTTTCTCATGCATTCTTTCTTCCTTTCTTACACACACAGCAAAGAGCACTCTTTTCTAAGACCTCTGGGAGGAATCTGTTCAATATTTATAAACTGCTGCAGCAGCTATAATAACCAGAGGTAGCTGGTACCACCAAGATTTGCTCCAAATAGGGTTCTACTCCAGAAACAAAGAATGAGGAGAGGGGTACGGGGTGGCAGGCGAGGGGCAGGCAGGGTGCACAGTTGACACTGGCCGCCAGGGGCTCGTCACACCCGGTTCTGGGCCTGGCTCCATGGCTGGCTCATGCGGGGACCCTGCCAGCTCTGACATTCGGTGACCTGGCGTGCGAGGGTATGGCCCCAGTGACCCACTCCATACATGCACCACTGGGCCCCTTGACCACAGGACATTCTGTCTAGGGTCCTACCTTCACGGAGACATTAAGGGCAGGTGCTTGGCTCCACTGGAGCTGGGAGGCTTTGGGGCGCTTACAGAGCAGGAGATTGCTTAGGTTAGTTAATGCCACTTTGGGGACCAGCTCCACCCCTGGTGGCTTTTCCCTGCCTTTTCCCTGCTCACGTGTTCTGGGTTTTTTTTTTGTTGTTGTTGTTTTGTTTTTTGTTTTTTTTCCTGTATTTTTCTGAAGCCGGAAACGGGGAGAGTCAGACAGACTCCCGCATGTGCCCGACCGGGATCCACCCGGCACGCCCACCAGGGGGCGACGCTCTGCCCCTCCGGGGCGTCGCTCTGTTGCGACCAGAGCCACTCTAGGGCCTGGGGCAGAGGCCGAGGAGCCATCCCCAGCGCCCGGGCCATCTTTGCTCCAGTGGAGCCTCAGCTGCGGGAGGGGAAGAAAGAGACAGAGAGGAAGGAGAGGGGGAAGGGGTGGAGAAGCAGATGGGCGCCTCTCCTGTGTGCCCTGGCTGGGAATCGAACCCGGGACTTCTGCACGCCAGGCCGACGCTCTACCACTGAGCCAACCGGCCAGGGCCATGTTCTGGGGTTTGAGCGTCAGCTCCTCCACCATTCTAGACATGGACAGCTTGCTTTAGTCTCTAGTAAGTCTCAGTTTCTGCATCTGTGAACAGAGGTGGTGCTCTTCGCCTTGAAGGATAGCTGCAGAGACGCGTGGGGCGGCAGGCGTGGGCGCCTGGCCCAGAGTCCGCGATCGCCACGTGCTGGGTTCCCCCGCTGCCGCGGGACGGCTCCATCACGGCCCCTGTCCAGGAACAGGCCGCCTGACCTGTCTCCGCAGACCAGACGAGTGCCCGGGAGACTTGCCCAGGGTGGGTGCCCTGAGTGCAGGGTGGCACGTGTTCTCTCTGAGGCCTTGGCATTGGTGATTCAGCAAGCACACTGGTGCACTCTGGTTCTCGGTGTGTGTGTGCGTCCCTAAATAGAGATCAGGCCGCTCTGGGGAAGCTGGCGTTACTGGGAAAATCACTGCCCCAAAGGATCAGACTGTTTCTCTGCTTCCCTCCCTCCAGGGTCTGTGAGTACATTAGGAGAGCAAAGTGTTAGCTCAATCCATTAGGCGTCTTGCTTCCAGATCATGCCTCTGGGGGTATTAAATGCTATAATGGTCATTTCTCTTTCTCCTGGGGCAGCAGCTAGATCGTTGGCCTGCGAGGCAGAGATCCCAGGCTCATACAGCCCCACCGCCTCCTGCAGTCCCGTCCCTGTGTCCCTGTTCCCCGTCACCCACCCGGCCCTCTCCTCCCGGGCGTAGTGCAAGGTGCCATGACCGTTTGCTGTGTGAGGTGATGAATGGGCCGAACAGAAGAGAATGATTTCCGGGGGAGACACACAGCTGGCACACGTCTGATTCCCAAACCCCGTGTCCCAGCACATGTCCAAAGTAATAAAGAGGAAGGAGGCAGAAGGAAGAAGTGGCAGGAGCCCAGGGGGGCGGGGGAAAGGGAGGGGTCGCACTCTCTCCTCTCTCCTGAGTCTTTGTCTGATTGGGATCTGCAGATGTTTTATTATGCAAAAGCCTCTCGCTGGAGCGGGCTCTATTGTTCTGCCTTGGGCAGATATGCGGGCAGCCATCTAGTCAACTGCTGTTTGCTCACCACGTGGACCGGTAGCTGGCCCTCAGCCAGGCTCTGCTGGCAGCGGTGTGGCTGAAAGTCAGGCAGCGCCTGGCCTTAGCGGAGCTCCAACCTGGGGGGAGAGTGGACAGGACCTGGGGCTCGAGGTCAGCCCTGTGACGGAAGCGTCCTTCCAGCAGCCACAGTCCCCGCGGGCTCTGTGCCCGCCGCCGCCCTGGCGCTGAGCTCGGCCACACTGGCTGGCCTTGCCTGCCCTCATCAGATGGACCAAGCCGGCTGTCCCCTGGGAGCCCCCGCACTGGCTGTCCCTCAGCTACTTGCTCCCAGATGTCCCCACATGCGTTGCCTTCAGTCTTTAATCAGACCTCCCGTCTCAGTGAGGCCTCCCGACAGCTGCCCGATAGATTTCATTTCCTTCTGATTGGTTTCCCTCACGACAAGTGGGTTCCACAGGCACGGAGCCGTTCGTTTCTTTGGGTCATTACTTTGCCACCCTAGCCGCAGACAATGGCTCTCACTCTTGAGCGGGCAGCGGCACCCAGGGCCTTGTTCGGACAGACGGCCGGGCCGTCCTCCGCTCTCCTCGTAGTAGGTCTGAGTGGGCTGAGCTCCAAAGTCGCATTTCTCACAAGTTCCTGCGTGATGCTGATGCTGATGCTGCCAGCCAGGTCCCCCTCTGTGGACCACCGGTCTGGAACAGTGCCTGCCCGCAGCGGGCACCCACCCCACGTGGTGGGGTGAGCGAGTGAGAGGAGGAGTGGGGCTGGAGAGGAACGTGAGCCTGGAGGGGGCGCTCGCCCTTCTCACTGACCACCTCCAACGCCAGAGCCAGGACTTGGGCGCGGCTGCAGTGTGGGGGCACCCGGGGGCATTAGAACAGCCCGCGCCTCCGCCTCAGTGGGAGTGGGGGTTCGGGAAGGGTGCAGAGGGACCCAGCCACAATGGGCCCAGGCCGCGGCCACACACTGACCCTGCGTTTGTCCCCCCCAGAGTACGCGGAGAACATCGGGGACGGCCGCAGCGCCGAGTTCCGGGAGAGCGAGCAGAAGCGCATCCTGGCCCTGCTGGACAACTTCTAGGGCCCAGCCTGGGCGGCTCGGACGCAAGGGGCCTCCGCCCCGCTGTTACACAGCTCAGTGTGACCTTCGGACAAATTAAAACTAGTTGTTGGGGTTTTTTATTCCTGGGCTGGCATTCTTTGTAGCTAAGCTGTAGCCTCTGACGCTCACCCACACTTCCACAGCAGCCGTCCTGGGACACAGCGGAGGGTGGTCGGTGGCTGGCCTCACTGCCAGTGAGGACACTGAGGCTCAGAGTGACCACTGTGGCCACTGTCTGGTGGAGAGGCTATAATGGGGAGGGGGAGGCGTGCACTGGTGACATCCCGGGCTCTTGCCCTGACAGAGTGTGGACGTGTGGCACGAGGCACGAGCTTGCACAGAACAACGGGGGGCTTTCCCAGCACCTTCAGGCCGGCCTGGGGCGCAGCCTCAGCAGCTCGAGCCCCGCACCCTGCACCCGGGAGGGTAGGGGCAGGAAGACACGCTGTGCTGGGCCTCACCCCGATGACGGGACCAGAGTCTCAGGCAGCCCGGGTGCTCACACTGCCTTAAGCTCCCAGGTGACCCCCGCATCCGGGTAAGAGCCATGCTTCAGGGGAGACAGCCTGGGTCCAAGTCCCAGCTGCACCATTTACCAGCTGTGGCAGTGTGGGGACGTGCTGTTACCTTCCTGAGCCTCACTTCCTCTGCGCAGTGGGGGTAATCACGGCCACGTGGCGCTTATGGGGGCGCGACCACTTGGCTGAGCGTGCAGTGCGTTGATAGCACTCAGTAGGTGCATACAGGTGGTGACTTTGTCCTTCCTTCCATGTCTCTGGCTCAGGAGAGTCTCAGCTCCACCCATTTCACACGCACGGTAAGGCATTGGCCTCCCTCACACAAGTCCACCGTCCTTACGCATGTTTTTAATCCATTAAGAGCAGAGTCTTCGTGAGTGAGGAGGCGGGAGAACAGCTGATTTTGTTTCACTGAAATGACCCACGTGGCCCAGGGTCAGCCAATAGGCTACAAGGGACACCACACAGTCCACACTGTGCTTACGCCGTGCCCGCGCTGAGCCTGGCAGCTCACTTCTCATCGAAGCCCAGGGGACAGGGCCCCAGGCAGCCCCCTGAAAGGGCTCTGAGCAGGATGGCACCTGGGGCGGCCCTGTTGGTGCCAGCGTTCAGCCCGGTGGGAGGGCGGACGGCGAGCCATCATCACCACGAGGTGAGCATCCGGCAGAGAGGGGGCGGGAGTGTGTCACAGGGCCTGTCACGGAATCAGAATTGCCATCCAGTCACATTTTGGATTTCGTTTTTTATTTCACTCTCCCGTAACTAATAGCCGCCGTGTACCGAACACCTGCTATGTGCTTCCCATCCATTCTTTCTATCCCGCGTACCAGCCCCGCTGGCCTATTGTCCCTGAGTTACTGAAGCTGAGACTGCTGAGGTCTTGGAGGGTAAGGACCTCGTGTAGGGTCCTAGGGCCTGTAAACGGCAGAACCTACCTTCACAGCCAGGTCCGGGTGACTCCACCGAGCGGCCTCTGGGGGAGGGCCTCACAGTCACCGGGCGCTGTCACACTCCCGTCTGTGCCACTGTGGGTGGGGGTTTCATGAATTTACAGAGAACAAAGCATGTCTAGATGCGGCCTGTAGAAGCATTGACGTTTTGCGCTAAAGTTGGTATTGTAGAGATCATTAGTCCTCGGGCTTGATTTTCTTTAAAAAAAAAAAGATGTTTAAGCAGGTAATGCTTCAACCTGGCACAGAGGTTCAAATTTCCACAACGTGGTATATACAGCGAGGAGTCCTCACAGGCATCCCCACCCCAGGGCTCCCTGTCCCTGGAGGCAGCTGCTGTCACCTGGTCATTCGTCCAGAATTCTGTCCAGCAGTTGTCCAGTGTCCGGGCCTCCCCGCCGTGCACTAGAAGCCCCCCTGGGAGGGAGGGTGGGTTGGGCCCCAGGCTACCAGGCCGCTTTCACCCTCCATTTTCCCTGCTGCTTATGTTGGGGTGCCTCTGAAGATTTTGTTTGGCCAAAAAGTCCCGTTGCTTAAAGCAAGTGTGAACCCACACCTTCGCTTTACAAACGTGAAGAAGTTGGTCCCCTTTCCATGGGTTTGTGACCGGAGGGTGTGAGGGCAACCTGAGGTAGAATCCCTTAGGATTCAGAAAGGGTTCCAGAGTCAGGGACAGGGGACCAGGGAGACAGGACGAGGAGACATCTCTGACCTCTGCTTTCTAGTTTTAACCACCCATCACCAAGGCTACGAGAGCTTTTAAGAACAAGGTCAAGATTGTCATTGCTAACCCGTGGGCTCCGGGGTGTCATCCCCACCTCTTGCGGCCTCCTGAGACACTGCCTGTCTCCTAGGCCTCGGCGAGGTCTTCTGCGACTTCCCGTAAAGGCCGCCCTTGCCCTGTGGTCCTGAACTTGACTTACGTGTCTGCCGCTCTTGGGGTTCCCACAAAGCCCCTCCGGGTCCATCCTGTGTCCACAGCTGAGTGGTACCCGGGCATAGCCTCCCAGCAGGGCCGTATTCCTTCTGCTATCCAGACACGGCAACAAGGCAGCCTGTGAGCAGTGTTAGCCAGAATTCTCCACGAGGCGAAGGAGGATTCCATTTTCCTCTCCCTCCATAGCTTGCCGCCCCGTTAGTGGTGGTCGGCGCGCCTGAACTCAGTAGCAACAAGACCAGCACACCTAATTTACAGAGCTCTGCCTATGGCCACGTCCTTTAGGAGGAAGGCATCCTTCAGTTGCCCCCACAGCAACACCAGCGCCCAGGTGGCATCTTCTGCTATTACCGAGCGCATCCATGTAGCATCCACGGGGAGACAAGACTCGCTTTCCTAAGGGCGAGAACTCGCTGATGAGGTTTGCTTACCCACCAGTGGAGGGACAAGCGCAGCCTCATTTTTCAATCTGGCCTGCTCCCTGGTCCACTTGGGGAGGGACTGGAATCACAGCCGTGGGCCTTCGTTTTCTCTGCCCAGGGCGTGGCAAGCCTCCTCTGGTCACCTTTCTCTCGATTCGGTGGCATTAAGCTTCTGGAGGTCCCTAAGGTGTACAGAGTGGGACTCTCCCTGCCAGCTGTGGCCCCTCCCCAGAAATAACCCCTGACATTACCTGCAGGGTCCTCTCAGAGATAGGCCCTGGTCTTTCCTAGTGAATAAAAATATATTTAATGAAAAGAGTGGCATCATGTCTCTGTTCTGCACCTCGCTTTTTTCACTCCGCCAAACACAGAAGCCTCCCACCCTCGCCTTTAATTGCCGGGCTCTATGGCGGAGCTGTACCTTAATTGAGGTAATTGCGTTAATGGGCACTTAGGTCTTCTCCAGTCTTTGGCTGTCATAATGCTGCTGTGAACATCCTTGTCTAGGACATCATTACACACGCGCGTGAGTTTAAATTCCCAGGCATGATCACGAAGTCAGAATGTGCCACTGTGGAATAGACTGTCGCGATGCCCTCCTTCCGCCGACAGGGTGTGTGAACACCGCCCCGGACAGGACAGCGTTAGCCCCGGTCCCCTCTGCCCATCTGATCTGGGAGCCAGGTGCCCTGCTTGTCGCCTCAATTTGCATTTCTCTTACGAGCGAAGAGAAGGACGTGTCTCAGAGAGTGAGTTTATTGAGTGCCACCTTAGCCAATGCTCACTGAGCTCCTAGGCGCTGAGCGCTGAGTCCTGCACCCACACTTGCCCGTCTAACCCTCGTGCCCGCGGCGTGGGCTCTTCTGTCCGCAGTCCCTTTTCACAGGTGAGGAGGCAAGTCCCAGAGCCCCCGCCCCTGACCTCTGTCACATCTCCTCAGTAACAGAGAGAAGGGGCTCAGGGAGGGGCTGGCGCTGCTGCAGGCGGCAGGGACCCACCCTCTCCATGCAGAACGCCCTGGGCTGCAGGAAGCCCCAGAGAAGCGGCCCTGCGCTGGCCTCACCACAGGAGCCCACGGGGGCTCTGCAGGGCCCCTGCTCACTGCCACGGGGCCTCTGGCTCATACTCACCTGCGTGGGCCACTGGGGTTTCTGGGCGAGGCTGGGCAGCCACGTGGCTGTAGCCCTGTCTGCTGGCCTTATGGGAAGAAAGAAGTCCAAGAAAAACACAGGCGGCCCGCTACCCGGAACACGGGGCCCACTACCCGGAACACAGAGCCCGCTACCCCCAACACAGGCGGCCTGCTACCCGGAACACGGGGCCCGCTACCCGGAACACGGGGCCCGCTACCCCCAACACAGGCGGCCTGCTACCCGGAACACGGGGCCCGCTACCCGGAACACGGGGCCCGCTACCCCCAACACAGGCGGCCTGCTACCCAGAACACGGGGCCCGCTACTCCCAACACAGGAGACCGGCTACCTGGCGGGAGATGGGACCCTGCACCTTAACTGTGTCTGGAGGGACTTTCACAGGGGTCTTAGGATGAATCTCAAGAAACAAGATGTGCAGAATCATTCGAGGCAGAGGGGGCAGCACAGGCAGAGAGGTGGGGTGAGGACCTGGGGGTCTGATCACAGTTACCCCACTGGATGCCCCAACTGCTCTGGGGTCAGCAAGGCGGGGTTGAATGAGCTCCTGGTTGTGGAGAAACCTGTCCGACTGACACGCATGTTGATTTCCTGTGCTGTACCGGAGCTCGGCGGTCGTCTGTCCAGAGTCACCGAGCTTGCTGTAGGACAACTTGTCTCCGCTTCCCCCAGGCACACTGGGTCCCCGAGTGATGGGCAGACAGGTTTCACTGAAGGGTGGTGCAGCTGTGCTTCTGACCCCTAATCCATACGGAACCTTGCCGAGTCGGCCAGGAAGTGCCCGGTCCCAGAGAGGCTGATAACAGCTGAGCGAGGACCAAGACCACCACCTCAGGACAGCAGGAAGGTTGGTGGAGACCACAGTCTGGCCATAGTTCAGGAAGACCCCAGCCTGGCTCCAGCTCCTGGGTCCCAGTGAGCCCAGTCTCTGTGAGACGTGACATGTCCCTCTCCTTCTGAGAGCCCTGTTCTTCATTCAATCAGGGACTGAGCGCGAGGGTCTGAGGAGCCAGCCTGGGGCACCCCACATAGACCAGTACCTCAGTAGTCATTCATCCACACCCCATTTATTGAACACCCACCATAGGCTGCTAGACATTGGCTCTGCCATCAAGGAGCTCACAAGACAGATGCAGAGACGGTAAACATGTAGACAAATACACAGAAGGATGACAGTGCTACAAAGGAACAAACAACGTGCAAAGTGATGGAGATGGGAGCAACGTGACTTGGATGGTCTGGGAAGTTCTCTGATGAGGCTCCTTTAAACTGAGCTCTGAATGATGCCAAGGAGCAGGGGAAGCCTGGGAGCTGGGGGAAGAGGCTTCTAAAAAGAGGCATAGGTGCAAAGGTCCTGAGGCAGAGAGAGAGCACCATCTTCCAGCAAAAAGCCAAAAGAAGCCACTGTGGCTGGACCAAGAGTGAGGCAGGGGTGGACGGGGGAGTAAAGCCAGAGAGGTGGACAGGGGCCAGTTCTTGCAGGGTCTTGAAGGCCATGGAGGAGTTTTGAGTATGGAAGAAATGTGATTCAATTTTGAAAAGATCCCCTTGACTATTAGTGGAGGACGACACTAGGAGGGCAGCATGGAGGCAGGAGACCCAGGAAGAGGCTGGTGCACTCACAGGGACCAGGGAGCAGATAGCGGTTACAGACAAGGGGATTGGACATGTGTTGAGGCAGAGCCCACGGTCCTTATGCAGGGAAGAGTCCCTGCCCTGGGCTCCCCCAGCACTGAGGGTTGGGAGCTATGTCAATGGACCAGCAGGAGTCGGGGGGGGGGGGTGCTGCAGAGAGAGCTGCTCAGTATATAAATATCTTTAATGAATAAATAGAAGTGCTTTTAGGGCTGGCAGAGTCGTATCACTTCCACCTGCCATAAAATTTCATTAGACGCAGAAGCTGCAGGGGGAGAGGAATGGCTGTAATAAATCTGCCCACACCCCCCCCTCAGGCCCTGCCTCCAGTCTGAGCAGACTCAGCTCCCCTCCCTGGAGAATCCAGACCCCAGCCCTACTCCCCGGGGCCTCCTGGGGCCCAGGGGGGTCTGGACCTTCCTGCGCCATCCCACAGCCTGCACAGGCAAGAGGCAGTGTGGGCAAGGAGGTGGGGCTGTCCGCTGACCACCAGGGGCCCGCTCTCCTTAGCGGGAAAGGGGGCATCATCCCTGCCCCCACAGAATGCAGACTGGACGGGCTTGAGACGAAGCAGAAATCCACATGGCTGCATTCCTAGAACAACAGAACCGGGGGAAGGCACGCGCAGGAGTCGCCCAGTTTAACAAGTGAGAAACAGAGGCCCCAGGAAGGTAGGGGACTCCCAGGATCACACGAGTGTGGCAGATCCGGTTGAAATTACCAGCATCGGTATCAGCACCAACTAAAGGCCCAGCTCTGTCCTAAGCATGTGACATGCACCATCTCATTGACTCCTCCCCACATTCCTGGGACGGGAAGACCCTCCCCATCCCATTGTGCAAAAGAGAGTGCTGAGGCCCAGAGAGAGCTAGCCTCCCGGTCACCCCATCAGCTGGTGACAGAGCCCGGTCTCCAGCCTCCCACAGCTGCCCTTCTCTGGTCTTTTCAAGTAGGGTGAGGCCAGGATGGTTTTTCTTGAGCCTGCACATCACCAAAGTGTGAGTCCTTTGAAAGACCAGGATGGAAAATTCGCTGAGTGCCTACTATGTGCGAGGAGTCTCTGAGCCAAAGGCCGCTGTCCCCACTGGCCGCTGTCCCCAGCACCTTGCTGCATCCCAGTGGCATCTTGCAAGGTTGCCAGGCTCACCTCCACTTTACAAATAAGTGACCAGCTGCGTCCCTGATGCTGGCATGGCTGCCAGCTCTTCAAACAGCTGGGGCCCCGCAGGCCCCCCCCCCCCCCGTTGGCCTCACTGCCGCCCGCCCTCCTCCCGTGCGTGCAAAGACCGGAAGATGGTGGCCAAGCGGACAGGCGCGCTGGCAACCTGCCTCAGCCCGTGGTTATCAGCTAAGCTCATTAAGTGGGTCACGACAGGATGTGGCCTGGACCAGCGGCCTTCCCTCCTCCCTCCCCCTGCCTCTCTCCAGCTCTTGGGAGCAGAGCCCGGGAACAGACTCCTGATTTTAGCAGCTACAAGCAAAAGTCTCTGTAATGGGGGGAGATGAAATGATACCTGAGCCAAGCTTCACCAGGCTGGCCCCATGGACCCACGTGGGCAGTGAGCACAGGGCATGGACACTGGAAACTGGCTCCCTGGGTTCAAATGCGACTCTGCTGCTCCTCAGCTGTGTGGCCCTGGGTGACGCACTTCACCTCTCTGAGCCTCAGTTTCCTCATCTGGAAAACCAGGGAATAGTGTCGTGCGGTCCTGTTCACTGTCTAGACCCGCAACAGGCCAGTGCACAGAAAGGGCTCAAGTCCCGGTCATGGGTCATATCATCACTACCAACATCCTCGTCGCCTTGTGTTTTCTTGTTCACTTTCTCCCCTGGACTGTGAGCTGACCTGTCTGTACTTACACCGTCCAGAATGGATGAACAAACCCACGGGCGTCAGTCCATCCATCAGCAAACACCCAAGCCATGGGTCATTAGGAGCAGAGCGAGCGGCGTGCCTGTGGACAACAGGTGCTCCGTAAGGGTTGGGGAGGCGGACCAAAGTGCAACCGTCCACCCACTGCCTGCAGCCCTCCTCGGCGCTCCCCTCCCCCTCCGTGCCTTTGTCCCTGCTGTTCCTCCTCTCGGAACCGCCCCTCCCCCCTTGACTCCGTGGCTCATTCTACTCAGAGCTCTAGCTGTGCTCGGGGCCAGACGCTACCCTCCTCGGGAGGCGGGAGCACAGTCCCACTCGCAGTGGGCGCCTGGCCTGTTGGGGGTAACAGAGGCGGGTACAACCCCCTTCAGCTGGAGCATGACAAGCAAAGGTCCCCGAGGGACACTACACACTCTGCCCTCAGCCCTGCGCCCCCAGGTCCCCTTCCGCCCCAGCCCTGTATACCCAGACCTCCAGGGGGCCTACGGCGGCCTGCTTCTCCCCACCGCCCTTTGAGCTGCCTGAGGGCGGGAGGGAAAGGAGGCTGCATTTCATTATTTCTTCATGGCTGCACCCAGCACGGGGCATGCACCCAGTAGGTGCTCCCTCAACATGTCTTCAGCAAATATTTTCTGAGCACCTACTCTGTGCCAGGCCCCGTGCTGGGCTGTGGGGGGTGAAGCAGCCAACAAGGCAGGCAGCCTCCGTGCCCTGCTCCTCCCAAGCAGGGGAAGACCCAGCAAGGCGGCTGCGGACAGTGCTAGAAGCTGTAAAGAAAGTAAAGGAGAATGCCTGGGAGGAAGGCCGGCTGCTCGGGTCTGGGTGATCAGGGAAGGCCTTTCTGCAGAGGTGATGTTGGAGCTGAGCAGGGTTGATGAGTGCAGCAGCGCCCAGTGGAGGATACTGTCAAGAGACACACAAAAACACATATGGGCCTGACCAGGCGGTGGCGCAGTAGATAGAGCGTGGGAATGGGATGCAGAAGGACCCAGGTTCGAGACCCCGATGTCGCCAGCTTGAGCAAAAGCCCACCAGCTTGAACCCAAGGTCGCTGGCTCCAGCAAGGGGTTACTTGATCTGCTGTAGGCCCGCGGACAAGGCACATATGAGAAAGCAATCAATGAACAACTAAGGTGTTGCAACACGCAATGAAAAACTGATGATTGATGCTTCTTATCTCTCTTCGTTCCTGTCTATCCCTCTCTCTGACTCTCTCTCTGTCCCTGTAAAACAAAACAAAACAAAACAAAACAAAAAACACATGTGGGCATTGCATTCTTCTTGGAGCATCCTGAAGGGCGTCATGGAGGAGGTGGCATTTAAACTCAACCTTAAAGGTGATGGGTAGAGGGAAGGAGGCATGTTGGTGGCAGTGTTGGGTAAGTAGAGGGAGAGAGCAGGGAATAGGGGGAGGATATAGTGAGAAGGTGACTGGGCAGCGGGCAGGAGTCACATTAGGAATGCTAGAATGCCAGGGCCAAGCACGTGCAATCTGTTTGGAAGACCTAGAAGGGGCCAGAAGGGTTCTGACGGAGAGAGGCAGGTACAGGAACGAGTCTGAAAGACGCCCCTGGGGAGGGGCTGGGACTGTTGTGTAAGCAAGTCATGGTGGTGGCTCCAGGCAGGGCTGGACCTTGAGGATGGAGAGGAGAAGACGTGTTGAGAGCTACGATGGGGTTAGAGTGGGTGGACTCGGTCCAGGAGTAGGGGCTGGGTGCGGAGGTCAGATCCTCTACGGCAGTGGTCCCCAGCCTTTTTTGGGCCACGGACCGGTTTAATGTCAGAAAATATTTTCACGGACCGGCTTTTAGGGTGGGACGGATAAATGTATCACGTGACCGAGACAAACGTCAAGAGTGAGTCTTAGACGGATGTAACAGAGGGAATCTGGTCATTTTTAAAAAATAAAACATTGTCCAGACTTAAATATAAATTAAACAGAAATAATGTGAGTTATTTATTCTTTCTCTGTGGACTGGTACCAAGTGGCCCACGGACTGGTACCGGTTCGCGGCCCGGGGGTTGGGGACCACTGCTCTAAAGGGCCCATTACCTTGGTCACCTTCTCTGGCCAGAGGCTAACTAATGAATGTATTAATTTATTTATCCATCTCGCTGACCGTCTGTCTACTAACCCACCCACTGTCCTTATCCATCTATCCGGTGTGTCTTAGTCCTCCCTTTGTGCCAGTTCCTGTCCTTTGTGGGGGGGGGATACCTAGACTAGTTCCTCACTCTCTGGAGCCTTTCATGGGCTAACAGGGACATCACTGTGACAAGCTGCCATCACAACCCAGTGTGCCAAGCACATGTGATAGGGGGACGAAGTTCCAGGGGCAGGGGGAGGGGGAGGGTGAGAGGAGGGAGAGGGTTCAGCCCAGCTACCCATCCGGACGGTGGGTCTGCAGTGTCATCAGCCCAGACAAAAGAGAGTCCATTATTAGTGTTATTAATTATCATCAATCTAATTAAATGGCAATTACAATAGAAAACACAACGATAAAAACACCACCCTGGATTGAAATGCATCTTCTCCGGCATCCTCATGCAGGATTTTCCACGAGCCCAGCACACCCCTCGCTGCGGCACTGGGCACGCAGTAGGCACACGGCCGCCCCGTGTGTTTCAGTCGCATCTGCGATCACAAAGTCCAACCTGCTTCATTTTTTTTTTTTTTTTTGTATTTTTCTGAAACTAGAAACCGGGAGAGACAGTCAGACAGACTCCCGCATGCGCCCGACCGGGATCCACCCGGCACGCCCACCAGGGGGGACACTGTGCCCACCAGGGGGCGATGCTCTGCCTTTCCGGGCGTCACTCTGCCATGACCAGAGCCACTCTAGCGCCTGGGGCAGAGGCCAAGGAGCCATCCCCAGCGCCCGGGCCATCTTTGCTCCAATGGAGCCTTGGCTGCGGGAAGGGAAGAGAGAGACAGAGAGGAAGGAGAGGGGGAGGGGTGGAGAAGCAGATGGGCGCTTCTCCTGTGTGCCCTGGCCGGGAATCGAACCCGGGACTTCTGCACGCCAGGCCGACGCTCTACCACTGAGCCAACCGGCCAGGGCCCCTGCTTCATTTTTAAAATAGGAGAACGAAAGGCTGAGGATGGGAACAGGCCCTGGGATCACCCTCCAGTCTGTGGAGAAGGCAAATTTAAGCCAAGAAGCCCACTTCCCAGCCGTCTCCCAACTTAGCTCCATCCCGAACAACCTTCTTTTCTTTTCTTTTTTTTTTTCTGGGACAAACAGCTGTCAGAGGCAGCCATCCTGTTACCATTAAACAAGGCAAATTCTATCGGAACAGGATCGGAGACACCCCTGGACACGTAATTACACAGTCTGGAACGAAAACACAGGCAGGGAGACGGAAATATGAACAAACAGTGCGGCAGACAGCAGAGACGCCCAGCCCTCCCCTCCGCCAGAAGCTGTCCCGTCTCCGAGGCCTCGGGACAGGACGCATCTCCCGTCCTTGAGCAGGATCCTGGCCCCGGGAAGGGACTCGCCAGCTGTGGTGAGCCCGGTGAACCTCACACACCCACCTGCCCACCGCCACCAGCTGGGGCTCCGAGACAAACCGGCATCTGGGTGGGAGCTGGGGGCCTCCTCCCACGCCGTGGGAAACAGGTGTCATTCCTCCAGCCGGACTGCAGCCCGTGCTGGCCTGGCCCTGGCGACCGACCGCTCCTCCTCCATCCGGCCCCCACCCTTGTCCCAGGGGGGTTTGTCCCATTAGTACTGTTAGGTGCAGTGGGCTGGGCTTTGCCGTTGCCCCCACCGTGAGATTCTACGGTTAGATATCGGGCAGGATTGTGAGCAGGTGAGGGCGGGGCCCCTGTCTGACCCCACCACCGTGCCCACCACGTGAACAGGCACCAGGCAAACGCTAACGAATGGCTGCATTCACAATGCGTCCACCATATTTACCGAGCATCTCCCACGTGTCCACGCCGGGCTCCCAGGGGGACAAGAGGAACAAAACAAAGACCCTGTTCTCAAGGAACTCATGAGTGAAGGGGGCCCACAGACACTAAGCCAGCTAAACCAAGCAAGGGAAGAGAATCGAAGGATGTGAGCTCAGGTAGAACCCGTGAGATGAAGGAAGTAAACAAGGCAGTGAGGCAAAGAGCCAATGAGAGTGTGTGTTGGAGTGGGGGTGGGGGGTGGTCTTGAGATAAGATGGCTCCAGAAGGCCTCTCCAAGGAGATGTGGGAGCTGAGACCTGACCGGGGGCAGGAACCGCCACGGTGGCGCTGGAGGACTGTCCCGGGCCGAGGGAACAGCGTAGACGGAAGGAGCCACAGGGCAGCTGTCGCAGCGAATGAGCCGATCTGAGAAGTGCGCAGAAGAGGGCCCGTGGCGGACAGCCAGGCCTGGGGCCAGCGCGGAGCAGGTGTCCCCGGGCTCTCCCCGGCAGGGCTCCGTACCTTGGGTGGCTCACAGGCCCCTCTGAGAGCCCCACGGCCCCGCTGTCTCCTCCCTCCGCCCTCCCTTTCCCACAGCTCCTCCGTGCCACCCGCACAACTGGCCTCCTCCAACGTGACTTTGCTCAGTATTTCATGTCAGTATTATTGGTGCTCTGTTAATAACCATCACCCCGCTTTCCACGTCCCCCGCAGCCTAAGGCAAGGGGCCTAGGAAAGAAGTCACGGGGCTTTCTGAGTCTCAGGGCCTCCGTCCCTGAACGGAGAATGTGAGACCCACCTATGACCTGAGCTTCTGCCTCGACAAGAATCTGACTCCGGCCTTCATGCCGAGTGATCTGGAACAAACTCCTGGTCTCCCTGAGCCCCCCCTTCTCTGCTGCCGACACTGAGATAGTGACAGTAACCCCAACCCCCTCCACCATGTGGCTTCCTACACATGGGCTCACAATGTCACACCCAAGAAAGGATTATTAACCTCGCCACCCCCTTCCAGATAGGAAAGCTGGGCCTTGGAGGGGCCCTCGTCCACAGCCAAGGCCGCCCGGCCCGTCAGCGGTGCAGGGGGATTGAAACACCGGCCCTGGCTGAGAAGAGGCAGTAGCCATGTTTCAACACAGATTCCCCAATTCTGGTGGTTGTATTGTGGTTATGTAAAAATATCTGTCTTTTTAGAAAATGCACACTTAAATATTTGGACGTGGCGGCGTGTCACGTACTGTGTTTGCAACCTTTCTGGAAGTTCAAAATTTTAGAATTGGAAACATCTGAAATACAGCAAAAAAACCAAAAAAAACAAAAAAAAAACAAAGAAAGCTGAGCGCAGAGTCCAGGCCAGGCCCGGTTGGGGATGACATTTCTACTGCGGCCTGCAAGGTGGGTGGTGTTGTGTTAACCCTCACATGGCAGGTGGGGGAAGCAGAAACCGTCTGGCCATTTTCTGAGGCCGCACAGCCAGAAAGTGGCAGAATGTCTGTCCACCGCCGTGCAGAGCTGCCCACCCAGACAGAGGGCATCCGCCAGGGACTGGGGCAGCAGGGGGCAGGGGACTTGTGGCCAGGTGGCACTGCAGGACAGCCCTCTAGGGGACAGAGGTGCTGAATGGCAGACGACTGGGGGCCAGGGCATGACTGGGCCAAGTGCTCCCCCTGGCCCTGACCTCTGGAGCCCTCAGCCCGCGCCGTGGGGGAGGGGAGCATGGGGCTCCCGCCCCCGGGGGCAAGGTTGATTGATTCTTCACCATCCCGGGGGCTGGTCCCCATATCCGCACCTCGAGCTGCTGCGTGTTTTCTTGTCTCTGATTGTAAACAGATTTGACTAAAGAGGTAAATTAGAAGTTAATTAGAGAGAACATGATTGATGAGGTAGTTTGCAGTGATTGGGAGGCGTGGAAAGGATGGGGCTCCCTGCCAGGAGGGGGCGGAGGAGGGGAGCAGGAGAGGACACTCACAGGGATGGAGGAGGGGAGCTGGAGAGGACACTCACAGGCCCGCGGGTCTGCAGGGGGCACGGCGCTTGGGAAGGGACCCACTCTAGCCTGCCCTTTGACCTGGGCTCCAGGGTCAAGGCCAGAGATCCCGGACATGAGGGCCCAGGAGAGCGCCCCACAGTACCCTGTAACTGGGGGCCCAGGCTCTTGCTGGATGTGGGGGTGGCAGGTGTGAAGCAGCCAGTCTGGCTGAGCCTGGCCAGGATTTTCTCCTGGGTGTGCATGCAGGCTGGGCTGGGCGAGATGCTGGTGCTTGTCAAACACTCACACCGCCCCAGGCCCCGTGCATCTTTCTGAAACCTTGCAAGGTCGTCACTGTACCTCTGTTTTCTAGATTAGGTGCTCTGGGAGACTGAGAGCGCCGAACCAACTTGCCCAAGGTCACCCAGCTAATGATGGAACTGGCACTGGCCCCTAGAGCCTCTGCCTTTCTGAATTCCAGGCAGTGCGGGGTCCTTCCTGCAGCACGGCTGCTTGCATGCCTCCAGCGATGGTGAGCTCACTCCTCCTCCCTGCTAACCACACCCCCAGGCAACCTGCGCTGCGGCAGGACAGCTCTGACTGTAGGAACGTGTGTTCTTGTGTAGACCTTGCCTAACTCCCCCAGACTCCCCTCAGGCCCCAGCCCTGCCACTTGCTTACCTCCTTCCCATCCCAGAACACAGACCTCCAGGGTGCGGGGGAACCTTGGAGACCTCACTCATTCTCCCAGGGAAGCTGATGCCTAGAGAGTGACACAGAGAGCTGGTGTCCCAGCAGGGCCCGAATCCCCCGCAGCTGAAATTCAGCCATCAGGCCCTGCCCCACATCTTCTGCTCCCCCCTCCCCCAACCCAGGCTGAGTTACATCTCTCTGTCCGTTCTCCCATTGCTTCTCTCCCTCCTTCACTCAGGGACTCGGCCTGGGGCCCCACCACGCGCTAGGCTCGGAGAACCAGAGAGTGAGGGAAATCAGACCCAACTTGAGGCCGGTCAGGGGTGTCAGGGCTGCCAAGGAGAGGGGCGTGGGGCGAGCGCCCACCGTGCTAGGGACAGCTGGCCCCTCTGGGCAGTGGTACTGAAGTCAGTCTGGTGCGAGGGTATTCCAGGCAAAGGGAACGATGGTGGGAGGGAGCTTGATACATTCTGGAACAACCACCAGAAGGCAAAGTGGCTGGAAGTGAGAGTGAGGGGAGCTCGTGGGAGGCGGGTCACAGAAGGAAGCTGTTCGCAGTTTATTCTGAGCAGTCGAAACCAATTAGAGCTCTGAGTAAAAGAGGGTGGTTGGGTTTGCATTTGTAAAAGCACCCCCTCTGGCCCTTGTGGGTACTGGGGGTGGGCAGAGGGGAACAGGGGCTTCCTGCAGCTGGTGACAGAGGGGGCTGTGGGCGGGGCCAGCCAGGGGGAAAGCAGGTGGGGGAGAGGGATGGTCTGTGGGCAGGACTGAGGGCTGGGTTAGATCTCAGGGTGCAGGATGGGTGGATGGATGGGGGGCTACTCCCGAGATGGGGAGGACTGGAGGAGGGCCCGACTTGGGAGGATCACAGCTTTGGGACACGTTGGGCTCCGGTAGCCGTTCAAGAGGAGATGTCTATCGAGAGGGACACCTGGGTCAGGGCTGCTGAGAGCCAGGGCCAGAGCCAGACTTGTGGGTCCTCCCAGATGCTGACAAGTTCACCCAGCTGAAAAGGAGCGGTCTGCAAGCGCACCCCGTCCTGCCGGCCCCTTCCCTTCAGGGGCGGAGGAGACCCAGGCTGGGCAGAGCAAGGCAGAGCGGAGTGGACCATCCCCTCCCTTGTTCTAGGCGGCGTGCTCCCTGCTGTTGTCAGTGGGGCTGGAAGCCTCCTGAGGGCTCTGAGGCCCAGCCTGCCTTACAGCTTCTCTGAGTCCCTAGACTTCTCCAGACCTGTGCTGGAGCGCACCTGGAGAACGGCCACCCAGTCAGACCAGTGACACAGGAAGTCGGGCCCTGATGGGCCTCGGCCACCGGGTGTCCAGGGATACACCGCGGCCATTACTGACCGTGCGCTTGCCGTCCATCAGGCCTGTTAGTGAGGGAGGGATGTTTGACTCGTACAACGCTTTGTGATAGGCTCTGTTTTTATTCCCATTTTACAGATGAGGAAACAGAGGCTCAGAGAGGGAAAAGGCCCAAGGTCGCACAGCCAGAAAGGGACAGAGTTGGGATCCAAACCCAGAGCACAGCGTGCTACCTCTTCAGCTACCTCTTGTACAATCAGCTCAACCTCCCCCCACCCCAGCCATTCAAGTCGAGGGTGGGGGTGGGAGAGAGCCCCTGCTCAGAGGGCACTGGAGCCTTCCACCCCCCTACCCGGTGGAAGGGGACAGTGGCCCCGAAGGAAGACATGCTGGTCCTCGGAACCACCTGGCTAGTTCCCGCGCTCTGACTCCAGGGCCCAGGGAAGCAGGAACAGAGATTGACTACTGGATGCAGGAGAGGCTGAGACCAACCAGGGCTGAACTGGTGCCCATAGGTCACACACCTGACCTTTGGGCAGATGTGGCCTCCCTGGGGACATAGACCTTCAAGCCTCCTCTCTGGTCCATGCTGGGGCTCTGGTTCCCCTGGCCGAGAGGGGTCAGTGAGGCACAGGGTGGAGGACAGTGATGGAGGGAGGCGCCGGCCCGAGACCCAGGACTGACTCTGCCTGTCCACGGGATGTGTGGCCTCCGGAGCCTCTGCCCTGCTCTGGGCCTCAGTTTCCCCACTTGCACAATGAGGCAGTGCAGTAAGGTAGGGTGGAGAGTCCCTGGCAGCTACAGATGACCGTAGAAAGAGTGCCAACAAACAAATCAATAGCTAACACTTATTGAGTCTCTCCTGTGTGCCGGGTGCTGGAGCAGGGGTTTCCCGCATGTCTCAATTTTCACAAGCCCCAGTAAGACAGAGATCATCCTCTCCACTTCAGAGATTAGGAGGCGGAGGCCCAGAAAAGCTGAGATCACCCAGCTCAGAAGCCCACTTCTGTCTGGCTTCCGATAAGGCCGGTATGCGTCTGCTGCACAGAGCTCATCCACACGTAAGAGCATGTGTGCCTAGTCAGAACTGTGCCCTGCAAGGCTGTTTGAGCAGGGGAGGTTTGCGGGGGAAAGATAGATTTAAATCCACAGGCATGGTGCCTGACTGTCCAGCGGGTGCTGAGATGCTGTCTCATCTGCTCTTGCGACCACCCTGGGGCTAGGTGGGGGGAAGGTGGGTGTGCACATTTCTCAGATGAGGAACCTGAAGCTCAGAGAGGTGAAGAGACTTGTCCAAGGTCACACAGGTTAGGATTTTAATCCAGTAGGGGGGGGGCTCTCATCACTGCACCACACCAGCAAAGAGCAAATATTGGATAGATGATCAGTATTGGATGGATAAATGGATGAATGGGTGGATGGGTGGGTGGGTAGATGAATGGGTGGGTGGATGGGTGGGTGGATGGATGGATTGATGGGTGGATGGAAAATAAAAATATGCACACGGTCCTGGGAACACTCTTCCCTCTGAAGCTGCCTTGTTCTTTTCCCCAAAAGCTTTTATAAATATTTTTTCCTTTATTATTAATTTTAATGTGGTGACATTGATTAATTAGGGTACATAGGTTCAGAGAAAACATCTCCAGGTTATTTTGACATTTGATTATGTTGCATACCCATCACCCAAAGTCAAATTGTCTTCTGTCACCTTCTATCTGGTTTTATTTGTGCCCCTCCCTTCCCCCACCCCCTCTCTCTCCACCCCCCCTTCCCCGGTAACCACCACCCTCTTGTCCATGTCCCTGAGTCTCATTTTTATGTCCCGCCTATGTATGGAATCATATAGTTCTTAGTATTTTCTGATTTAATTATTTCACTCCGTATAATGTTATCAAGGTCCATCCATGTTGTAAATGATCCGATGTCATCATTTCTTATGGCTGAGTAGTATTCCATAGTATATATGTACCACACCTTCTTTATCCAGTCATCTATTGAAGGGCTTTTTGATTGTTTCCATGTCTTTGTGAACAATGCAGCAATGAACATGGGGCTGCATGTGTATAAATATTTTTAATAATAGCTGTTCATGTTAGTTTTTGCATTATTGTTCTTAACTTGGTTTCTCATGGGGGGAGCTTCCACTCAGCCTGCTGCAAGCCCGTGTCCACTTCTGCTCCAGAAGGCTGCTTTTCCTCTGGAGGCAGGGGTGGAGGGAGGCCCTGAAAGCCCCCTGAATGCTGTACTAATCCCAGAGATGCTCCTGGATTAGAGGGGAATTTACCCCCTCCTTGAGCTGCGGCAGCATGATTTACGAGTGCTGGCGAGTGCCATGAAAGCATGGAGCCAGTTCCAGCCATTTCAATATAATTACCTGGCACCTCCATCCACGTTCTGCCAGTTGATGTTTCATATGAGAGACCCAGGACACCCAGGGGTTGCTGCCTCACAAGCAGGGACCCCCGGGGAAACCCCTCCGCCAAGATGTAGGCCCAGCAGCCCGGCTCAGTTTAGCCAGTCTTCCCCCACCCCCATCCTGGCTGGACGTCTCCCCAGGGGAATGGCGTTCCTGTGGTTGGATGCCCCGGCTCTGGGTTTAGAGCCTGGCTCTCTGGAGATCTGTGTTGGACACCAGGTTTGGTCAGTCGCTGGACCCCGTTTCCGTCTACAGTACGGAGCTGGAAGGGCTGCAGCGATGACCAGGCTGTGCCCCCTCTCCCACTTCAGAGATGGGAAGGCTGCAGAGCAGAGGGCGCCTTCCAGAGGTAGGGAACCGAACCCCAGCATCAGAAGGAGTTGGCTGGCCCTGGCTAGCTGCTCAGTGGTAGAGCGTCGGCCTAGCGTGTGGATGTCCCAGGTTCGATTCCTGATCACACGAGAGAAGCAACCTTCTGCTTCTCTCTCTCTCTCTCTCCTGCAGCCATGGCTCCCTTGGTTTGAGCACATCGGCCCCAGGTGCTGAGGATGGCTCTGTGGAGCCTCCACCTCAGGTGCTAAAAATAGCTCAGTTGCGAGCATGGCCCCAGATGGGGGTCGCCGGGTGGATCCCGGTGGAGGCACATGCAGGAGTCTATCTCTCTATCTCCCCTCCTCTCACTTGGAAAAAGAAGGGATAAATAAATAAAAATTAAAAAATAAAAAAGAAAGAGTTGGCTGGGCTGATCTTCTCCCCTCTACCCAGCTGAGATCTGGGCCCCAAACAGCAGACTTGGAGCCAAAGGAACCTTTTTCCTGAGGTTAAATACAGACAGGCCACCTGGTGGCCAGCGGCTGTGTCACCTTCAGCACCCCTTCAGGGGAGGCTGGGCGAACCCCTGCTCCAGGCTCACGGTGCTTTGCAGCAGGAAGTCTCAAAAGGACGTTGTGACTCAGCGAGAGAAGCAAAAAGGGAAATAAGTCCCGAGGGAGGGGCCCTGTGGACAGGCTCAGCCTCAGCTGTCACCTGGCTGGCCCTCTCAGGGCCTGTGCCTCTCTCTACCTGAGGGCTTTGACAGCAGAGGCCTGGGGTGGCGGACCTTGGTCCCAGCCACTGTGTGACTTCAGCCCAGTCACTTGACCTCTCTGAGCCTCAGTTGTCTCAGCTATGAGATGGGTTGAACACCCCCTACCTCCCAGTGCCTGGCACACAGGAAGTGTTCAGTAGATGCCCATTCCCTTCCCCTGGGTCGGATCTATGGAGATACTGGCCCCAGCCCTCCCTTTGGAGGGGTCTATGTCCGCACTGTCCACCGCAGTAGTCACGACCCCATGTGGCTATTGAACGCTGGAAATGTGGCCAATCCCAATTGAGAGGGGCCGTCAGCGTGAAACACACATGCTGGATTCTGACCACCTGGTACCCAGAGGGAGTGTAACATGTCTCGTGAATAATGTTTCATATTGGATAAGTGTTGAAATGACAATAGGTTTGGTACATTGGGTTATGTGAAATATAGTATTAAATTAATTTCACTTGCTTCTCTTTCTTTTTTTAAAAAAAAAAGAGAGAGAGAGAAAATTTAAAATTACACGTCGGCTTGCATTTGATTTCTACCGGACAGCGTTAGTTTAGCTAATTACAGCCGTAGAGTACTTAGACTGGCATTAACCACGCCATTAAAGTCATTTCAGCACTTAAAGAACACTCTCACAAGCAGAGCCTCGAAATTGGCAGAGACCCTGCTGTCCCGTTGTGTTTAATAAGCACCCGGTTTGCAGGGCGAAGGGCCCTAGGAACCCCGTCTCTCTGATGCAGTTAATTGCCTTTGATGGGGACTATCATTAGGCTCCGTGCTGGGACAACACGGATGTGTGCCATGTGGACATATCACTGGGTTGGGTAGAACACGATTTATGGGCTCCGGTTCAGATCGGAGGGCTAAGGCTTAGAGGGATTCTTTGGACTTTGGAGACATGCCCCCTTTGGGAGGCCAGAGTTGGGGTGTCTCTGGAAGAGCTGCCTGACAAGAGAGGTGACGAAGAATCCTATCCACTCCTCAGTCAGGAACACGTGGGGGAAAGCCCTCACCTGGAGTCAGAACACCTGGTCCTCAGCCTGGCTCCGCCATTTCTTCCCAGTGAGATCTTAGGCTTGTCATCACCCCTTTTTGGGCCTCAGTTTCTCCATCTATACAACAGCGGTTGGCTCTCGACGACCCTTCTCTGTTAAACAAAACAGAGATATTTTAAGTTCTAGGTTTTAGATGAAATCTTCACTCTAGGGGACCCACCCAGGTCAGAGTCTAGAAGAAAAACCCCAGAGTGACCCCGTGGGTATTCATGGGGTTATTCAGCCTGGCAGAGACAAGACCCAGACTGGAGGACCGTCCCCTGCCCCCAGACTCTGGCCCAGGGGTGGCCCTCTGCCTGGACAGGGGCTCCCTAGTTGTCCCGTGAGTTCTGAGGAGGCAGAGTGCAGACAGCAGGACCTGGGTCTGTGTGAAGCAGGGCCATGTGAGCAGAAGGGCTCACGTGACGGGGACACAGCCCGACTCGAGAGGCCTCTCACAGATCCTGCCCAGCTTGTGGGGATGTGAGCAAAGAAACCAGTTATGAGAGGAGAGGCGAGTCCCAGACCTGGGTGGGAGGTCACAGCTCGGTGTCCTGAGCTGCCCTCCAGATGAGAGCAGAGGTAGGTGGACCCCTCATACCGAGAGGGGCCCCTCAAGGGCCCAAGGAACACAAGAGGAGGAGCCCCTGTCCTCCCGACCTGGTGGAGGCCTCACTGTGGCCCCTCATGGAGCCCTGCTGCATGGGATGAACCTGAGTACTTGCTGGGTGGGCAAATTCCCAGATCTCCCCCACCCCCACGTAGACTGAAAGGAGCCCTAGGGGTGCGGCCAGCCTCCGCAAGAACAACCAACCTCCCCAGAGCCGCTAAAGTCCGCCAGCATCCCATAATTCCGTGTCTAGATGAGCGGTGCCCAACCCCCGCTGGGCACAGGGATCACCTGGGGAAATTCTTTAAAAGCCTCAACCTCACCCCAGATGAATGATGTCAGACTTTCTGGGGCGTGGCCTGAGCATTAAGATTCTTTTAAAGTTCCCCACGCTGTCCCAGTGTGCTCTCAAGGGCTGCCCCCCGCCTCTGATCAATTCTAATAGCTTCAAGATGGATGTTTGGGGGGAAAGGGAGACTTGTGTGGCTGAGAGAGAGAGAGAGAGAGAGAGAGAAACTTGCCCAAGGTCACACAGTGAGGGGATGGCCAAGCCAGTCCTGGAACTCAGGCCTCTTTCCTGAGCCTGGGCCCATTTTTCTCCTGAGGCCACACCTCCCTTTGCACACCAGAGCCCAGGAGGGCAATGCCCACGGTATTTCACTTTAATAATACTGGAACCTGGTACAGTCAGGGTCACCGCCCGGGATGGTGTGGGAACCGCGATGGTGATTAGCAGAGCCGTAAGTCTTTCGCTTTATCCAAATCTCGGGCAGTAATTTAGGAAATTTAATTAAAGGGGGAGAAACGGGGACACCTCCAGCTCCTTGCCTCCTGTTATAGTGAGTGAAATACACCAGGCTGTAAAAGGAAATGCTGTCTGAGACGCAGCTCCGATGTTTTATTGCCAAGTTTTATTCACTGATGTAAACGTAATCGCTGGAAACTGGAGCTCTATTAATGCACATATTTTCACACATCTGGGGTCCCGCCTGCCCATCCGCTTTGGGCTTGTTCCCCCACCCCCCACTCCCAGGGTCAGCCCTGGTGTTTTCTGAGCATGTCTATGTCAAGGCTGGCTTTCCCTACCACTTTCAGCCCTCCCATGGCAGATAAGAGTTTAATAGGATTCCATTGCTCCTCTGAGCTCAGTAATACATTCTGGAAATTAGGCGGCTACACACTGAAGCCGTTGTTCCCCCTTATAAATGGGTTCCCTCGAAGCCAGTGACCGAGGGGTCTCTGATAAGCTGCTATGAAGCCGTGCTCCACATGTTACTGGCGTGTTAAAAGGTGCAACTCTGGGCTCGCATTGCTCATTGTTAGGGGCTGATACATTTAAGTAGTTTCTCCATGAATCAGGCAGCGTGGGTATTTCCCCCACCTTGGCATTGATAGATGAGCCAACGGAAGCCGTTTAGACGGCGCTGTAGAGGGTGCTGGCCCACACGGTGAATGATTTCCAATGCCTGGTTTAATTTATTTTTAAATGAAATTTGCTATTGATTCTGGATTAAAAGGACAAATCTTACGGCTGTTACTACTGACAGAGCCATGGTGCTCAAGTGACACCTCTCAAGGAGGGGAGGGGAGGGTGGCCTTCCTGAGTCAGGGGGGAGGGTGGGCTCTCCGGGGAGCTCGGGTCAGAGGTAGGGGACAGCGTGACACCCCCTGCTGGTGGGGAACTTTAAAAAGATCATTTATTTTTCTCTGACGGAAACACTTGACGCGATGTTCACTTTCTGAGCTTCATTTGGGTGATGAAAATCGCAGTGATATTTGCCTCCTGGCAGCCATGCTTGTTTAATTGCCTCCAGGGAGGGGAAGCTTACTGTTTCCTGGAGCGTTCCCCGAGTGAAACGAGTGACAAGAGCCATCCACCCTGGTGAATTCAAAAAGACTGTTTTCTGGGCTGGTCTTTGTTTACCTCCTGCCTCCACTAGGCTCCCGGCTTCCACGGTGCCTGCAGCTGGCACTTGGATCAATGAAGTGGAAAGGAGGCAGGCTGACACAGGGGAGGAACACGCGGGGGGCTCACCCTCTCACGTCCAGCCTCTGCCCCGCCTCACCGTGCGGCCTCCGTTAGATCACGGATGTGAACGTGATTTATAAACTGTAAAGCACAATTCAGGCGCTGTAGGAAATACGAACGGGACAGTACGGTATAGTGGGAGAGCTCCGAGCTGGGGGCCAGAGGACCTGGCTCTAGCTCTGTTGTGGTTGGCTGTGTAACTCTGAGGAATTCACTCACGCTCTCTGGGTCTTAATTTTCTAAGCTGCAAAGAGGGTCACTGAACTAAACATGTTTAGGTATTATGGCTCTACAACTGTCTCGCTGTGTGACATTGGGCAAGATAGTTAACCTCTCTGAGCTTGTTTTCTTATCTATAAATAATAATAATGATAATAGTAATAATAATAATAATAATAATAATAATAATAGCTAACATACACCGTGTCTTTGCTATGTGCCAGGCTATTGTCCTAGGTGCTTTCCAAGAAGCAAGTCATCTAAGCTTTACATTAATCTTGAGATGGAGGTATTGTTATCTTTATTTTACAGATGAGGAAGCTCAGACACGAAAGGCTAAGTAACTGGCCTAAGGTCACATAGCTAGCAAGTGGCAGGATTCTAAACTAACGTCCACACTTATAACCACACTATTCTATTCTACCCTATTCTACGTGGCCTGGTTGTTCTGAGGTTGAAGCGAGATCATTGGAGTTCTTACCACAGTGCTAGGTAGGGAGTGGTGGGCCAGCAGAATCTCGGGGACTTGGAGAAGGCAACAGGCATTTATTCCTGTGAAGGAATCAGGCCGGGCTGTGGCCAGTGGGGACTCAGCTAGGTAGAGGGAAGGACACGTATGCAAGCATAGGGGAAGCATGGGAGGGGACATGGAGGACACTGTGCCTGGAGCAGAAGGTATGGGCAAGAGGTGAGGCTGGGACCTTGGATGCAAACTAGAGAAGTCACGATTCCTCTAACGCACAAGGCCACAGGACGGTTCTGAGCAGAGCTGTTCCAGCATGAGCCTTTTCAAAGGTGTAAAGATCCCTGGAGGTCTGTCCTTGAAGGAACCTTAGAAGTGACTGGGTTTAACCCTGTCCCCGACTAGGAGGAGAAGGGACTCCTGAAGGTCAGCCAGTGGGTTAGTGGCGGATAGAGTGGCACTGTGTTATTGTCCCACCCTGACCTCCTTCCGAAGCCCTCAAGCAGTCTCTTGTTTTCTCTTCTCTCCTCTAACCTCTCTCTTCCTGTCCTCTTGCCTGTGACCCCCTCCCTCCAATCTGTGGTTTAGGAGAAGAAAGCCCCAAATTTGAGTCCCAGTTTTGCCACCACCCTCTCCTTGAGAGGCCTCAGGCTGCGATCAAGAGTCCTGGGTTTCATTTTGGGGACTGCTATGCCATCTTCAAGACTCTTGGTTTCTTCATCTTTATAATGGGGGTGATGAAGCCCATTTCGTTGGGAGCAAGGCTCAAGTGAATTAATGAATAATAAAACTCTTGTGTCTAGGCCAAGACGCCTGGTCATCCTCAGATAGCGTAAATACCACCTCTGTGTGGGAAAGAAGTGAGAAGTGAGTCAATCCAGAAAAAAAAACAAAAAACCAAACAGCCTCTTCCTCCAAGCTGGGATGGTGGCGAGGATCTGTCCGTGGTGCTGAACCAGCGCGCCGCAGCGGGCCCTGTGGGGGTCTTCGGTTGTGTTGAAACTAAGTGCACCACACTTCAGGGGGCTGGCCGGTTTTGAATGAACTGAATGTTTGCTGGCGACCACAGGCCTCATCTGGTGTGCTGGTCGCCATAATATTGGAAGGAAGGATGAGAGGACGGAGTAGAGACAGAGCGGTGAGGGGCTGTCTCACGACCTCTAACCCCATTCTCAAACCTAGAGTTCTGTCCGCAATGCTGTCCACAGGATCCATCTGTGATGTGGGAAGGGGGAGGGTCATCAGCTGTGCTGACTACGGCGGAGGTTGGGGAGGAAATCGGTAGCTCTGTCCACAGTGCTGAATCCTCGCATCTAAGAGCCCGCTAAGGCGAGGTCCGTGAGGCCTGAAGGCTGGTAGCCGAGGCTGACGCTGTCCCGCTCCATGGGACTGAAGCCTCCGCGGACCGTGCCGCTCGGGAGCGAGGCCACCTCGCCCCAGACTTGTTGTGGGACCTCGAAAAAGATACTTCTCTAATTGACTGTTTCCTCATCTTTTAAATGGGGCCATAGTCCGCCCTGTGTCTGCACTGAAGGCCTAGCCCAACAGCCCAAGTAAACTGGTCAGGGAAGGAATCGGAGGATCTAACTAGATTCCTGCTCTTGGGAGCGGGTGTAGCTTCATTGTCCCCCCCCCCCCGCCCGCCCCAATATTCCATCCAGGCTGATTGCTACTAGGAAGGGAGCCCTAGGGTCCAGAAGGGGGCGATCCAATCCACTGCGCTAGGCCCAGCGACTCCGTTAGAAGGAGCCCCAGCTGCTGGCCTGCCTCGCTCCCATTACACAGACACGAAAATTGAGTCCCAGAGAGAGGAACAACAGCAGTAACAACTATTGAGCTCCTACCACGAGGGCGGCATTATGCTAAGCAATTTACACACAGGATTTTGTAAATCCTCACCACGAAGCTATTATTCCTATTTCTCAGGTGAAGACCCTGAGATTCAGACAAGGGTAGACACCCAGACACGATCACACAGAAAGCCAAGGCTGGGTGGGGCAGGACTAGAACCAGGTCTTTTGCGCCCCAGCCCTGGTCTCACCGTCACCTCCACCCCCATGTGCCCCCCCCCCCCCGCCCCGGGTACCGCCCTGCTGGCAAAGTTGAGGAGTCCGTCTCCGCGCACTGGGTCTGGCGGCAGGCGGAGAGGTTTCCTTCCTTCCCCCGCTGGAAACTACTCCAGCTTCTGAAACCAGCTGTTTCACGCTTTGAGGGACCCGGGTCCTTGGGGTGGCTTTCTGCACCCCACCCCGCCCCCTACGTGTGCTCTCGGGCGGGGGAAGTTGCGGGTACCACTTTAAAAATCCCAGCCTGAGCAAAACTTTGATGATAAATCAAGCGGCAGATCCCTCCGCCGCCACCTCCTCCGGGCGGGCGGGAGGGAGCGGGAGGGAGGGGTGCGCGGCGGCACCGAGCGGAGTGGCCTTCCGCGGAAGGGAAGAGTCCCGCAGTCGGAGGCGGCCGGCTGGGCGTGCGCTCGCTGCCCGCAGCCGGAGCTGGGCCGGAGCCGGCCGAGGTCTGGGGCCGGGTCGGGCCGGGTTCAGCGGGCAAGGGGCAGCGGTCGCAGCCGGGAAGCCAGGCCGCACCCGGCAGGGGACGGCGGTTGCGGGGTCTGCGGTCTCCGGAGCCCCGATGTGAGGCGGCGGCGCCCCCGGCCCGAGCGCACACCATGGGGGCCCCGCTCGCCGTGGCGCTGGGCGCCCTCCACTACCTGGCACTTTTCCTGCAACTCGGCGGCACCACGCGGCCGGCCGGCCACGCGCCCTGGGACAACTACGTCTCCGGCCACGGTGAGTTCGGTCGTCGCCCCCGCGGACTTTCCCACCAAACCCCACCCGGGCTGCGCCGCTCCAACTTGGCGATCCCCGGGCTCGAACCCGCGCTGAACGTGGCGGGAGTCCCGGGGCGCCCTCTGCCGGGTCCGCGGACCCGCCCTGGCACCCTGGCCATCTTGTAGAGGAGGGGGCACCCCATGCGCACCCCGAATCCGGCTCTGGTGGAGATCCCCTTTCTCCCCCCACACCCACTCTCGCCTGTACACACACCTCCACCACCACACAGACATTCACAGCCACGGGCACGCTCAGAGCCACACTCACTGCTTTCTCACACTCACAACTCCTATCCTCACACATCTGCAAACACCATCTCAGTTCCTCCTCCTCACTCATACACACTCACGCTTGTGCCCACTACACACACACATCAGACGCTACGGCTGGTGGGCTCACACCCTGCCAGCTGGCGTGCAGGCTCACACACTCTGCACAACTCTCGCCTGCCTGCCGGCCTGCAGACATGCTGGCAAATACACACACACGTGAACACACTTCGCTCGCCCACCTCTCCCTGCCCACCTGCCTTTCCCCTTTGTGGGTTTAACCCCACAGCTGCCTGTGCCCCCTCCCTCTTCACACTTGCCCCTTATGCCACCAGGAAACCTGGGGAACAGAAGACCCTGCCTCTTGAGAACTGGTAGCCTGGGGCTGCAGCCACCCCTGTTGGGTGGGTGCATCTCTGGGTCAGAGGCTTGGTGGGAGCCCCTCGGAGACACTGGAGTAGTTGGGATCGCTGCTTGCAGCCAAAGGCGTGGAAGGGAGGAAAGGGTACCCGATGTTTTTGTCACCTCTGGGAGTGGACGGGAAGCCCCTGCCATCCCTCTATGGGGTACCGCCACTCAGCATCATCCTCGTTCTCCGAGGACTGAAATGTGGGAAATCTCAGCTCCCGCCGCCGTGGGAGCTGGGGAGCAAGCGTCCCCAGCACTGGCTGTCTAAGTGTCAGAGCTCCTTCTAGCCCCAGAGGAATCCAAGTTGGCAGCAGAGTTGGATCGTCTGAGGCTGATACTTAAGAGGGCTCCTGTCCCCTGTGAGCCAGGCTCCTGTGTGGGGACTAGGGCATAGATAAAATGGAGACCCCTCCCCATCCATCCCTTCCCTGCAGAGGCTCCCGCTCAGGTAGGAGAGGCTGCAGCACCCAGTGCTAGGCGCCGTATGCGAGGGCTGGGGACAGGTTTGCACGAGGGGCAGAGAGCTGAGTGATTTATCCTTATGGGAAAGAGTCAGCTCTGGGACAGGGGACAGGGGACAGGGAGAGGGTTGGGGGGCGGGTTAGGGAGAGATACTCAGAGATGGCTTTCCTGGAGTGTGACAAATGAGTGGGATTGCTCCAGGGGGCCTGGGGGCTTCCAGAGCTCTTCTTGGGTCTTTGCTTTTTGAGAACTAGGACTCCCTGTACCTTCAGCCTTGCCACGCTTGATACTAAACGCTCTGTGTATCACTTACGCACCATTCATATCCGTCTTCTAATTTCTACCGGCCTGTTTGGAGCAGTGGTAAATAGGAGAAAGGTTATCCTGATTCTCAATTCACAGAGGGAGAAGCCAAGGCTCCGAGAAGAGAGGGGACTTGCCCAAGGTCACACGGTGAATGAGTGGCCGAGCTGGGACTGGCCCCAAGGTCTACTGGAAAAGATAGCGCTTTTCCCAGGACATTTATCTCCCTGTCAGAAGCCCTTGCATCCAGGGAAACTGGGAATTCCCCCTTCCACTCCCTTCCTTGCTCTGCTCAGTTCCTTGGCGTGGTTGAAACTTGCTCCCAGAGGGTTTTCCAAGGAAAGGCTTCCCTGAGTTTGCAGTCCCAAGAGCTATAAAGACTGGGGCTCTGAGGATTATGGTCACCTGTCCCTGGAGCACCAAGACCCCAAGGATTTGAGTGCCACTCTCAGTCCAGAGTTCCCAAGGTGGTCCTCTGTAGGGAAGCAGGGTTCACCCTCTGTGTGGCAGTGTCCACCTGCCCCCTGGTGTCAGCTGTGCTTAGGGACACAGCTCTGTCCTGCCAGCTGTAATGTCCCCTCTGAACCCTGGAGAGGTCAGCTCCATGGCCCAGAGGAGGAGGGGCCAGACGGGAAGGACGCAGCACTGAGCGCAGGGACACTGGGCTTCTCCCGCCGACTGTCATGTAGCCCTGGGCAGGTGAGTCTGTCTTTTGGGGCTCCTTTTGTCCCTCAAGAAATGAGGAGATCAGGCAACTCTCCAGGGGCCGGACTGCCTTTCCCCAGCATGACCAGGTTCGAAGTCACCAAGTAGTGGCTGCTGAGGGGCCCCCATGGCTGTCCCTCCACGGGGCCAAGTGGCCGCCACCACAGGAAGGGTTTGGAGCCACTCACTTAATCACAAAAAGAAACTGTTATTAATGATAGTGAGACGTGGTGAATAAGTGGGTCATGTCTAATAAGCCATTTGTGTTCAGGAGGAGAATACCAATTTGATAAAAGCTGCGTGTGCTGAAAAAGCCCAGAAATTGCTGTTTAGCAGATTGGAGCCTGATCGTTTCATTATTCCTGGGCTCCGCGTGTCCTCAGCTGATGCAGGAGAGGCGGCCGGGTTAGGAAGGTGTCTCCGTACCTGGCCCGGGGTGGGGAGGCTGGGAGCGGGGGCTCCCGGGGAGAGGCCCACTGGCTCCCACTGCTCGCTGGCCGCTCGCCTCTCCAGCCCGCTCGGAGTCCAGCCCGGCAGCCAGGCTGACGCTGTCTGCCAGCCTGACCCAGGGCTTGTCACAGGGAGAGCCCGTGGTCAGATGGGTCCTGAAGGACGTCTGTCTCGCTTTCTGTCTCCTTGTTATCCACTCGCCTTCAGCCCACTTCGCAGAAGGCTTTATTTTTAAAGGCACAAGGAATGAATGGGGAATGAATGATGCATGCCTCTTAGGGAGGCATCAGGAATTTAAAGGCTGGGGTGGCGATGGTCAGTGTCTGCTCCTAGTAGTTACTCAATAAACAGCAGCTACTTTGATTTTTCCTTATCAAAAAGGGTTAGCTCACCGCCATGAGCACAGCAGAAGCGGGAGGAAAGGGAATGAATATTTATGAAATACTGTGGGATAGGTGCTGCCAAATCCTGCCAGTGTTACCTCACTAACGCTGACACTATTCATGGAAGGGGCTAGTGTTGGACACTCAGCCCCTCAGGAAAAGGATCCTGAGGTTCAGAGAGGACCAATGAGTTGCCCAAGGTCACTGAGTCTGTACAGACAGCTGGAGAGCTGTGCCTAGGATGGAGGTGTGTCTGCAAGTCCTGGGCCTGCCTCCTTCGGGACAGGTGGGTTTGGCAGGTCGTGTGAAGAGACTTCTTCCCCTCCAGTTCCATCCAAGCGCACTCCCTTCCCTGTCCCCATAGACCTGGCGAAGCAACGGGTTCCACCAAGAGGAACCAGCTGCTCAGAAAGGTGACAGGATCTTGCCGAGGCCATGTGCAAGTTAGGAAAATCAGCGGGACACCTTCAGTAATCTTTTCATAACTTCTCCAGGGCAGGGGTCCGGGAGGTAGGGTCTGTGTGAAGACCTTTGCAAAGCCCCTGCCTTGGAATCACCCAGGGAGCTTATTCAGTGCAGATCCCAGAGTCTTCCCAGACCCACTGGCCAAATCGATTATTGATGGAACCCTGGGACCTGCATTTTAATAGGCTACCGAGGCAGGTCTCCTTCAGCCTGGAGTGAGGGAGCCACTGTCCTGAGTGTTCACCCATACCTGATGGACGCATGGTGGGGAAGGGGGGGATTGTCTGCTGTCAGGGCCTGCTGGGTGGGTCTGGTTTTGCAATAGAGGGAGAGGTCCGGGCTGGAGTAGGGACGTGGACCCTGAGAGGAGTCCCAGGAAGCCTCACACTGCAATGAACATCCATCCCCTCACCCCACCTTGCCACACACACACACACACACACACACACACACACCTGGGCCAGCACTTTCAATTATTAATACACCCCAATGCAGACATAGATCCTGACTTGGCCAGGCGCCTTGCCCATTGAGTGATGCACTGTCCTGAGGTTTTCCCTGCTGCCAGGAGGGAGCAGTGGGGCGCGGGGGAGGCGGTGGGCCGCTGGGCCATTTGGCAAACAGCCTGCGCACTGAAAAATGACTCTGGCTTTCTCATGTTCCTTACCGAACTGTTGGTGTCTCACCGTCAATAAGCTGGCTAGTTTGGTGGCTGGGATGGAGAAAATTGAACACTGTCTTCTGAAGGTTATGATGTTTAAAAATGTGTCCGCCGTTGTCTCGGGTGTTGGTGATTATTCTATCAATTACACCCGTAAACACTCTGCCCGGGGCTGAGGGTTTCCCGGCCTCCTGTGGGGAATTGGCCCTCACAAGCAGTTTTCCCCAAGTCCTTCACACCAATCGGGTTTGACACCTTGCCTGTCAGCGGCTCCTGCGGCCTTTCCCCAAGCAAGGGGAGCTACCGGCATGCCTGGCAGGATGGGGAGTTCAGCTCATCGCCATGGTGACAGCAGGGGTGTTGGGCAAGTCTCCTGTGACAAACAAGTGGACAGGGTCAGGGTTGATGGGAGAGTGGTCCCTTCTGACCCGCCAGCTGCAAGGGCAGGAGACGGAGCCCAGGGGGTGAATCACCAAGGCTCGGACCCAGCCAGCTCGGCCCCTCGGCCCATCTTCCTCAACCCCTTTCACAGAGGGGAAGACTGAGGCCATGGGCAAGAGAGCGTTTGCCCCAAATTTCCTGGGAGGTATTTGGCTTTTGGAATCACCTTACGTAAGTCTGTATGAATAGGGAGAGAAATATATGGAAGCAAATATTATTAAATGTCATGCAAGGGCCTTAAACAGCACCATCTCATGTGACCCCCCAAGGGGAGGGGACGTTTTCTGGAGGGGAGGTCAAAAGGCTTGCCCAAGGTCATGCACCTAACAAGTATAGGAGCCTGGACTTGAACCCAGGACTGTATCTCCAGGGTGCATGCTCGCTGCGCTGTTGAGGCGTCCAGAGGAGGAGGGGGGCGTGGAATGATCGTGGAGACCTCCCCATTCTGCACTGGGCGTGGTGGGGGAGCAGGGCAAGTGCCAACCCAGACCGAACCCTGCCCCCTGCCGTGGTGACCTGCCATCTGCCTCGGAGGTTGAAGAAACCAGCTGGGTGAGGATGTGGTGTGAACAGTGACACAAATGCCGGTGTGAGGGCTGGTGTCAGAAAGAGGGGAAAGGTGGTGGCATGAAGCATCGCTTTGGCCATAGTGGTTGGCCATGACCTCGGCCTTTAGGGCTCGAAACAGCTGTTGGGGTTATGGGAAGAGTCGGCCCCAAAGGGAGTTTGGGGCCCGCTGGGCACACAGGTCGGAATCTGGCCACTCTTACCCCCCTTCCCCGTGTTGTAATGACTGGGGGTTGCAGGGCAGGGGCACAGGGGCAGGTCAGGAGTCCCTTCTGCCCTGGCGCCCGCTGCAATGCTCGGCACAGGGAGGTGACAGGGACCGAACAGATGGCAGGAAGCACAAAGCAGAGGTCTGAGGTCCGAATTCATACACTTTTGCTCATTCCAAGTTAATGTAGTTTGAAACATTTACATAATTTCAGTGTCATAGGAAATCACAAAATTGGAGCGCTCCTCATGTCTACCGCCCACGGCAAAGACATTCCAGGGTGGGTACAGCTGATCGCACCTGACAGGGGGCAGACCCAGGCCCGGCCCCCGGGGGTGTAGGAGATGCTACGGCCTGGAAGGTGACAGGGCTTCAGGGTGCGTCCTCCTCTCCGGGACCCTGATGAGACGCTTCCATCAGAAGAAAGGTGGTGGTCTCCCTGGGGGAAGGAAGCTCCCCCTCTACCAGCTGGCGACCCTGGGGTCCACAGCCCAGCCACTGGGTCCCTCCGGTACCTGCTCCTTTGGAGAAGTGAGGTGGAGATGGGGTGACAGAGAGGCTGCTGTTCCTCCAGGTCCCCTGCCCCCTGCTGTGTCCCCTCCCCTCCCTGGAAGCCAGCAGAGAAGTCTCTGGGAATATCTCCACACCATCCCCGGTTGAAACCTTTCTTCAGGACCCCCGGGGGCGCTCAGCAAGATTGGTTCTTACCTGAAAGATGACTTTAGACAGAATCCAGACATGCCTCTTATATTTTAATAGTTACGCATTTATTTTAATGTAGATTAGGAAAATATCACCAGCACAACAAAACTGATTTCACGGACGTGATTGCTTTGGATGAGTCTAACGGGATGTTAAGAAATAGCAGGTGAGGTTATAAGAAAACAGTAAGGACGTAACAGTGCTGGGCGTACACAGGCACGTCCTGTGTGGGAATGACATGCTGGTCCACAGGCTCCCCCACCACCTCACGCCCCTTACTCCTCACACTGGGAACTGCTGGCCCAACAGGGGTTGTTGCCATGTACTCGAAATTTGATCATTCATTCATTCATTCATTCACCAAATATTAACTGAATGCCTGCCATATGCCCGGTCTTTCAGCCACTGTAGACAGCAACGAAGAAGGCTGATGAGGTTCTTGTCAGATAGCCAAAGCTATTTTTAAAAAGGTATGCGTAAACTGTGCTGAGAGTTAGGAAGCAGAGACGGCATTCAGCTTGGAGAAGGCCACTCTCCCCTGGGGCGGTGAGGGTAGCTAGTAGTGAACTGCTCATCACAGGAGGTATGCAAGCTGGACCCCACCAGTTATCAGTCGGATGTGATCGAAAGGGGATTCCTGCCTTATTTCCCGAGGGAGCGAACGCAGGTGGGCGGGGGGGGGGGGGGCTGCAGCCAGAACCCAGTAGGTGGTTAGTCGATATGTGTCAGTCACCCAGCAACTAGGTGACGGTGCTGGGATAAGAGCACCTGTGAGCACAGCGTGCCTGGCCTCACACGAGGGAGGTAGCAGGGGTGAGGCCCCTTGCTGTCCCTGTGTCAGGGTGGGGTGGGGGTGGGGGAGGGTCAGCGACCCCTTTGCACCTTCACTTCCCCTCGGAGTTAAGGAGCCGGAGTCGAGGACAGTGGGACCTTGGGTTTTCATTCCCCCCTCCCCCCAGCTCTGCCGTCTGGGTGGTGGCAGGACCCTGCCTCCCCTGGGCCTCAGGGTCCCTACCTGAACCTGAACCGGGCTGCGTTCCCCTAACCTCAAAGTGCCTAGACTTTTTCCATCTGCATCTTCCCAAGCCCGATCCTGGATCCTCCAGTCAGCAGGCGAGGATGGGGCCGATGGGGGCGTGGAGTTCCATCTAGCGTGTGGTGCTCAGCTCTGTGGCTTTGGGGTGGATGGGTGGGTCTGAGAATGGAAATGCCAGCCAGCGCTCATTACGCATTTTCTGTGCCCACCACTTCCCCTCCTTCCTCTCATTTAATCCTCCTACGCCGTAGGAGGAGGGCTGTCCCATTGTACAGATGAGGACACTGAGGCTTACAGAGGGGTGATGCCGCTTGCCCGAGGGCACACAGAGGTTGAGTGGCAAAGCCCGGCTTGAGCCCAGCCTGTGGGACTGCAGAGCTGGAGTTCTCTGCCTGCTCACCCGTCCTGCTTCTGGCTGCCAAAGCAGGTGGGTGTGTGGGCAGGGGCCGTGTTCCGGAGCGGCGCCCTGGCTGCATGGCGCGCTCTCAGGGCTCACAGCGCCAGCACGCCGCCGGGAAGGCCTGGGTGTGGCTGAAAGACGCAGGTCTGGGAGTCTAGGCTCCGAGATCTCCATCCTCCACGGCTAGGGAGGCCTGGTGGTACCTGCCCCTGTGGAGAGGTGGAGCATGCGTGTGACCCCAGGTGCACCTGCTGTCCCCTGGGGGTTCTACCAGGGGCTCGTGTTTTTGTCTGAGCGGATGTCTGGAGTGAGTGTGTTGGGGTGATTGATGTGGGCTTTGAGGAGCTGTGGTGCGGTGGGAAGGAGCCTGGGTGGTCCTTTAGCATCCTGGCCGGACTGGCTTCCTCTGCCCAGTAGCCTGTGCTTCAAAAGTGGCCTCCCCGCCCCCCTCTGAGCTGTTGCCCTTGGGACAGAGAAGAGAGGCTCTGGGAGCATCTGGAGGTTAGAGCGGAGCTGGGAGAGGGGGCCTTGCTCAGAGCTATCGATGAGGGGCTGGCAGTGCCCGACTGTGTCAGATGCTCCGGGTCCTTCTCTCCCCTGGTTTCTCTCTCTGTCTCTCCCCCTCCCTCTTTTGCTTTCTATCTCTGTCTTTAACTCTCTCTTCATCTTTCTTTGTCCCTTTGTATGTGTCTACATTTTCCTTCCTCTTCTCACCTCTGTCCTCTCTCTCTCTCTGTCTCTCTGCACACACATACATGCACACACACACACACGTACCTCTCTTCAGATGACATCTCTGAATTGTACATACACATGTTCTGTGTATCATGACTTTCACACAGAGCAGGCACTCAAGAAGTGTCAGTCGAATGAAGTGAATAAAAGAATGAATGACCGCCCTGGCTGAATAACTTGGTTGTTAACTTGGTACGAGTTGTCCCCGTACGCAAAGGTTACTGGTTCGATCCCTGGTCAGAGCACATACCGAAATAAATCAGTGGTTTTGTCTCTCTCTCTTTCCCCCTTTCTCTCTCTCTAAAATCAATAATAATAATAATAATAATAATAATAAAAAAAGAGTGAATAACCAAATGGTGAAGGTACAAGAGACACTGGAGCTTGTCCAGACTAGTGGCTCCTAGTTAATTTAGAGGTCACAGTCCTCTTGAGAATCTGAGGAGAACTGGATTGTTTCCTCAGAAAAAACCGCCACATTATTTTGCCAAGTTTTAGAGGGTTTGTTGAGTCCCCAGAGCCCACCTGTGATCCTTAGGAGAGGCCACCTTCATCTCACCGGGAGGGGAAACTGAGGCCCAGAGAGGAGCCAGCAGGCTGGTCTCAGGTCACAGGGCAAGTGTGCAGCAGGGCCAGGCGTGGGCCTGGAGTCCTTCCCCTGCCCCATAGCCCTCCCTCGTGACCGGGGCTGCATTCACCTTCCCTGGCAAGCCCTTGTGAGTGGGGGTTTTCAGGGGGTGGGTGAGATCATGAAGGGGAGCAAACCAGAGGCAAGAGCCCGGGAAACAGCACGGGAAGGTGAGCCATCGGGGGTCCCTGCAGGTTTCCAGTGAGAGTGGTTGCTGTGTCCTGGTGCAGTCAGGGAAGACTTCCTGGAGGAGTATCCAGGGACCTCCAGGGCTGAGAGGAGACTGCAGAGACTAGCATGGAACTGGGCCGGACTGCCTGTGTCTGGCAAGGGCTTCACTTGGAGCGTCGTGCAGAGCAGCGTGGGGAGCTTGGGCTCGGATCTCCAGAGCAGGGGGCACCCTGGAAGATTCCTAAGTGGGGGAGGCAGAGGGTGTGGCCAGTGTTCGAGTGGGTGTGGCCATGCGAGTGGACAGTGGCAAGGGACTTGGGAGCTGGCGATGCTCACGGAGGAGGAGAGGCTGCTTCCTGGGGGAGGGGCAGCCTCTGTGTCCAGGGGATGTGGAAACACGGGCGCGTGTGCACGTGCGTGTGTAAGCACCCTGGCCTCCTTTCTAGTGCTTGAGCACACCAAGCTCCTTCCTCCTCCGGACCTTTTCCCGAGAACCCCACCCCCCACCCCGCAGCTTCTCTTCCAACCTGCCCTGCCTCTGGCTCTTCCTCTGCTGTATGCCCGTGACCCCCTGTGAGAACCTCGTTGCATGGCCCCACCCGGCACCCTGGCCGGCCACCAGCATACCCATCGTGCAGAGGAGGAAATCAGGACCTAGAGAGACGCGGTTCAGAGCAAGGGAGCGGAGCCCAACTCTGCTTTCCCCCAGCCTGGCATGTTAAGGGTGTCTCTTAGGATTGGGAGTCCTGACTGCCCCCCCCTTTCTTAGCACCCTCAGGCCTGGTTCCAGGCTGAGGGCAGGGAAGGCAAGAGGGAGGGCAGGGTGTCTGTTTTGCTTTGTGAGGTTTTTAAAAAATTATTTCCGGCCTCGGAGGCGGCAGCAATTACGGCAAGCTCACTGGGGAGCTGTTTGCTGGCTGTCACCGGCCCGGGAAAGGGTCTCTAATGGAGGCCTGGCGGCCAGAGCGCATGGTAGTGGAAATAGCGTTCAAAACAGAGCGGCACTAATGGTCTCAGGCAGGCAGAAGCGAGGGAAGGGGGAGGGCCGGCTGGCTGTCAGCTGATGGGAGGCCTCTGGGGCAGGGCTCTGGGAATCACCAGCTGGTCTCTTTATGCCCCAAGAGACTCCAGCAGTGGTCCTTGAACTCTAGCTAGGCCCTGGGTGTCCCAAGCCCCATCCCAGCTCTACTGCTTCCTATTAAAGCTCCTTCCAGACAGAAAAAAACAGTAAGTGCAAAGGCCCTGGGGAGGGACAGAACCCTTCCACTGGCGATTCTCTGGTTCTAGAATGGTCCTTGTGTTTGAAAAGGCCAGGCCATGTTAGTCTTCTAGGTGAGGAAAAGGAGGGTGGGAGCTTTGGGGGATGGAGAGGCTAGGGCAGGACCACCCAGGGATAGCAACCAGATCCTCTCCACCATTATGATGTTCCGTGGATCCCACTGTGTGCCAGACACTTACAGCTATGTATGATCTTGTTGCGGTCCCACAGTGCCCATTTTACAGATGAGGAAACCGAGGCTCAGAGATTGGCCCACCAATGAGAAAGTGCAGTCGGGGTTCAAATGTGGGTCAGCCCGATTCCAGAGCCCACGTGTGTACTGCTGCCATCTTGGCAGCACCCTAAGTCAGGCTCTTCGTGTGTATTTGTTCACTTAATCTTCAAAATAAGCCTTTAAACCAGGACAGGAGGGGGAGGGGCTGGGAAGTGGGGGAACTGGGTCCCACCCAGGCCAGTCTCTGCGGGGGAGGGGGCACGACCACTCTGCTGTCTGTCTGGGCAACCTCTTCTGCTCAGGAGCATCCCTGGGATCTGCCTCAGTTTCTCCCCTTGTCTTGGTCTCTGCACCTGGTTTTCCCCATCTCTGCCTTTCCCCTTCTGCTCTGTCTCCCTGGGTCTCCCTGGCCCGGGCCCTCCTGGCTCCACCTGGGGTGCCTCCCACATCTGTCTTTTCTTTCTCCTGCTCGGTGGATCTGGGATGCTCCTTTCTGGGGCAGCTGCTTGTTCCTGTGGCTGATGCAACCTCCCCTTGCTCCCCCTGTTCACCCCCTCTCCGCCTCTGCCAGGCAGCCTGGAGGAGCACGTGCCTGGGCTTTGGGCTCAGACCCAGGCCCCCACTCAGCCTCTCTGAGCCTTCCTAGCCATCAGTGCAATGGGCTCGCCCCACTGGCTGGGCAGGGTGTGCTGGTGAGGATGGAAAGAGAGGCAGGCGGTCTGCCTTCTCCCGTCCCCGGCTCCCTGCACATTCCCCCACTCCCTCCCAGCCCCCTTCACTCCCTGTGGCCCAGACGTGGGGAGAGCGGAGGCAGGAATTCCACTGGGGAAACCTGCTTGACTCCCACGCTCCTGCGAGTGCCAGGATATTTTCACTTTCCTTAAATCTCCCTAGATCTGCAATTCCACTGCTGTCTCCCTCGATATGTGCCGTGGCCGTGGGAGGCGCCCCGCCCCCAGCCCTCCTGGCTGTGTGTCAGGGCTGCCTGGCAGGGGACCGGGGCCAGTCTCCACCTTCTCTGCGCCTCAGTTTCCCCATCTGTCGGGAGAGGAGAACGATGTTAGTGGCTACTACCCGGGTTGTTTTGGGGGTTGGGTGAGTTATTTTATTTTATTCAAGAAACACTTCCATGAAGAGGAAATGAAATATGATCTATGCTACAACGTGGCTGGACCTCAAAAACATTAGACTAAGTGGAAAAAGCCGATCCCGAAAGACTGCAGACTTTATGGTTCCATTTATGTGAAATGTCCAGCATGAGCAAGTCTGCAGAGACAGAGGGAGACCGGTGGTGCCCGGGCTGGAGAAGGTCTGCTTGATGAGGACAGGGTTTCCTCTCAGACCGATGAAAAGGTTTCGGGACAAGGCAGGGGTGGTAGATACACCCTACTGTGAATGCACTAAATGCCACTGATTTGTTCACCTTAAAATGGTTAGTTTTCTGTTATATGAATTTCACTTCAGTTAAAAATAACTAACTAGCCTGACCAGGCGGTGGATAGAGCATCAGACTGGGATGTGGAGGACCCAGGTTTAAGACTCTGAGGTCACCGGCTTGAGCCCAAAGGTTGCTGGCTTGAAGCCCAAGGTCTCTGACTTGAGCCCAAGATTGCTGGCTTGAGCAAGAGGTCACTGTAGCCCCCCAGTCAAGGCACATATGAGAAAGCAATCAATAAACAAGCAATCATTGAACAACTAAGATGCCATAACAAAGAATCGATGTTTTTTTATCTCTCTCCCTTCCTGTCTCTCTGTCCCTCTCTCTCTTTCTTTCTCTCTGTCTCTGTCAAAAATAAACCCCAACAAAAAACTAAACTAAATACGAAACACCTCTAGAGCATGTACTCTGTGCCGGGCAGTCCGCTTTATAAATCTTAACACATTTAATCCTTACAACAAGGCTCTGAGGCAGTTGTTATTATTACCCTCATTTTACCGACGAGGAAACGGAGGCACAGCATCTCCAGGCGCTTGTGCTGTGGTGAGCGCTCAAAACTGTTAGCTATTTTACTTTTTAGTGGGTCGAACAGCTCCCCTTGCCTATCAGCCAGGGCTGAGCAGGGACCCCACCTGGGTGATTGTGGCTGGTATGTGTGTCTAAAACTCAGCAGGGAGCGGGGTGCCCCCAAGACTTGAGGCCCCACTGCGACCCACACCCTAAGTCAGGCTCTTCACGTGCATTTGTTCTCTTAATCCTCAAAGCAAGCCTTTAAACCAGGACACATGTGGGAACTGAAGCTCAGAGAAGTGAAGCAACTTACACGAAGCTGCACAGCAAGCCAGGGCAGTGCTGTGACTCGCTTCCTCACCTGCTAATCCTGGGCACCCTCCCCCCATTCCCTCTCCATCCTCCCGGTCCCCTTCGCCCTTTGGCCCACATAGCGACACTCCTGTCCACAGAGTGTGTCCGAGGACCCTGAGGCTGCAGAGGTGACTGCACGGATTGCACGGGACAGGAGTCCCCTAACGGGGGCGTCTGCCCCGCACCGCAGCTGCAGAGTAAACAGCTCCCCACCAGGGCTCACGTTTCTTTGATGTCTCCTGTTTCATTCAAAATTCATAAATTCTGTATGCTGTTCTGTAATATATTCATGTTTGTTTTTAAAGACAGAAATAATGTTCTTTCCCCATTTTGGGGAGGGAGATCAGTGCCTTGGGAAATTTCTTCCCTGGTTTGAGCAGCACAGGCCATAAGGGAGTCCTGCATTCATTCCATTCTGCGTTCATTCTACGAGCGAGCATTCTGACCTCCTGGCTCCTAAAATAGGTGTTAGTCCTCGGCACGTGCGAGACACAGGGAACCTTATGGTGAACCGGACAGGATGTGGCCCATCAGCCAGACCGGAAGAATCTGTAGGATGCTGGTAGGTGAGTGGCCGGGAAGGCTAGCAGGTCCTAGAGGTGGGATTGGGCCAGTGGCCACGGAAGCCAGAGCCAGTGACAGCGGTGGGGAGGGGGCTGCCCGCCACTGTCCACCTCCAGCGGGACCTGCACCCCAAACCCCATCTCATCAAGAAGAAAGCCTCTGCTTTGTGTCGCTCTGAATTGCACGGCTAACTCTCGCCGGTCTCCCCTGTTAATGAGAGGAAATGGAGATGGAGGCTCGTGGCCTTCAATAAACAACCTTTCCTGGCTGAATTTACGGACGCTGTTTGGTTTTCATAGTGTTTATTTTTACAGTTACCCTCTATTTATGGCAAGTGGTGCTGATTTTCCATTTATGGCAGTAATAAAAGTCTCCTTTTAAGCTGGAATTTTTTTTTTAAGTAAAAAAAGGGAAAGATGCTTTGAAAATAAATATCAAGTAAATTATATAGTGCAGGTGGTGCGGGGATCCTGCAGGAAGGGGGAAAACCGTCTCCAAAAGGTTGAACTTGGGCAAGCCTCTCTCTGGTGTGCCCTTTCCTGCTCTGAGCTCCCCCTGACCAGCCCCACTCAGCCTTCAAGCTCAAGTGTGCCTCCTCCTCCTGGAGGCCTTCCCTGACTACCAGGCATGCATAGGCTGACTTTTCCTTTTCCTAGCATTGGCCTCTTGCCCAGCTATGTGAATGATGCACACCCTGAACCACTGTACAATCTGGGCTCAGTCCCAGCCATTCATTGTCTGCACAGGAGTCACAAACATAGATCTGTTCCTGTGTGTGCGCTGACCGGGGATCAAACCCTCAACCTTTGTGTATCGGGACAATAACCAACCGAGCTCTCTGGCCAAGGCAAGTGGTCTGAGCATGTCGGGAAGCCCAGCACAGAGCCTGGGCTAGGGCGGGGTGCCATGACGGCTGATCGCTCCTTCTTGAGCCAAGGCTGGCGTGTTTCTGTGAAGCACACTGCCATCTCTCAAGCTCCTTCTGTACAGAAGGCTCCCTCTCTGCTCCTGGAGGAGAGGCCAGCGTGTCCACCGCAAGATAAAACCACCTTTCTCCCGATGCACACCTTGATTCTGCTTGCTGCAGGGAGCCTGCCAGAAGCCAGGGGCTGCCCAGCAGGAAACAAAGAGAAAGCTCAGGGCCTCCCCTGGGCCCTCGGGGCAGTCCCTCTGCACCCGTCCCTGGGGAGTAGGGGCTCTAGCTCTCGCCTGCTTTCTCAGCCCCTGGGGGCGTATCCATCCTGTTTATCTAGAAGCCCCCCTAGTGAACGTTTTACCTCTCCTGATTTCATGGGTGCCCTGAGAGTCACAGGTGAGCAGGGCTTCATTAGACACTCCTTCTAGCTCTTTCCCCCTATTCTGCCTCCCCAGCTGGGAATGAAGGTGGCCACATACCCTTCCAGCCCCAGCACCCTGCTGAGGGGGACACAGAAGAGGCTCTCTGGGAAGGGCCCCTCTCCCAGAGTCACACTTTTGCATGCTGGAGAGGAGAGGGAGCTGGGAGTGGACTGGGGTTTTGTCTGGGACACTCTGCCATCGGCCTTGGGGTTGGGATCTGACTGTTCCTTCATGCTGTGTGACCTCAGGCACCAGCACTTCCTCTCTGAGCCTTGCTCCCTCCTCCCGTGAAACGTGGCTAGCAGTAATGGTACCCCCTCATCAAGCCTTTGGGCGGGTGAAGCGGGGTCCTGTGGGCATTGACACATAGGTGGGGTTTCCTTCGACACCAGAGCAGGGGATTGGCCCCATGGTCCCCAGGTTCCCCGAGCCTCGGTTTCCCCAGCTGTAACAAAGGGACAGTGATCCCTGCTCTGCAGGGTTGCCGTGAGGATTATGTGGGGTCAGGCGCATCAACTCTCTGGTTACGGTGGGCCTCCGATAAGAAAGATGATCCCACAGGCATGGTGGGGCTGGTCCATGGCCCTCAGGGTTGGAGGGGGTGAGGGGCCGCAGCAGAGCGGCCACGGACAGCCCTTCCTGCACCGCCGGCATTTCTTTATTGCGCTGTTTCACCCTGGATGCATCTCACATGACAGTTTTACGGGCCCTCTCGGGGAGCCACCAGCTTGCCCGTGGCCCACGCGGACCAAGCTGGGCCTAGGCACTGGAGGTCATGAGGGCCACAAGGAGGGCGGTTGAGGAGGAGGTTGTCCCGTTGGGGCCTGATCAGGACCTTCCTGGCTGCCTGTGTCTGTATGTCTGTCCCCATCCTCCTCTTCTGAGTGCAGTTTCCCCCAAAACACTAGTTGAGCACATGGTAGGTACCTCATAAATGTGTGAATGAATGAATGGATTTATTTATTTATGCCGCACGTGTCTAATAGCACCTCCCACGTGCCTGCTCCAGGCTGGACAGTGCAGGCGCCAGGCCCGGGGGAAGCTCCCAGGCTGCGGCGAGTCACAGACACCTTAATATCTGTCACCTAACACACCCCAGTGGGGCAGTGAGAGGAGGACTCTCAGGGACCATCAAGGCCGCCAAGGAGGGCCTGGGCTGAGGTTAAGCAAGGGACCCACGGGGTCACACTGGCTGGCTCTCTCTGCTCTGTCCCTTTGCCTCTCTGTAGCCCCAGCTCTGTCTTAGTTCCCCTGGCTAGCAGCTGCCCCTGCCCCCAGCACCCCCTGCTGTTGCTCTGGCAAAGACTGATGGGTGGGCTGGGGTCCAGTTCCTGCAGGCTTCCTGGAGGAAGCAGCCTTGAACCAGCGATTTGAAGATCGGAATAGCAGGGAGGACTGTGCAGAGGGAAAGATTTGGGGCTGAACCAGAGGGTCCGGGATGAGGAACTGCACTCAGAGTCAGGGGACTGGGGGCTGGGCTGGGACTGCCTGTGTGGACAAGCCCGGTCGGGGCCTGAGTGAGCCCCACTGGCTGCTGGGGGGAGCTGATGAGGAGGGTGGGGAGGAGCAGAGCTGGTGAATGAGACCAGCGACCAGGAGTGAGTGAAATGCGGATGTTGTATCCACCGCGTAATCATAAATGGCTTTCCGGAGAAGACAGAATTTTGAGCTAGAAGGTGAGATAAAGCAGTGCTGTTTGTTGAGCCCCTACTATGTGCAGGAAGCGTATATTGCCTGTGTAATGCTCCCTGTGTCTCTCTCATTTTCTCCTTTTATTTCAGAAAAAGAAACTGAGGCTCAGAGAGGTAGAGGGGGTTATTCTAGTCACAGAGTGAGGGGGGGTGGAGAGGAAACAGGATTTGAACCCAGACCTGAAGGCAAAACTCTGGATGTCTGTGCTGAACCAGGGTCAGGAAAGTTAAGAAGGAGGTCAGGGCCCTGCTCTTGAAGGGCAGGGAAGATCTTCCAGGTCATTTCCTGCCTTTCCCAGACGCCAAACTGAGGGACCTAGGCTGAGCCCGTGGGCTATTTCCTGCAGATGATGCCCTCATAACTGGGTCTCTGGTTAATTAATACGTCGCCTTTCCCCTCCCAATTAAAAGCAGAAAGGAAGATGTTGCATACAATCAAGCCTCTTTCTTCTCCTGCAGAATCCTCATTTGTGGACACCGGTGTTAATTGTCTTCCCAGCGAGCCCAGCCCTGCTCGGGCCCTGGGGCTGGAGAACACAATTGCATCCTTCTCAAAAATCTATAATTATGCTCTCGCTCCCCTGGGAACTGGCTGTGAGGAGTTACCTGGCAGGGAGGAGGGCTCAGGGACAAAAGAAGTCAAAGAGGAGAGATGGATTTTCCGTCCTAAACTCATCGGGGTGCTGATGCGGAAGTTGGGGCTCTGGGTGTCTTGAGGAAAAGAGGTCGGGGTGGAGGGTCGGGGAGAGGAGCTGCAGGAACAAGGTCTAGAATTTTCGGGCTTCCTCTCTAGAGCCCTCTGGAACTGGGTGCAAATGTAACTATCCACTCCCTCTGGCGCCTTGGGCAGGTCACTGAGCCTCGGCTTTCCTGTCTGAAAAACGGGCATCACAATGATCACACCTACCCCATAAAGTGATGGTAAGAATATGAAAAAATGTAGGCAAAGGGCGTGGCTTAGTGCCTGGCACAAAGCAAGAACGCAATACTTAATAGTGTTGATGATTTTATCTTCATCATCATCATCATCATCATCATATCATCATCAAGATTACAATGGATCATCTACCAGTTTCTGGTGCTGACACGATACCCTCACTCACAGAGTTCGGAGAGGGAGCAAGAACCTCCAGCCAGTCGGGGCTGCCCTCTTTCAGGGGGCGAGGGAGGAACGGAGCTCCCCTTCTCTGGAGGTATGCAAGTGGGATGCTGCGGTGTGGAGCCTGGTGGCTGAATTCCACCTGGTAATTCAGATCAGACTCTGATGGAGGCTGAAGGACTGACCCCTGGGGCTTGGTTACAACTGCTGGTCAGACGTGGGTCCAAAAGCCAGTTCTGCGTGACTCTTGGCCAAGGCATGTCATCTCTCTGAGCCTCATTTTCCTCACCTGTGCAATGGGAGTGAGTAGATTAGAGAGCATTGGAGACAGTGCCTGCATCGTGCTGGGTATGCAGTAGATGCTCAATTAATGGTGGTTCCTTTCCTTTTTTAAACCAGGCTCTCTGGCTTTCCCCGCTTTCTCCCGCTGCCCCCTTTCTTCTTGCCCCTGCCACACATCCTGCAGGGCCTGGCCCACGTGCCACCTTCCTCCTCCCCTATGCATCTCCTCCCCCAAGTAGAAGTGACCCGTCCCTTCTCAGTGCCCAGGGCGCTGCCCTTAGAACACGCATTCCTTCCTCCCTCAGATTGGCTGAGCTGGTGGGGCTCCTGAACCACGAATTTTAATCCCCATTGTGCAGAGGAGCAAACGCAGGCTCAGAGAGGAGGAGAGCTTCTCACCAGGTCGCACAGCAAGTCTGTTGGCAGAGCAGGCTCGGTCCGCCACCCCTGGGCCCTGGCCCTGTGTTCCTGGCGCTCATCTGCCTCACAGTTTCTCCCTGAGCGGTGGTGGGCATCCTTGGGCGGTGCCTGGGACAGGCCTGCATGTTGCCGTCTATGAACAGATATGTCATCAAATGCCCAGAGCCTCAGTTTCCCCACTTCCCTGCAGACATACTGCCCCCTTCACCACTAAGGTTGGAGCCAGTGGCTCCGGAAGGGCCTTCTCCAACCCCATCCCACTCCACCCAGGCAGCTCTCGGCAGGGTCAGAAGGGATCAGAGATGGGCCCAGTGCCCCTGTGGGAAGAAGAGTTGGTGGCCACACTCACAGCCAACTCTCCTGGCTCCGTGAGTTTTGGGAGCCAGACTCTCACTCCATCTTCCAACCAAAACCCTTCCCCACTCCTGGCTCAGGACTACCTGCTCCACGGGGCAGTCCCTCCTCTAGGAAGCCTGCCTTGATTGCCCCAGACGGGGTGAAATGTCTCCTCTGTGCCTGCCTAGGCCTAGCACTTAGAATAAAACAGACCCGCCCCTTCTACCCCACAGGACCCTGTAAAGTTGGCCACTTTGGACTGCTTCTTTTTTAAGAAAAAAGAGCTCTATAATCAAAGAGTTTAAATTCTATAGGAAGAGTATGGTCTTGGGAGTCAGGCAAGCCTGGGTACAAATCCAGGCTCTAAGTGTGGCCTTGGAAAGGTCACTCCCTGGCACTGGGCCTTGGCTGCCTCCACTGAGCAATGGGCACATGTGAGGGGGAGGGAGGGAGTGAAGGCCGGCCCTGAGCCCTCATTGGGTGTCTGCCGCACACGGCCCCGAGCGCTGGGACTGTGGCTAGTCTAAACTGGAGGGTGTGGTGATCGCGTAAAATACACATTGGATTTCCAAGACTCGGGGAAAAAAAATGTAAAATGTTTCATCAATGACTTTTATTATTGTAAGTAATTTTGATATTTGAGGTTAGCTAAAATACATTATTGGAATTAATTTGTCTTGTTTAAAAAAATCTTTTTTTCTTTTCCTATTAGAAATTTGAAAATGCCATGTGCCTCAACTGTATTTCTGTTTCTGTTGGGCAGTGGCCTCTGCGTGACCGTCCCTGGGACCTGAGGGCAGAGGAGGCTGTGTGTGTGTGTGGGGGGGTGACCATCACCACTGGGACCCGAGGGCAGAGGAGGCTGTGTGTGTGTGTGTGGGGGGGTGTTTGCCAGGCTCTTTGGGGGTGAGAGGCCTGGCCAAGGACGCGGGGCCTGCGGCCTGCCCTTGCTGATCCCTGGTGGCTGAGCAGTCTCAGGCCGAACACTGCCCTTTCTGAGCCTTGCTTTCTGAGTCAGTAAAAGGACCCTGCGGGTCAGGGTCAGCGTTCTCGGTCAGTTTGGGCAGGCCAGTGGACAGAGGGAGACTGACCGAGGGTGGGTGGAGGCCCTGTTCCCCGCCCAGGTCACCCTGATGGAGCCCCGGTCCCCACCCAAGTTGCCCATCAGCCCTTCCTTGCACTCCTATTTCTACCCAGCTAGGTGGGGGGCTTCCAGGGCTGCAGCAGCAGGAAGGTGGGGCCCTCCCAGGGGGGGTGGAGGCAGCATGCCTGGGAGACCTATACGCTGTCAGGTGTCTTTCCAGGACAAGATAACCTCTTGTAGGAAGGAAGGATTCTAATTACAACTTAGGACGATATTTGTTTGGAGAGACAAGAGACAGAACATGTGGTAGGAAGGGGTCTGGGGAGGTGTAGAGTGGGGGGTTTGTTTCCTTATTGTCCTGGCAGTGTGGCAGGGGTGGCCGGTGGGGTGAGCTGCTGCTGGGTCAGGGGAACAGACTGTCCCGGGATGTGGAGGGGGAGCTGGGTCCTGGGGGCAGACAGGGGGCAGATGTGGCTCCCACCGCACCCTGGGGCCCTGAGAAGCTGGTGAATGTCGCACCTGCTTGGCACGCCCGGAGCACCTCCCCACTAGGTGCCAGGAACCGTGCCACCGGAGGGAGCTCTGGGTCCCACTCTGAGACGGTCAGTGTGCTCAGTGAACAGATGTGTGGCCAGGACCGGGGAGGTGGGGAGGTGGTCTGGGTGGTCAGGGACGATCTGCCTCTCTGGGGGCTGAGTTGGAGCTGAGCCCTGAGTGACTCACAGGGCAAAGAGGGGCCGAGGGAACGGCGCTCTGGGGGAGAAGCCCCGCCCAAGTGGGGCGTTCAGGGTCCTTGGACGACTCCTTCATCCCCGTGTCTGGCCAGCTCTGCTGTGGAGCACCCAGCACGCCCCACCTCGCGGAGCTCCGCCAGGTGCCCCACGGGAAGCCGATCACCCGCCCCTGCAGGCCTGGCGGCTCCCACTCGTCCACCTCTCCCGCCCACCAGCGCTGTGGCCGCTGGCCCTGCTGTCTCCTGAGTCCCTGCCCCTCCTCCCCCATTTCTCCGACAGCCCTGTTCACGGAGACGCCCCACGACATGACGGCGCGGACCGGCGAGGACGTGGAGATGGCCTGCTCGTTCCGCGGCAGCGGCTCGCCCTCCTACTCGCTGGAGATCCAGTGGTGGTACGTGCGGAGCCACAGGGACTGGACCGACAAGCAGACATGGGCGTCGAACCAGGTACGGCCTCGGGGCCGCGAGCTGGGCCCCCAGGCCGGGTCGTGGGTGCCTCTGCCCCTCGTCTCCTCTGAGGGCTCCGCTGCAACACCCCCACCCTCCCTGCTTCCTGCAACGGAGGCTTGTTTTCAGGGCTGGAGGCAGAGCGAGGCTGAGCACTTGGGATGGGCGCGACCGGAGGGCCCCCCAGAGAGCACAGAGTGCAGCCATGGGGGTCCACCCGTGCACGTCCACGTGGGGAAACTGAGGCCAGAGGGGCAGAAGCTGGGTCCAGGTTATGGGTCAAGGTGGGTCTCCTGACTCACCTTCCGTCACTTCTCCAAGGTAGATAGCTGGGCAGTGTGTTGTAAAGGCCCTGCAGACGTGGGGGACGCTGTTGCCCGGGTCAGTCGTGAGCACGCATGCGTGCATACCCTTCCACACACGTGCAGGCGCACCCCTGCCACCGGTCCCTGCACACGCATTTGCCTCTGCACAGGGACACATTCATATGTGCACACGGCGTGACCACATGCTGTTGGTGTCCCTCCTCACACACCAGGGCGTACTCCGTGCCACCAGCCCCACTGCCAACTGCCAACCCCTCTAACTGGGGCCGAGGGCTCTCTGTGGACAGCAGAGCCTGCTGGTCAGCGAGACAGGCTGGAGGAGCGCCCTGCCGATGACCGACAGACATTGAAGAGAAACCCCAGCTCCCTCGCCCCTCAGTTGGGATAAGCAGAGTGTTCTATGCTGTCTTCCCAAGGAGCCCAGCGGGAGTCGGTGCCAGTGCCCGGAGTGGAGTGGTCCCTGGCTCGATAACACACCCGTCACTGACTTCCTTCCTTCCCTTTCTGGTCTCGCTCACTCCCCTACTGATGTTTCCTGGGTCCCCTCCTAAATAAACCACTTGCACTGGAGTCTTTGTCTCGAGGCTGCATCATGGGAAACCCCAGCTAAGGCACGTTCACTCTCACACCTGTGAATACACAGCCAACGTGCAAACAGATGCCTCTACCCACCCACATGAACACGTGCATTTACACGCCTTCCTGTGCACAGAGGGGCGTGGCCACACCTTCTGGAAGATTAGGAAAGAGACTCTGACATATTCACACCTATGGATTAGACTCTGCCCTGCTCCTGGAAGTGTCTGTTCCCCAAAGCACAGGCTTAGAGGACTCCCCGGGGCGGTCAGAGAAAAAGCCCTCAGGCAGTGTTGCCAGTCTCTGCAGTTGGATGCCTCCGGGGTCAGCTTGCAGGGGATGCCACGTGGGCAGGGCTCCGACAGTATGTGCTGCAGACACCAGCTCATGCATGTGACACACCTGAAAATGCAACACATTCACAGATCGTCGCAGGTGTGCAGACACTCCTACGAAGGCACCAGCCAGACTCCCATCTTGTGCCTTTATCCCATTTATCCCCAAAGGCCCACGCCGCTAAATGCAGGACACACACAGTTTTCCGGGCACCTCCTTTATCTCCCTTTGCTCTGACTTCCTCCCTCTCCGAGTGGACGTGGACCTGAGGGACCCCCAACTCCAGACCCCAGGGCCCCACAGTGTCACCTGCCTGTAGCTAGCTAGAATCGTCACTGTTGTCCACACCCCCCTCCCCCCAGTAGTCCTAATGTCTTGTCTCTGCTTTCTCCTCCCCTCCCGACAGCTAAAAGCATCTCAGCAGGAAGACGCAGGGAAGGATGCAACCAAAATAAGTGTGAGTTCTGATAATGACTTCTCTCGCAAGGGCCCTAATGGAGGACACAGCTGTAATTTAAAAAGAAAAAAAAAACTTGGTCCAGTACCACAGGGAGCTTGGACGAGAAGACGGAGGCAAAAGGAAAAAGAAAGGGGGGAAATGGCTCTGATCTGTTTTTTAAAAGCCAGAGATTTTTCAAGTTCACTGAGCGACAGGCACAAAAAAATGACAAGAGGAGAGAAGACGCATTCTCTCTGGTCGGGAGCCAAGGCTGGCGCATCCCTGTCTCGGCAGTGTTTTTAATTTTGGGAAACCAATGGGGTCTGATGAGACTGAGACAGCTTTTCTTTTTTTCGGCCCATCACAACTGACAGCTTCAGCATCTTGGGGTCACTTGGGTCCTGTGGTTCCCGGGGTGGGGCGGTGGGGGTGGGATGGGAGAGGGCCTGTGCCAAGGGATTTCAGGACTGGCTGGGCCTTTTACCCATTGGCTCATTGTATCATTGCTGTGCCTCGGTAGGGGAAGGGCAAGCATGCGCCCATTTTACAGGTGGGGCCACTGAGGCTGAGACTTGCTAGAGGTCGTGGTGTGGCTGAGCTGACTCGAGCTCGTTGTCTCTAGGCTATGCTGGAGCCCCAGAGAGGTAGGGGACTCAGAAGGGGGTGGCAGTTTTTGTGGTGGACAGGCACCCAAAGAGGGGGGCCTGAAAGAGGCAGGCAGGACTGAGAAAGGAAGCAAAAGGGGCCTGAGTAGAGGGGATGGCCGGGGGACACATGTGGCCGTGGGGCCAGGCTGGGATGGATTGTGCACGGGCTGTGAGGTCAGCCTGGCAGGAGGCTGGCAGCCCACCACTAGTACACTAAGAGGATGCAGGTGCCCGCAGGGGTGTGGCCTCCGAGTTCACTCTTCTGCTTCTTCCGTAACTTTTCAAGGACTTGGGGAAGCTCAGGACCCCAAAGCCGATCAGACGAAGACACACCGAGGAGTCACAGCAGAAGTGCAGAGTGGGCACTGGGAGGCAGTGGGTGCTATGCCAGGCACTGGAGATGGCACAATCAAGGCAGGGAGGCGGGAAGAGGGCTTTTGGGAGGGCAGCTCCCACAGCTCCTCAGGCGAGAGGTGGGCCTTTAGAGCATCCTTCATGCCGTCCGTCCCAGGGCCTTTCTGAGTCGGGCTCTGGAAATTTTGAGCCATTTCCAGTCTATGGTGGCTGCTGGCCCGCCCCCCGCCCCCCACCCCCACCCCCACCCGGGGCTCCTCACCCTCTCTGCCAGGGGCACATCCGTATCTAATGTCCCGGTGCTTGCTCAGGCCCCCACCAGGGAAGCCCGGGCAGGTGGAGATCTCTGTGTGTATTTATACACCCCGTTCCTTGCAACTCTCTCGGCCCATGATTTTGTTTGGCATTTTAAGGGGCGTCTCAGGCAAAGGAGAGAATAATCTAATTGATTTAGAGGATTAGAATTCATGGCGGCTGGGCCCCACGTGAGGGGAATGCCAAGATGCTAATTAGTTAAATAAAATAAATGTGCTCTCCTGATTGTGCAATCACTCCCCCACCCCCAATGCCTGTGGTTCCTGCACCAGCTAGGGCTCCCAGGGTCTGGTTAGGGAACTCGTAGTCAGAGACCCAGCTCCTCCTGCAGACTGTGTCACGCGTGACCATCCTTAACTACACAGGCGTTTAGTTGGCCGGCGCCTGTAAGCAGGTGCCCACGCGGGTGTCCCGCGATCTAGGAGAAGCTCGGACTTTTCTCTGTCGCCTTCAGGGCTCTCACCCTTTGGGCTGTCCCATAGTGCTCGACTGGGGCCCCCTTCCCCTCCCAGCCCGGCTGCCTGGCTGCTTCTCCCGGGCCAGTCCCTCTGTCTGTTCCTCTCTTCCTCCAGTGCTGAGCTCAAGGAGCCGCCCTTGACCCTGTGACTCAGCTGGTGCCCTTACCTTCCCCTGCTGGCTGCGTTTCCTTCTGTAAGCATCCGTTCCTGTGACCGTTTGTGTCATGTCTGTCCCCCGCTGGAGACTGTGGGGCTGTAACTGTGCCTGCCTGATTCACTGTTCCATTTCCAGAGCCTAGCGCAGTGCCTGGCACATAGTGGGTGCCCAGGAAAAAATGATTAAGAGACTGTCACACATCCCCACACACACCCAGGCCGACGGGGGCATAAACCCAGATGGATTTTGATACACGGACATGCTGATGGGACATGCGTCCCATGCCTGGAGAGGCGTGTGCGCTGGAGACGTGAAGGAGGGAAGGACTTGTGTGGGACCGGGTTCTGTTCTGTAAGAGTCCAGTGAGCCAAGCTAGAATTCTGCCCCAATAGTCCTGTGTCTTCTAAAAATTCCAATTTTAGTGTAATATCTCCTGATTTTTCATTGTTGGGACCTTGTTTGATTTTTAGAAAACACCGTGGGAACCAAACAGCAGTCTGCTGGCGGGCAGCGTTGGGGTTCTGGGGCAGAGATACAGTCAGCTTCCAGGGGCGTGGGGGGCTCGGTGGCCTGTAGGGGCTGCCATGGTAACCCCGGGAGGGTTTGGAGAGGCTGTGTGAGCACGGGGTTGGGATTGTGAGGACAGGGGAGCCCGTAGCTGAGTCTCAGCTCCAGCTCTGCCCCCTCCCTGTGCCTCCCCCCCCCACTGTTATCTAACAGCTGTTTGGAAACTGTAAAGTCCTCTGAATTTGGCCGTGTGAATAACAAGGGTTATTAGGGTGAAAACTTCTTTGTTTTACAATTTAGGTTAATTTCCCCTTAACCAGTTTTGCAAGTACAGATGGTTTTCAACGTCCTAGAAGTGAATTTCTCCACACACAGTTTCTTTCCCAGGGGCCTCACCCGCCTTCATCACCGTTAGTCCCTCCTTCAGTCTAACAGAAGTTGTTTCTGCTGTAGATTGCGTGCCTGTAACCTGCTTCAGTCTGAGAGAGACATGGGAAGCCTGGGTTCCCATGTGCTCGTGGCCCTGTGCTCTGGTACACTCATCCTAATCCCTGCCTCCGCTCCAGCCAGACCCTGAGAGCCAGGTATAGCCTGAGAGGCCTCAGGAAGCCCCTCCTCCACCTCCATAAAGGGTCAGTTAAAAGGCAGCTGCATTCCTCAGGTCAACCAAGTGGCCCTGCAGGGGGAGCCCCTCCTGCCCTGCCTGGCTGCCCCCAAGTGTGGTGCACATGTGGAAGCTGCATGGGTGGGGTTGAGGGTGGGGGCCGGGACCACAGGGGAAGTCCACAAAGTCTGCAAGTCTGCATCCTTCCCGCTGCATTATCTGGCTAAGTGGTGGGTGGGTCAGGGTTTCCTGTGACTTTATTTTCTGCTATAGACATTTCTATCTTTTCTTGAGATTCCTGCAGTAATTCACAACACACATAGGACAGGAAGTCCTGAAGTCTGCAAGGAAGGCAAGACTCACGTGGAGGCAAAAATCACTCCATCCATCCTGGGAGTCCGTTGAAACATCCATAGAGTAGCCAGGCTGCGGTTGAGGACGGTGAGGATGCCTCTGTGAAGGCCATGGTCACACACACCCATGCCCTTAGGGGGCTCCCAGTCAGTGAGGGATATGGATGTTAACCCAATAATCATATGATGAAAAGTTAAATGACAAACTGACTATCTAAATGAGGAGAGCTGCCAGGAAATCTGAGCCAGCAACAGGACCTGACCTAGCCTGGGGGCGGTGGTCTGGAGGGCTTCCTGGAAGAGGCACCAATTGAGGTGAGGACTGATGTATAGAGGAGGTGACTAGCAGTAAGGGGGACTCCTCTGGGTGTGTGTGTTGGAGGACATACTGAAGGCCCGTGTGGACGAGGGGAGGCAAGGACGAGATGCCAAAATGCTTCCCCTCCTGACAGGAAGGGGAGCAGTAGAGGAAGGATTCTAAGTGGGGGGTGTTTTGGAAAGCTCTGTCTGGCTGTGATGGGAGAACAGGCTGGAAGGGGCTGGAGTGGCTTCGGAGAGACCCGGGAGGAGCTGGGGGGATGACCCAGGTGAGAGAGGCTGGGTGTTACTCCGGCTGGTGCAGGAGGATCTGGATTCCGAAGGGGAGGGAGGGGCCCAGTGGCATTTGGAGGTGGATTGTGCCTGAGTGTGGAGGCAGCTATGGAGTGAGGAGTGCGGAGGGTCAGGCTGGCGCGGAGGAAGCGGTTATGGGGCCCAGATTGGGGGAGATCTAGGGTTTGGTTCTGAACATGCCCACAGGCTGGCGGAGTGGCTGGGTGTTGCTGTTGGAGGCACAGGAGTGACAGAGCTCCGAGCAGGACCCGGCCTGGGACAGGGACCGCCTGACCTCTGCTCCCTACCTAGCACCTCCCCAGGGCTACCGCATCACTCTTAGGCCTCAGCCGTGAGGCCGCATGTAGAAAAGGTCTGGCACCAGGGACGCAAGTCTCGGGGCTCAGGAGAAATTGCCCGGTGGATGGCCCAGGGGCCCTTGCCGCGCCCGGCAAGGCCTGGGCCGCAGGCAAGCGGGTAGGAGGCTGAGCTCGGTCATGGTGTGGACCTGCCTGCTTCTTTCAGCATAATTAGGTGCTTAATTGCACCACTAGGGCCTGTCGATGGCTGTGCTGGCTGATTATGATTTACAGCCAGGCTGCCGTGTGGGGGTCCCTCCTCCTGGCCTCTTCGGTCGCATTGGGTGTCTGGGCCGCAGGACTTTCTGCCCAGTTTGTGGACGATGAAGTCCAACAGGCTGCTTCCGCCGCCCCCAGGAGCAGGGGCAGGGTGATGGGGCCCCTTCCACAGACTGTCTCTGAGGAGGCGGGGCGCCCCTAAAGCACAGAGGGTTGGGGGCCTGGGGAGTGAGGTGGGGAAGTGGAAAGACCACCGACCTGAGGTTTCCCAGTCATGGGAGCCCCCGCCCCCCACAAAGGTGTGTTTAAGGCCTGGTTTCTGTCACCTGCTGGGGGCTTTGGGCAAATCACTTCACCTCTCCGAGCCTTGGTTTCCTGACCCAATCAATGGGTATCCTAGAAGCGCCTACATCACGGAGTTATCCGAGGTTTAAATAAGATGTGAAGCCTCAGCCCATCATTTCCCAGTGACCATTGCGTTCCATGAACACTAGCTACCAGCACTGCTGTTTCTGTTATTGTTCTTGCTATTTGCCTGTTCTAGATGGTACTTACAGGCACAGATCATGGGCCGGGAGGGTGCAGTGTCTGGGTGTCCTCCCACTTTGTCCTGTTAGAAGCCAGCTGACCCTGGTGCTTGCTGGGTTGCCGGTGTGAGGCCCGGATTCTCCGTGTGACCGTGAGCCCACGTGGGCATTGCAGAGGCCCGGCTGGTTCACATCTGGATTGCCAGCACCTAGCTCAGGGTGGGCGCTGGATAAATGTGTCGGATGAATGGATGGTAAAGCAAGGCCAGGGTGCTGTGACCCGTCAGGGTCAGAGCCCAGCGGCCAGCGGCCCCTGCAGTGTTCCCGGGCCCACTGCCCCCTCTGGTGGGGGAGAGCTTTCCTTCTGAAAACCACGTGTGTTTGCTGGCAGAGGGGTGGCGGGGTGGGGGAGAGCTGGGGGTGGGGGGAGCCCATCCAGGCCTGAGCGTCCTGGGGGTGGGCGCGGGTGGGCAGAGGGGTGGGCCACGCGCCACGCTCCCTCCCTAGGAGCCGCTGCTCCCAGCGCTTCGCATTATTACTCCATTAGCGCCTTGTAGGGTTGACAAATGAAGGATAATTAATATCCGTGAGGGAAACAGATGTTGAGGTAATTCATTCCCTGCTGCGCATTTGCAACAGCGTCCCCTCACTCCCCGAGAGCGTGGCAAGGCCCAGGGCCTCTCCCTGCCCTTGGCCAGAGGGGACAGAGCCAACCCTGCTGAGGCTGACGGCCTCCAGCTGAGCCCGGCCAGCACTGGGAGGGCACCTGGCCCCACACCAGAGGGGCTGCTGGGAGGGTTTCCCACCGCTTGCTGATGAGGAGTTCTGCCTATGTCCCACCGTGTGCCTCCTGCTATACGTAATCCATGTGTTCCTGCTCCCTGGGGGATGGTGACCGGCTGGAAATGCTCAGGATAAGGGAGATGGGCCAGGCTCCCTGCTGCGGCCCAGCTGCCCTCTTCCCTTCCAAAGCCTAGGAAGCACCCCCTTCCCTTGCCCCACCCCCTGAGCCCTGCATGGCCCTGCCAGCTCCTGGGGACCCTCTGTGGACCTGTCACACCATTTTGAGAGGGTTTGGTTGTGTGGAGTCAGGCCTGGGTTCACTTCCTAGTTCTGCCACTCTGACTGAGTGCCCGTGGGAAAGTTACTCCTCCTTCTGGAGCCTTCGTCTCACCATCTGTAAGTGGGTATACTCGTGTGTCTGTGACCTCAATTTAGAAAGCACGATATCTGGGTACCACTTCATTTGGAGAAAGAAGGAACCATAGTGAGTCCATTTATTCAATGAATGTTTTTATTGTTGTTATTATTAACAGGATACCAGGCCCTGTGATAGTCACTAAGATGAACAAAATAGATATTCCTGCCCTCGCAGAATTTATAGTTTAGTCAGAGAGAGAGAGAGAGAGAGAGAGAGAGAAATCAAGTCAACAGAGAAATCCATTAAATGATTCCCAAATTGTGATAACTGCTATGAAGGAGATAAACAGGTGATTGTGATGGAAGGCTTCTTGAAGGAGGTGATGTTTAAGAATAAATGGAAGTCAAGTAGGTGAAGAGAGATAGGGCACAGCACCCAGGTAACAAATTAGCATGTGCAAAGGCCCTGAGGTCAGAAAGAGCTTAACACTTGGGAAGAGATGTGAAGGGACCAGGGAGGCCAGAGCAGACTAGTGAAATGATTGGAAGTTACATGTGTGAGTGCCCAGCATAGGCTCTGAAACAAGCCTGCAGAGTGAACGTGCCCCCATGGACACTGTCCTTCTCATCCTGGCCTCCTCACTGTGCGGGTGATCAACAGGGCCTTCTCCCTCTAGCAGTTGGGGCCTGGCAAGAACAGACAAGCTGATTATCTTCCCACCCCTCCAAGGGCAGAGGAGCCAGGAGGGCTCAGGGGTGGGGTCCCAGGTCTGGAGCCCACTCAGCACCCACCTGGGCCTGGTGAGCCTGCATGGGAGCACGTGGTAAGGTCATTGTGAAGGGAGTCAGCAGCTGGCAGCAGGGAACTGATCTCCGATGTGCTGTCCAGGTGTGGCTGGGGCTGCAGGAGGTGGGGCAGGGAAGGATGAAAGCCCCCTCTCACCACTACCCTCCTCTCCACAGGCACAACTCCCCCCTCCCTTTTTCTCACTTTAAAAATTTTTAATTAATAGACTCATAGGAAGTTGCAAGAATAGTCACCTGTGTCCTTCAGCTAGCTTTCCCAGTGACACCTGTGTCCTTCAGCTAGCTTTCCCAGTGACACCTGTGTCCTTCAGCTAGCTTTCCCAGTGACACCTGTGTCCTTCAGCTAGCTTTCCCAGTGACACCTGTGTCCTTCAGCTAGCTTTCCCAGTGACACCTGTGTCCTTCAGCTAGCTTTCCCAGTGACACCTGTGTCCTTCAGCTAGCTTTCCCAGTGACACCTGTGTCCTTCAGCTAGCTTTCCCAGTGACACCTGTGTCCTTCAGCTAGCTTTCCCAGTGACACCTGTGTCCTTCAGCTAGCTTTCCCAGTGACACCTGTGTCCTTCAGCTAGCTTTCCCAGTGACACCTGTGTCCTTCAGCTAGCTTTCCCAGTGACACCTGTGTCCTTCAGCTAGCTTTCCCAGTGACACCTGTGTCCTTCAGCTAGCTTTCCCAGTGACACCTGTGTCCTTCAGCTAGCTTTCCCAGTGACACCTGTGTCCTTCAGCTAGCTTTCCCAGTGACACCTGTGTCCTTCAGCTAGCTTTCCCAGTGACACCTGTGTCCTTCAGCTAGCTTTCCCAGTGACACCTGTGTCCTTCAGCTAGCTTTCCCAGTGACACCTGTGTCTTCTATAACTGTCCACCTGCACTTCTTCTGATCATTGGGGGGGCGGGGGAAACAGTCACTTTATGTTCACAGCAGACTTACCCACATGTCCAGCAACAGGTGGCTGGGGAAACACATTGTGGTACATTCACACGGTGGAATACTACACAGCAATGAAGAAGAACACACCGAGACATGCAACCCCACGGAGAATCTCACTGACATTATGCTGAGTGGAAGAAGTTACACATGAGAGTTCAAGAACAGGCTGACTACTCGATCGTGATAGAAGTTTGAGTGGTAGTACACCCCCTGGGGGGGACATTGATGAGGGAGGGCCACAAGGGTGCACTCTAGAGAGTCATAAACAGCCCTGCCTTGCCGCTGTTTGGTGGTCACACAGGGAAGCACTTGAGTCAAATTTTATCAAGTGTGCACGTCACTGTATATAAGTTAAATTTCGATTTTAAAATAAACTTTAAACCTTAATTGAAGAAATAAACAAAAAGCCCAAGAACAAAGACAAATATCACAGACACTTGTTTCGTTCCCAACATGGGTGAACAGTTATTTATTACAATCCTGATATAGGTGTGATCGGCCTTTTTTTTTTTTTTTTCAAATAAATAAAACATCTTAGACTACGCTAAGAACTTGCTGTGCAGGCCCACGGCCTTCCCCTGGGCTGCGTCCCCCTGACTGTCTCTGACATGAGGCCACTGTGTTCCCTCCTGTGGGAACACTGTTTGAGTTTTAAACTTTTTAGATTTATTTACTGATTTGAGAGAGTCAGAGAGAGACATCAATTTGTTGTTCCACTTATTTATGCATTCGTTGGTTGATTCTTGTGTGTGCCCTGACTGGGGGGTCAGACCCGCAACCTTGGCGTATCCGGACGACGCTCTAACCAACTGAGCCACACGGCCATCGCCCTCTCCTATTTTAAACTTCTGCACACACAAGCCTCCGGAACCGGTGTAGAGTATTTTCACGTGTTAATCTGCAGAAGCGGCGTCACGCTGGAGGAGTTCTGCAGAAATCTCACTTCCTGCGTGTCCCTGCGCGGTGACACGCCTGGCTCGGGCATTCTTCTTCATTGCCGTGCGGTATTCCTGTGAACTGACGCCTGCTTATTTATCTGCTCTGTCGATGGGCGTTGAAGTTGCTTCTACTTTTTTGCTGTTTTAAACTCTGTGTGCCCTTGTGGGAGTGTCTCTGGCGGTCCACCCTCGCAGCGGGCTTTCTGAATGACACTCGTCTTCCTGCCGCCCCATGGCCACGTCACGGTCTCTCTCTCTCTCTCTCTCTCTCTCTCTCTGTCACCCCCCAGGTGGTCAAAGTGGTGGGCAGTAACATCTCCCACAAGCTGCGCCTGTCCCGGGTGAAGCCCACAGACGAAGGCACCTACGAGTGCCGGGTCATCGACTTCAGCGACGGCAAGGCCCGGCACCACAAGGTCAAGGCCTACCTACGGGTGCAGCCCGGGGAGAACTCGGTCCTGCATCTGCCCGAAGCCCCGCCCGCCGCGCCCGCCCCGCCGCCCCCCAAGCCCGGCAAGGAGCTGCGGAAGCGCTCCGTGGACAACGAGGCCTGCAGCCTCTAGACGGAAGCCTGCCCGCCCCCTGCCCGCCTCTCCTCCCCCCCCCCCCGGCTGTACAGAGTGCATGAGGAGCTGCTGGACTGCGGGGGATGGGCCGTCTGGGTCCAGCCGCCTCCCCATCCCCGAGACTGCCTGTGGCCCTCCGCCCACCGCCCCTTTGCTCAGCATGTAAGTCCCACCCAGCCCTGCCTTTCCAGACCCCTGCAGTGACCTGGCTCAGCAGAGGTAGCCCTGAGCACCAAGGGAACAACCACCCTGGACACCGGGACGGGACACCATGCTGGGGCCAGGCTGCCCCCTTTGGTGGCCAGCTTCAGTGGAGTCCAGTGTTTTTGCTTTGCTTGCTTGTCCCCCAATCCTGTCCCTAGCCGGGGCCTCCCAGCCTCCCTCTCCCTCCTTCCTACCATCCCTCGCTTGGACCTGGGGATGTGGACAGCGACCCCTCCCTGCATTTGGACTTGAATCTTCTGAGCAGAGCTGGGGCCTGTCCCCTGGCGAAGAGAGGGGGCAAGCGCCCCCAAGAGAGCCTTGCTCTGGGGTGGTGGCCTCTTATCGGGGTCACTCGGAGGGGCCCTGGGAGGAGAGGGAGATACCCCACTGCCTCCCGCTGGGTCATTCATATTCAGCCTCCTTATACCTAAGAAAACTCCCTTGTCCCACCCTCCCGGGAGGTGGGGGGACCAGGAATCTCTGCCCCTTCTTGCAGAGGGCCTTACCCCGCTGACCCCATGGCCCCATGCAGAGTTTTGCACCAGCAAGACCCCTTAGAGGGTCTCAGGCTCTCCCAGGAGCCCCTCTGCCAGCTCCCAATGTCCTGGCCCCCTCTTGGGGTTCATGCCAAGCCCACCTAAGGGCCTGGGGCATTTGGGAGCCAAGGGACCCCAGTACAAATCCCTCACAATTCCTGATCAGGGGACATCTGCCCCTGGTGATATGTAAATATTTCTATCGGGCCCAATACCTCCTCAGAATTGGCTCAAACCTCTGGCCACCCCCCCCCCCCCAGCAAGGGCACCGGGGATGTGGGAGAGGCTGAGGGCTTTGCCTGGGGTGTGTGGGTAACCCCCGTATACACGACTCAATCCGTGATGACCAGCCAATCCGAATAAAGTGGTTTGAAAAAAAAATCTCTGGCCCTTGTCTCTTTGGGACATTTGTGTCTGGGAGCAATGCTGCAGGGGAGGGCTTGGCCAGCCCACCCCCACGCCTCCCTGGGCATCTTCTCACGCCTGCTTTCTGCCCCCACGCACAGAATAAGAGCTGGAGGGTCATGGGGAGGGCGAAGGAAACCCATCTTTGTTCAGCACCGGGCACTTGAGTTATTTTTAGACTTTGAGGTAGTCACATGTACAGAAGAGTGAATGAAACATGTTTACACTGTCTTGTGAATACATTATAAAGCCAGTAAGGGTGAGCTGCTACCAACCACACAGCAGCCCAGAACAGAACCCCCAAGTTCAGCCCACGTGTCTTTCTGGACGATAGCCCCTCTCTTCCCTCTCAGAGGTAAGCAGCACCCTGACTTTTAAGGTCATCATTCTTTCTACGGTTTTGCTACCTAGATGAATGTCATCTTAAGCAATACAGTTGGGTTTTGTCTCTCTTTTTGGACTTTAGGTACATGGAATCGTACCATCTCTCTTCTTGATGCACCCTCTATATTTTTGAGATTCATCCATGCTGCCACGTGTCTGTAATTTGTCCATTTTTTGTTGCTTTATATTATTCCAGTGCAGGACTGCCCTACAGCTTATCAACTTACTTATTCGTTCTGCTGTTGACAGGAGTCTTGTGTTCCCACCCAAGTGCTATTTCCAGCCTCACTGCCATGAGCCTTCTAGTCCGTGTCTCCTGACCCACGTAAGCACAAGGTTCTCGGGGCGGGCTTGCCAGGGCGGAGGGTGAGGCCCTGACTGCACTTTAGGAATCTTATTTTCTCCTGTGACGGGTCACCATCCCATTATTAGGTGGAGGAAAGAGGCTCAGAGAGGCTAGACAGCTCTCCCAAATTCACACACGGTGGAACGCCGCTCTGCCAGCCTGGACCCCTCCCCCGGCCTCTCCCGTCATGCCCTGGGCTTTGGACTCCCCTGGGCTCCTGGCAGTGCTGAGAGCCTGCCTGAGGGTGTGTCCGTCTGGGGCTCTCAGCTCAAGCCTTGGTAGGCAGTGTGGCCAGCTGGTCCCTCCTCTGTGCAGAAACCACGGGCACCTCCCACGCTGAGCCTGGGTCAACTCCTGGTCTCCGAGGGCCCCTGCCAGCCAGACCAAATGAGAGCCTCTCTCAAGGGCCAGGGCTGGGGTCTGTTGAAATGATGACTGAATCTGGACGGGCACTCAGCGTGTCCCAGGCCCTGTGCTGATGGCACCGCAGCCCTGCCGGGAGCTTTATATTCTCAGTTTTCAGATGAGGACGTTGAGGTTCAGGGAAGGGTAGGCTGGGGGTGGATGGGTAGGGGAACGACTACATCAGGCTAGGAAGCGGGCGGGGCTCCGGACCTGCTGTGGAATCCAGGCAACCCAGGGCTGGCTGGTCTATGACCTGCGGTCCTATTGGGCCAGCAGCCAGCCTTTATTCAGCAAATGTGGTCCCCAGTATCTCCAAGACAATGATAAATCATAGAGTGCCTTGAGGACTTCTTTTTTTTTTTTTTAAAGATTTTATTTATTCATTTTAGAGAAGAGGGGAGAGAGAGAGGAGGGAGAGGAGCAGGAAGCATCAACTCCCATATGTGCCTTGACTGGGCAAGCCCGGAGGTTTCGAACCGGCGACCTCAGCATTTCCAGGTCGACGCTTTATCCACTGCGCCACCACAAGTCAGGCTAGAGGACTTCTTTGCCTTCCTTTATACCTTGAATGTGTAAAGCTTCCTGTTTCAAAGCTGGCCTTTGAATATCCATTGTGGGTCTCCTGTGAATGTGTTAGGATACCCAAGACTTATTGATGAGCTACCCAGACACTTCAGTGTGAGTGCCCATCTCACACTGGGCATCCTCCAAGCCAGGTTCCAGGAATATGCCCATTCCACTCCTTGACAGAAAAAGAAAAGAAAACATTTCTGGAACGATGTTTATTTTAGTCACCTTCATGGACAGTTCCGGAAGCCAACAGGTATGGCATTTCAGGTGTGGCCTTTGGGGATCTGATAGACACGGGCTCCGATTTCCACTCTGCACCTCGTGAGGTATGTGACGTTAGGTCCCTGCAGAATCTAAGGGAAGACTGGGAACTCGGCGTCCGATACACGGAGGCCGTTGTCACTCACCAGCGTGGGGGGAGGGCAGGGCCCAGGAGTCTGCACTGCCGACACGTTTCTCTGCTCAGGAAAGCCTGTGGGGGGGCCGGGATAGCACGTTCGCACAGCAAGCTGTCTGAAAAGACACCCGCCGAGTTGAGAGCTGGGAAATCCGTCTAAGGAGCGGGATAGAAGGACTCTTCCAGTAGGCTGGATATCATCCGTCCAGGGGCGAGCATTGTATCTGTCACTTGATACACATAGGCATATTTAAAGAACACCAACCAGGAAACAAAAATAAAATTAAATGGGGAAGAGGGAAGAAGGCTGAGGTTGGTAGGAATCCTGGTCAGGGCACCCCGTGCTGTCTGACTCCCCCGGACGAGGTCTCTTCCTCCGGTGATGAGAAGCGTCCTCCTTCTGAAGGAAGCCCTGGCTGACACACCTGGAGCATGGCCAACCCCCTTCCTCCTCCACCCTCCTCCCCACCCTCTTCCCACACCCACTGCTTTTATTTATGTATTTATTTATTTTTATTTATGCTTAATTTAGTCCTGATCTAAGTTTAGGTATGCACACTTCTTTGAAAAGACCCCTTATCTTAGAAAAGACGTGCCCCCGCCCACCCCCCAGCCGCAGGGTGTGAATCTCCATGAATCTAAGGTTGAGGCTCTTAACGAGGAGTCCACGGGTCACCCCAACCGAGGGTCACGGATGAAATGCGTGGAACCTGCAAACAGTGCGTGAGGGGAAGAACTATTAATACTTTGTTTGCAGTGAAATTTAGCATTTCCTTCTATTGTGAATGTAAGCAAGGGACCACAGACCGCATTAGCGGTCACTGGTGAGGTGTCACCAACAGAGAGCGCAGACATCTTCCCACCACAACACAGTGATTCCAGGTATCTCAGAACGGTGTTTACACTCATCACGATTTCAAAATGATGGCTGTTATTAGATCCGCCGCGCAGTTTTGTTATTTAACGTGCTAATAAAGGAAGCAGGTTTATTCCTCTATCACACTTTACACAATATATTTTGAAAATCATATTTCAGTATAATTGGTTTGTTTTTGTAATCCTGTCCTTTTATGTTAGGCCGTTAAAAACACTCTGCCGGCGGTTCGGCCAGACTGTAAAAAGGGGTCCGTGGCCCAGACACGGTGGGTGAGCCCTGCTCTAAGCCAAGGCCCGCAGTTCCATTATCCCAGCCTGGGACTAGCCTGGGAAATGTCATGTGACCTGGGCTGTCAGAATTCACAATGAGATGGCAGGGGCCATCTGCTGGAGAGGGAGGGGAGCCCCTCCTGGGACAGGTTCCTTAAAAGGAGGGACAAGGAAGAAAGACATACATTCTTCATGAGATCCGGGAAGCTCTCCCACCACTGGGCAACCGTGAGGGGAGCAGATGAGCCAACTGAGATGCAGAAATGACCGACGGGAAGAGCCTGGGTCTTTGAGGATGTGGCCAACCTGGTGGATTGGCCAGATATGGAACCTCTCCACCTCTAGACTCCTCTTGTCAATCGCTCGACCCCTTGTGATTTAGGCCAGGTGGGTCAGTTGTCATTTAGCTGCAGCAAAGAGCACCGCCTCCTCCAATCCACTATGCTGGTTTTGTTCCCTGATGTTCCCCAAGCTTTGTCCTAACTGTCCCTGGGGTGACATGGAAAAACGAGCCAGCTCCTTCTGTCATCGGACCCTGGCTTGGATTGAACCAGTCTTCTTTCCCTGAGGCCAAACATTTTCGGGTCCTTCGTTGGACTCAAAAGGCATGGTTCTGAGACCTCTGTCTTCCCCTAACATGCACGTCTATCTAGATCAGTGGGTCTCAAACTTGAGCGTGCGTCAGAATCAAGATAATGTTTGTTGGCCCTGGCTGGTTGGCTCAGTGGTAGAGCGTCAGCCTGGCGTGCAGGAGTCCTAGGCTCGATTCCCAGCCAGGGCACACAGGAGAAGCGCCCATCTGCTTCTCTACCCCTCCCCCCCTCCTTCCTCTCTGTCTCTCTCTTCCCCTCCTGCAGCCGAGGCTCCATTGGAGCAAAAAGATGGCCCAGGCGCTGGGGATGGCTCCTTGGCCTCTGCCCCAGGCGCTAGAGTGGCTCTGGTCGCGACAGAGCATCGCCCCCTGGTGGGTGTGCCAGGTGGATCCCGGTCAGGCACATGCAGGAATCTGTCTGACTGCCTCCCCGTTTCCAGCTTTGGAAAAGTAAAAAAGAAAAAAAGATAATGTTTGTTAACGTTAACTTGTTGCAGTACACTTTTCTAGGTCTCACGTAGAGGCTGGAGTGGGTCCCAATAATTTGCATTTCTAACTAATTCCTATGTGATGCTGATGCTGGTGGTCTTGGGGACTGCAGTTTAAGAAGCATTGGTCTAGGTCCCTATGTAAAAACATGGCTCCCCAGAATGAAACCACTGCTCACGATGGGGTTTGATGTGTGCTTAGCAGAGTTGAACTATCACCTCCTTCAACGTCACCAATTATTTCAGCCCCAATTACAAACTGCTTTTTCGTACTGTTGAACTCTGTGTTGCCAAAAACTCTGACAACCTGTACGTACACATCCATGGCTCCTCACCTCTCCCCCGAGCATATAGAATGGAAAGTATTGCTTGAGGGCTTAATAGTGCCAAGGGCTTTAATGAGTTATCTCATTTCATTCTCACAACAACCCTTGAAATGGGAAGTTATCTATCTCTGAGGAGACTGATGCCCAGAGAAATAAAGAAAAGAAAAGAAAAAAAAAACCCAAAAAACAACTTCCCAAGGTCACCTAGCTGGCAAATAAATGAGGGACCTAGGGTTTGAGTCTGGGTTTTAGAACTCTATAATTAAGAACTCTCCACCTCTTTAACAGCGTCTATTAATCAGCTGCCCTTTGGGGCCCAAGACAAATTTACCTAATTGCACCTCATCCAGCTCATTTCTCTTTTTTGTCTCCAAGGTTATCAAATGTGATGTTTATCCAATGTCCCAGCTTTCTTGGACCTCCGATATCTCTTTCTCCTGAAACTCCACCCTTTCCCTGCCAGGCCTCTCACCTCCAGAGAAAAGGAGGTCAGTCTTGCTGAGTCGCATTTGGACCGGCATGAGTTTGGGATCTGAAAAATGCTAAACTGCGTGCACATTTTAATAAAGGCCATTTTCTAGGACACAGCTTCTCAGTGTTCTGATTTAATATGCAAATGTCCCCCCAGTGATTGAGGGTGTGCTGGGCCTTTATTGTTCTCACTGCAGTTGTGTTGATTTAGCCCACAGAGTTGTGGTTAATAATTTAGAAAGCAACCTTGTTTTTTAATTTTCCTTTGTCCTCATGCCTCATCCTTTCCCGCATTAAGGGGTTTAGGCCTGCACGAACATTCAATTTGATTAATGATCAATTCTTAAATCAGTGGAGCTGCAAAAGGACTCCATCCAAATGCTAGGGAAAGTTTTAAATTCATGAGTTTTCACCTTCTTGGTGCAATTTTTGGTTTCATCATAATGAAATATATTGACTTAGTTTATCGCTAGTGGTGCTTTCGCATGATGTTCTATTTTGCCTCATATTAACATCGTTAGACCAATTTTGTTTTAGTATTCAGCTGGGGTATCTTTTTCTGTCTACCTGCAACATTTCTGTGTCATTGTCTTAGGTAGGTATATCTCTTATATACAGCTTATGGCTGGATTTTTATTTTTAAGGAAGATCTTATGTCTTTAACAGGCGAGTTTAAGCCGTTTATATTTATTGTGATTACTAATTTATTTGGACTTATTTTCTGCCATCTTATTTGTGTGTGTGTGTGTGTGTGTGTGTGTGTGTATTATGTTTTATATTACCATGAGGCTTCTTTTTGGGGTGGAGGAAGCTGATATGGTTACTTTAATTCTTTTTTCTTTCTTGACTTTTGATGGATAGTGTTCTTTAGCACCTCACCTCTTTTCTTCCCCGCTGATTTGAAGACTGTGAATGACATTTCTTTTAGTGGTTTCTTTGTAGTTTTTCAACATTTAAGTACTTAACTATATATTTTCCTAGCAATATAGTTATTCAGTATCTCTATTTTCCTCCTTACAAGACAACCCCTTTAATATAATGTAACTACCAACTGAACTGCCCTATCCTATCTTCCTTGCTCTTGTCTAAAATTTTAGTTCCACTATTTATCACAAATATTCATATTTATATAGATAGAAATTAATTAGATTTACCAACATATTCAGCCAACTTCTGTACTTCAGTGTTTTTCTTCTTTCACTTTCCCTTTTGCTGAAGCACATGCTTTAGTAATCCTTTCAGTGAAGGTATGGGTGGTAAACTCTCTTAATCTATGAAAGTCTGAAAATGTCTGTAATTTGTGTCCCCCTTTCACTGTTCATCTAGCTGTGTATTAAGGTAGGTTGAGTGTACCTTTTTGTTTTGTTTTGTTTTGTTTTTGTATTTTTCTGAAGTTGGAAACGGAGGCAGTCAGACAGACTCCTGCATGCGCCCGACCGGGATCCACCCAGCATGCCCACCAGGGGGCGATGCTCTGCCCATCTGGGGCACCGCTCTGTTGCAACCAAAGCCATTCTAGCACCTGAGGCAGAGGCCACAGAGCCATCCTCAGCGCCCGGGCCAACTCTGCTCCAATGGAGCCTTGGCTGCAGGAGGGGAAGAGAGAGACAGAGAGCAAGGAGAGGGGGAGGGGTGGAGAAGCAGATGGGCGCCTCTCCTGTGTGCTCTGGCCAGAAATTGAACCTGGGACTCCTGCACGCCAGGCTGACACTCTACCACTGAGCCAACTGGCCAGGGCACATGAGTGTAACTTTCCCTTCGCATGTTCAGAGTATTACTTCTCTGTCTCTGTCATGCATTGCTTTTGACGAGACATCTACGGTCAGTTCAATTGGCATTCCTTTGTAGACAATTTTCTTTTCTTGTAGCTCTTGAGATGTTTCTTTTTAGTTTGACATTCTGTGGTATCATTACAATGTTTCCGGTTGAGATTTATTTTTAACCATCTTGTTTTGCACATGAAGAGCGTTTCCCATCTCAGGACTTTCTTTTTGGTTCTGAAATATTCTCAGCCATCATCTGGGTATTGTATCCCCATTATATTCTTCATTCTGTCCTGGAATTTCTGTTGCATATATGTTGCAATCTTTCAATCTGTTCACCATATCTTAACTGCTCTTTCATATTTTCGATTTATCTCCTTGTGCTGCTTTCTGGGTGAATTACTCAGGAATATCTTTCAATTCACTAATTATCTCTTCAACTATGTCTGACTTAGAGTTTATCCTATTTGAATTCACTTTAAAAATTATACGTTTTGCCTGACCTGTGGTGGCGCAGTGGATAAAGCGTCGACCTGGAAATGCTGAGGTCGCGGGTTCAAAACCCTGGGCTTGCCTGGTCAAGGCACATATGGGAGTTGATGCTTCCAACTCCTCCCCCCTTCTCTCTCTCTGTCTCTCCTCTCTCTCTCCCTCTGTCTCTCTCTCTACTCTCTAAAATGAATAATAATAATAAAAAAATTATACGTTTTATTTTTAGGATTTCTACTGGCTTATTTTCACATCAGTAGTTACTATTTTATTTTTATTTCATGACTGTCTTCCTTTTACAATTATTTTCTTCCTTTATTTTTGTTAGGGTCTTAAACTCATTCTAAAGTCATTTCCAGATTTCTCTATTATTTGCACTTATCATAGGTGGATCAAGCTGTTCAAGAGTTGAGTTCTTGGCTGTCTCTCTTAGTGTCGGTTTTCTTCAGGGGCTTAGGATTTTGGATTGCAGGATGACGTTGAAGAGGAGTTTTTCTGTCCGCTTTCTCTCTTTGCACTTGTCTGAACCCAGACCCTCAGGACCCTAAAGTCCCAAACCAGGCTTCCTATTGGCAGCTCAGGATTCCCAGTTTTTGGTGATATCAGAGATGTCACAGATGCAGTCACGGTGGTCGGCAAGCTCATTAGTCAACAGAGCCAAATATTAACAGTACAACGATTGAACTCTTTTGAGTGCCAATTTTTTAAAACTTAAACTATGTATATATAGGTAGGTACATTCCTTATCGAGGTAGCGCCTGCATGTGGTATTTTGTGGAAGAGCCACACTCAAGGGGCCAAAGAGCCGCCTGTGGCTTGCGAGCCGCAGTTTGCCGACCGCTGAGTTAATGAGACAAAGTGGCTTGATTCAGGTCCCAATTGCCAGACCTGCATCGGCTTCCGTCACCTAAGTTATAGTTGCAAGCAGGGAGCCTTCACGACACCTCTAGTTCTCAAAGAACCCTCTCGGTCCCCATCGACTCTGCAGGACTTGAAATCTTGGTCACTTCTGTCTCTTTCCAGACCCAGAGTCTGGCGAGTCTGTGACGTCAGCCTCCCTTTAATTTGTGCTTCTGTTCCCTTTCTATTCCAAAGAGAAGTCTGTCATATTTGTGAGTGTATCTGTGTAATTTTATGGATTTAAAAATATATATCATTTACCTATTATTGCAGTATATAAACAAAAGTTACTTTTTCCCAGTGAGTCATGGCAATCTGATATAAATTCTTCTATCAGTTTTACTGAGTGCTTTCTATAAAAGCACCAATTTTAATCCAATTAATTTTGAGAAATACATAGTGATCACCATTGCAATCAAGGAAAAAAAAAAACTGAAATCAGCTTCCCAACTTCCCTTGTGCGGCTTGGTTCTCCGGCCCCTTCCCCAAACTCCAGCCCCATGCAACCGCTGATCTGCTTTCGGTAGATTAGTTTTCCCTTTCCCAGAATTTCATATAAATCGAATCAGACAGTGTATACTCTTTCGTGTTTGGCTTCTTACATTAAGCACAGTGATTCTGAGATTTGTCCGTGTTGTGTATGCCAATACTTCATTCCTTTTTACCGTTGAGTAGTATTTTATTGTGCGAATGCCTCACAATGTATCTGTTCTTCTGTTGATAAACATTTGAGTTGTTTCTAATTTGAGGCAGCTGTATATAAATCTTCCTTGAACATTCACCTACAAGTCTTTGTGTGGACACAGTTTCATTTCTCTTGGATAAATATCTGCAAGTGGGATTCCTGGGCAGTACAGTAAGTATATATTTAACATTGTAAGAAACTTCCAAACTGTTTTACAAAGTGGCCGGACCATTTTTGCATTCTCATCTGCAATATATATAAGAGTTCTAGTCGAGGAGCAGGGTTTTTTATTTTTTTTAAAGCATGAACTCAGTTAAAAGCCATCTTGACTGTAAAAACACTTTGAAATGTACGCTGAGCTGAAAAACGCCAGGATTGGTAATGAAGGCTCTGTGAGGGCACAGACTGTAAGTGTCCGGCTTACACCTGCATCCCCAGTGCCTAGCACAGGTCTCGGCTCGTGGCACACACTCAATAAAAGAATCAATGAATAAAGATTTCTCTCTGACAAACATTAACAGCTTATAAGGATTGGGTCAAGGTGTGGATCTATTGCATTTTAGTTAAACCAAAGCAAGTTATATATATATATATATATATATTTTTTAGCTCTGTTTTCTCTTTTCCTAAATTTCACAAGACCCTTGTTTGAGACTAATTGGCATCCCTACACCATTACTATGAAATCAACCACTCCTTCAGCCAGGATGCTTTGCAGCCCAAGATGGCCACTCCACCTCCCAGCATGGGGCCTGCCTTTCAGCCAGCAGGAAGGAGCAGAGGGGGAGAAGAGCACACGCCCTCCCTTGAAGGATACATGCTTGACGTTGCAGATCATTTCTGCTTATCTGTCATGAGCCAGAACTTGGTCCTGTGGCCTCATGTAGCTGCAAGGTAGACAGGAAAAGGTGGCTTTTATTCTGACCAGCTGTGTAGCTAGATAAATGCCAGGATTCTTTTACTCACAAGAAGAGAAGGAGAAATAGTGGATCACTTCTAGTGGCCCTACCCTTAGCCTGACTTTGTCTCAAACTCTAGGCACTTTGAGCTCAACATACTGTATTATTTGGAAAGCATGTTTATTCTTCAGCTCCAGGGAGAACCTTTCAACCCACTTCCTCCAAAAACACCACTGTATCCCTTAGCACCGCCCACATCGGCCTCCCATCCAGCCCCTCCCTCAAGGCTGTGTGCTCCAGCTGCAAGGTGGGGAACAGCTGAAGGATAATACATTCAAAGAAGGGGGAGCTACAGATGGGCCCTGTAGACCAGCCACACTGCTGACCACGTGGCTGCCTTCTGGGTGATCTACCTGAGGAGACTCTGGTGGGCGCCATGGCTGAGCTGGTGCAAACCGCTGGGTCCACTCAGCTGCCCTTCCCACCATCCATTAGGCTTGGTCCCCAGGAAACTTAGCAGCTGAAGGGATGGGGCGTGTCCCAGAGCTGTGTGTCCGATACAGTAGCCACTGGCCACGTGTGTCAGTTTAAGTTAATCAAATAAAATACTCACTTCCCCAGTTCTACGAGCCGCACATTTCAAGTGCTCAGTAGACACCTGCGGCTAGAGGCTGCCGTGTTAGATAGTGCAGATACAGAATATGTCCATCACTGAAGAAAATGCTATTGGACAGCACTGCCCCAGAGGAAAACATCTCAGGTCGTATCAACAGAGGCCAAGTACCAAGAGCGAGGCAGGCGATGGGGTTGGTTTACACTGTGCCAGGCAGAGCCCAGCCCCGGGCCACCATGGCCCGTGCATCCCACACTTCGCAAGGGTAACAGATGAGAGAGAGGAAAGGGTTCGAGCCAGGGCACCCAGGGTGCGGAGGGGGCTGGAAGCGCGTCTGTGTCTTGTTGAAAGGATGTCTGTGCATGGGTTCCTCCAGAAAGCAAATGCTGGGCCAGAGATCGCAGGGCAAGTGGTTTACCTGGAGGGTGATCCCTGGAAGGACCTACAGGGAAGCGGGGAAGTGAGACGGTGGGTGTCCACGGTCAGGCAGGGGAGCACGGAACGTCCACGGGACTCTGGGGGCCGGTGTGGAGCACGCAGCTCGGCCCTCCTGCCCGGGGCTGGGGGAGGGGGCTTCTATAGATCAGCATTCATCAGTCATTGGCGGAGGGCTGCTCCCCAGGCCTTAATTTTGCCAGGACTTCTGGCCTTCCAAGTATGGAGACAGAAGGCCTTCCCAACATGGAGAAAGTCCTCAGGCAAAGAGATGCAAACAGGAGGTGCCTGGAAGTTGGCTAGAGCACACTGAGGAGCTAAGAAGAGGGATATGGGCTGGCATCATCTGCTACAAAAGAGCAAGACCAACATCTTTAACCCTCAGCCTCATCTCTCCCTCTCTCTCTCTCTCTCTCTCTCTCTCTCTCTCTCTCTCACACACACACACACACACACACACACACTCCTTACATACCTCTTACACTGTTTCTTCCTTTTCCTCAGACTCACCCTGCTCCCTCCCACCGCAGGATCTTTGCACATACTGTTCTGTGTCTGAAACACTCTTTTCTCATTCCCATCTCATTTTATTTAGTTAAGTAATACTCAAACATCCCTTCCACTAGGTGTCCTTCTCTGAGGAACAGCACAGCCCCACGGAGGTACACAATCAAATTCTGCTGCTATAGGTCCCAGCTCCCTGTCCTGTAAGTGCGTCACCAGGCTTGTGAAGTTAGTTGATTAACCCCGTCTCCCCCATGAGACTGAGGAAGGGAACTTGCTTGACTTATTCACAGGAACACATAGTAGGTCCTCAAGAAATGCATGTGTAGGTGAATGGATGGATAAATGAATGAAGGAATTCCCAGTCACATTGACTAAGACTCCCAGTAGCCAGAGAGGGAATTTCCTAGCTAAAGACCCCAGGAGGGGGAGGCTAATTAGCAATTCATTAGGATCCATTTTCACGTCTGTAGTCAATGCTAATCACTTGTTTGTTTAAAACAGGAAGTTCTGCACTCATTAAATCCATTAGTAAATGAAAATGTTTCTCTGGGAAGTCTGGCCTCCCACACTAGCGTTTGTAAATTCAAGGGTTTCACCCCCTCTTTTGTACAGATTTGCCGGAAGTCAGCAAAGCCTGAGCTCACGAGCTGAGACTGTCCTAAGCTCGGGCCCTGGTCCACCCTCAAAGCAGGACCTTCAGAACCTGCCTCCTCAGCTCTCCGAGCTCCTTCCGTCCCTGGGCCATGGGCACAATATCCAGTTTCCTGGCTGGCTGTGAAGACTGGAGGGAGCTGTATGGCCAGGAGTGTCCGCTCATGCCTTGGTGTCATCCTTCCGCTAGTGGGTCTAACTTGAGGATGTTGCTACCTGGCAGTCCCACCAGTAATCTGACCACCGTCTTGAACTCTACTGGTTTGGTTAACAAACAGGTTCCTCTCTCCTTCTACACAGCCCATGTTTAGACGGTGCTCGAAGGCCACGTTGGGCTCACCCTGGCCTTGCCTTAGCTCATTCAACCCAAAGAGCAAGACCGAACCAGGCAGCCTTTATTATCTGTATTTGCGATGGAGAAACTGAGGCTTCACGTGAAGAGGCACTTGCCCAGGGTTCATTTCTCCCCACGCTGAGCAGCCTCCTCCAGGAAGCCGTCTCTGATCCTTGAGACAGAGAGGGTTGCTCTCCGTGGTCTGCGCTCCCTGGGGGGAGGGGCGGTGTCTTACTCCTCCTCCTGTTCCCAGGGACCCACTGCTCTGCAGGAACGAGACAGCCACCTTCGCCGGGGCGCTCACTACCTCCCAGCCTCCGTGCTCAGAGCGTTGTTTCCCTGCATTAAACCACTGCATCCTCGAGGAAGTCCACAGGGACGAGCTACTATTATTATCCCCACTTGACGGATCTGGAAACTGACTCGGCAAGGTCACACGGCTGGTAAGTGTGGCAGAGGACAGGGCAGTCTGCCTTCAGAGACCGTGCACTTCGCCTCGGGGGACGGGGAGGGGACAGGACTGTGCTATCCCAGCCACAGGCCACAGGAAAGGTGGAAGGTGGGGCCTGGCAGTGAACAGCTTCCCAGGGCAGTGCTGCCACCCCATTCCTCAGGCGTCTGTGGGGTGCCTCCTGCAAGCAGAGCCCCCCGGGCCACCTTTGGGGCACTGACCAGGCCAGCCTCCCTCCCTGACGCCTTGTCCTTCTCTTCAGCGGTTCCCACCTCCCGCTAGGTGACCAGCACCTTGAACGTGTCCTGTGAGCCCCGGTACCTGCCCTCTGCCCAGAGGGGCCCTTCCCTCAGTGTCTAATGAGCAAATGCTGCACAGCTGGCTTGGATGGCTTCTCCTCCATGAAGCCTCTTAACTTCCTTGCAGTTCAGCCTCTGTGCTGCCATGTATACCTCTAAGGTATTGTCATCTTCAGTGCGAGGACCAACTCCTTACAGAGCAGTGCCCAGGGGCCAGGCCCTGCGACTGGCGCTTTATCAGTCTAATTCTCACCACGCTTTCAGGGAGAAATGATTTTTATTCCCAGTTCACCAAGTCTCGGAGCGATGAAGAGAGAGACTCGCCCCAGGCGGCGGGGTCAGGATTCAAACCTGGGCTGTCGTCTCCTGGGGCTGTGCTCTCTTCAGGGCTGCTCCCGACCTCCTGCCAGGACAGGTTCTGCTGCAGCCTTCTCGTGATGGCTCGTCTTGCTTAGCTCTCCTCGGAGCCCAGCTCCTCCCTCACAGGCACCACTTAGGTCCTTGTCTCTGGGCCTGGCCCACAGAAACCCTGGGGGGGCGGGGGGGGGGAGAATGCCTATTGAAGTTTCCAGCCTGCGTAGTTTAGAGCCTGTTCTCCAAATCCTGCTGATGTCGCTGGTCGTCAGAACCTATCCTAGGTGCAAATCCTATCTTTGCCCCTTGACCTGCTGATACCTCTGAGTCCATCCATGAGAGCTCAACCATGGTAACACGAGGAAGGCGCACGCCAGCCACGACCCTGTCCAAGGTGCTGAAGATGCAGGTAGGAGCGCGACCCTGCTGTGGGGGAGAAGCTGTGAGCCCCAGGCAGGCAGCGCTGTGGCGGGGGATGGGACAGAGGGCACGTAGTGGGACCCCTGAATTCTGCCGGGGCAGTCAGGGAAGCCTCTGGGGCACACCCTGCTTCGCTCAGGGTTCTGCGGGGGCTCAGGTGAGCTAGGGCACGAATGGAAGATCATCTCCCTGCATGCACACACGGGCCAGGGGATGTGGCTGCCTGCACAGCACACAACCCAGCCCCTGCAGGGCATCCTCTTTGTTTATTTGGATTAAGCAATGCTCCCCTCTCCCCAGCTCAGGTCCCTTTTGAAAAAAAGCAAGGCACAGGTGAAGGGCCCAGATGATATTAGGCTCCCAACATCAAAATGTGTTTACCACAGAATTTTAGACTCACACAATGCGTATATTTAATACGAAGCAATTTTGTCAGTTATACGTGTACATGGATAAAAATGTATATAAATGGTGTAACGTGAGAAGATTTCTCATCGCTCATCCTGTTACCCTTCCTAGTAATAGGATCTTTAAGGGGTTCTGGTTGTTCTTTGAGAGAAATTCCACATGTAAAGTACCCCCATTCCCCATAAACAGTTCTGTAGTTCCTCGCCTTTTCCTTTAACAATGTATCTTGGAGATAGACACAGAGAACTAGTTCTTCCTTTTTAAAGGTGACAGGGCCCACTACACGTTTGTTGAGGCACTGAATTAGCCAGGCCTGTGGGGATGGACCTTTAGGTTGTTTTCGGTCTTTTGTTAATGCAAACAATGCCTCAACAAACATTCTGTTCAGCATCTTTGCACACGGACAAGGGCATTCCGCAAAGCAGGATTGCTGAGTCAAAGGGTATGTGCGTTTTAAATTCTGATAGCCATTGCCGGTTTATTCCTTTTGTTGTATGTAACATACAGGGTGGGGCAAAAGTAGGTTTACAGCTGTGAGTACGCAAAACACAGAGTTTATTCTCATATTATTTAGTATTGTATTCTTTTCCCCATGAACAACTGTAAACTCACTTTTTTTTTATAGTGACAGAGAGAGAGTCAGAGAGAGGGACAGATAGGGACAGACAGGAACGGAGAGAGATGAGAAGCATGAATCACCAGCCCTTTGCTGTGACACCCCAGTTGTTCATTGATTGCTCTCCCACACGCACCCTGACTGTGGGCCCCAGCAGACTGAGCAACCCCCCGCTCGAGCCAGCGACCCTGGGTCCAAGCCGGTGAGGTTTGCTCAAGCCAGATGAGCCCGCACTCAAGCCGGCAACCTCGGGGTCTCGAACCTGGGTCCTCCGCATCCCAATCCGACGCTCTATCCACTGCGCCACTGCCTGGTCAGGCTGTAAACTCACTTTTGACCGACCCTGTAGTTCATATAACTGGTTCATCCCTGCTCCGCCACACACCTTCTCCAGCTTTCTTCCATTCTTTCTTTCAGATTTTATTGATTGATTTTAAAGAGAGGAGGAGAGAGAGAAAGGCAGGGAGGGGAGGAGCAGGAAGCATCAACTCCTAGCCACTTCCTGTATGTGCCTTGACCGGGCAGGCCTGTGATTTCGAACCGGCGACCTCAGCGTTCCAGGTGGACGCCTTATCCGGTGTGCCAACACAGGCCAGGTTCTCCAGCTTTCTTTTGAACTCCATACTGTTAGGTAATAGTTACATTATGTTAATGGTAACAGCCGTGACTTGGATATACCATTCTTCAGTACAGACTTCCTGTGTTGGGAGAGCGTTAGTGAGGGGGGTGTTCCAGTCTCTCTGGGTGCATTTGTTAAGTCCCATGATGAAGTTGCTTCCTACCTTTTGTTTCCAGTCTCTTGAGACATTGAAGCATTGAGCATAATGCCTGGAACATGCTGGACATTCAGTATATTGTGATTTTCTGTAAAACAGCATTGCAGCGGATTGCCCACGCGTGTACATCTTTGTGCATGTCTGAGTGTGACATTCTCAACAGGCAGAATGGCTGGTCAAAAGGTGTGCATATGTAAATGTGTCCGATCTTGCTGAACTGACCTCTAAAAAGCTCGTGCCGATTTACAGACCCATGTCCCACCACACATTCTTGCCAACACTTTATTATCCAATCATAGGTGTCTTAGAGCAGTGGTCCCCAACCTTTTTTGGGCCACGGACTGGTTTAATGTCAGAAAATATTTTCACGGACCGGCCTTTAGGGTGGGACGGATAAATGTATCATGTGACAAAGATAAGCGTTAAGAGTGAGTCTTAGATGGGCGTAACAGAGGGAATCTGGTCATTTTTAAAAAATAAAACATCATTCAGACTTAAATATAAATAAAACAGAAATAATGTTAAGTTATTTATTCCTTCTCTGCAGACCGGTACCAAATGGCCCACGGACCGGTACCAGTCCACGGCCCGGGGGTTGGGGACCATTGTCTTAGAGGGTGGACATGCTGGGAGACCGATTTGTTCAAACCCTTCACCTAACAGGGAAACTGAGGGCTGAGGACGTACCCAAGGTCCCCTGTGAGCTGTGGCACAGTTTGCTTCCCATTTCTGGCCCCTCTGTCCTCTTCCAGGAAACCGGGCGGTGTCCTGAGTGGAATGTGTGAGCCCGGGTGGGGTCCCCGAAGTGAGAAAGGGCGTGAAGATGGGGTGTCAGGGCGGTGGGGTGCGCCGAGGTCTGTCTACTCCACACCGCTGTGTTGGGGAGCGCACCCTGTTTTATTTCACGCAGAAAAACTTCTGACTGGTCCCTGCTGCTCCCCCCACCCCCCACCCCGCCTCCCACAGGCCTTCCAACATCCTTTCCCTTGGAAACGGCCTCAGAGACTCTGAAAGGTGCTCTCCTTACTTTGGAGCAATCTGTGTGGGAGGCAGCAGAGGACGACGCCGTGAGGGTACTGATTGAGAGAGCAGGTGGAGACCCAGGAGCTGCCCTGTGAGAATGGAAAATTATATCAGAAGGGAAACCAGCATGGGGGGTGGGGGAGGCAGCCAGTCAGCGGTGCTCTTTTAACTTTTCCCGGCTGCACGCGGGCGGGCAGCCCCCCATGCTGGGCCCTCCCCATCCCCGGCTGCAGGGTGAGACAGTTTGCAGAAATGGTTTGTGCCGAGGGCTTTGACGGGAGGACGGCCGCTCCCTCTGTGCCCTTTGCAGACAGGCCTTGTGCAATGGGTAAAACTGTCGGAAAAGGTAGAATGGTTCCTAATCTAAGAGATGATTCCTGTGGGAAATCAGGTGCTTTTCAAGCGTAATTTGAAAAGCTGCCTCTGCCTCCAAACTTCGGCGGGGGCGGGGGCGGGGAGCGGGGTGGGCGGGGGCAGCGCGTGCAGAGAGAGAAGAAGGCCATTTATAAAGCAATCAACGCTTCGGCGGAGTCAGCCATCACTCAGAATTATTTTCTGAAATTTGGCCTCTGTTCCTTACTCTGGAGGAAAGGCAGTCAGGCACTTTGCTTCCAATCAAGCCTGCCGCGGAGGAGGCCGGGGTAAGTCACACAAAGGGAGAGGGACCCCGCGCTGTTCATCACAGCTGGAGCTGCGGAAAATTATTTCTAGGGCTCCTCGATTCGACTCTCCGGAAAGAGCCAGAGGAAGCCTCATCAGAGGTTCCATTCATCTCACTTCTTACTTTGAAAGTTTAAAGAACATATTTATGTGCCTCAAGTTGCCCATGAACCACGGCACGTCAAACAGTTTGGGGTTGATGGAAGAGGTACATTTTCTCATCCTGGGACTTCCGGGACCACATTGTCATCGCCACTGTCTCTCCCTTCCCATCTCTCCTGTGTGCGACCGCGAGATGAATATTCCTAAATACCCCGCTTTCAGCACGTGACTCAGCTGTTCAGGAGCCTTCCGAGGCCACTTCCTGATCTCTTAAGGCTGGGGTCCCCAGGTGGGCAGCCCAGGCCCTCCGTCGAGGTGGCCTCTGACCTCCAACCCACACCCACACCCTCCCAGGTGCCGGGCCACCATACCAGTCTCGGCTCACATACTTGGCGTGGTGGGTGGATGCCTGTCATTTTTGCCCCTCCCCACCCTGCCTCTCTGTTCTGGGTAACTTTTGGGGAAAACCTCTCCACCCCAGCTCGCTCTCTCTATGGTCTGAGTGAGTTGACCTGAACACCTGCCTTCAGGCATGTCTATGAGAATGCTCTCAATCAGGAGGCCCCAAAGCTAAAGCAAAAATGCCTCCCCCCCACACCTATTTTGAAAGGCCCTTGGGCTAAGAATAAAATATTTTTTAAATTTTATTTATTTATTTTTTACAGAGTCAGAGAGAGGGATAGACAGGGACAGACAGACAGGAACGGAGAGAGATGAGAAGCATCAATCATTAGTTTTTTGTTGCGCATTGCGACACCTTAGTTGTTCATTGATTGCTTTCTCATATGTGCCTTGACCCCTGGCCTTTAGTAGACCGAGTAACCCCTTGCTGGACCCAGCAACCTTGGGTTCAAGCTGGTAGGCTTTTGCTCAAACCAGATGAGCCCGCGCTCAAGCTGGCGACCTCGGGGTCTCGAACCTGGGTCCTCTGCATCCCAGTCTGACGCTCTATCCATTGTGCCACCACCTGGTCAGGCAGAATAAAATTTTTTAAAGGATTCTTTTTATTTTTTAAGATTTTTTTAATTGATTGATTTTATAGAGAGAGAGGGAGCAAGAAGAATCAACTCATAGTTGCCTCACTTTACTTGTTCATTGCTTGCTTGTCATATGTGCCTTGGCCGGGCAAGCCTAGGGTTTGAACCGGCGACCTCAGTGTTCTAGGTCAGGGCTCTATCCACACTGCGCCACCACAGGCCAGGCAATTTTTTCTTTTCTAAAAAGATTGTAAAATAATCGATGAAGAATATGCCAGAGGGACCAACGGCCTGGAAGGCCTAACGTATTCAGCGGCGGGCGGGCTGGCCATTTCCAGGGGTCATCCGCCCGCACCTGCCCAATGCCCCGGTTCAAGGCGGGGCAGGGGACCAGCTGAGCCCAGAGCCAATCCTAGGACCTGAGCGGGAGCTGTCAGAGGGATGTGCACCCCGCCCCCCCCTCCCCAGCTTTGTTAACAGAAAGCACAGAAGCCGGGAACGTGGGGTGGCCGTCTTTGACACTTCTCAGGGGGGCGCTGTGGAGGACACAGCCCACGCTGCGAAAGGCAGGAGCAAAGGAGGAGGCGGCTGGGAGCCCTGGAGCCAGCCGGGCCCTCTGGTTAGGGGGCCAAGGCATTTCTCTTCTGCTCCAGCCAGTTATCATCGGCTCTCTTGTCAGTTGCAACTGAAGAAGTTATGATGAGCCCAGATACTGGCAGGCACTGCCCAGGGTGCCTGTGGGCATGCTATTTTCCGTGACTGGGATGCCCTTTGTCTTCTCTGCCTGCCCCAGTCGGCTTGTCCTACCATGGTCTTACCTCCTCCTCGGCTGCGGTCCCCCCTTTTAGATCCCGGGTAGTTTTCCAGGTTTAACCATCCGTTTCCTTCCTCAGCTCTACCTGTCTGGAGGAGCGTGTATTGCATCCCTAACAATGCCATGAGCGGTGGGCTCGGAGGCAGGAAGAAATATGTTGTTGGAGCCCAGGTGCTCTGCTAGACACTCTGTAAATACTGCTGCATCTACTCCCCGGGGCAGCCCCTGCCCCGACCCAGCCCCCAGGAGACAGAGGCAACAACTCCATTTCAGACATCGGAAAAATGAAGTGAGGCGCGTCGCCCGAGGTCAGCGGTTACTAAGAGGGAGAGGCAGAACGGAACCCCAGGTCTGATGAACTCCCGATCGAGGCTCCATGTTCTTTCCACCCCACGGTGTCTCCGGAAGACCACACTCAGCAACCCTTCATGGGGGGGGGGGACACACGATCACTCTGCGGCACCAGCATCCACAAGGACGACATTGAATCGGCTGGACAGGTTCAAAATTAAAGTTGTCTGAATATAATAACTGTAGAGTCACTCTAATTAGTTGTGTGTTTTTTTTTTAAATGAAGTGTAACAATCTGCCTGCAGGAATCCAAACGCGACTCGCAACTCGGGTTGCCTTAACTCTCCGAGGAAGGGCTGGGCTCCTGGATCGTCACGGCAAGTCCTCCCACACAGATGACCTCCTGGAGAGAAGTGCTTCCCCGGGTCGCGGGGTTCATGGACACGGGATGTCTCGGTACACCAGCGAGGCCCACCGCGCCCTGGCACCCCCGGAAGGCCAGCTGCTTTAACCTCTCTCGGAGCCGGTAACGCCTGATTGGTCATGCCATCTCTTGACCTGTCTGCCCACTGTCGGGATCTAGAGATTGAATTAGTCTATCGCGTAGTGTCCCCCCCCCCCCGTGGAAATTAGGAACAATGCCATGAATCCCTTTACAGCCTCCTCAGTTAGAGGGTATTCCTTTCCCCACACCCCTATTCCCAAAGGAAAATCATCCCAGGATTTTAAAACCGGAAGAGTGATTGCAGGGCAAACAGCTGTGGGTAGGCTTGCGCCCTTGTTTTCCGGCTGCAAGCGCTTTGCATGATTGGCGCGTGAGCACGTGGCTTTCTGTGCATCAGCCTAGGAAAGGCTACGAGTCCTTTCAATTTGTGTGGGTCACTTGCCCACCACCACGAGAATCCAATGTGAACCCGCCTGGCCTCGACCCCTGGTACGACAACGATTGTCTCTCTTACAGGGGTTCTTAACTCGGGGGCCCCTGCAGGGTCATACGTGAAGTCTCTGAGGTCAGCTAGGCAGGCCCAGTGGATGAGAAGATGGCGCGGGACTGCGGTCTTGGCGGAGGTCAGGGAGCGGGAGACCGGCTTGTCAGCGCTTGATTGGCGCTGCGGGGACCTGACACCATGGCTCTGGATCACCCATTCGAGAATGTACGTTCATTTTTTAAAAATCATCAAATCATCCAACTTAAATTAAAAAAAGTAAGCTCTGATCACACTTTTTATCCAAGAAGTGACTTTATTCCATTTCCTTCCAAAGAACAGGCCAGGTGCCACGAGCGAGTCCCGTCTCACTGTCCCAGGCGCGGGAGGCGTGTCTGTGACCTGGCCGCGTTCTGAAGGCTCCTGGCTGAGTGGCACGTCCTCGTGGTCCTCACACACTCAGAGGACGCACACAACACTGTGCACAGTGCCGGCCTCTGCCCCGCGGGGCCTGAAGCTCACAGGTACGAGGAGGGGGGCGGGGGCTGTGAGGCAGCTGGGGCCTCGGAGACGGTGAGCTAAGGAGTGAAGCCCTTAAGAGCTGCCAGACAATGTCATCTGAAAACACCAGGTATGAAATATAAATAACAGTCAGCTCCTTTCCTTCAGTCCAATTTCTAAGCAGTTGTGTGATCGATCAATTTATAAATCGATTGTCTAATCCACCTTTGCAGTCTTGGCTGCTGCCACCGCCTTGGGCCGGGGTGGGGTCAGCTCCCCGTCTGCGGGGGGCGGGGTGGGCTCACTGCACTGCAGCTGCCGCAGCAGGAGAAGCACGTTGGCCGCATAGGGGTTCTGCTGCCCCGAGGCCCCCCGCAGCCGCACAGGGTGGAGGCTCGGGTGCGGGGGTGTGAACCGCTCAGGGCAGTACAGCTCGTGCAGCAGGAACCAGGTGCAGTCCGGGTCCACCTTCATCAGGTGCAGGAACACCCTGTGGAGAGACTGACAGGAGTGAGGGCGGGGCACGGGGAGGGGGACCTGCTGGTGTTCTACCCGAGAGGCTGCTTACTTCCTGGGCTATTTGAGAAAAAATGGGTAAAACATCAAATCACTTGAAGAGCAGAATGAGCCCACTTAGTTCCTAAGATGGGGCGATTTGGATGTTCCCGAAGCCTAATATATAGAAATAGAGGCAGAGTTTCATATCCCTTGTCATACGGAAGAAAAGTAATTAGTCTGAGCAGAACAGTATTGACATAACGGTTAAGTTCTGGGGTGAAAGGCAGGAGTGTTCAGAGGGAAGAAACCTGACAGCCCCACCTTCACAAATGGCTCCCCTCTGCTTGGAGGACCAGCCCAGGGCGGGGGCTCCCAGCCTGGCTTGGGGCGCCTGGGACAGCCCTCCCCCTCTGGTCTGCAGGCCCCATCTCTGGCCCTCCAGCGCCCTGCTGGACTCTGAGCTCGCCCTTTCTGGCCATGGACAGCCACGATGGATCCCTGGTGGTCTGACATGCTTGTACGGGGATCAGATCGCTCTTCTCCTGGGACAGGACCAGCTGAGCTGTCCCGTGACCTCTGCCAGAGGCAGGACACTGGTGTCCCACACATGATACAGACCCAGCTGAGGGGCCCGACGACCTGACACAGGCCCAGCCCGGGGGGGGGGGGACTACTTTGGTCTGAAATGTGCGATCATAAGCCTTGCCTCCCACCTGCTCCTGGCCACTGCGCCGGGCAGTCCGAACAAAACCGCGTACAGTACACGTGGCCGGCGCAGTGGCCAGTCTGGCTTTTCCGCCCCGGGAAGGAGGAGGCCCTTCCCTCGCTGGGCCGCCCTGCCCCGCTCAGCTCACCATCACCTGCTCGGAGGTCGGCCTTCCTGGGTCAGTGGGTCTTAGTGGCTGCTCCTTATCCACCTGTTTTCCGGGACACCCCTCCCAGCACGTACCAACTGCTCATCTACTGGCCGTCTCCCCTCACCCAGCAAGCTCCTGAGGGCAGGGACCACGTCTGTTTGGCTCGCTGCAGCACCCAGAATGGCCCGTGGTAAACTCTCAGCCAGCACTGAGTGAACAGGTCCCCACGCTGATGTGACTTCCTAAGCAGCACACTAGTGACGGTGGATGACATCCCTCTCTGGAGCACTTACGACAACTCGCCACCAAGGACTATGGAACATCACCGACAAGATTCACAGGACTGCAGATGTCGCTAAGTGGCTGGGGAAGGTTATTCACCGTGTCTGGGGCTCGGCTTCCTCGCTTTGAAAAACACAGACGTGAGCCACTCAGGGCTTAGCCGGGGTTTAACCGAGAAAACAGCCCTCCACGGCGCCCCCTACACGTGATTCCTGCCGTCCAACGAACAGAACTGACAGGACCTGCCCGATGGCCCCGCTTTATTCTAAACGACCGACTGTTCCCAGGAGCATCTCCCATCCAGCTGGGCATCAGATAGCAGCTTAAAAGCTTGCTACGCAAAGCCAAATTCTAGTCTTTAATTATGTTAACCTGAAAAGCCTGTGCAATTTGCTTTCTTCTTAGAGTTTAGTATTCATGCACTAAGCAGGCAAGGCAGGCAGGTGGAGGGGGAACAGGCTTTGAAAATGTTTCTGGCCAGTTGTGTGCCTAAACAATTTACATTTTATTTACTTAGGATAATCTTGTGTTTATAACCTCGGCACTAGATGCTGGAGAAGAGATTAGAATGTTCTAATTCATCATTTCCACTTCACCGCAGAAAAAAAAAAAGATGGGGCCTGTGTGGGAGATGATTTTTGTTTAAAAACAAAAATATCTTTGCTAATTAGAGTGGCAAGGGAAATTATGAAAAAAAAAAACCACACCAAAAATGGAAAGCAGATTTCTATTTCCACGTGACATGTTGACAGTTTTCCCCGGTGCCAAAGGCTGTTAGAATGCAAATGGTTTCGTTTGATTTTTTTTTCTCCCCTCCAAGAGCTGGAACAACTTCTCAAGCTACAGTAAGGCACACTCACTCTCAGCTTCAAGGGGTGTTTTGATCTGGGCGACACCCAGCTAAGTGGTGCCACGGCTCAGTGCAGTCAGAGCTGTGCTCCGACTTCCACGGCATGAAAACGTTGCAACATTCATTTTCTGAGTCCTTTTTTAACATGCTAAATGCGAATGTTGTATTCGTAGGCAGGGAAGGAAGAGCCACTCTCTTACCCCTGTGAGATCTCTAAAGAAAATGCTAACTGGAAAGCAAAGCAAAAACGTGTTACAAAGTTCACCTTTTATTAAGCAAGAGCCAAACTCTTGGAAGAATTCTTTTGCGTCTTGTAGCTTAGCTCTTAAAGGCGTAGAGCCCGCAGAAACGGGCAGCAGTGAGGTTCCTTCTGCCATGGCTGGGGCTCAGAGCAAATGACTTTGCCTCCTTAAGCCTGGTTCTTCCTCCTTCTCCAAAGGAAGAGGATCACACCCGCCCCATCCTCGCTCAGGTTTGCTCCGAGGCTCTAAGGAGAGGAGGTGCGGGGAAAACACTTTGAAGTGTATAACGAAACACCGTTCCTTCCAGAGAAAGGGTGTGTGTGTCTAAGGAATAATTATCACTAGCACGCTGCTATGCCATGCAAAATTCTCAGACACTCTGAGAAGGGCAAAACAGCTGCCTTTTGTTCCACTCCTGGTTTCCCTCACCCCGACTTTGTGGGGGGGTCCCAATTCTCAGCCAGCCGGGTTTTGCTTTCGCCCGTTATATTAAGGAAGAAATGGATGCCATATTCTTTGCCCTTTGCATGCCTGAGGTCAGTAGCACGCACGCACGCACATAACCTGGTGTGGCTGTGCTCTCGCTTGACATGAGGCCTGAGACCCGCTGAACCCCACACACCGACAAATTCGGAGCCTGGACCCTTGTTCACGTCTAGCTCCTGGGAGCTGAGACTGAGACCCGGGAGATCTTGTCTGAGCGCTCAGCGGCCCAGCTTGGCTGCACGCTCTGGTCCCACTTGGTCCCGGGCCCAGTTCCTGCCCATCTTGGGTTTCCTGGAGCGTGGAAAGCAGAAAGCCGTAGATACTGAAAGTCCTTTTGCATAATCAAAAGCCAGAAGACAAAGCCAGGACCTCTGCTTTGAAGTGATTGCAGCAACTGCCCGGAAAATGTCCCTAATGCATCTTGAGACGCGGCAGGGACGGCTGCTGAACACACCAGACGGGCAGCTCCATCTTTTTTCCCACCCAAAGAGAAACACTTAGAAAAAATATATATGTACACGATTCCACTTCTGAACCAAAAAAAATTATTTCTCCTTCCCCCAGGCCCACACCCATAGCTCCGGGGAGCACAGTTATCAAGAGATTATTTGGTCCCCAGAGTTTGGGGACGCACTTGGCTCTGCCTGACGCCTCCCCGTGTCCTGAGGCGTGTGATTCTCTCTCAATAACCTGTAGGGCTGTGTAGCTTAAACGATAACTTGACTTTAAAAAATTTAGAACTTGCTGTTAGGCAGTTTCTAAGCAACCTCTGTTTCCATGGCAAAGAAGCCTGGTGTTTATACTGATTTTTCACTTAAAATGCGGTTTTATTGGATTTCACCTCATGCAGGCAGCCATTTCCCTGCGTTTCAGCCCTGTCTGCAATTGATGGGTATCAGTGGGCACCTGATCAACTCGAGACGCCAAGCCAACGGAAGCGGCTCATGCCTCTGAGATCACTATCGGGCGCTCTGGGTGACAAAGCTGAGGGTGAGGTGGCCGGGGAGGCAGGAAAGGCGCTCTCAGAATCTGGTCAGCTGAGTTTGGGTCCCGTCTCCAGCAGATGTTTTTCTAGCACGTGGGCTGGCCCAGGCACGGTGCCAGACGTGCAGGACACAAGGCTGGCTGGTGGACAGGAGGGCTCTGGCCTCAGGGCTCCCCGTCTGCTAGGGAGGACGGACTAATCACAGAGGACCATGGTGTGGTACAGAGTGGGCCATGCTAGAAGTCACGTATGGGTGGCGCCCGGGGAGGAGGGGACACGGCAAGTTCCAGGGAGCACAAGGTCTAAGGCCCCTGCCAGTGGCGGTTGACAGGCATGGCCGCTGGGTCACAGGCTCTGTCCCCCCAAAACGAGGCAAGGCCCAAAGGACACCCCTCTGCTGCAGATTCAAATGCCCCGAAGTGTGTCCTCACCCTCTCAGTCTAGACGACAGCTGCTCGCACGGAGCTCTAGAAAACCACCAGCCAATCAAGGCCCAGCGCAGCTAAATAAACTGTAACTGAAATTCAGAGCTCCCAGCTCTCCCGGGTGACAGGCTATTCTTTCTCTGTCAATTACTTGCTTGAGGGATCGGCTGCTGCTCGTCTCTTTCTGGATGTATAAAATGCTCTCCTGAGCTGTCTGGGTAAATGCCAGTGCTAAAGCAACTTGTGGCTTTGTGATGTTTGTCTGTCTGTTTGTTTGTTTGTTTGTTTATTTATTTATTTTGGGCTTCCAAAGGAGTCGTTCAGGGATGTCTCCTTGGGAACGTGATACGGGCTGTCTCTACCCAGGCACGACCCAATGCAATGGGAAAATCAACTGCCTTGTTGGAGAGCAGGCAGATTCACAAAGTTATTTCAGCTTCCCTGTTGCTCCCTCTCTGGCAGAACAGCCTCCACACTCCTCCTTCCTCTGGCCACCCCTTCTCCTGTGACTCCATACATGCCGGTGCTACAAACAGGGCTGTGTGTTTCCTTTTAGACAAATGGATGCTCGGGGTGTCGGCACGTCCTAGCCAGCAAGCAGTGGGCCGGTGTTTCCATCCCGGGTAATTTACTCTAATGGGTCTCAGTTCATTGGTTAACCAGTATTTCAAGCCCGTCCTTTCTTGCTATTCAATTTAGCTATCTTCCCTGGCACGGAGGTCGTTTTTTTGTTTCTAAATGCTGGAAATGGGGGATTATGACTTGAAGCAACGATTTGCTCTCTAAATAAATACTACCAATTACCTTTGCCGCTATACGTTCTCGTTAAGACTTAACTGTATCCTGTTCGAGGCCATTCATCTATCCATCTAACTCCAACCCACGTACTTGTACAGACACCGATATTAAAAATATCTAAGTGCAACGGGGACAGGATTTAAAACCATGAACACCAGACGGAGCTTATGATGCCAATGGTACCCTGAAAGCACCACAAGACAGTGTCATAAACGCGGTGGGATGACTCCATTGCTTTGTGCATATTTAAAAAGATATGGCACTGAGAGGACCAATCTGTTACGGGCAATTCAAAACTAAAGCAGAACCCAGAGCGGTTTTCAGTCCCACCGGGGCAGGGTTTAAAAGCAGCCCATTCTACTCGGCCAGCTCTCCTGCCTCCAGGCCTCCCGCAGGCCCTGATTCCACGGTGGCCACAGCACTGCTAGGCGTGGAGTTTTCAGCGTGGCCCTGTGCCAGGCACGGAGGCGGCTGGCTTGGGCCTGGGCTCCGGCTGGCTGCAGTCTCTGGCCACATGCAGTGCCCCCTGCTCCTGCCTGGAAGACTCGTACCCCTGCAGATAGAGACATCTTCCCAGCAGCCGCCGCTTCCGTCCCCTCCCCCTGAACCGGATTCCTGGAACCCACACTCTGGCACCGAGCCAGCAGCCTCTGCTGATGGATGCTGTAAGAGACAGCTCTAGGAAATGTGCTTCTGTGTCTCCCGCAGGGGTGCTGGGGACACCTCAGCGCCCCGTGTTCTGCTAAGATGACCCATGGAGAAATTTTCTTAGGGTTCAGAAGAGTGGGGGGCACAGCAGTGCGTAGGCTTGCTCGCTGGTTTCCTGGCTCCAAGCGCTTTGCACGATTAGAGCCCGAGCACATGGCACAAAGCCACATGTGTGTCTCTAGGAAAAGCTATGGTGCTTTCCATCTGTAGCGATTCTCCCCAAATGCTCCCCCACCACTGCGAGGTGCGGTTCCCTGATTCCCTTAGCCGCCACCAGCCCCCACGAGGGGCGGTGTTCCTGATCCCTTGTCCTCCCTGTGAAAAGCGGTTCTCCTTTGCTCATCCGCTCGCTTGTCTGCGAGCCTCCAGTAGATGGGAATAACTTGGTGCTTCCCGCTGCACGGTTCCTCTACTGTCTGTCCAGATCCAATGTGCACCTGCCTGGCTTCGGCCACTGGCATTACAAGTACCAAGGAAAGCTATGCTTCTTCCTGAAAGGCTTTCTTATCTCGGTGATGACCAGAACTGCCTGACAGATGCCTTTCCCTCTTTGCTCTGTCTGTTAGGAAGACCAGAGCCCACCGAGGACTCATGTATAGCCGGGCACAGAGCGCTACGCCTGCCGTTCACACGTTAATCCCAACCTGGTTTCACCATGTTGCCCTCTGATTTTCCTTTTTAAGAAATGTTTACTTCCTGTTTTTCTTGCTGCATACACTTAATTTATAAGATACCCTAGGTCTTTTGGGAATAAGGAAGAAGTTTAAATGATGATCAGTACGACTTACTGACGTTTCACTTGGCGCTGGTGTTTTGTGCTCCAGAATGACCTGGACCACTCGACTGGGCCCCTGCACTGACTGCGCCAGGTGGGAAACAGCAGGCGTGCCAGTCCAGTCTTGTAGATGGGACACCGACACTTGGAGGCGTCCCTTAATTCGCCTCAAGTTACACGGCCCCCGAGCAGCACCGGGAGTCCAACTCTAACTCGGCATTCATCTTTGAAGTCTTTCAACTCTCGACACAGTACCTGGCTCACCCTAAAACAAACCTTTTAAATAAGTGCATGTGCAGTAAGACAGCCGAGGCCATTTTCTTGGCTACTTTCCTGGGCACCGAGCTCATGCCGCTCCCTCCAGCCCCGCGGACTGGTGCTCAGGACAGACCGCAGACCCTGCCGTGATGACATGGCTGCCCGGGCTCTGCCGAGGCTTTCTGACACCTGAGATCCACCTCGTGCAGGCGGTCCAGCCACCGGGAGCATGGAGAACAGCCTGGGGGCTGACCCAGCGCAGCGCGGCGCACGCACACTCACACACACACATACACGCACGCACACACACGCGCACGCGCACACACACACACTCATGCACACACACACTCGCTCACGCACACACATACACACACACACACTCACACACGCACGCATGCACACACTCAGCCTGGACTCGCCTTGCCCACTGGGTGGTAAAATGGTCGACCCGGCAGATCATCAATCACACGGCAGCACTGAGGCGGGGAGGAGGAGAGTGGGGGGGGCGCATTAGATTTAAGTAGCACGGAGGCCCCCGCCCTCAGATCTGAAACCCAGCCACCCATTCTGTTTGCAATCTGCATGGCAGATGTCTCTTATCTTTGACACCAGGAAACGAGGCCTCTATATGCACAGTGAGCAGCTTCAGATCCGAGTGTATTTTTAGAACAATGAGCCTGGAAGAAGAAAAGAGGCAGGGCCTGGCGAGAGATGGATAATGGGGAAGCTAACTACTCGGGTCTGGATTTGTCAACTATTCATCAAACATCGGAGGGGAAAGTATTAGGAGTGTCCTCATTTCCATGTGGGGCGCAGCCCCAGGGGGAAGCGGCCCCGCAGGCCAGGCTCACACCAACTGCCCACATCACTTACGGGGACGAGCTACTCCCTGCAAGCCCAGCGGAAGGCGTGGTCACCTCGGTGGCCCCGGATCCGCCGGAATATAATAGGCCCAGGTGTGGGCAGAGAGGGGCGTTGGGGCCTGACAGGGATGAAATGAACGAGCCGGTGCCAGTCTGCTCGGCCGGAGTTTGAAGGCACTGGCTGGTTCTTTGACGGGCTGGGATCCTACTGCTAGGACGAGCGTGGGGAAGTCCGTCAGTAAATGAAGCTTCAAACCTGGTCCTGATTTGTCACACAGACGGACAGTGGGGGGAGGTGGCACAATTAACATGAAAAAGATCGTTCTGAGGCAAAAACACTGTTCCGATTTCAGTTAAAGCTGACACAACAGAAAATACCATGCCCAAGTGTACATGCACGCGTGTGACACGTACACAAGGCGGCATACATCTGGTAAATTTCTATCTAACATAGGTGTGTACACACTCATAAGCCTACGCCCGAAACCTAAGCGCTGTTGAGGGCCGACGCCTCCTCCCTCTCACTCCCTGCTATTCCCAGTGCCTGACACACAGCAGCTCCTCAGCCAATCAGAATGAACGAACGCTCTGGGCTCCCACCCGTATAACGCAACTCATCTGCACAATGACTGGGAGGAAGGCGTTATCACCACCCCAAGTTTACAGAGGAAGGAAATGAGGGGAAAGGCAACTAGGTCATTTGCTAAAAGTCACTGGGCCAGTAAGATCTGAACTTAGCCTTGCCCACCTCTGAGCCCGGTGCCCTCTGCGCTCGTGTACAATGGCTAGGCAGAGGACGCCGGGGGACACTCCCTCTGCCCACACACGCCGAGGACAGGGCGGCAGCAGGCAGTACCTGCCCAACCGGAAGGTGCACCAGCTGGGTTTCCCCACCTGTCAGCACCCTGCATCCCCACCCGGTTTCCGATTCAGGGGCTGGCAGGTGTAGGTAGGACAGGGGGTGGAGACAAGGGGCCTAAAAGCATTAGTCCTCCTGTCTTTTAAAAATAGGTGTTGTCCTGTTTGTTCCTTACAAGCCAGGGTCGGAGACTCACTGAATGACTTAAAACCTCCCTGCCGAGGGCAGGGGGCCTCAGAGGGTGCTCAGAGAGGCCCAGAAAGTCGGGTTTTCCTGGCGTTGAGCTGAACCAGGCTGAGAGCATGTACTACCAGAAGGAAAAACACAGACATCTGGGGTACGTGCTCGCCTCTCAAATTCCTTTCATGTTTGGGAAGGAAAACTCCACAGGCAGAAAGGCACAGGACTGTGGAGGCCCGCTGCATGCTGAGAGATATCTCAGAGGCTTCCAGGGCCGCGTGGGAATTTAAATCAGTTTAAGTTTGCCTCTGCCAAGGTTGAGATGGGGGCATGGCCCCCGCGACCGGTTCTTCTGTGATCCAGCGCTTACCCTCAGGGATGCTGCTTATTTACAGCTTGTGGTATGCCGACCCCTCCTCCGACCCCGAGTAAGATTTTCTCATTTGTTATCCGTTCAAGTTATTTAACTAGACCCACTTTGGGGAAGCTGGTTTTTTTTCTTGCATAGCCAGTTAACAGTGACACCTGGTGGCAACACGCAGCAAGGTTAGACCCTCCCCCCTCCCCCCACCCCTTCCCCAAGTTGCAAGATTTATGCCCCTCCTTACAGGGCACACTCGCCAGATAAAAGCATTAAACTGGAATGGCATCTCTGTTCTCAGCATTTACAGCCTTGGTTCTATCAGCCACCCCCTGATCAATTTCCATTTCTAGAGTTTACAACCTGGATGTAAAGGCCTGCCACGAAGGCTATATTTAATATGACAACTTAAAAAAGCAAACACAGGCTTGGTCATTCTTTGGAGCCAGGAAAAGCAAACAGACGGAAGGAAAAACCCAAGTGTGATTGCACAGAGAGGAATTTTATGGAGCTGCCCAGTTTGACGCCATTCCAGCTCCAGGGAGCTTGCCCCTCAGAGGTCCCAGCCCCCTCTCCCCATAGACGTCCAGACACTGGGGGCCCCACCCTTCCAGAGCAGCCACCGGCCTCACAGGCTTCCTCGCCAGCCCTGCCAGCAGAGCAGCTACTTCCAAAGCAAGCTGGCCCTCCACCCGGTGTGGAAGCTGACTGACTGCCCGGGCGGGGACACCGATGGCTCCTCTGGCTCTTCTGAGTGCTGTGCTGAGGCTCGAGTTTCTGTAACCCTCTCCTTACAGGGCTCCCCGCTGGGCCCAGGCAAGGAGCACAGCAGCCTTCTCTTCTCTCCTGAGTGGGCGGGGGAGGCACTGACTGCTGTGTGGGGAACTCGGAGGGGCAGGTGTGGGGGAGCAGGGGCCGCAAGGAGGCTGCTACAGCCATCTAGGTCAGAGATCAGGCTGCCCTGGCCTGTCCTGGAGGCGGGGAGGTGACGAGAGGCGGACAGTTGGAGGAGAGAGTGTGTAAGTTCGACAGGCTTCACCTCCGGAATGGCTGTGGCGTGCAAAGGATTACGAACAAATACCTGGACGGATGGCGCGGCCATCTGCTGACCTTGTTCACCAGCCCCTGCAGGTAGGGCCGTCTCCGTGCTGACCAGCCCACCCATCTCCCTCTCCCCACTGGGGAACGAGGCTCACAAAGAGACCAGGTTCCCCACTGTCTCCAGACTTCCTCTCCCATCTAGAGAGCTGATTAATTTTTGAATCAGGGTGCCACATCAGCTCCGGATCAAGGACAACACACTGATGTTTTCTCCCCTGACTTCAAAATAAGTTTGCAGATGATGTTTCTGAAGCAATCAACCTTGCACTTCCTCCCTCCCAGCCCTGCCAGAGGGAGGTCATCTGACTCAACCCCGAAAGGAATGCCACGGAGCAAACAAAGGCGCCGCCTACAAGCCAAGCCAAGCCTCAGGCTGCATTCTCCGCCTCCCGGGCGGGCATCTGAATACCAACTCAAGATTCAGCCAGGTCCAATTCCGGGTCCAAATGCTTTTCGTGGGGCAAAAAAAAAAAAAAAAAAGGCGGGGGGAAGGAAATGGAAAGATAACGAATCGTGAGTGTTAGCTTGTTTGATGGGTCAAGGATGAGGACGGGAGGCGACAGGACAGGGACTATGCAAACCAGAGCTTTGTAACTCTCGGTTGTAACAGGCGCACAAAAGGACTTCCTTCCAGATGAACTCGTTAGGTTCTTGGATTGTACTTTAAATCCTAACACAATTAGCTTCAGGGACCTGGCCCGGGGTGTGTGTGTGTGGGGTCATTTACATCCCACGGTTGGTTTTCTAAGGAGCAGGGACGTCTGGGGATGAGACGCTGGTTAGGCTGCAGGCTGTGCTGGGGAAACCGGAGTGATTCTGGGCCGAGGGGACGTGACGGGAAAAGAGACAGGAAGGAAAAAAGGGAACTGGGGAAATCAAGAGCAAAACATTGCAAAGGACAATAAATCAATTCCAAGAGATATTTCCATCACTCCCAGAGAGTGCGAGGTTTATAAGGGAGCAAGCTGGCAGCCCTGGGGACAGAGTGCCCCTCCCCCACGCTTCCAGGAGCCTAGGAAGGGGGAGGGGCTGTCCCTATGCTCCCTGCGGAGGAGCTGGAAGAGCTGCAGGGACGCTGGGCCAGGCCACACGGGCGGCCAGGGGACGGTGGTGCCAGCGTGCAGGCTGCTCCCAGCTGAGGGGAGAGCGGGGGTCAGGGGCCAGTGTGCACTCTGGATCTCGGGTCTGGGGGACGCCACCACGCTCAGGGCTCTAGCTTTTGAGAAACTAGGACTCAAGGGACCAGATACAGCTTTTCCCATGAGAGGTGGTACAGCTATTCTCGAACAAGCAAAACTCTTTGGAATGAGAATCACATCATTTCAGAGTCGGAAGAGGCCCTTTAAACCATTAACCCAGGGGTTCTTAACATTTCCTGGTTCACAGACTCCTACTATAATTGGAAGCGTGATGAGGACTCTGTCTAGAGAAAGGCACATACGTGCGCGCTCGCACACGCCCAATTCTGCGTATCATCTGTGAGGGTTCAAGGCACCGGATGCCCACTAAGATGCTCCCTGCAGTCAGGGTATACAAGATCAGTAACCCAATGGATGCTTTCCTTCATAGACGAGGGAGCAGAGGCCCAGACAAGTGCCAGGGTCACCTGGCCACCCGCCACACAGGGCCTCGAAGCAGATGGCCTCTGTCCCCTCCGGCACACCATCTTTCTGCTTTTTGCCCCTTTGACATTGTTGCTGACGTCTGCAGCAGAGGTAAAGGTTACTTGCAGAGAGAAATGCGTTTAGTAAAAGCCCCATCTCTAGTGGTTCCAGAAATCGCACCTAAATCTAGCAGGAAGACAGAGACGGGGGAGGCACAGGGACGCTTCAGCTCCGCTCGCCATTAGCGAATCATCTATAATTTAGGACGGGCGTAAAGCGATGCGGATGATCGGGCAGACGTACCTCCTGGCAGCCTCTTGTAATTTCACAGGCTGTTTGGCGTTGAGGTAAATCAAGCAGGCATCGGCCACTTTATTCAGGTCACCCTCACCTGCAGAGAAGGAACACAAAACACACGCTGGTCCCCGGACTTAATTCGGGACGTGCAGCTGCCCACTGCAGTCCGGTGACGCCGAAGAGCTAGGCGGGATGCCGTGGGCTCTCGGCTCCATCCTGCAAGTCAGAGAGACGCACCCAAGGTACGTGATAAATGAGGCCAAAGTGACATGGAAGGACGTGCACATGCAGGGCGATGAGGGGCGCGTGGCTAAGCGGACGGCGCCATGGCGAGCGTGAGACAGAGCACGGAGTGCGCGTGGGTCCGGGTGAGACCGGCTGGTACCTACCTAGGTCCAGTCTCTCGCAGAGGGGGCCCAGGCCCTGCAGGACGGCCAGCTGCAACTTGAAGGCCAGCGTGTGGGAGTACACCGGTCCGGCTCTGGCACTGGCGGAGGCCTGGCTGGCCAAGGCGCCGGCCAGCTTTGGCAGGACATCTTTGCAGAACCGGTTCCGGAGGAAATCGCCGCACGTGCCTCCCAGGGTTTGCAGAACCTGCAGAAAACAGCCCCCGCGCTGGTGACTGAGCATGGCCAAGGCAGCCAGAGAGCTACAGAACGCTCGCTAATTCAATTTCATCTGCGACTCAGCTTGAAAGGAAAAAAAAAAAAAAAAGAATTACTGATGTTAATTCCTTGCCCACGGTTTGTGATTCTGACAGTTATGAATTTGGAGGTCTCCGCTCCCAAGGTATGGCTGCTTCCACCCATAAATACAGATTACACGGAGAATACGGCAAAGGCATCCTGGGCTGGACGAGTATGATTAATCCCTTGGTTTTCCTCCCTTTTCTGTTACAAAAAGATGACTTTAAAGCAGTTCCCATGCATAGATCATCTCTTGAGTCTTCCTAACTCTCCTGAGAAGAGACTTGTGTCTTTAACTCCAGCTACCTGAACAAACCCAAACACGGAGGCCGGTGGCTGGCAGAGGTGCCCTGGCCGAGTAAGGGCAGGGTCCCCAGCGGTCAGAGCCGCGTCGCAGGGCCCCCAGTCCCCCGCGCAATCTCTCGTGTACATCACCCTCATTCCATCTTTCACAAGAGGCAGTCTCTTTGCGTGTCTCGTTTTAAACTTTCTCTAGCAGAACATATTGAAATGTTTTGCCCCGCTGCACAAGACTGAGTCCACGGGATAATAGGAATTTCTTTTAAAAATGGGTAAGCAAGGCATAACTCGCACAGAGAGCGCATGCCGACTTCACAGAGGGCCAGGCGCTGGGGCGGGGCCCCTCGGCCCGCCGGGCTGCGCGAGGAGGTCTGTCGGTGCCGCATCGCGTAGGGTCAACGCAGCCTCAGTTTCGGCGCACACTCTTAATATTTCTTCATTTCTCTACGCTCGCTGTCATTTCAGATAACCTATTAATTTTCATACAGGAAAGCAGCGCCCTTTAGTCAGATTTAGCAAGGCCTCCCTCCCCTCTTTTCTCTCTCTCTCTCTCTCTCTCTCTCTCTCTCTCTCTCTCCACACTCACACACACGTCATTTTGTGTTTTTTTGAAAACGCTATTAACAATTTTATGTTTTAAATGGAAGCTTGTTTTGATCTGGTATATGCGGAGAATCTCAGAGACCCAAATTACTTCCGCGGAGTGTCTCGGCTGCATCCCCGGCTTCCTTTGTACACCCCTCCACGTGCGTTTTCTTTGTCTCCTCTTGCTCGCCTACTTCTAATTTATATTAGCTTGCCATGGTAAACGTATCTCTGTAGGTTGCCTTAAGTGCTTTTTCGAACAAGGAAGAATATAAATAAGTAAGCGGAAACATGTGAGCTAATACAAGCCAAACTAAGAGAGAATAATACCTCACATATATGTAGGGCTTCTAATTTTTCAAAGCATTTCACCAAACCGTTCCGTTTCCTCCTTGACAACAACACTGAGAGGAAGGTGGGAGAGGTGTTCCTACACCACCTGACAACCTGAGAGTGGGTGGCCACGGGCCTTGCCCGCAGTCACGTGGCTGGCCAGAGATGCCCATGACTAAAGCCTAGGTCCCCTCACCGTGACTCGTGTGCAGTGCAGAGAACACGGGCATGGCCTCACAGACGGGGGCTCCATCACTTACTAGCAGTGTGATCTTGAGAAAATTCCTTAGCTTCTCTGAGCTTGTTTCCTCCTCGGTCAAAAATGGGACTAACGCTCTCTACCCTGCCAGGCTGTTGGGAGGAGCTTCCCGTGCGCGGGGAAGGGCGGGCATGCCAGGGGCACGCAGCAGGCGCGCACTAAACACCAACGGCCCTTTCATTTACTAGTTCATCCTGCTTCAAGGTCAGAAGGAAACTGACTTTTTCTTTTTTTAGTGAGAGAGACAGACAGGAAGGGAGAGAGATGAGAAGCATCAACTCATAGTTGCATCACTTCAGTCGTTCATTTTTTTAAAATTCATTTTTAGAGAGAAGAAAGAAAGGGGAGGGAGCAGAAAGCATCGACTCCCATGTGTGCCTGGACCAGGCAAGCTCAGCGTTTCAAACCAGCGACCTCAGTGTCCCAGGTTGACACTTTATCTACTGCGCCGCCATTGGTCAGGTCACTTTAGTTGTTCATTGATTGCTTCTCATATGTTCCTTGGCCAGGGGGCTCCAGCTGAGCCAGTGACCCCTTGCTCAAGCCAGTGACCTTGGGCTTTAAGCCAGCAACCATGGGATCAAGTTGACGACCCTATACTCAAGCCGGTGACTCCAGGCTCAAACTTGTGAGCCTGCACTCAAGCCAGTGTGACCTTGGGGCTTCAAACCTGGGGCCTCTGCATCCCAGGTCAACGCTTTATCCACTGTGCCTCCACCAGTCAGGCGGAAGAAAACTGACTTTCATTGTCTTCTTTGTTTTTCTTATTTTTCTACCATCTTCAAGCTATATCATACTGCGATCAGATAAAAGGAGAACCAGTCTCAAAGGATGCTGGTGACCTGTGCTTGCTCCCCTCTGTCCCCACAGCAGCAGGGGGCCCCCAGCGCATTACCTTGAAGGCCCTGAGCACTGCCAGGGGGTCATCGTTGGTGAGTCGGTGCACGAGCGGGGGCCAGGCGCGGTGAGCCAGGGGAAGGAGCTGGTTCCTGTGGGACTGCAGAACCAGCACACACAGGTCCAGCACGTCCAAGACCTGGGAGGAGAGAGGGCGCGGCTTCAGGGACGCAGAAGGCTTGAGACCTGGTGAGCAAGTCACCGTTTTAAAAGACTAACACTTAGAAACTCCTTAGCTGGATAAATATTTACTGAGTCCCAACCACCTGCCAAGCAGTGGCTAGGTACTGGGTGGGGACACGCAGGGACAAAATACATATGCTCCCTTGCCTCTGTGGGGCTTACAGTTGACCTGAATTAGACAACTCCCAAATAAAGGGACGATTACCAACTGCGACAAGTGCTAGGAAGGACTGCAAGATGAAGAAGCCGAGGCTCAGAAAGGTGAGCTGATTATTCAAGGCCACAGGGCTGGTGAGAGGCAGAGTCAGGATGTGAACTCAGGTCCGTAGGTCTGGCTCCAGTATTGACACTTATCATAACTACGGGGCGTACGCAACTGCTACAATGTCCCCGTAAAAGGGAAGACACTTGGCTAATGTACCAACCAGACACAGCCTGGCATGGAGCAGGCACTGGACAAGGGCCCCCCGAATGGGACGACAGGGGCGCGCTAGGAAGCGTCTCTGGGAGGTCTGGCCCAATCCTACAGCACAGGGGCTGGGGGTCGAGACACTCTGTGTGCAGTTCCCCAGCCCACCAGCCTGAGCAGGGCCGTGTGCTCTCGTCACTAACAAGAGCTTCTCGGGGCAGCTGTGTTTCCCACTCCTCTGTGGGTGGGGAGCAGGGGACAGGCAGTGTTGACTTCCTTTGGATATTACGATCTTCCGCCAAATGCTTCTGAGAGCCCTGCCCCGGGGCCCGCCCCACCGCACCCCACTGTCCGGTGACTGCAGTCACAGCTGTCTAGTTGAAGTCCTTGCTGATGGGGAGGCTGCTTGGGAAACTGCCAGCAAGGGAGGGTGTAAGATTAAGAACCGTGTTGAGGCCCTGGCCGGTTGGCTCAGTGGTAAGAGTGTCGGCCTGGCGTGCAGAAGTCTCAGGTTCGATTCCCAGCCAGGGCACACAGGAGAAGCGCCCATTTGCTTCTCCACCCCTCCCCCTCTCCTTCCTCTCTGTCTCTCTCTTTTTCTCCCACAGCTGAGGCTCCATTGGAGCAAAGATGGCCCAGGCACTGGGGATGGCTCCTTGGCCTCTGCCCCAGGCGCTAGAGTGGCTCTGGTCGCAACAGAGCGACGCCCCGGAGGAGCAGAGCATCGCCTCCTGGTGGGCAGAGCGTCGCCCCCTGGTGGGCGTGCCGGGTGGATCCCGGTCGGGCGCATGCGGGAGTCTATCTGACTGTCTCTCCCCATTTCTAGCCTCAGAAAAATACAAAAAAAAAAAAAAAAAAAAAAAAAAGAACCGTGTTTATGTTTTTCCTGGGATTAACACAGAAACAGAAACGGAGATAAGGGCTAGCGTCAGGCTCTGAATGATGGCCACTTAAAAGCACTAAAGCCTACATCTTGCATGAAGTCAGCTCAGGAAATGACATCCTTTCCAGAGAACACAGCTTTCTTTCCCTTGGGGATTCAGTAAGTCTCCTAGACTTTGTGGTTCTTAATTTCACCAAGGGGACTCGGCTCCCTTTGGCATCTGAGCTGAGACAGAAAAGACCTAAGAATGCCCCCCCACCCCCCCGCAGATTAATTCCTCTTGATGTCTTTTCCTGGCCACCACGTGCGGACCGGGAGATAAGGGCAGCTACCAGCTCATCCTTGTAGTCGCTGCCAGCCGGCCCGAGCCTCAGCTTGCCGCTCGGGGAAGGCAGAGAAGGAAGGGGCCACGCGCTGACCTTCAAGCGGATCTGCAGGCTTTTATCCGACAGCAAGTGGACGCAGCGCTCCGTCACGGCGGTCGCTATCTGGATGTGCAACGGCGGCGGTGGCTCCACCTGGGGACCCGTGTCGTTCTCGTCCACTTGGGGAGGGTCCACCCGCTCCTCTGGAAAAAGAGCATACCCGGGACAGCATTCTGTGAGATGCCCGACTTCAGCCTGATCTGCCAGCCTCAGACCAGGAACAGAACTCCCAAGGGAACATGTCTAGGAACTGACCCTAAGGAAGCCAAGCTAAATTTGGGTCAAGATCTGAGTCAAGATACTCACCAAAGCATTAACTGTAACAGATGAAAACTGGGAGGAAACTCTCCACGCCCACTCAAGGGGAGACCGCTTTATAAATCTTGGCACAGCCCTCAAATTTGTGTTACCAGGGGCTTTAGCGACAAGGGAGCATGCCTATGAAATACTGTGTTAAAAAGAAAAGCAGCAGGCCTGACCTGTGGTGGCGCAGCGGATAAAGCGTCAACCTGGAAACACTGAGGTTGACGGTTCAAAACCCTGGCTTGCCTGGTCAAGGCACATATGAGAGTTGATGCTTCCTGCTCATTCCCCTTCTCTCTCTCTCTCTCTCTCTCCCTCTCTCTCTCTCCCCCCTCTAAAAAAAAATGAATAAAAAAAAATTTTTTTAAAAGAAAAGCAGCAAAACAAAACAGAACAAAAAACCCTGCAAACAAATATTTTAAAAAGAGAAAAAGCAGGACATAATATTGCACACCCGGTGTGAACACTATTATAGAAATTTTTATATAAAGATAGAGTACAAAATATTAACAGAGATGGGGTTGATCATGAGATAATAGATGATTTTTATCTTTCCCTATATACACCTTTGGTCTTTTCTAAATTCCCATGAATAAACATTTAAAATCAAAACATAAGAGAACGAGGTTCTCTGCAGTTCCGTGGGGGCCTTTGGCCCTTTCCTCTTTCCTCTTGGTTCATCCTTGGGCTAAAGGGGCATGTGTCTGTCTTTGCCAGTAGCCTTTAAGGTCTTTTGATGGCCCAGATCAAGCCTTAGGCATGTGTGCGCGACAGAGAGCAGGGGGCAGCTTGGTGCAGCCGCGGGGAAGGGGTTTGGTTGGAGGCGCTCGGTTTGTGTTGCCGGCACAACCCTTGTGGACCCTCTCACCCCACTGAGAACGAGGGCCGAGGCATGCGGACCGTCTTTGCTTGTTGAGAGTTAAATGAGATGAATGTCGCCAGCTATCACCACCCTTTCGCTGCCTAGCGTGCTTTGTCGCACGAGAGGTGCACATTTGTAAATTAAAACAACAGAAAGTCTTGAGAGTTTCATGAAACCCAGGCCAAAATCCCTACCCTGAAAAATTTTCCTCTTTACTTTCCTCCCGCCCCCATGAGCAGCTGGGCTCACTTCCATTAGGCGAGCGCTGCCCCTTCACTCTCCCCATTTCCGTTTCTTCTGCTGGAAAAACAGAATCTTACAGAAGAGGCTGCACCTGTCTCTAACAGATGCTGAAGAGATAAATGAAACCGCATGGGTACAATGCTTGGGTTTCTTGGAGAAAGGGACCTTAGATACACAAGGTGGTTTTATGGTGGTTAAAACAAACAAACAAAAACAGCAAAAACACGCACATCAAACCAACATCAAGCCAAGCCTTCGTTCTGATGCCAAGTGTGTTGAGCGGTGATTATGAGAATGGTAAGGCTGATTTCCTTCCCTGAGGAGGTGTTGCTGGAAGTGCACCTACTGCAGAATGCTCCTTGAGGGGCGTGGGCTTTGCTGCTGGGAGGGAGGTTTGACTCAGTCAGTCTGCTCCCAGTGAACATCAACTAGAACCAGGAGGTCCTAATCGGGGAGGGACGGATTCACCGACAGTGCGGGAGTCTCACACGGGAGAGGCAAAGCCAGATGATGGGGGATCGGGCTGCCTCCCCTGCTGCAGGTCTGAGCTCTGAGCGAGGCGTGCAGTTCATGGGAGGAAGGACGGGGTCAGCTCCAGGGCTCCAGAAACGGAACTGAGAGGAAAAAGCCTGATAAGATCTCCGATCAGAAGTCTGTCCCTGGGGAAACCAGCGACCATCATTTGGAGGGTGCTTCCCCGCCACTCAGAAGGAGTGTGTGCCGCCAGCTGCATCGAGCGACTCTTTCCTGTTCCCCTGGAAGTACTGGTTTCAGTCCATCGGTCTCAGAGCAGAAATCACACTCACTCACAAGAAAGAAATCTGCTCGATTCCAACCCAACAAACTAATTTGGGACTCAGTTCAATTTAGGGTAGTTCTGAGACCACCAAGCTCATTATAACTTGGCATTTTATATTTGCAGAGGAGATTCTAATAATTTATTAATCCTTTTGTGACCTGAAGCTCCAGATTGAGCTTGTGAATAAAACAACAGGCCAGAGCTTCCGCGAGCCTCAACTGCCTTCTCCTTTATCATCTAAATTGGGAGGAAAAACACTGGACCCTCCCCCCACCAATAAATGGATGGACAAAGCATATGAATAAACAATGGGCATGAGTAGAAAAAGAAACTGTCAGGAGAGAAGCACAGAGAAAGATGTGCAACCTTTCCACCAAGCAGAGAAATGCACACTAAAATAGCAAGAACCATTTTAATTTAGCAAGAAGTAAAAACCGGAGACAGTCAATGTTGGGAAGGTTGTGGTGAAACCGGTATTCATCTTGCACCACAGAAGGGAAGGTGTAAACTGATACAACCTTTCTGGAAGGCAATTTGGTAAGCATAAAATAATGTGCATTCCCTTGACCCAGAAATCCCACTCTGGGATTTCTGAAGAAATATGCAAAAAGGAGGAAAAGGTCATGTGCATGGAATCATCCCTGCAGCTCTGTTTATTAGCGTGAAAAGCTAGAAGCAACCTAAATCCACAGGGGAATGGATACTTAGTAGCAGCTATTAAAACATTAATTATGAAAATTCTGTGGCAACATGGAGAGTTCCTTATTATATAACTAAATGCAAAAAGGGCATAATGCATTTAAGCTGAGGCTGCAACCATATACAAATAAGTTTGCAACAAAAAAGAAATGGAGAAAGATTACACAGAAAGGGAGAACGGCTGTCAGCAATGGTGGGGTTACCAGTAACTTTTCTTCCAAACTTTCGATCATAATGTTTCCTTGTTTTTACAATAATCCGCTTCAAAGAGAAAAGGAACCAGCTAAGGCAAAATAAATAATAGTTACCTTCCTCATCACAATCTGAGACGTTTCCTTCTGCCACGTCCTTTTGCTTGAGGTAGTTCAGCAAGAACTGCTCAATGTCTTCGGCTGTGGTGGTACTTCCAAGTCCTTTCTGAAGGGCTGCTGGTCTTGGGCTCAAATGACTTCCCTCCTCCCCTCCCCTTTGTTCTTGGAGTTGCCCAACATCACCTGTGTCCGGGAACCACTGGGCTGTAAATAAAGTGTTACAATGATCACCTTGGTCATTGACAATAGGAAGTAATACTTTGTAATGGAATAAGCTCTTTGCCATGGTCCATAGCCCCCCGCGTGATCGTGATCTGGGCCCTCCCTACCTGTCTCTCTAACCTTGTCTTCTAAGCACCCCCAGTGGCCCTACCACCTTCCAGTTCCTCCGGTGTGCCAGGTGTTTTCCTGCCTTAGAACTTCTGAATATGCCCCTCGCGCTATCTGGAATACCCCCCACCCCCCACAAGCAGGCTAATTCTAACTCACTTTTCACGGTCTCGATACGAATAGAACTTGACCACTAGCGCCATCGCTTGACTCCCCAATCTAATTTTAATTTAGGTGCCTTATGTGCTGTCTGATAGCACCATGTCCTTTCCTATCAATTCATCACGATTTGTAATTAGATTCAGTTTGTGTGCACTGTTCAGTATCTCAATCTCCCATTAGACTCTACGCCCCATTGATCACCCCGGGAAATCCAGTATGGCCAGCAAAGAACGAATACTCAAAAATATATGCGGGGTGAATCAATCCACTGGATTGGAGAAGATGTACAAGTGACAAAATTCTGAGGCCAGGATGCGCTACTCACTAGAAGAAGACAGACTCTCTGGAGGCTTGAGAATGAACAGTCTCACATCCCTATTTCTGATACAAGGTGCGGCAGGAGGCTGCCATATTCTCTCCAAAGCGTTTCCTTCTTCAGTGATGCTTCCCTACTTCTGATGTGTCACCAGAGCAAGCCTTACACATCACTGAACTGGGGGTTTGCAAACTGCGCCCTGAGGAGCCCTAGGGCTCTGCAGAGAGGTCTCAGGGTCACAATGGGGAGGTCCAGAGACAGGCTAAGGGCGGTGAGTCCAGGGTTTCTAGCCCTTCTTTAACCAGAGCAGCTCTGATTTCAATAATTTTTCTACACTGGGGTCCCCTAGGGCTTTGTTTCCAAAAGCTCTTAACACTTAAGGCATGAAAGAACAAGGAAAGCTCGCAGCCTGACTGTTCGCTCTCCTTGTGCAGAGAGCAGGCGGAAAGTCTCCTATAACCTTTAGCACCTGCTACCCCTTTTCATCATGGAGCGTCTGCACAGAGCCAGAGCGACAGCAGGCGGCGGGGCGGTGCCAGGATGGGCCACTGGGAGGAGCAGGGGGCGATGGGAGCCTTCAACCCACTATCTGGAGGTTCCTATGTGGAGGGCTCAATTATGACAGTTCTCAATGCCTCGTCCCCAGACGGAAGTCAGGCCCGTGCCCTTCTCTAAGGGATTGCATTCCCACTGAGTTCAAGTCGGGACCCAGCGTCTACACAGCTAAGAGTAGACAAGCTACAAAGATCATTTTCTAGATTTAAGGCTAGTGCCTGCCGTACATGAAAAAGTCTTAGCTCATGTACGGCTTTTAAACATATGAAATGAAGCTCAACTCACTCTTAATGCAAATTAAATTATAATAAGGTGCTATTTTTCTCCTATTAGACTAGCAAAGGTCAAAAAGCTGGTTAATAGAGAGTGTGGGTGAGGGCGTGGCAAAACTGGCATTCTTACATCGCAGATGGGAGTTTAAATTGGCACGAAGTCTTCGGAGAGCAATTTGATACTCCATCCAAAATTTCAATGTGATGCTCTCTAAGCCAGCATTTGTTTTAGGACTTTACCTACTGATATACTTAGACATGTTCAAAATGACCTGCAAAGATATTCATTGCAGCAATTTTTTTTCTGTGGTGGCAAAATACTGGAAACCATCAACATGCACATCAAAAACTGACTGGGTTGGCTCAGTGGTAGAGTGTTGGCCTGGCGTGCAGGAGTCCTGGGTTCGATTCCCGGCCAGGGCACACAGGAGAAGTGCCTATCTGCTTCTCCACCCCTCCCCCTCTCCTTTCTCTCTGTCTCTCTCTTCCCCTCCCGCAGCCAAGGCTCCATTGGAGCAAAGTTGGCCCAGGCGCTGAGGATGGCTCTGTGGCCTCTGCCTCAGGTGCTAGAGTGGCTCTGGTTGCAACAGAGCGACGCCCCAGATGGGCAGAGCATCGCCCCCTGGTGGGCGTGCCGGGTGGATCCCGGTCGGGCGCATGCGGGAGTCTGTCTGACTGCCTCCCCGTTTCCAATTTCAGAAAAAAAAAACAAAAAAACCTCGACTGCTTAAATCAATGATGGTGCAGCCACACAATAGAATGTGATGCAGCTGCCAAAACAATGTGGCAGGTCTGCACGTCTAGACGGGGTACAATCTCCAAGTGCTGAGGAACGTGACACGGGCGCTTTCTTTCACAGACACCTTCATGTTCTGTGGTTGTGAAGAGTCAGCCCACCAGCAGCTGGTGCTTAGGAGTAATGTCACTGGTGATGGCGCTTGTCCTCACTGTGGTCCCTCCTGCTCTTTCGTCACTGCTTATGAAACACTGTGTTTATGGTACCTCAACTTCCTACGACATGTCCTGGGGTCTTTCAGGACCTTTGGACGTTTCCCGAGACCACACTTTCACTCCCATCTTAAAGGAGTGACCGTCAGGCAGACAAGTGGCTGACAGAGCAGGAACAGCAGTGTCCGGGGCTCCTGTGATCCGTGCGCGAGCGATCAACTCCGCCTCGGCGCTGCTTACCCTGCAGAATGCAAGCGTCTTCTGGGTTACCTCCAACTTTCAGAAAAGCTATCCCCAACTGTGCTTCTTTGCCTAAGATGCTCTCTAGCCAGTCTTCCCCCCTCCCTGGTTTTCCTCTCTGCAATGGAGATCCCTTCCTCCTCCATTTCAATTAAAAGGAAAAAAAAAAAAAGCACTACATAGGATTTCTCCCTGAGAGATGACCAAAGACATCAGTAATCCCAGGCAATTCCATTTGCAAGGCTCAAGTTGAGATAGCTCCCGAGAGGATATATTTAACCGGCCTTTTCTTAATACATTTTTTTAAACCTCAAATTAACATGTAGTCGAGTTCCCCCAAAGTATGATACTAAAGGAAGAAGTCTGGAGTGGATCTGGACCATGGCTGTCAGCCTTGATCTACAACGTGTAGCTGTCAGCCAGTCTTAGTAGTGTTTCCGGGAGCGCAGGGGCCATTCCCCTCGGTCCCTGCTGACGTCCCAGGGACTAGGCCGGTACACAGGCTTCCGAGTCATTTCAAGATGAAACCTGAGCTCCTTGCCTGGGTCTTTGAGGCCCTGTGGGATTGCTCCTCGCCCCCCTTTCTGATTTCACCTTGGACCAGTCTCCCCACCGTGACCCCTCTTCCATTCTCCACAGACGCCACGCCCCTTCTCCCCTCCGGGCCTTTGCACCTGTCCTTTCCTTCGCCCGAATGTTCTTAAAAACCAAAGCCAGGATGCTGACAGCGCCGCACCTACTCACGGGCCCTTCTCAGCCTTCAGGTCTCACCTCTGGTGTCACTTCCTCAGAGAGGCCCTCCTTGACCACTCACTCATCCAAAGAGCACATGTCCACTGAAAGTAGCCTCTCCCTGTGACTCTCTTGTATCAACTGGTCTATTTTCTTCACAATGCTTAAGGTTTGGAAATGAGCGTGATAGTTTGTTTACTTGCTCATCATCTCCCTTGAAGCGGCAGGAAAGTCTCCTTCGCTGCTATATCCTGTTACTTAGCACAGTGCCTGACCTATGGCAGACATTCCTGAATGAATGAATGAAAGAACATTTATACTGCACGGGAATGTTCATGAACGAATGAACGAACACTGGGAATGGTGTTAGTTACAGGCCAGAGGACTGTCCCTGACTCAGTCACCTTCCGGGGGAAACTTTCTTACATGGTCTTGGCTTTCTCAGCTGGGAAGGTGAGGTCAGTGACCTTTCCCCCGACTCTGGAGGCTCTTGGCAGTACTGCCGTAAGAGCTGGTGCTGTGCTCTTTGGATGAAAGGGACTCAGGTATACAGCTCATTACTTTTTTCATTCAAAGACTAAATTATCCACTTGAGGGATTCTTTTTTTTCATACAGTCCAAAGAGTTGGCCACTTTAATGGCAGCGAACACTTCTGATAAGACCCCCAACAGGATCAAAGGGAAGGAGAGAATCTCACACCACCTCCTACAACGAAAATGTTAAAAGAAAGTCTCTAGACCTGCTCTATGTGGCAGTCACTACTTACACGTGTCTATTTCAGTGAAAACAAAAAACTCAGTTCCTCGGTTGCACTAGCCACACAGAGCTAACGGTTACTGTACTGGACCGAACAGACACAGAGCGTTCCCTTTGCTACAGAAAGTCCTATTGGACAGTACTGTACTAGCTTATCTGAATAATTCACGTTATGCCTGTTCTCCCTTAGCACAGATGTTGCTAATTCTTAAGGACTGTCAGGATCAGCTTGGTATATTGAAGGGGAAAATATCATAAATCCTGACTTTACTCTTTAATTGTGTAACTCTGGCTATGTAGGATCTCAGTGAGCAGTAGCTCTTCTTATCTGTAAAACAAAAATAATATCTACATTTAGTCTGCAGGGTTTAGGTCCCTGGCAGAGCAGGAACTCGGTAGACAGTAGAAATTATTAAATATATACATACATATATATATATATATATTGTGTGTGTGTGTGTGTGTGTGAGAGAGAGAGAGTGAGCAGCGGAACCCTACCATAACATGTGGGACTGGATAGATTCAAATACTATTCAAAGTAAAATAGTATTCAAATAATGTCTTCCATAGCATAACCACAAAGAGAAAAATAAGGTTAGGCAGACAAGGATACTAGTCCTTCCCCCAAAGGGCATTAAAAAGGGCTCTCAATGTACCTAATGCCACCAGCAGGGCATGCAGGACACTGACAAAAGACGTGGCTCTCTTATCGTAAAACTGGTCCAGGGCAGCCAAGACATCTTGAACCACGTCTGCCACCAAGGGAAGCAGGCTAGCGTCGGAGTTCCGCAGCATGACTTCCAAGACCTTTGGGGTGTGGGGGTGCAGAGACAGATGGCGCAGATTTAAAGAGATCCCGTTCACCAAATAGTCTGAATTTTGATTGATCAGGTGCTGGAGGGAGTCGTAGCCACAAGCATGGCAAATGTCCATCATGGCGCTGGTGGCTGCCTGGCTAATGAGCAGGGACTGGTCTCCAGCCTTCTCCAATACGGGGTAGAGGGCAGACATCAAGAGCAAACGGAAGTCTGTTCCCAGTGCAGATGCAAAGTGGCCAATCCCTTCCAACTGGATGCATATTTGCCAGATGTTGCTGTTCATGGAGCAGATAGTGGGACTGGGCTTCGAGAAGGCTGGAAAAGACACAACTTGGCAGGTGTGCGCGCCAGATGTGATGGCCTGGAGGCCTGCCTGCTTCATTGTTAGCTCCTCTCCCATTTCTTCAGTGTCAATACAAGTGACCAAATACCAGTTTTCTTGGCTCGTGTATTCTTCGAGGAGAGTGGTCACGATCTCTCTCAGTTCCTCTGGGCTTGTTTTAGCGTGCTTTTCATGAAGATTTTCCACGTCCAGCCCAGCAGCTCCTGCGACCAGTTCATTAAGGATCATGGCGGCTTGCTTTCGGTAAGCCATGGATTCGTGGTACAGGTCCATAAAGTGATCCACAAGCAGATAGAGGTTCCCATAGAAACCAAGGAGCTGACAGACCTGCCGCAAGAGTAGGAAAACCCTCTCGTCAGTGAAGAAGCGGAAATACCTCCTCTGGACCCGACTCCGTGGCCGGGTGGCGGCGGTCTCTGCAGAAGCCCGCAGGTGACCGGAGTCCCAACGCCGCTCTTCGACGATTTTGACGTCGGCCACGTTTAGTTCTAGCACTTGGATGAGCGCTTTGGAGAGGCGCTGGAGGTGGGCCGCAGAGTTGAGGACAAAGTTCACTCTGGGGCCCAGGAGTTTCAGATAACCGAGTAACAGGGAGAGAGTGGAGAATTTGCCCTGATCGTCTTGGGAGTTCATCAGGCGGGGAAGAGAGGTGGCCAGGGAGTGCAGGTTTTCTGACAAGATGTCGGCAAAGGCTCTGCTGCCCACCACGACTTTCCGATCTGCAAAACGTCTCAGCACGTGACTGCACTGGGCTTGGACTTCGGGACTCTCGTCGTTTAGCAGGCCCACCAAGGCCGTCAGCAGGGGCCCCGCCGACGCGACCAGCGACCGACCGCACTGCAGAAGGAGCGTCTCCACGAGCTCTACCAGCTCCCGCCTCGCCTTCCAGTGCGGGTGGACGGACACACACTCCGTTATCTTTTGAATAAGGACGGCCAACTTGTCGCCAGTATTTTTGACCCAACCGGCTTCCCTGTGAACCATCAGCTTTGCTACTCTGGGCTCCACCGCCGGCTTCTCTTGGACCTTTGGGATTCTCCGGAGCTGTTCGTCGGCCATGACGAAGCCCACTGTCTTGTAAAAGATCTTTAGGGAAGCTACGACGACGCCGTGCCCTTGTTTAAAGTCTCCTGTGATGATCCTGGTCAGGGCAGTGGAGACTCCAGGTAAGAAAGAAGCAAACAGGTCCCCCAGCTGCTCCTGCTCCAGCTCACTCAGGGACCGCGGGTGGTCGTCACACTCGCACTGGAGGAGGAGAACCTGCAAACAGTCTAAGGCGGCCGTTTTCATTTGCTTTGATTTCTCCTGCTCTGCGAGGCCCAACAGTAAAGACACGGCAAACCCCAAACGGGGCAGAACGGAGGGCCCGTAGAAGGTCAGGACGATGTCCCCGTACGCCGAGTGCATCAGCGTGCCGAGGCCCCGGATCACGGCCAGCTTCAGCTCCTCGGACACGGCGGCGGGCTTCTGGGCGTGGGGGGAATAGAGGCAACCAGAGAGCTCGGAGAAGAGCTCCTGCAGCAGCTCCTGCTCCTTCACGCATGTTGAGGAGAGGACGGCCGTGAGGCACTCCACCACGCTCTGGACCACGCGCTCCCTCTTGGGGCCCGGGGTCCTCAGGGCAAACCGCAAAGGGAACAGGATGTACTGCTGGAGCTCCTGGAGGGCTGCGTCGCTGACGGTGCGCAGCTGGGCCCGCAGCTGCTCCACACTCTCCACCGTCTGGGTCCTGGTGAGCTGGACACAGACGGGCCGCAGAACGCCAAAGGCCTCCTCGGGGGTGTCAAACACCGCCATCCTGCCGAAGCCCTGCTCTCACTGGGGACGCATCCTGCAGGCGGGACGAGGGAAACTTTTCAGTCAAGGTCAAGGTCAAAGTGAACTTGCATTCATCATTCAACAGACTCGCAGTGGGGACTGTGTGCCCGTCACAGCGCGAGGCAGCAGGGGAGCAGTGAAACTGAGGAGGTGGTCCCGGTCTAGCGAGGGAATTTTTATGGAGGCAGAGGGCCCTGTAACCACTCCCCAGAACGAGATGCAGACTATTTCCAGCACCCTGGAAAGCTCCCCTGTGCCCTCCCGCAATCGAGCCCCATTTCCCCTGCGCAGAAGCAGCCACAATTCTGACTTTTATCACTACGGATAAAAAGTTATGCCTCTTCTTGTCGTGGAAGAGGGTTTAAGCAGGGGGTGTGATACGATCAACTTCATGCCCTGAAAAGGTCCCCTGGCAGCCAGCAATATGGCAGGAGAATCAGAACTAGGTGAGGCTGAAAGAAAAATAAAAAAGAGCAGAGAAATGGAAAAACCAGGAACGCCCGTTATCACAGAAATCATGGGAGAGAGAGTCAGGCCGGATGGAAAGGTGGGCGCAGGCAGGCTGGCGCTTGGGCACCGGAGGGAGACAGGTTTATGGGCAAGCGAAGGAGTTGAGCAACTTACTGCAAGAGCCTTTTTTCTCAGTGAGGAGAAATTCAAAGCCATGGGCTGACAGCGAACGAGAAGAGGGTAAACAGAGGGCTTAAGGAGAGAAATAAAAGTCACAAATATTCCCTTTGGGGAAGCAGAGCATGCTGGGAAGACATAAAAGTGTGGCCCAAGGGTACTGAGTACTGAGCTGAAGCTGGAGACCATAAAAGTGTAGAACTATAAAGTGCTGGCACAGGACGGAGGCTCAGAGACCATCTAGTCTGGTGGCGCACTCTCTCTCTCTCTCTCTCTCACGGCTCTAGTTGGTGGGGGCTTCTGCTCTGCTGCCTCTCCCCATCCCCAACCCCACGGACTCTACTGAGGCCCAGTGCCTGGGGCTGGCAGGCAAGCGATGCTTGGTGGGTGTGGGCACGACCTGCTCAGCCCAGACAGCTGGTGCTGAACTGTCCCCCTGGGTCAGGAGAGGGCTCCAAGGCAATAATCAGGCTTCAGTAGCCCTGAAGAGAGCGTGGTCCACAGAGCTGCATGGACCCTTGCGAGGAACGGCAATGCTGGTCTCCAGGAGGCTTCCTGGGAGGATATCGCCTGGTCTCTGTGACCCCCAACAAGCCAGGAAAGGAAAGAAGCCTCAAACTGTCCCTATCCCGGGCTCAGAAAATGCCAGGCGTGGGTGCCCGAAAGCTTGGCTGGGGAGTACTGACATCTCATTGGCACCAGCTCACATGCCGATGACCCAGAGGCTGCTGGGTAGCTGGGACAGCAGAAGAAAAGGAAGATGACCACTGAACGGGACCTTGCACTTGGAGGCAGGAAAAACAACCAAGAGCACCCCTGCGGTGGTGAGTCTTAGATGAACAGAACTACTAAAGGGGACAGGCAAAAATCTGAAAAAGAAGAAGACCAAAAAGGAAGTTCAAGTGGAGGACAAAAGATATTTCTAAGAGGTTTTAAAACATGATTTCTGTTGCCCCCCCCCCCCAAAAAAAAACCAGCTTAATTGATCAGGGAAACAAACAAAAAAGATGGCTAATTGCTGAGATCCAATGAGCTGTCTGCAAGATCAAGTAGAGTTATCTCAAAACTCCGGGCGGAAATACAAAGCGATGAAAACTGTGAGACCTCGGGGACCGATCTGGGAGAACCAACGGGCCAATAGCTGGGCATTCTGGATGGGGGAGGGGAACAGATGGAGAAGCTACAACAAATAAATCACTGAAACATTTCCTTGGGCTACAAAGAAAGATTTATCCGGAGACTGAAAAGACAGGAAGGCTACACACCTAGCCACATGCTGGTAAGATTGCAGTACACTAAAAAAAATACAGAGAAAACTCACATATGCTTTCAGAAAGAAATACCTATGCATTGTGTACACACAGACAGAACCAAAATGCAAGACAATCACGCACAGAAGGGGCAGGGAGGGTACATAAGAAATGGTGTGTTGGGAGTCCAGCAGTATCAGGAAGTGGTCAAATAATTTCCATTCGGTTATACCACATCAAGAATGTGTGATGAGCCTGACCTGTGGTGGCGCAGTGGATAAAGCGTCAACCTGGAAATGCTGAGGTTGCCGGTTCAAAACCCTGGGCTTGCCTGGTCAAGGCACATATGGGAGTTGATGCTTCCAGCTCCTCCCCACCTTCTCTCTCTCTGTCTCTCCCTCTCCTCTCTAAAATGAATAATAAAAAAAAAGCACCTCTTACCTAAGAGTGTGCCTTAAAAAACAAACAAACGTGTGATGAAATCTGTACGCTGAGCTCCAAGAAGACTGTAAAGCAATACATACCTAACAAGTTCAGACAACAAACAGTAAAAATGAGATAGTAAATTTATCCCCCCCCAAAAAAAAGGGTAAAAAAATAAAAAAAGAAAAAGAAAAGCAAAACCATTGGGTCAAATAAAAAACAAATAATACGAGGGTAGGCAGGAGCCCAAATGAAACGGTGGTAATAATTCAGTTTCTCAACAGAGGCACTGCTGACATTGGGGATGGATAATTATTTGTAGGTGGAGGGATGTCCTGTCTATGATAAGATACATAGCGGCATCTTTGGCCTCTGTCCCTCAAATACTAATCGCACTCACCCGGGTGTGTCGACCAAAAAACGTCTCCAGACACTGCCAAATGCCCCATGGAAGGCAAAAATCGCCCCTGGATGAGGACACCTGGTGTTGAGTCAACATAATCCCATCAACACCCCAGCAGGATTTTTGTAGAAAGTAACAAGATGATTCTAAAACTGACATGGGAATGCAGCACACCTAGACTGGCAAGGACCATCTGGAAGAACTAAATCGGTAAGTCGTGGTGGTGTTTAGTTGTGACGCCGCCTGATTTCAAGATTTACTGTAAAGATACAATAATTACAGGCAGGGTGTTATAGGTATAAAGAAAGACAAACAGACTGATGGAACAGAAAAGGGTCCAGAAATAGCCCCCACATGTAAAATAGCTCACGTATTGACTCACATACCTGACAAAGGCGATACTGAAATGAAGTGGGGGGAGGAGAAGAGTAGTCTTTTCAGTTAAAGGGACAGTGTCACCTGTGTCACTTAGCTGTCCATATGAATATATATGTACATCGATCCTCTCTCACACCAAATTTAGATGTGAAATGTGAAACAATAAAGCTTTCCAAAGAAAACAGACTATCTTTGTGATCCTGGAGTAGGCAAAGATTTCTTAAATAGGATACAGAAAAGGGTGAACCCTTAAAAAAAGGATAAGTTCAACTACATTCAAATTAAGAACTTGTGTTCATCAAAAGACACCAATCCAAGAGGGAAAAGACACTTTGTGTAAGACAAGAGACTTCTCATGTATCTGGCAAAACACTCATATTTATAATATGAAAGATTTTAAAAATAAAGCATTAAAAGGCAATCCAGTGCTTTCTTCCTCTTCTCCTAAAAACTTCCTTCTACCACCCCCAGCACACACACACACACACACACACTACAAAAGACAAATAAATAAAGAAGAAAAAAAAAAAGACAACCCAACGCGGAAAAGAACTTGAACAGACATAGCACAAAGGAGGATATCTAGACCCTGGCCGGTTGGCTCAGTGGTAGAGCATCGGCCTGGCGTGCAGGAGTCCCAGGTTCAATTCCCGGCCAGGGCACACAGGAAAAGCACCCATCTGCTTCTCCACTCCTCCCCCTCTCCTTCCTCTCTGTCTCTCTTTTCCCCTTCTGCAGCCAAGGCTCCATTGGAGCAAAGTTGGCCCGGGCGCTGAGGATGGTTCCATGGCCTCTGCCTCAGGTGCTAGAATGGCTCTGGTTGCAACAGAGCATCACCCCCTGGTGGGCATACCGGGTGGATCCCGGTTGGGCGCATGAGGGAGTCTGTCTGACTGCCTCCCCGTTTCCAACTGCAGAAAAAAGAAAAAAAGAAAAAAAAAGGAGGATATCTAAATGGCCAATAAACACATGAAAAGACAGTCAACATCATTAGTCAGGAAAATGCAGTTTAAAACCACAATAAACTTACAGAATGGCTAAGCTAAAAGGATAAAAAGAAAAAGAAAATAACAGGCGTTGGTGAGGACTGGAAGCAACCAGAACTTTCATTCCGCGCTGGTAGGAATGTAAATTGGTACAGCTACTCTGGGAAACACTTTCGTAGTATCTATTATTCTAAAGGTGCACATAGCTTTGCGCCATGTAATTCCACCCTTTTATATACACCCAACAGAAACGCATGCATAAATGTATCAAAAGATGTGTTCTGGAATATACTATCCACAATTGCCTCCAAACAGGAGCTACCCAAATGCCCATCTATGGTAAATAAATTGTGGATGTAGTGGATAAATGGATAAATTGTAGTATATTCTCTCAATGGAATACTATACAGATGAAGATTTACCACAATTGAAAATCTTCAAAAAAATGGGTTACAGGCTCAGAAACATATAAACTAGCTTTCTGTGAAGAAGACAGCATAACAAATTGCTACTTTGACATGACTATAAAAGGCAATCATATACCTTTATGGGATGGCCATGAAATCACACTTGTGTGACAATATGTCAATTACAGAAGGAATTGTTTAGAGATTTAGAGCCTTAGGAGCCCCAGATTCTATTCCTATAAAATACAACTCCGATTATTTAAAGTGGTGCTACAGTTTGCTGTGGCTGTAACTGACTGCAACAGGGGTGTTCCGGCCCCGAAAGTGAGCTGGGGATGAGGCATTCAGAACAAGCCATTCTCTGGGCGAGCAGGGAAAGCAGACCAGAGTTCACGTGGGACAGACAGTGACTGAATAAACCTAGCCTGAATCACCAGTTCTTGACTGCTGATGTCAATCTAAACCTTTCTGAGTTCAGTGCTCTCCTCCAGTGCAAAGCGGCCAGGTGAGGGAAGAGGTGCACAGGCGCAGAGCAGGAATGAACCCACTCCCCCTGGCAGCCCCCTCCCCTCCTCCCCATCCCTTTCTGCCTCTTTACAGGGCCCGGCTATGTAAGATCCCTGGGCCACGGTGTTCTGGTGGTGAAGACAACCGGCTCAAGCTGTACAGATTGCTATCTTCACAGGCACTTCAGCGATAAGATGGAAGATCACAAAGTACTTACTGTATCACAGAATCAAGAAGTGAAAAAGGGAGGGGGAAACAACAAAAAAAAAGTGCAAAGGAATCGGAACAAGAATGAACAGGAAAGTGTTCACGGACGGCGGAGAGTCAGGGCTGGGGTTGGGAGGGGAGACCCTCGGGCTCTCTGGGAAGGGAAGGCTGCTCAAGGTAAAGGTACCTGGCACGGGCAAAGGCCAGGAGGCAGAAGACACAGCACCTGATGAAGCAGAGACAAGACCGTCATGGCAGGTGAGCCACACCTCACCCGGGTGTGACATCGGATCCCGGGCTCTGGGTCTCTGTACTTGCTGTTCCAACACGTCCACCTCTCTCAGGCTTTGCTTAAATGGGAATTCTGAGTAAAGCCTTCTCTGATCACCCTTATCTGAAACTGCAACCTAGCCTCACCCCTCCTGACCCTGACACCCCTATTTCCCTTCCCCGCCTTTAAGATTCTCCTCCACAGCACTTAGGACCATCCATCAAAGCAGACAATCTACCGGTTTATTTGTTTATCGTCTCTCTCCCCTCACTAGGACACAGGCCCTATGAAAGCAGCGATATTTGACAGGTTTGTTTATTGCTGCTGGCACAGAGCAGGTATTCAGTAAATGCTGGTGGAACCAACAGCCACAGCCCAAGGTCTGGTTCTCTCATGGCAGGGCTTTGATGTCAGCTATGCCTGCCTGAACTGGATTCTGGGTAAAAAATCAAATAAAAATAGCACACTCTTCTTCTGTTGGGGTCAGTTATTCCCCTAGGTAGTTGATCTGCTCATTACGGGCAGATCTTACTAGATGCATTCTCAGGGTCAATCTTAGGTCCAGATTTTGGCTGTGCCCAGCCCATGTTTAGGCTGTTGCCAGGACAGGGACAGAATGAGTACGGGAACGTGAATCTGATGATCTGGATTCCAGTCCTGAACCTCTTAGTACCTGGCTGTGTGATTTCCATGAATTTCAGTTCCTTCATCCCAAAGTAAATGTGGTGGATAAAATGATCTTCAAAAACTTCCAGCTTTGATGAAAACCTACCTATGGATAGGAAGACTGGGTTTCGATCCCAGAGATCGGAGTTCAGACACAAGAATTTCCAATACAAGTTTGTGAATATAAGGAAGAGAATTAATACTTGTTGAAAATACCCACCATCTGCCAGGCAATGTACATAAGGCTGTATGCACTTTTCCATGATGCAAGAGGCTCCCAATCCAACTGTTTAACAGAATCAGGGGGAACGATGTAGGTACAGACTCCTGGGCCTTATACCAGATCTCCTGAATGAGAATCTATCAATACATTGGGGGGAAGGCGGCATTGGCAGGTATGCTTGGAAATCTGCTTTTTTAAAGTTCACGAGGCCAAGCTGATGACCACCCAGATGTGGGAAGCCTGCGCTGTATACACTCAACACACACTGTATTTTCCAAACAACAAGAGTCAGGTGATGAAAGAGGTACTCATTCAACGATCCATCTGGCAGTAGTGCTCATCGTACACCAGAGGACCACTGCCTTGGGTTAAAATGACGGGCTTATTTGTGTGTCTCTCCAACAGAGCTGTATCCTTTAGCGTTGCCGCTTTACTGTGTTTTTTTCCAGCATCTGGTGCAATGTCTGCCAAGCAGTTCCCACGCACTGTTAGTTCAATAAATGAGTAAGAGCTGGATAAACATTAAACCTCCAGCGCGTCCTGAAGTTCTGTAGCTTGCTACTCGCCCTTCTTTCTACCTAGAGAGGTTTCCTCAGCATGTACTACATGCCGTACGCTACGAGGGACTGGAGACACAAAGTTAACTGGAGGGTCTGCCCCTGCAAGGGGGGACTTGTACTGCAGACGCTCAGTGCACAAAGCAGAAGGTGGAGGATGGGAATCAAGGGGACTTCCCAGAAATCCTTCCAGAAATTACTCCAGGCTCACTCAGCACTTTGTTTACAGCCGTCCTCCACACAACACTTGTGAAACAGTGCCCTACAGTACACTGATACTTTGTGTGAAGCAAAAATGGGTCACACTGAAAGTATAGGTGATCACAAGCATAGGCAGTGACTTCAACTCTCCTTTCTCAACAACTGACAGGACAACTAGACAGACAATCAGCAAGGATAACTGAAGAACTCAATACCACCATCAACCAACAGGATCTAATCAACATTTACAGAGTACTTCAACCCACAACAGCACAATACATATTCTTTCCTCTCTCTTCTTAAAAAAAATTATTGATTGAATTTTAGAGAGAGAGAGAGAGAAACATCGATTTGTTGTTCCACTTATCCATGCATTCATTGATTCTTGTATGTGTCCTGACCAGGGATTGAACTTGCAACCCTGGCATATTGGGACAATGCTCTGACTGACTGAGCTACTGGCGAGGGCGACATATTCTTTCCAAGTGCCCACAGACCATATACTGAGAGCATATCCTGGGCCATAAAACAAACCTTAAAAAATTTTAAATAATCAAAATGACACCAAGTATGTTCTCCAACCATGATGGAATCAAACGAGAAATTACTAACAGAGAGAGAACAGGGAAATGCCCAAACACCTGGAAACAAAGCAATACCTTTCTAAATAATCCATGAGTCAGAAAGGAAATCTCGGGGGAAAGTTTTAAACAACATGGAAATCAACAAAAATGAAAATACAACATATTAGAATTTGCGGGACACAACTACAGCTATGCCGAGAGGGAAATTTACAGTACTAAATCCATGTTAGAAAAGGGGAGAGGTCTCAGATCATTAACCCAAACTTCCACCTCAAGAACGTAGGAAACCAAAGAAAGCAGAAGGAAGAAATAAAAATCAGAACAGAAATTAATGAAACTGAAAACAGAAAACAATAGATAAAATAAAAAATCAGTGAAACAACTGGTTCTTTGAAAAGATCAACAAAGTGAACAAACTTCTGGAAAGACTGATGAGAGAGGGAGAAATTAGCAATATCAATAATGAAATAAGGTAGCACTTTTAGATCTCAAAGACATTGTAGATATCAAGAATAACAGAGTTACACCACAAATAATTTTATACACATAAATCTGACAACTTAGATGAAATGGCAAAGTTTACAAAAAACACAAACTACTATAACTCATAATATGAATACATAATTTGAATAGCCTTATAACTTTTAAGAAGTCTGAATATGTCATTAGCAAACTCAAAAAAATTAAAAAGAAGAAAAAAAAATCTCCAGACTTAGATGGTTTCACTGGGAACTTGCACCAATCATTCAAAGAATTAACACTAGACTTCCAGGCAAGATGAGAGACGGCATAGGTAAACATGGTACTCACCTCTTCCCACAACCACATCAAAATTACAACTAAATTACTAAACAACCATCATTCAGAACCGCCTGCTCTCTGGCTGAATGGAAGTCCTACAACTAGGGATTTAAAGAAGCCACATCAAAACTGGTAGGAGGGCCAGAGACACTTAATGGGCTGGTCCCATATCCACGTGCGGAGGATAAAAATTGGGAGGAATATTTCGGCTGCAGAGATCCCCCACTGAGGAGCCAGAGGTCCTTGCCCCTCACCAACACCCTGAGCCAGGGTTCCAGTGTCAGGAAGAGAAGTGACCATAACTTCTGGTTGTAAAAACCAGTGAGGATTGAGGCTGAAGGAGACAAAGGCTGCTGGAGTCTCAGGCAATTCCTCTTAAAGAACCCACGCACAGACTTACTCGGACTCACCCCCTCTGAGTTCCAGCGCTGGGGCAGCAGCTTGAGAAGAAGCAGGACTTGTGGGGAGAAACTGAATTGTCTGGCAGCAAGCGAGAGCTGGGAGGGGCAGCTTTTGCCCAAAAGTGCTGGCAGAGGCCATATGTTCCTTTTCTGAGACACCCCGTCACACACACACCACACTCACCCAGAGCCGGCAGATAGGTACAATATCTGAGTCTCTATCAACCTGGTTAACAGTTTGCTCCGCCCTCATGACTCCCTGAGGTGCACCCCTACCCAACTTGTGAGCCTAGAATAGTGCTTCAGGCAATGAACCACTGGCTCAGGAGTGAAGAATTTGGGAACAGACATCAGATACCCTTGATTTGACTCCTGGCTCTGTCATTTCTTATGTCCAAGTGACACTGGACAGATTACTTACCCACGTTTCATGTTTTCTCATTTATCAAATAGTGATAATTCCCACCCCACAGTACTGTTGTAATGATTGTATAGAAGACTATAGGTAATGTGCTTGATACAAAGTGGTTTGGTATAAAAGTGCTCAGTGTGTGACAGTGTTACTTATTATACAACAATGAACACACTAGATTTGGACTCAAAGGCCTTAGATTATAGTTATAATTAGATGTTAACTGGGTGATTTTAGGCTATCCACCTCTTTTCTATACATTCATTCAATCACCTATAAATCAGGTACTGGGGTAAAAAAAAAAAAAAAAAAAAAAAGATGTAGTTCCCGCCCTCTAATCTTAATTTTGTGATCTTGGGTAGGGCACTTAACCTCTTTTAAACTGTTTCCTCATGGGAATTATGTAATATCTACCTCATAGCTTTATCCTAAGGATTAAATGAGTTACTACGTGAAGACAGTGTCTAGCTCACGGCAACTACTCACTATGTTGAGCATGATTATGATTCTAGTCTGGAAGATGAGAGGCATCTAAACAAAGAGTAGTGCATTAAAAGCAAAAACAGCAACTAGAAGACTATCTCCTAAGTGGAGTCTGACAATAACTGGTAAGTTCCATGATGATCAGGAAATTCTAAAATTCCATATGTCTACAATAACCTACCTCCTTACCACCACTCCAGAAGAGGACAGATCTCTTTGCTGATTTGATATTGGAATTTAAAACTTTAAAAACAGGAAACGGGATTAGCATCTGAAATAGTGTTCCTTAAAGGAGGTCAATGGACCCACTGACTTTTCTGCCTCCGCCCCTTTTCCAAAAGGTAAGATTACTTAAATTTGAGGAACACTCAAATGGAACCCCAGAAGGCAGCAAGTACTTTCCCTAATAAAGCAATTAATTAAGAGCCAAGAGCAGAATAGTGTTTCATGGCAGTGTTGTCATGGACTAGACGTCATAACTAGACCTTAAAAGGCTGAGAAGGGAGTGGGGGCGTCACCTCTGGAGAAAGAACTGCAAAAGCCACGGCAGGGGAGCGTGAAAAGTGCACGTGGGTGGCTTGGCAGAGCAACAAACTTTTGGTAGAGGGTGGCCAGGAAGCAGTGTATACAGAGGAAGAGTACGGCCTAGAGCCTGCAGGTGAGAAAGACCCCCTCCCATACCCAGGTCTTGCTCTCTCAGCCTTAGTGATCCCTCGGGATTCCCCTCTGAGAGATCCCAGTTGTTGACCTCCCTGTTGCTCCCGCCACTCTTCCCTTACCTCGTCTTGCAGCCTTTCCCTCACTCTCCCGCCTGCTCCGCCCAGCCGGAAGTGACGTACTAACTAGCGCGTCCTACCGCGCCAAAAATGTCCTGGGGGATCTGGAGAAGGGGTTCCGGTTAGAGACACTGCGCCGGCGTGTGGGCGCGAGCGGTGAAAGCGCCTTCCGGAGGCCTCCGGACTGCGTTCCTTTCCTCGTCTCTCACTTTCGAAGTGCCCTGAACGAGGTTCAGAGAGGCCGCCGCCGCCACTGGAAGGGCGTTTTTACAGCTTTGAGACCTCCCGGTATCCAGCTACTCCAGCCCTTGCCCTTTGACCCTGCTCTCGCGACGGGGTGAGAGGTCGGTGGCCATCTTGTGGCGGCGGCGGCGGCGGCGGCGGCGCGGGCGGCTGTTACTGCGGAGACCCATCCCCCTCCCACTCCGGCCCGCCTGGCTGTCTTGTCAGTGTGTAAAGAGTCCAGCAGGCGGTCCCGTGAGGCCCCGGCCTCGTGCCGTCACTCTTCCCGCCGCACTGGGCGGCCCAGGCCGCTCCCTGCTGGGCCCCACCGCCGCCACCATGTCCTCCTTCTCGGAGTCGGCGCTGGAAAAGAAGCTCTCGGAGCTGAGCAACTCTCAGCAGAGCGTGCAGACCCTGTCCCTGTGGCTCATCCATCACCGCAAGCATGCGGGACCCATCGTCTCGGTATGGCACCGCGAGCTCCGCAAAGGTAAACACCGCCTCCCCACCCCCCTGGCCTCCCCGCGTTGTCCTCTTCCCCACCCACTGCTGAGGCTCCTCTAGCTTCTTCCTGGAGCCTTGCTGTCCAGGCCTGGGGCTCTGATTGCAGTTCTGAGGTTGGAGACAGTGTTATCCCCATTTCTCGGGAAAAGAAACAGGTCTGGGATGGTTGAAGGTACTTGTCAGGGGTCCCACCGCCCAGGGCTCCAGTGCCCAGGCTCCCAGTTCAACCGGCCATTTCCCCCTGGGGCTCCTCCTGGCATTTGTGACTATTATTATATCGGCAGCTTTCAGCGCCTTGTGGAAGTTCCTGCTCCTAGCCTGTTGTGTACCGGGCGCTTTACTGGGCATTAGGAGTAAGAGCCAGTGGACTCGGGAGTGAGACTGCCTAGATTGACTCCTGGCCCAGCTACTTCCTAGCTTAGCGATATTGGGCGAGTTTCTTCATCTCCATACCTCTGTTTTCTCATATGTAAAACGAGGACAAGGATAGCTGCTGCTTAAAGAGCCCTTAATAAGTGCCCATCGCTATGCTAAGATCTTTACACATATCCAGGCACCCAGTCCTCAGAACAGCCCTGTCAAGTGCCTACTGTTACTCCCCGTATAGAGAGGTTAAGGGGCCACATCACCTAGGCTCCTCTCATGCGACTTGCATTGGTTCTAGACCCTGCTCACGATCCAACAGACGTCCCTTGAGCTTAGCCTGTTATGTGCCAGGCACTGGGTTGGGTGCTTGAAAGCATGTTGGCTCCAGAGGCCAACGATCTGACTTTGACATTTGCTGATCCCAGCAGCTCAACCTCTTTGCCCCTGCGTTTCCTTACCTATAAAATGGAGATGATGATATTTTACCATGCCTTTATTATGTGCCAGGTGCAGTACTGGTATACATTGTCATTGTTTGAATTCTCAGAGCCCTTATACAGAAAAAACTTCTGCAGATGAGGAAAATCCGAGGCTCAAACAAACAACTTGCTACAGTGAGGAGTAAAGAGGGTAATCCCAGGTGAACATCTAGCAGGGTCTCTGGCCCAGTATAGGCATTGGATGAGTGGTGAGATGGGATTGCTGATTACTCAGCGGGGGTGTGGTCATCGCCTTCAGGCCGCTTACAGTCAGTCTGGTGTGGAATGATGGTCACCTCCACCAGTGTTTTTCAACTTCCAGTCCGTGGACTGGTCTGTTAAGAAATTTTGTGGTGGTCCCTGAAAGAGTTAAGCATCATGATGTTGTATGAAGATTATAGACCCAATAATCTTAGTAAGATTATCTTATGCTCAGGGTGATTTCTGCCTTAGCAGTCCCTGAAATAATTCCCCTGTTTTCACTGGGCCCTAAGTGTAAAAAGGTTGAAAACTACTGACCTACACAGTTACCTGATACTCTGATGAGTTCCATAGCAGAAAGCCGAGGGCATGAAGCTTAGAGTGTTTTGGACAGCCTGTATGTGTGGTAAGCCCTTTATTAGCATAAGCGGCAACTTGATTATCTTTGAGGTCAGGGTTTGACTCTGTGTTACAGATGAGGAAACTGAAGTGGCTAAGTGGTATTTTTAAGGCATTACTGGTGAGGCTCAGATATATCAAACTGGCAGACACCAAAATTCAAGATTCTTTCGGTAGACCGTCCCCACCCACCATGTTCTGTATCTGAGATAAGGGTCCCTTTAGCTTTCTGGGCAGTTGGGGGATTAAGCTTAGAGCTCCCAGAGCCTCCTTCATGTACCCCTCTGTGCTCTTCAAATACTTCCAACATCTAAGATGTGAAAAAAATGTGAATCTCTTCAGGGTCCTATCTGGTAGGATCTGAGACAGGGCAGAGTCTGTCTCAAATGTCAGCTCTGTGGTGAAGCCTTCTGGATTTCCCACCTCACTCTGAGTTTTGGAAAACTAGACAATTTAGAGAGTGCATTCACCTATGAAGCTCCTTCGACTCTACTCTCATATGATGGAAAGTCGTGTCATAAATAGGCACGCATTCCTTCCCCCGTTTTATAGATGAGAAGATGCAGATACTGAAACATTCAGTGCTTTGTTAGGGGCACACAGCTGGGACATGAGCCTGGAGCTCCCTGACACCAAAACTTGTAGTTTCAAGTGCCCAGGGCCTCAGTGCACTTAGTAAGTGTAGGTGACCCTAACCTTCCAGTCAAACCTATAGTGCTTTTATTAGAATTAATCACTGCCACCCATCCCACGCCCATTTAGCATTTACAGTTGGCCCTCTGTATCCATAGGTTGCATATCCAACCATGAATTGAAGATATTCCAGAGGAAAAGTTCTGTTGTTGCTGACATGTACTTTGTAGTTAGGCCTAGGATGGTTGTTGCCTCTGTAGGTACTGAACACTTACATACTTTGTTCCCTGTCATTTCCTAAAAGGTACAGTGTAACTACTGTGTGTTTACAGTGTTTACATTATATTCAGTATTGTAAGTAATCTAGAGATTGAAAGTATATAGGAAGATTTGCTTAGGATATGCAAATACTATCATTTTATATAAGGGACTTGAGCGTCTGTGTATTGGGGTATTGCATGGGTTGAGAGGGTGGAGGGGTTTGGAACCAATCCCCCGCAGATAATACTGAGGACTGCTAGTGTTTAATTTTATTAGTTATGTCTTTTTCACTGGGCTGTGTCTTGAGGGAGACTAGGTCTCTTGTTTCTTTGTAACACCTACAGTATTTAGTATGGTGCCTGTTCCCCAGTTTAAAAGGAGGTTAGGAGTTCAATTGTGGTCTCTGGCATTTTAATAAACAGCACTAATACAACTTTCTGTGACGATAGAAATGTTATATATCTGTGTTGTCCAACAAGGTAGCCACCTGCCACAGGTAGCTGTTGAGCACTTGAAATGTGTGGCTAAGGAAGGAAAATTTTAAAGAAATACAATAAAAATTTAGTTCCTGGCCTGACCAGGTGGTGGTGCAGTGGATAGAGTGTGGACCTGGGATGCTGAGGACCCAGGTTTGAGGCCCTGTGGTCGCAGGATTGAGCGCGGGATCACTGGCTTGTGCGTGGGATCATGGATATGGATATGACCCTATGATCACTGGCTTGAGCAAGGGGTCACTGACTTGGCTGACCCCCTCTTCCCCTTTCAGGGTACATATGAGAAAGCAGTGAATGAATAACTAAAGTGGTGCAACAAAGAATTGATACTTCTCATCTCTCTCCTTTCCTGTCTCTCTGGGGGGTGTGTGAGAATTTGGCTAGCTACAATTCCAGTGTCGCTCCTGTGGCTGGTGGCCACCATATTGGCCAGTGCCGAGCTAGAGGGTGTTCTTCCAAGAATCAGGACACCGCTTCCCAATACCCAGGCTTCCTTCGTGAATTGGAATCCCCCTCCCCCTGCCTCAAGTGAGAAAGATTTTGTGCCCTAATGTTCAAATTGACCAGCCCCTTAGATTCTAGCCCATCCTGAGTCTTGAAGTGGACATTTCTATCTGTGGTCAAGTCATTTTCTCTAAGATGTTCACAGACTGTCTCTGAGTTGCCTTAAAAATATTCGTTAGACTTTAAAAAATTTCTTGCTTAAATACTTCTGTTGTGATGTGTCATTTTCTTTCCATTTTCTAGGAATAATTCTTAATTTATCCCTTTGAGCTCGGTTTTAGGCAGAATTTCTCCCCTTCTTTGTGGAGCAATTTGGTGTAAAATGCTCTTAGATGAATATTTTTTATGAATGTTTTGTATCTTGGCCTGAATGTAAATAAATAGCTTTCCCCCTCCAAACTTTTCTAGATGTCAAAACCAGCCAAACAGGTGAAAATTCTTGGTCAGCTAGTTATTTAAACTTGGTTCAATACCTATTTCAACCAGTTTGGAATGGGTATAGGTAGAATGTGAAAAAATCTATTTTATCATGTTGAGAAGATATCTGAACAAGTGAGCTGTCACCTGGGGCTGGAGTGGAGGGTGTGTGTGTTGTATGCATGACTGTATGTCCAAGTGCTTTGTCATTATCACCTTTACACACATGGTGCTTAAATTGACTGGTCAGGATGCTGGGTGTGGACGGATCAAGTTTTATCCTAAATAAGTCCCCACTGCTACATTTAAGGATGATAAAAATTAATTGGCATTGTAGATAGTGAAAACTTTGGCTTTCTGACCTCTTAGCTTCCTATTTTTAATACTGAAAAATATATCAAATCTTTCTTGAATGCCCATGCTATTTTTATAATCTGGATTCTGGGGCTTTTAACATTAAGTATGTGGAATTTATAAAGCTTTATTGTTATGAAGTCAAGTTTGCTTTGTTGAAGTTCTGGTTCACTTTTGAATCTGGAACTTTCATGGCATTGTAGACTTGGTAGCTCTACTTGCTGCAGCATTCCAGAACAAGGTGTTGCCATAATCGTACCTTTGTAGTAACAGCTCCAGGCTTTCAATATTCTCATCAGTTGGCCATCAAAATTATGTTATTACCAGAAAGTTAACTCATATTAAATTTTTTGAGCACTTTAAGTTGTCAGTTTAAAATAATATGTTTTCAAAATCTTGTTTTTAACTTGGATTCTTCTTGTGTAACTACATTTAAGAATGTCAGGTCTTGCCTTGGCCGGTTGGCTCAGCGGTAGAGCGTCGGCCTAGCATGCCGAGGACCCGGGTTCGATTCCCGGCCAGGGCACACAGGAGAAGTGCCCATTTGCTTCTCCACCCCTCCGCCGCGCTTTCCTCTCTGTCTCTCTCTTCCCCTCCCGCAGCCAAGGCTCCATTGGAGCAAAGATGGCCCGGGCGCTGGGGATGGCTCTGTGGCCTCTGCCTCAGGCGCTAGAGTGGCTCTGGTCGCAACATGGCGATGCCCAGGATGGGCAGATTATCACCCCCTGGTGGGCAGAGCGTCGCCCCATGGTGGGCGTGCCGGGTGGATCCCGGTCGGGCGCATGCGGGAGTCTGTCTGACTGTCTCTCCCCGTTTCCAGCTTCAGAAAAAAAAAAAAAAAAAAAATTAAAAAAAAAAAAAAGAATGTCAGGTCTTATGCCTTCTGTGTCAGATTTTTATACATGCTGTATGCATTTCAAAAGAAACAGGTGGTTCCGAGAGAGATGGAATAAGGACTAGGTGTGTATAAAGGTTGACATAGGACTTGCTTGAGGTTTTCAGGTACTTTGGTATTGGAGAAAACTTAGGGTTTTGAACTATGATTGTGTTCTTATTTATTCCTTTTAAAAGAAGACTGGGACGAAAAATTTTAATGATGTAACTTTACAGTTGAGAAGTTATGTGCAAAGAAGCCAGGAAATTCAGTAATGTTCCCCCAAGCAACTGTAACTCAGACATATTGCAAGAGGTTTTTATGGTTTAATATATAATGCTATGTAGAGTAATAGGAAATATATGTTTAGTATGTATAAGAGAAGAATTATTGTTTTTTGGGGAGCCATATTTTGCATATCCAGATTTCAGATGTGTAAATTTTCAATAATTATATGGCATTAATGTGTATTTGTATTTGAGATAAATATCAATTGGTGCATTTAAAGATTTCTTTGGATTGTGGAGTTGATGTAATTGATTGATGATGGATGGTTATTAGAATGTGTTCAAAGAGAAATTTTCAGTTGAGTAGCATAAACTCAAGTGAAAGACTGAGTAGCTTAACTCACTCAGTCTTTCATTCTGCAGTATTCGATAATTAATAGTTAGAAAAGTTCACTTTTGCAGTAGAATAAATGAAAGCCTTGGTTTTAACATGTCTTCTGGAGAATATTGACTGCTTGTCCTTTAGGAATTTTCTTTAGATTATCTTCATTTTTACTGCTAATTAATTACTCTTGTTAAAATAAATGAAGGTGACCCATTCTTGTTCTGCTTTTTACAAAAATTGTGTTCTCAGACCTCTTTTGTTAGAGATGTCAAGTTCTTGGGTTGTTTTTCAGATGTATAACAGCCCTGCCGCAATAGATAATGCTTGTCTTAATATTTTTTAGGGGTAGCTTAGGACAAAAGAGTTGTGAATTGAGAATTTCCTCGGTGTAAGTTAAATTATCTTCTTTTCTTTTTTTCCAGCCAAATCAAATAGAAAGCTTACTTTTCTGTACTTAGCAAATGATGTCATCCAAAACAGTAAAAGGAAAGGACCCGAATTCACTAGAGAATTTGAATCTGTCCTTGTGGATGCTTTTTCTCATGTTGCCAGGTATGTTGTCTCTTTTTTGTTCTGGTTTTAAATACATTACCTTTCCTGCTTTTTGTTCTTTCCTTTTCCAAGATAACTTTTGTAAATTGACAACTTGTGCTTTATAGAGATGTGTTTTACAGAGTGGTGCAAAGGCTAAATTATGGTTTTATGTTTTGCTGGGCCTAAAAAACCACCTCAGACATGTAAACATTTTGGTGCATTTAAGTGATTCAGTCTAGCCCTTGAAACACATCTTTTCCCTAGAGGTAATCATTATTGAATTCATTTCTTGAATATACTATTTCTCTTGGTTTGGCTGAATTGTCTCATTAGCTTACGGTAAAAAAAAAAAAAAAAAAAAAAAAGGCCAAATTATACATGGGAACCAACCAGTAACAAAACCTTATTAGCAAGAAATTAGTTGCTTATGCCTTTATTTTTATTTCCATCTGGATGTCTAGATGTTCACTAGAAATAGTGGACATTACTGTAACTGCAAAGATAATTTCTAGTGAGGAAAGTAGATATTTACTCTGCCTGTATCACCTGAAGCCTCTGCCACTGTCGTGTTGGTGACAGAGAGGGCTGGAGCATAGAAAACACATATCGCAGAAAACAATCATTTGATTAAAAGTTTTAGAAATCATTCTTATTTTAAAAACAAATTTTCTGTAGACACAAGTTAGCTGCCCAGGAGAAGCAGAGAAAAACTGTTTTTTACCAGAAGATTACTAAGTAAACATAAACATCTTGACAAAGGAAACTGAGAAGGGCACGAAGGAGACTAGTGGGTTAAGTAAAAATTGTTCTAGGGTCTAAAGTGAAAGGTCTTAAATGTAAAAGTAAGTCTGCCATTCCAGAAGGATTTGAAACATTGGAAGGACTACAGTGAGAAATCCAAAAGAAAGAAATGCTGTCTAGCTGTCTAGAGATGGGGGAAAGACTTTGGTTTGCGCACGGCATAGCTGGCTCGCTCTGTTGGTGCACGCGGACGCTGCAGAAGCAGAATGTGTTATAAACTTGAATACTGTCTCCTCATAACAGAGAGGAAGCTGAGAGCTACTGGAGTAGCTGTTTGAAACTGGAAACAGGCATGTTTTTGTTTAGAGGAGATTGAGTTCAGTTTCTTAGACATTGGCTGTAGCCCTGCCTCCAACACTGAGTGCCTCTACATGTGATAATGATGTAGCTTTCTGAGCCCGAGTTTCCTGATTAGAGTTGTGGTGCTAAAGTGAGCAGTGTTTGAAAGTGCATGCTCCAGTGACTGGTCCAAGGGCTTTGCTCCTTCGTGGGGACATAGTACATTGTGAACTTTGTGTAGAGAAGGGCCTTTTCTTTTTTGTTCTTTACTGTAGTCCAAGCACCCAGTGAAGTGTCTGGCACAGCTGCTGGGTTACGGAGCTGTAGGGAATACCATTTAGGAGCCTGGGTGTGAATGGTGATGTCCCAGGAGCTGGGCAGTGTTGTGGTCTGCCCTGGAGCAGAGAGTAGTTCAGTTAATGTTTGAATTAGTCAGTTAATTGAGGGTATAGGAAATTGAGTAAAATTATTTTCTGTAGGGTTAATAAATATAACATTTTTATTTAAAAATTGAACATAACTGTTACCTGTCCCAAATCCAGAAAAGGGTAAGTAGAAACAGGTGGGAGGTGGTGGGGGGTGGGCAGTGCAGGGATTATAAATTCCTTCTACTTGGTAGCACCCTAAAACCCATCTAGGGGGGACTGCACAGAGATCTTGGCAGATGCTTTGGCATTGTGGGAAAATAAACATGGTCCTTTTTAATAAAAAAAAACCCATAATTTATTTACTATTATTTTGCATTCTTCTAGTTCTTTTAATGCCCTATTTGGGTACTGTATTTGGAATCCCCATGTTTCAGGCCCCTCCCCCTGCCGTTGTTAGAACAGGAAGGCCAGCCACTCTACATCAGGCCTGATGAGCCTTATCAACAGTAAGACATGTTCTATGTATGGTTTTCCTTTGGCCAGCTGATGAACAAAGATAGTTGACCATTCATATTGAACATATTGACCAGTTTGATAGGAATCTCTTTATGGTAATCTCCTACTTCCTCCCTCGATCTCTACCCCACCCCCCCAAAATCCCCAAACCAAACTTTTCAAGTCAGAGAAAGCTGCCAGACTCATAGGGTAAATTTAATTTGAATAGCAGTTTAAGTAACAGGCTTTGAACTTTTTTTCCATACAAATTCCTTCTTGTTTTCTTCTCAGTTTGGAGATGGTTGTGCACCTTATTTTTAATTCAGTGTGTATTGCGTGCCTTCTGTGTGCCAAGGAATGCTCCAGATAACGGAGCAGACATGAATAAAGCAGGCAGATGGATGAATGAACAGGATACTTTCAGAGAGTGGTGATGTGGTCATAAGGAACTGGAATGGCGTTCTAGAGTGGAATCTCTTCTAGTGTGGTGGAGGAAGGCCCCTGTAGGAATGACATGGGGGGTGATGAAGGCCAGTGTAGTTGCAACACAGTGAGCAAAGGGAGTAGTGGCACCCAGGTGACATCCGAGAGGTATGCAGGGGCCAGTCACATACGTCTTGTAAGCATTGGGACGTATGCTTATGTGATGTCAGTTAAGGTTTTTAAGCAGGGGAATGATGTATTCATTCCATCACATTGTTAAAAGATCTTCTGGCTTGGTTTGGAAAATGGATTATAAGGGCCAAGGGAGGGGCAGAGACATTAGTTTGGAGGGTGTTGCTCTAGTATAGTCTAGAGCAGGTGTGGCCAACAGTTTTGCCCTTGGGCAAGATTAGAAAGAAAACTTTTATCATGGGCCGGATGAAATATTAAAATTAAAAAATGTTAAATAAAAAAATGTTAAATATAAAAATGATTCATTTAAACAAAATTTTATTTAATTTGTTTATGAATAAATATGAGTGAAAAATTTTAATATACAATATTATTTTAATAAAAATATAATTACATATTGTATAAATATCCAAACTGTATCACAATCACTCGAAACAATATTTAATTAATAGAATGAGCTTGAAGGGGTTATATTTCAAATAAAACAATTATTTCATTTCACAAACAGCCTGGACACGTTTTCAGTTATCAACTGCAGCTATTGTCTATGCTACAGTGCCACTTGATTCAGCACACTTGACCACAAAAATAACAAATTGTTTGACCTTGGGTGCGCACTAGCAAACTCCGCCTAAAAGAATGTGGGTTTCACATTGCCGCTAAACGTCAAACAGTTCATATTGAGTACAGACGAGTACAAAAGTTGTAAATCTTTATAATGGAATTTTTTTAAAAAATAAAGAAGAATCGTGAATCCATTTGACCAATTATTGGAAGTTAACCCTAGATTAGTCACACGTGGAATTCTTTTCTGGGTATCACTATCTTCTTAAATATCTTGATTTCCAATAATCAAAGACACTCCGCTTCTGAGTAGCTGAGATTTTAGAGTAGCAGAGAATATTAAAAATCTAATCATGGGCCGCTTAAACTCATTACGGGGGCCATATGTTGGCCATGCCTGGTCTAGAAGCAACATGTGCTAGGACTCGGAAGCAGAGAGAATATGATAATAGCTTCTGTTGATTGAATGTTTACTTTGTGGATAGATTTGCTTCCCACCCCATAAATGTAACACTGATAGGAATTATGGGAGTTGAGTAGGAGCTGGTGGTGAGGAGAGAAATCAAAGATTATTTTTAGGTTTTTGATGTAAGTGGATGGCCAGCAGTGCCCCTACTGAGGTGAGATTTGGGGAAAAGATGTGGTAGAAGAAATCAAAAGCTTTGTTTTGGCCACATTACGTTTGAGACAGCTGGTAATACTCCAAGAGGCAATGTCAGATAGGCAGAGGGGTAAAATATAGGCATACCTTGTTTTATTGCACTTTGTGTTATTGAACTGAAGGAAAGACCATCAGCAAAAAGAATACAACTTGCTTTATTAGATACTTGCATTATTGTGGCGGTCTAGAACGAAACCTGCAATGTTTGGGAGGCATGCCTCATCTGAAGCTCAGGGGGAAGTGAACTTCTGGGGACACATTTGGAGTTAGCACCATCTACATATTTATTGACTGTTGTCATGAATTTCAAAGACCACTGGTGGGTGTGGTGACTTGCTAGGAGGTCTCACAGGACTCACTATAGTTTTTGCTCCTGGACGTGAGTCATTAGAGTGAAGGGATACAAAGTCAGTCAGTAAAGGGAAAAGGGCTGTGGGATGAAGTTCAGAGGAGACTAGGCATAAGATTTTTGTCCTTTCAGTGATTTCCAGCTGGTGTGCTGTGAGAATTTTTAAAACATGCAGTTACCTGACTGTTTAATCATGGGCACTGGCCTCTTTTCCCTTAGAAAATGACAACAGCCAACACAACAATAGTTGTCCAGTATGAACAAGTCAAAGTTATACCTATTTTTTTTGTTTTTTTGTCTGGTTGGCAAAAAATATATTTTTTTGGTGTGCCATAGACTCTTAGAAATTAGTTTATGTGTGCCATGAGATGAACAGGTTTGAAAATCACTGCAGTGGGGCCGCACAAGATATTCTTAATTCCTCCTGTGTTGAATTATGACATGTGTGAAATGTGTACTTGGGAAGCTCGTTAGACAATCAGTGCCTAAGGTTTTTACCACAGGCGTCCTCTGCCAAGTTCCAGAAAGAAGGCAGGTGTTCAGCATAACTACATTGTTTGAACAAACAAATTAGGCACAGTTAACTGTCCTTATTCATTCAGAAACGGCAGGAACACTCCTGAAACCCAGGTTTCCCAGATGCCCGCCACTCCTCAGATGCTGTGGAAGCAGCCCTTCTAAGGATAGTGGTCTCGGGTTGGCTGGTCTCGGGCTGGCTGGTCTCCGGCTGGCTGGTCTCCGGCTTGCTGGACTCGGGCTGGCTGTGTGAACTCTCTTCTGCGCGATCACAGAGCTGTTTCTGCTCCAGCTCTGCCTGAGGCGCTGTCTGAAGTGTTGGGGCTGCTCAGAAAGGAGGCTTGCCCTTGGTAGGCTGCGACAGGCCTGTTGTGCCTGGACAAGACACAAACAGAAATGATGGTAGTTGTGCCAAGGAAGTGCCCTTAAAACCACAAAAGAAGAAAAGGTTCTGGGCTGGCCGAACACTCCAGCAGCAATCCTGTGTGCATTACACACACTTGGTACTTTTCAGATCAGTTTTGCAGTGATGATATTTATAATCAATCAGAATTAAAGTACATACTAAGCTATGTTCAGCATAATAAGTTTTATAATTATTTATTACCTTCCAGTTTATTCATTGATTAGTGGCAGTGATTTTTTGGTGGGTTTTTTTTTAACTTCAGGATTTTTCAGTTTAGTGTGGAGTTACAGCAGCCCGAGAAGGTAGCTCTTTCCATTATAAAACTGCTCTCTTGGTGTTAGTCGTATCCAGTTCTAGGAGCTAAAGTGACTTCCAGTTTTTTGGAGCTTTTTATGGCAAAATCTCATCAGTAAAAAGATTTAGTTATTGTATCTGTAACTTTGAAACTTAACCTGGAAAAACTTTGATTTACTATAGTTCTCAAAGAATTAGCTTACCCTGGTTGATTCCATTCACCAATTAAACTAGAGACATCTTTTGGATTTAGCCCAGAGTGGTGAAAGCCTATTGAAAATGTCTTTAGGTTATTATAAGTTTGAGCATCAGTTTCCATTGTAAAAGTCTTTACTGAACCCCAGCTGTCCCCAGGGGTGGAGGAGGGGAGATGTTGTGCCCTCCATCCCTTTAACTAAATCCTAGATAAGATTCGGTTATCATGATGAAGGTTTCTCTTTTAAGTGAAAGGAGAATTTGCAGAGAACAGATTTTAGATTAAAAGTATCATCCAGTGGAAATGCTGAGGTCGCCAGTTCGAAACCCTGGACTTTCCTGGTCAAGGCACATATGGGAGTTGATGCTTCCAGCTCCTCCCCCCTTCTTTCTCTCTCTTTCTCTCTCTCTCTCTGTCTCTCCCTACCTCTCCTCTCTAAAATGAATAAATAAATTAAAAAAAAAAAAAAAGTATCATCCAGTTAAAAGTTCTGATTTGTTTTGATTTGATTATACTAGCTATAATGACTTTATTTTTCTAAGTCATACATTTGATGACATCAAGGACTTTGCCTTCAGGATAAAGGCAACATGCTTAATGTGGCCTTTAGTACCCTCTATAATCTAATTCCACTCTTTCCCTCCAGATTCTTCTGCTATTTCTACACACTCCCCATGTAGTTAAGCCACTTGAATTCACCTTGTTTTTCTTTGGGGGTTCCATTTAGAGGAGAGGAGATAGCATCAGCAAAGGCAAATGCACGAGAGCGCAACTTCTGAGTAGAAAATACGTGTGGTCCACTGTTGCTAGAAGGTGAAGCCCCAGCGGGCAGGACTGAGGCCTGGTTCTCTGTATTCCAGCGCGGTGTTCTATAAACCTCATTGAATGAGCAGTTGAGGGTTTAGTTGATGTCTGGCATGAATGACCGTGATGTGGTAAGATGATTGCTTTAAGTTAACTAAAACTTGTATGTTAACTTGTACGTTGCTTAGTTAACTTTGTTAACTAAATTGTATGGCTTATTGAAACCTATCTAAACAAGTTTTTTTAAAGGGTAGATAGTGAGGGGGAAAGACAGATACCTATCCTTATATTCAAGTGGAAAGAGTAAACAACAAGTAAACTATATAGCATATTAGAAGATAAGTTGTGTGGAAAAGAATTAAGTAGGGGGAGGGAGTGTAATTTAAATAGGGACATTAGGGAAGGACGCACTGTAGAGGTGCTGTGTAAGCAGTACATACCTAGAGGAGGAGAGCAAATGAGCCATGGCACCACCTGGGGGAATATGGCTCCAGTGCAAAGGCACTGGGGCAGGAGGGCCTGGGTAGCTGTTGGGGAAAGGTGAGACCAGAAAAATAGGGGTTTCATAGGCTTTATAAGGACTTTCAGTTTTATTCAGAGGAAGAACCTTTGGAAGTTTTGAGCAAGAGTGCCATATCTGCTTTAACACAACAGCTAGAATTATTATCATTTTTTAAGCTTGATAATAGATTATAGGACATACATGGAAGCAAGGAGCCCAGCAATGAGGCTCTGTTATAGTAATCAGGCAAGAAATGGTAGTGGCATGGACCAAGTTGATAGTAGAGGAAGAGGTAAGAAGTAATTTGTTTATTTAGATATAGTTTAAAGATGGAGTAAAAGTGTTTTATCACAAATATGAAATAATTAGGGTACCTTTAAATTTTATAAACTTAGTAGAATTTTTTTTTTCTCACCCTCACTTCTGATGAAAAGAAAAAGGTTTAACAACTACAGATAAATCTGTATGTACTCTGATTTAGTCCTTTAACTGCAATTCGGTGAAGTTTGCCATTAACAATTCAGAAATAATGCAGCCTGACCAGATCAGGCTGAAAGCTTCTCTCCCCTGTTTACTTACGTTTGAGGAAAGTGCTGTCAAGGCTGAGGGTGGATGAAATTCCCATCTCAACTGGTTTGGGATGATTTCTTGTTGAAGTTCCTGTTAAAGGTAATTGACTTCGATACTCAGATGTCAGGGTCTCCCTTCTTGTTTGAAGTCATTGACACCCAGACAGCTCTCCAAACCAGGACAATTCATAGTAGCGATGGGTGGGTGGTGAGGGATTTGTTTTCCTTCCAGACAGCCTCTCCCCACTCTTCCACTTGCTCTCTGACATTTTAGGTGAGCCACTGGTTCACACTGAGTGTTGGTCAGTCACCTCATGGAAAACCATCTGGGCCTTGGCCAGTGGCACTGTGGCTGGAGCGTTGTCCCGGAGCACCAAGGTTTCTTGTTCAGGGCACATGTGAGAAGCAATCAATGGCACAACTATGTGGAACAATTAGTTGATGCTCTCTCTCTCTCCATTCCCCCTTGCAAAAAAAAAAAAGAAAGAAAGAAACCCCATCTATTTCAAGAGTGTAATATGCCTGTTAAAAACTGTCTTAAATTACCTAGGACTGTATTTAAGCTCAATGGGTTTCGAGATTATCTATTAGACACCTTTGTGTGAATGTGGACTGCAGACCTAGCCCAGATTTTTAAGGTAATTGTGAAATAGTTCAAGTTGAAATCAGTCGTGATATATATGTTTGTATGATTGTATTATGCACATAGAGGTGTTGGTGTGTTAGCATTGATGAGTTGCAGTGAATTTATTCCCCATGTTAAACATTTATTGTTTTATTTTAATCTTTTTTTCTATCCTTAAAAGTTTTGATCCCCTTTAGTTTCTGACAGAATGTCTGATACTAGATTTCAGTTAATGTCTTCCTATAAAGCAAGCTGTCACAATTGATAATATCAATTTTTGATATTTCTCTCTGTAAAAATCAGCCATTGACTTTTTGCCCTGTTGGCCCATCTTTCAAAGGGAATAAAACACAGATTACTTTTATCATGTCATCTCTCTCATTCCCCCACAGGAAGAAGGTAGTTTCTGGTCAAGTTTTGGGTATCCACTTATCACAGTATATACCTTACTCTTCATTCTGTTTTTAAATGTGTAAATCATTTAGTCAGTTGTTGCTATATATATATATATTTAAGTACATCTGTCCTAATTAAAAACAAAAAAAATCTTAAGCTTATATATATCTTTTCATCTTTTCTGGGCAGAGAGGCAGATGAAGGCTGTAAAAAACCTTTAGAAAGATTGCTGAACATCTGGCAAGAAAGAAGTGTGTATGGCGGCGAGTTCATACAGCAGCTGAAGCTGTCTATGGAGGACTCCAAGAGCCCTCCCCCCAAAGGTAGAAACATCACCACATGTTTACAGCTCTTGGTCTTTGCCTGCTTTCGAATCACATGTGAAAAGCTGCAGTGGGGGTTGCTGTGAACCACCAGCGATTGTATGATTCTACAGAGAGATGATCATGAATGATGGTGAGAATTTATGTAGTGCTCGCAGCCTGTAAGCCTGGTTCTGGTATTCGTGCTACTCATCATCTCACACCCTGACTTGTGCTCTGTGTTCGCCCTGGCTGTCCTGCCTCTCAGGGACTTTCCTTGCACAAGGGAAAGGGACAACAAAGTCAGAGTTATGGGGAAGTAGGCAGTACCCCGAACAAACTAAGATTTTGACCCAGCTCTGCCACTGAGCACTGTACGGGTGTGGCGAAGTCCCTCAGCCCTTCTGAACCTGGTTTCATTAAACATTGCTGTGGTTTTGGGTCATACCTCTGACGGTTGTCAGCTTGCTGTCTAAAACTGATTTTGGTCTCTGTTGAACTCAGGATATCCTTGGGAAGTATGTGTGTACGTGTATGTAATTGAATTTTACCAAGTCCTTAAGAGCTTATGTTATTTTCTTTAAAGAGAAGTAAGCTCAAACATTATTTGGTTCTTTGGCTTCTAGTTAGTTGTGGTTTAATTCTAGTTGGCATGACATGTTTCTGAGCTATAGTCTGAGCTGACTGTGCCCATTACAGCCCAGAGGATCAAGTCCCAGTACTAACATATTGTGTAGGACTCTTTAGAATCTGATCTAGTTGACTTTTCCAGATTCGTCTGCGTTCCCTCACATATGCCATATTCTTTGGCTATACCAAACAATTCACCTCTGGATGCTCTGTTGGTACCCCTTCTTTGGATCTGTTGCCGCCGCTGCCTGAAATGTCCTTCTGCCCCTTTCACTGGGTGCTGAACTTATATTCAAGAATGCTGCCCTCATCCTGACATGTCCCCTAGCTCATCTGACACGTGTAACCCGTTCCTCCAAGTCCCTCCTTGTCCCTCCTTGTCCCTCCGGCACTGCTCATATGCCTCTGCTGTAGAAGGCAACCGTCCTAATAGCATTCATTCAGCAGCCCTTCCTTGTGTGCCCTCCATGGTCTCCTCCAGGATGAGTTCATATGCATTTTAAGGTTGGAGAGCTTTCCTGAAACCATAGGTTGGAAGCTTTCTAAAAATGATATAAGTGCCTTCAGACTACAGGTCATTGTTGTTTTACTTGGAGTAGATAAACCACGTTGGGGTCACTGCACGGTAGCTTCTGAAAAGCATGCTCTTTCCTACTTCAGATTCTGGTGGTGTTTGTATTGTGTCCTTTGGTGGCATTCTGCACAGTGTTGAGGAATTATTCGGCATTCCTTACTCTGCCGTAGAGTTCATTGGTAAACATGCTGATTTTTTAAAACACCTTTGGGCAAGTAGGAGAGCTCTGAAATACAATGTTTGAAGCTAAGTGTTGAATTTCATTTCAGCAAGCGTTTGCCAGATATGTGCTTTGAGTAAACAGCTAAGCTATAGAAAGAGAGGAGTGAGAAATAGTTGTGCATTTAGGGAGCACTCAGACAAATTGGGGAATTTGGGGCCTTGAAAATAGCTCCTTTGGGCTTCTCAGTGTTTTGAGCATCTAGACATCAACAACAAGAGAGGCAGTATTCCTCTGTGTGGAGGATAATGCTGAGCTGAAGATAATTTCTCTCCTCTGTTCCATAAAGACGAAAACACACATCAGAAGGTTCCAACATGTGTATTAGTCCCAGTTAACCACTCTCGTCTTCTCGCTGTCTTCTTTGGACCTGAGTTATCAGAATATTTTACCACACTCCTTTCAAAATATTGATTATTTCTCCAGAGATAGTTCCTTTATATTTCAGCTTTAGTTCATAGGTAATTCTTTTCAGACAACTATAGAATTTATCTTTGAAGCCAACATTTTCCCGTGGAACTTTTGCAGTTCTTTTAACATGGGAGACTGTGTGAGATTAAAAATTTTCTTTTGGAACTAGGGACTTCTTGAGTTATTTGCCTGTCTCTCTCAAGGTACAAAACTCAGGCGTTTTCAAGTTGAATCTCTTGGGAATATTCAAGCTTCATATTTCACACGGGGATACAAAGGCTCACAAGATTACCGTAATTTTTTCCAATTATTATAGATATAATTGATAATGGAAAATTCGAATCCAGATCTGTATGCTTTAAAGCCTGTGTTTTTTATGCCATACTTTTTCTGACAACATGATAGACTTGAATTAGGGTATAAATTTATGAGCAGGCCACCAGCTTTCTTGGATCTTAGTGTGGTTAGCTTAGCTGTTCAGAGCAAGGGTTTGACATCAGACTTCCAGAGTATGAATCCCAATTTTGTCACTTCTGAGTTATGTGACCTTGGGCACAGCATTTGACCTATCTGGGCCTAAGGTTCTTCTCTGTACATTATGCCTGTTCATAGTCATACCTATAGAGTTGTTGTGAGCATTACTTTGATAATGTAGGTAAGGCGTTGTCGATTGAGTGGATGATAGGCCTTTTATTTGTGTGTCCCCCCTCCCCCAGTTCTAATAACCAATATTCTGAGTTTCTAAATATGAACAGTAGCAAAAATTGGAGACTTTCTAGTATTTTTAATTTCTCGGATTTTGTGTGAGACTAGAAAGCATAGTGGTTCAGACACAGCTCTAGGCTCCCAGGTTCGAGCCGAAGCCCGCCACTCAGCTCAGCGAGGTGACATGGCCACAGCATTTCAGGCTGCGCCCCAGGTGGCAGCCTTTGTCTGGGGCGGGTTTCTTTCTTACCCCCAGTGAAGTTCAATGTGCTTGTTACCGGTGAATCTTTTTCTTTATTTTGCGGGAAGGGAACAAAGAATGAGGAAGCTGTTGTAAATCAATGTTTCCTGATTCTTTTCTCATTATAAAAGAATATACAATTTGTAGGGGTTTTTTTGTTTGTTTTGTTTGGGGGTTTTTTTTGTGTGTATTTTTCTGAAGCTGGAAATGGGGAGAGACAGACAGACTCCCACATGTGCCCAGGATCCACCCGGCACACCCACCAGGGGGCGAAGCTCTGCCCACCAGGGGGCAATGCTCTGCCCCTCACTCTGTTGCGACCAGAGCCACTCTAGCGCCTGGGGCGGAGGCCAAGGAGCCATCCCCAGCGCTGGGGCCATCTTTGCTCCAATGGAGGGAGCCTCACTGCGGGAGGGGAAGAAAGAGACAGAGAGGAAGGAGAGGGGGAGGGGTGGAGAAGCAGATGGGCAATTCTCCTGTGTGCCCTGGCTGGGAATTGAACCTGGGACTTCTGCACGCCAGGCCGACGCTCTACCACCAAGCCAACCGGCCAGGACTTGTTTTATTTTTTTAATCCCAGAAAATTTTGAGTGCATTCTTTAGAAGGTCCCGCTATACAGGCAGATGACTGCATTTTGTAATGTCATTTGGGAACCTTGAGGCTTTTTGCCTTAAAATTAGTTTTATAGTCTGCCATAGTGTCTGAAATTTTACCAAAGTTCAAGTCTCCAAGAGGCATACCGTCAACACTTAGGTAACCGGGTTACTTAACAGTTCGCTGAATGCAGGTCCCCTGGGGACCCGGGACAGCTTGCAGGATGAGAGAGAAGGAATGCAATGTGAAGGCAGAGGGATGCGGCTCACCTGGAGTGTTTGCCGCCCGGGACAGCGTTTGAGTGAATCAGTACTGGGGTCAGAAGTCGTGGGGACAGTGGAAGGTGCCTTACCTTACATTTAGGGGTAGGCAGGGGGCTGACAGATTTCCTGGCCTATCTAAAATGGCAGTCTGACTCAGTTGAGAATCCTGGCTATCCTAACTGCTGATGTGACACAGATGAGTCAGGGCGGGTCCCAGAGCCGGCTGTCCTGTGTGTTTGAAGGGATGCAGTGATCGCCGTTTCTGGCTCAGCGCTCGCGCTTTCCAGCTCTACTTCCTCTGCTTGCAGGAGGCTTTACACTCAGGTCTGTGGACATAGTCCTGGGCCAGGGGGGTGGGGGTGGGGAGGAGGTGTAAAGGAATAAAACCCTTAGTGTTTTTGTCAGTGGGAAGGTGCGTGTGCCGTGGGAGTTAGAAGGGAGTATTAGGATGGTATTACTGTTATCACGAATAGGCCTTCCTCTTAGGTAACCATTCCAGGTTTTTGAAGAGAGGCATGATGCGATGAGAGCTCAGCTTTAGGAAGGTCAATATAATAAGAGAGTAGTCTAAGTTGCAAAAGGAGTGACTAGAGGCAGGGAGAGCGGTTGGCACAGTGGTCTGGACAAGGCATGGTGAAGGGCAGATGGCTAGCAGGAGGCCATGGGAGGAGCGGAAAGAGGAGGTATGTGAAAGATCCTTCAGGGTGTGGAATCTGCTAGAAGTGGGGACTTTGGGAGAGAGTCTGGTGGTTCCAAGTTGCACTTGAAAGATGAGGCCAGTGGAGGTGTTCGTAGTGGAGATAGGCCGCTCAGGAACAGAGCCGCTTCACAGGGGCACGCAAGTCATTCGTTTGCAGTAAGTCCTCCAGTGGAGAAGGGAGCTGGACATGCTGGGTGATAATGGTTTCCCTCTCTCGTGGCATCCTCTTCCATCAGAATGCCAAGGGACAGGGATGGGCCTAGAAGCATTTGCATTGGTTTGACTTCAGTGTGTGTCAGCGAGTGAGTGGCAGCATGAAGTGGTAAAAGGAACTGCACTCCACTCCATTAGGAGGCCAGGGACTTTGGCCGGAGGACCCAGACTAACAAGCTCTCTGACTTTGGACAAAACACGGCCTTTGGGCCTTGACATTCTCATTAAAAATAAGGTAGAGAAAGCGAAGACAGGTTTGTCTTAATGCCTGCTGGCCCAGATAAAGTGATTGTTAGTGTCATGGGGTCTTTAGTGATGGTGGCTTTCTATATAAAAATTTTTGTCTGAGAGTTTGAAAACTGAGGGATTCAAGTTTTATAATTGTTCTACCTTCTTTAGTATATTTACCAGTATTTATTGAGTACTCTTCTAGTTATTTGGAAATGAATGAAATAATACAATTTTTTTTTTGCTCTTGTGTTTCAATTCTATATAGAGTGCTAAATGTCCATGTGGACATTAATTAGACAGCCACTGTGTGCAGTTCACTGCTAGATATTTTATAGGCAAAATATATCCTACTAGACTTTCTGTTTTAAAAATACAGCAGCAGTCCTTGCATTGCTTAGGAGTGCAGGGCTGTAAGAGACCGAGTAAGCTGAAACCCTGCCAGGTGGCTTGAGTAATCAGTAGAGAAAGTTCTTGTTGTTCTGCAGGTTTTAAGATTTGTTTTGTTAAAGAATTAAAATCTCAGTTGATCACAGTTGTATATGGAAGCAAGATAGTAAAACTAATATTTAGCAAGCTATAACAAAAATTAGAAACATTGAGAATTAAAATGTTTATTTTTTGTAACAAACTCATGAAGAATGATTGTAGCAAAGCTTGCTTGCGGTATAATTTATGACACAGAGCAAGCATCTTTTCTGTCTTAGTAAATTGCCATACTCTGTTCTATGCTTGATCAGCTTCCAACATTTTATCCTTTGTTTTGAGTGTGTGAAATATCTCAGAGAATCCCTTTCATATGAAGTTTTTTGTCAGCATCACTTCCCCTGGGACATTGTCATTTTCATCACAACCACTTTCTTCATTTACATTGATAGGTTGTCCTCCCCCAAGTCCCCCTGGCTTTGAGTCTAGATAGAGGCCTGTGGCTGTGCCCACCTTCCCACAGCCTGCTGCTGCTGCAGCTCCACCCCCGGTCCCTGCAGGTTGCTCTTCCAGCATTTGTTTTAGTTCAGTTTGCTGCTCTTCCATCTTTGTCAGTCAGTTCCCTATTTTGATTAATCATTTTTATAAATGCCCTGTGGATGTCACCACTGGGAGACAACACAACGCTGCTGTCTGTGTGTGCACTGCATAACAGATGGGCAGTGACCAATCACTGCCCTTGAAGAAGTGATACGGTCCCTGATCATGATGCACTTCTGTTATTGACGTAATGACATGTGGACTGGAGTTAGACGTGAAGCTTGCTCCTTGTGTGATCATAGTTAATATGCCATTAACTGAAATTTGGGCCATGTTGTTGAGGAACTTAAACAGTTTAAACCATGGTAACACTGGAATTGTGCAAAGTGAAGACTGCCTGTATTGCAGATACTTCTTTTCTTTGTAGTAGGTTAAGAAAAAGTAAAATTCACGATATTGACAGATGAGTGGGTAACTGTGGTATGGCGTAGTTTAACTGGTGGGCTGAGCACAGATTTGGTAGGCAGACCTTTAAGTGGTTATTTAACCTCTCTGAGTCTTCATTTTCTCACCTGTAAAATGGAAATACTGCACCACAGAATTGTTGGAAAGATTAAATGTAAAGAAATTATTGCAATGCCTGGCACATGTTAGGTGTCCGATAGTTTCTTTACTTTCCAAACCTGTTTGTCATTTAGATTTATGCCCCTACAGTTGTTTGGCATTTGTTTTGTATTGTTTAATTTGATATAAAAGAAATTAATTATGGAATTAACACATCTATCATAACAATTTTAAAGCATACAGTAAAGATAATTAAAAATGTAAGCTGTTAGCCTCAAAAGTGGTTAATTTTAAAGTGGAAACTTACTCCAAGGGATATCAATCATATTTCTCAATAATGGTTATTTTTAGGTATAAGTGTTTTGTTTTTAAAGGGATAATTTAAAGGATATTTGTGTTTTAAGAGTTTTCAACACCATTTTATTGATGGGTTTCTCTGTGCTATTTAATTTTCTGAGCTCATCCTAGAAAGCATAAAGAACCTTACGTTACACGCAGAGCGTTCTCTAAACCCTTGCACACACTGGCACGCTTCAGTATGTTGTCTGATGGGGTTTCTACCATTTTAACTTCTGTTGGCTTTTTTGAAAGATGAGGTTTTTAATCAAATATGCTAATTTGGTAAGTTTCACTTGATTTTAGATGCTTGTTTTCAGTAGTATTTTTCTAGTGAGTCAGTCTGAAATGGACAGACTAGGGTTGTTTTGACTTAATGCAGTAATGTAGAACTACTACCAATTTAAAATGACTAGCATAAAAGTTAATGTTAAACTCTCTCTGGAAATGACCCCAACTACCATTTTTTACATGTGACCCATTGTGCATAATATTTGACTCTTACTATGCAGGCTTTGGTGACTCAGATTTGTCACTTCTTTCTTTCCTGTAGTAACAGAGGAGAAGAAATCTCTGAAACGAACTTTCCAGCAGATACAAGAGGAGGAGGATGACGACTACCCTGGTAGTTACTCTCCCCAGGATCCTTCTGCAGGACCCCTCTTGGTATGATCCCCAGGGGGCAGGGCAGGGCACCGCAGGGTGGCTTGGAGAAGTGGCCTCCAGTTGGAGATTATGGCCACAAGGTGGCGCCGGTAACCAGTAGTATGGAATCACCAGAGGGTAGCTCCCAGGGCACTGGGTGCAAGATCCACCCAGTGAAGCTTGCCACACAGTGGGCTTGACTTGGTCATTGCGGGCCAGGATTTATATGTTATAGTGTTCATTTGGCATGGATTTATATGTTATAGTTTTCTTGGACTTCATGTTATTTCACTCCTAGAAATTGAGAATATTCTTTAAAAATAGATTTTTGTTGAAAGGATATAGAATTTTATTCATGTTATGCTATGGATGTGTAAATGTTGGGAATGACTGTTTTTAAGGATGTTGCCCCTACTTCACTTAACTCCAACTAATCTTTAAGCCCCGTATGTGTTAACGGGTAGTGCTGCTTGCCTTTTATCGTCCAGACGGAGGAGCTCATCAAAGCCCTGCAGGACCTGGAAAACGCCGCGTCAGGGGACGCGACTGTCCGGCAGAAGATCGCTTCTTTGCCCCAGGAAGTGCAGGATGTTTCTCTTCTGGAAAAAATAACAGGTGAGAAGGTGGGGAGTTTGGGTGAAAGCTGAGGGGGAGGGACATATCTCCGAGTCATCAAAGCCCAGAGCACACGTGTCTCAGGTACAGGCGCCTCATTTGGTGTTGGGTGCTCTGCCATCGGGGTTGGGGACGTAACTCACGCTGAACAGTGAGGCTGTGCAATGGTCTGAGCTCGGCCAGACGTTCTGGTATGAATTGCAGAAACACTGGCATGCCACAACTCGTGGCACTTGAAGTGAGGGCTGTGAAAACACAGTGCCAGCTGTGAGGGTGATGGGGAAGGCATTGAACTCATGACCCTCTTATTCAGGGGTCCCCAAACTTTTTACACAAGGGGCCAGTTCACTGTCCCTCAGACCGTTGGAGGGCCGGACTACAAAAAAAACTACAAACAGATCCCTATGCACACTGCACATATCTTATTTTAAAGTAAAAAAACAAAACGGGAACAAATACAATATTTTAAATAAAGAACGAGTAAATTTAAATCAACAAACTGACCAATATTTCAACAGGAACTATGCTCCTCTCACTGACCACCAATGAAAGAGGTGCCCCTTCTAGAACTGTGGCAGGGACCGGATAAATGGCCTCGGGGCCACATGCGGCCCTCTGGCTGTAGTTTGTGGACCCCTGCTCTTATTAAAGGGGCATATAATCCAGTGCCATGTGATATCTATACTACACACTGACACACCTCATAACGGCAGGCTCTTCAGTGCCAAGAACCCTAGGAAGATCTTGTTAGTTGTGGCAATTCTATTGCTGGTCACCCCCATGTAAACAGGGAGGGGCAGTTGACATCATTCTCACTTCATGCGTGGGTAATTGAAAGGCAGAAATGAAGCGTGAACCAATATTTGTAGAATATACTTCTTGTGGTGATATTTAATCTGATCACTGTAAATCTCCATATTGCACAGGAGGAAATTGAGGCTTTGGGATGTTAGGGGACTTGCCCCAGGTCACATAATCTTAGGATTTCAGCCTAGTTGCGAAGTGTATATTCTTTCTTTCTTTTTTTTTTATTTTGAACTTAAAAAAAAAGTTTTGATTGAATTTATTGGCGTGACAGTGGTTAATGAAATGATTCGGGTTTCAGGTGCACAGTTCTACAACACATCATCTGTATTGCGTGTGTGTGTTGACCACCCCAAGTCAAGTTCCCCTCCATCACCACCCCTCTCCATTCCCTCAAAGCCTAGGCCTGTATTCTTTTCATTGCAGAAGGGCAGACTTTTCTCTTTCAAGGTCACTGTTTTTTCTTTCCAGTCCCCTGATTTGGCTGCTTTACTCACTAACTTCCTCCATCTCCATTTAAAGGAACTCAAGGTTGCTCGTGTTACATTTCCTCCGTTCAACAAATATTTGAGGCACACAGTGTAGCAGACACGCTTCATGTCCTGCCCACATCTGCTCATGGCTTGCCTGCCAGAAAGAAAAGGCGGGGTGTGATGGCAGAGATGACCAAAGGAGGCGCTGTCTTAAAGGTGGTCAGGGAAGGCCTTTCTGATAAGGTGATCTGCACACAGAGGCCCCGAGCTAAGAAACAACCACGGGGTTATCTGATGGGCAGGTGTGTGCTTAGCCGGAGGACACATGTGGCTCGCCCCCCTTCCTTGCCCGGCTCTAGCAGTTAAAGCTTCTGGGGTTCCCTATTGATCCTTCCACCCTTGACCAGCCTCCACTCCCCTCCTGTCCTCCTTTTCTTCTTTACTCAGCTCAGGGTCATTAAAATCCTAAACATACCCACTCCCCTCCTGTCCTCCTTTTCTTCTTTACTCAGCTCAGGGTCATTAAAATCCTAAACATACCGTTCAGAGGTATCACTTACATTTACTTTCTTGTGCAACCAATTACCAGAACTCTTTATCTTGCAAAACTGAAACTCTATACGGATTAACTCACCCCGCCACCCCCCAGCTCCTGGCAACCACCATTCTCAAATCCAGCCTTGCATGTTTCTGCCCTGGACCTGCAGGCTGCATCTGGCCGAGGAAAACATTGACACTCACGGCTGACTGTCCTTCCTCTTTCTGTGGATGAACATGCTGTGTTCCAAACCAGCTCCTCTTGTCTGAGGGCCTGTCCCTCTCCTCTACGCAAGGAGGCTGCTCCAACACATAGCCCCTTTTCTCTTGCATCTTCCAGTCTTTTTCTCTACTGGATCGTTCTCCACAGCATAAAAATATGTTTTTTCCCATGTGGGAAAAATTTTTCTTGTTGACTGTCTTCCCGGAGCTAGTGTCTTATTTCTCTGGTTTTCATCTTGTCTCCATTTCCCTTCCTCTCATTTTCTTTTGATTCTAAGATACTGAGACAGCTCTAATCAGTGTTGCTGATAACCTCTCTGTTGCTAAATTCAGTGGTGAATATTTTGCCCGATCTTGAGGTCATCTTCACTAGACCTCAGTAACATTTGGCCCAGTTGATCATTTCTTCCTCCTGAAAATACTTTATCTCTTGGTGTGATAGAAAGTAATGATCCCTAGAACCTCTGAATGTGTTATCTTACCTTATATGGCAGGAAAGATTTTGCAGGCATGATTAAGTTAAGGATCTTGAGATAGGGGCGTTGTCCTGGACTATTCAGGAGGGCCCACTAGAATCACCGGGTCCTTATAAGGGGGAGGTAGGAGCAGGAGTCCGAGAAGGAGGTAGGATCAGGGCAGCCGAAGGTGGAGTGCTGCGCGTTGAAGGTGGCAGAAGGGCCACATAATAGATGTTGAAATACTATGTTTGTGGTGTTTTAATCCATTGTTTGTGGTCATTTGTTAGCAGCAGTAGGGAAGTGGGACCCTGACTTCTGGCTTCCTCTTCTCTCTCTGGCTGTGTCCTTTCAGTAAGCTTTGCTCATTCCCTTGACCTCTGAGTGTGGAGTGCTTAGCCCTCCTCTCTGGCTAGGCTCACAGACAGTTCAGTTTATCAGTCTGATTACTTTAAATAATAGGTTTTGGGTTGTTTGCTTGCTTGCTTGTTTGTTTTTGCTAGTGATCCCTAATTATATCTTTAGTGTTAACCTTTCTTCACCTTGAGACTAGACCTCCAACCTCCTATTCAGTGTGACTAGTTGGCTATCTCCATAGACATTTCAAATTTAACTTGTCCCTAACCAGGCATCTGATCTTCCTTCCAAAGCCTGTTTCTCTCATGGTCTTCCCATCTTAGTAAATGCACCCTCATTATTCCTGATCAGGACCAAAACCAGTGTCTAACACCTTGTCACCACCGTCTCCATTAGGGTTAGCAGTCACCTCCTACCCGCTCTCCTCAGCATTCTGTTCTCAGCACAGTCATCAGAGTGACCTGCTAAAATGGAAGATGGGTCATGTCTCCCTGTGCTCCCCCAGTCCCCTTGAAAAAGCCAGTCTTCCAGAGTCAGGTCCCTGTTACCCCACAGGCTTGCCCTGCTCTCCTGAGACTCACTGCTCCAGGCATATAGGGCTTCTGGCTGGTCACCGTGCCCTCCAAGGCCTTGGTTCTCACCGTTTCCTCTGCTTAGGATGATCTTTCCCAGAGAGTTCTCCACCTTCCCAGGCCTTGTTTTACATCCCTAGTGAGGCCTGCCCTGACGACCTTATTTAAAATTATAATTCTCCCTTCCAGTGCCTTGTTCTTTCTCTTCTGCCTAATTGTTCTCCAGAGTTCTTTTCTTCCGCTGATAAATAAGTCAGATTTAGTATACTGTTTCTCTTTCTACTGGGAATGTAAACTTGGGGCAGAGAGCTTCTGTCCTCGTGTGCCCTGCTGTCTCAGGGCCTAGAACCACTAGTGCTGGGCTCACAGGAGCCCAGTATTTGCTGAGCTAGTTGGAAGGTTTTGAGCAGACAGGTATAAAGTCTGGTGGGAGTGGGCCTAGTGACAGTGGGAGGGGAGCAGGAGTGCAGACAGCCCCTAGGCGCTGGACAGGGAGCGGGAAGTGGGCAGGGGTGGGAGAGGGACGTGTGGCCCGAGGACAGCAGTGCTTCAGGAGAGGGGGCAGGTTGGTGAGACCCGGGCCCCGGGACATTTCAGACACTGAAGTTTGGAGTAAGCAAGGGGGAGTGGGGTACTCATGCTCAGGGGGAGGGCAGGCTGGGGGCACACGGCCATCCAGCTGTGTGACAGGGGCAAAGCCCCACGGGACCGCCATAGCTAAGTTCTCTGACAGGCGCATCTCGCTGCTGCATTCTGATGGCTGTTTTTCTATAGCTTATAAAACCATTACAGGTTATTATTCTGGGTTGTAATTATTTGTGTGAAAGAATTATCTCCCTGGTACAAGTTCTTAGAGAGTAAGAATCGATATTTTAAAAATCTTAAATATTTGTGATTTCCTAGACATTTTTTGCCACAAAGACTTAAACATCTTAATGGGGTAACCATTAAAAAAATAAATCACGTGGTTCAACAAAGGTACAAGCAGCCTAACCACCCCAGCAGCTTATTCCCAGACTGACTGGCAATGTGGAGGAATAAGATCCGCGGTCCTCTCTCCCCTCTACGGCTGAGACTGTCTCTCCTTCCTGTTCTGTGTGGTTCACCTCACCAAGAACATCTTTTCGTCCTGTTCCTGAAGGGTTAGAAGTGTCTGGTCTTTGGCATCAGACCTAATTACCTAATCTGGAATCCCTCAACTGTTCATCTCCCAATGTGCATATTAAGAAGGCACCTAAAAGCCCTGGCCGGTTGGCTCAGCGGTAGAGTGTCGGCCTAGCGTGCAGAGGACCTGGGTTCGATTCCCGGCCAGGGCACACAGGAGAAGCGCCCATTTGCTTCTCCACCCCTCCGCCGCGCCTTCCTCTCTGTCTCTCTCTTCCCCTCCCGCAGCCAAGGCTCCATTGGAGCAAAGATGGCCCGGGTGCTGGGGATGGCTCTGTGACCTCTGCCTCAGGCACTAGAGTGGCTCTGGTTGCAACATGGCGACACCCAGGATGGGCAGAGCATCACCCCATGGTGGGCGTGCCGGGTGGATCCCGGTCGGGCGCATGCGGGAGTCTGTCTGACTGTCTCTCCCTGTTTCCAGCTTCAGAAAAATGCAAAAAAAAAAAAAAAAAAAAAAGCACCTAAAAGCCACTTTGCCAGAGAACCTATGTTGGGAATTCCTAATTCCCAGTTACCTGTACGAATGCCAAGGTCTCTCACCTCTGCAGCAGGTGACTGGCCCCATATCCACATCGCTGTCTCATCACCTTTGGTCCCCTAGAATTGGTCCCCTAGAACTGCTGTAGCCCTGGTGCTCTTCTGTTCCCAAACACCCATCTTACTCTTGATCCTTAAAGGCCTTTTCAAAAGGTCTGCATATTAAAAGGTCCAATCTCACCACCACCCATATTACATTAATTATACTCATTCTTTTAGATATAAATCATTCTCTTGTCTCTTCCTCTCCTTTTCTAATGTGGAGCCTTTTTCATCACTTCCTTCTGAGACTACCCTTTCTTGTACTCGGATACTTCATAGTTTTTGTCCCAGTGAGTTGCAGCCCATTGACTGGACAGGAAACTAGTCTGGTAGATAATGACCAGCGTGTATTTTTTAATGGACTACTAGAAGACAGAACAGTTTGCACAAAGTAAGGTTAAGTATTGTTTTTATGAAACTTTTGTTCTTTTATTTGTATATTTGTTTATAGAAAGTGTATTTTTTTACTGTGGGTCATGTTCAAAAGCATTTGAACGGCAGGCTCTGTTTTATGAGACCTGGTATTTTGCTCAAGGAAGAAGAAAGCTCATACCCAGTTTCAAGACCTGCATAGTTTGAGGGGTAGAGTCCTAAAGCAGTGGTCCCCAACCCCCGGTCTGCGGACCGGTACCGGTCCACAAAGAAAGAATAAATAACTTACATTATTTCCGTTTTATTTATATTTAAGTCTGAACGATGTTTTATTTTTTAAAAAATGACTAGATTCCCTCTGTTACATCCGTCTTAGACTCACTCTTGACGCTTGTCTCGGTCACGTGATATGTTTATCCATCCCACCCTAAAGGCCGGCGCATGAAAATATTTTCTGACATTCAACCGGTCCGTGGCCCAAAAAAGGTTGGGACCACTGTCCTAAAGGTCCATTTTAGAGACCTGGTGTTGAGTTCCAAATCCCTAGCCAACCTGAGAACCAAACCTGTTGTTAGTTCTTTCTCTTTTTCTCAGTTACCACACCCAGGAAGTGAGTGCTAGCTTTTATATTTCGTACAGTGCTTGTGTTTTGTATTTCAGAGGATTGTTCAAAGAATACTTAACAAAATAATATGAATGAAAGTCCTTTTGAAAAATTCCCAGAGGCAAAGAAAAATTATTTCATGTGTGACATGACATTTCTTTGTTTTATTTGTAGAGCTTTTGCAGAAATAGGCACTTAGAAATGTTCGCCAGGTTCCCCTTTGTACAATTGCCTCACTCTAAGTAATTCAGAAATGTCCTGTCTTGTGGACAGGAGTAAGTGCCTTTGGACTCTCGGCCAGCCAATCCCGCTTGTGTCCGCAGATTCTGGCTTATTCCTGGACTCTGCACTTCTGCAGAGAAACCGTTCACCTCCCCCAGAAATGTTTGCCATGGTACCCGTGTGATTTGTACATTGTCTCTTTTTTGGTCTCATTTGTACTTAGACAAAGAGGCAGCTGAACGTCTTTCAAAAACAGTGGATGAAGCGTGTCTGTTGCTAGCGGAGTATAACGGGCGCCTGGCGGCAGAGCTGGAGGACCGGCGCCAGCTGGCCCGGATGCTGGTGGAGTACACCCAGAACCAGAAAGACGTTTTGTCGGAGAAGGAGAAGAAACTAGAAGTGAGTACATGGCGAGGCAGACCTGGACTTCCCCAGTCTCCTGTCCTGTGGGCGCATTAGGTTTTCATTATGCCTTAACCAGTACTTTTTTTTTTGTCTGTTAAAAATGCATGAGATGAGAACATTATTCAGATGTTGCAGTTATTTGGACCTAATTGAAAATTAAAGTTATATTTTTATATATCCAAGAAAGAACAATGGGAATGCACGAAACACATGATGAAATCACAACATTTAAGGCTCTTAACACTGTTTTAGTTTGCACTCACATTTTTTATAAATGGAGTTTGATGTACAGAAAGAACGAGAGCAAAATTAAAGACTGTTTATTTGGTGGTATTTGGGAAATGTTTAAACATTTTCTTTCTTTTGGATTGAATTGAGATTTATTTCTGACTTGTATAGTGCTAATGCAACGAGTAGTCTGCCTCCAAATCCCATCTGCAGTCAGTTCTAAAACTTCAGCCGTATTGAGAGAGCCCAGTCCTCAAACTGCTGAGAAGGACCCAGTTTTTACCCAGAGTCGGTATTAGTCTGCATGCCTTCAGGGAGGGGCTTAAGATCTAGTTCCTCACTATGCATGCCTTTGGCTTCGCAATTAAGTACCTGGTGCCTTAACGGGTGCCTTAACGTCAGTGCTTAGTGCCTTGGAATGACACAGCCACCAGTGTGGACATTTGGGTGGGGACTTCTGCTTGCCTCAGGCTGCTAGGCTTCCTGTTCAGTAGTGTCTGCTTCTTTTTTTAAAGAGACACGGAGAAGAGTTGCATCCAGTGGTTTGGAATGGTTGGACGGCTTTGAGGTAGAGAACCAATCACATAGGACAAGGAATAGCAATGTGCGGGAGGGAGGGGACAGTCCTCCGGCCCCACTCTGCACTCGGAAACACTGTTCTCGAATACTGAGGGAGGGAAACTGAGCGAGTCCTGTGGCTGAGATGATTGTGTTTGCCTTTGAACGCATCATCTGACTTGGGGGGGATGATGGCATTTCTGTCATATTCTTACCTGCAGTGACGACAGGAACTTTGTGCTCCAGGCCGCATGAAAGTGGAAGGTGGGAAAAGGCTGTAAACATAGTACGGCTTAGATTTAGAATCGACACTGACCAGCCGCCCTGAAGGGAGCTTTGCAGGCAGGACCAGACGGTCATTTATCTGAAATGTGCGTCTTTCACTGAGGAAGCATTTTCAGCTCTGTGCCCCGGGACTAATAAGAGAGTGTAATTAATGATTCCGGTTGTAAGTCAACCATGCCATCTGTTGAACTGCCCCTTGGCGACACATTAAGGGCTTTCTCTGATCTGTCAGACATTGATTATCATGAGCAGCTGTTGTTGGGTGGCAAGCAACCATAGAGGACAGCCTTTGAGAAAGATCCTGGGCTGGTAGATTGGATTAACTCTTTGTGTCTTTCTCTTCCTCACAGTTGCACTTTTCTCCCTGTGTTGGGGACTGCTCTGGTGTCTGCAGAACCAGCAGTTGATAGATGCCATGCGAGCTCATTAGGGCAGAGAGATGATCAGAGATTCGGGTCTGTTCTGGAGCTTTCCAGCCCAACGTTCTCTACTTCCTGGGCATTGGGATTCCACTGCTTAAGAATCAGAGCAGGAAGGACCCATCTCTGAAAAGTATAGATTCTGAACTTAAGGTCTGTATCCCAAACCAAGTCTCTCAGCCATTTGGGCAAAATAATTTTTTTGTAAAAATGGAACTAAATTTGCTGCATTTTAAAAAAGCAAATGTCCAGATACAACATAACATGTTGAAAGATGGTCTTAGTTCTTTCTTTATGCTTGCTAAAAATATGAAGTCTGCTCGCTAGGATCTGAGGTTTTTCTCTCACATCCCATAATAGACTGGTCCTGTTTCTTTATCTCCTCACGGTGGTGGTAAAACCTGGTGATGTGTGCCACTTGAAAGCTGCATTTTACTGAGTTCTTTCAAATCTTCTAAAGTCTTGTTGATGAGGATAGTACATAAAGCAAAGCTAGCTTTTTAACATTCATTTTTTTAACACTACCTGTCCTTGTTTTTAAACTGCCACATCAGAAAGCTACTGAAACCTGCTTTTATTTTTTAATCTTTTTTTTTTGCCTTCAATGTACAAATACATGGAATTCTTAGAACTTTGAGAATATAATTATTTAGTTGAGAGCCTGTTTTCTTCCCAAAGTTATAATTTTTTAGCTTTTTTTTTTTGAAAGAGATAGGCAGATAAAACATGAAAGGAAAGAGATGAGAAGCTTTAATTCTTTGTTGCAGCCCCTTAGTTGTTCATTGATTGCTTTCTCATGTGTGCCTTGACCGGGGCTACAGCAGAGCCAGTGACCCCTTGCCCGAGCCAGCCTCTGGCAAGCACCGCCTGCCTTCTGTCGGTGTGGCTTTGTCTGGGCTGGGTATCTCACAGCGACACTGGGCTTGTCTGTGCTGGGTATCTCACACAGTGACACTGGGCTTGTCTGTGCTGGGTATCTCACAGTGACATTGGGCTTGTCTGTGCTGGGTATCTCACACAGCGACACTGGGGACACTGGGCTCGTCTGTGCTGGGTATCTCACACAGCGACACTGGGCTCGTCTGTGCTGGGTATCTCACAGCGACACTGGGCTCGTCTGTGCTGGGTATCTCACACAGCGACACTGGGCTCGTCTGTGCTGGGTATCTCACAGCGACACTGGGCTCGTCTGCTGGGTATCTCACAGCGACACTGGGCTCGTCTGTGCTGGGTATCACACACAGCGACACTGGGCTTGTCTGTGCTGGGTATCTCACAGCGACACTGGGCTCGTCTGTGCTGGGTATCTCACAGCGACACTGGGCTCGTCTGTGCTGGGTATCTCACAGCGACACTGGGCTCGTCTGTGCTGGGTATCACACACAGCGACACTGGGCTCGTCTGTGCTGGGTATCACACACAGCGACACTGGGCTCGTCTGGGCTGGGTATCTCACACAGCGACACTGGGCTCGTCTGTGCTGGGTATCTCACACAGCGACACTGGGCTCGTCTGTGCTGGGTATCACACACAGCGACACTGGGCTCGTCTGGGCTGGGTATCTCACACAGCGACACTGGGCTCGTCTGTGCTGGGTATCTCACAGCGACACTGGGCTCGTCTGTGCTGGGTATCACACAGCGACACTGGGCTCGTCTGTGCTGGGTATCACACAGCGACACTGGGCTCGTCTGTGCTGGGTATCACACAGCGACACTGGGCTCGTCTGTGCTGGGTATCACACACAGCGACACTGGGCTCGTCTGTGCTGGGTATCTCACACAGCGACACTGGGCTCGTCTGTGCTGGGTATCTCACACAGCGACACTGGGCTCGTCTGTGCTGGGTATCTCACAGCGACACTGGGCTCGTCTGTGCTGGGTATCACACAGCGACACTGGGCTCGTCTGTGCTGGGTATCTCACACAGCGACACTGGGCTCGTCTGTGCTGGGTATCTCACACAGCGACACTGGGCTCGTCTGTGCTGGGTATCACACACAGCGACACTGGGCTCGTCTGTGCTGGGTATCTCACAGCGACACTGGGCTCGTCTGTGCTGGGTATCTCACACAGGGACACTGGGCTCGTCTGTGCTGGGTATCACACAGCGACACTGGGCTCGTCTGTGCTGGGTATCTCACAGCGACACTGGGCTCGTCTGTGCTGGGTATCACACACAGCGACACTGGGCTCGTCTGTGCTGGGTATCACACAGCGACACTGGGCTCGTCTGTGCTGGGTATCTCACAGCGACACTGGGCTCGTCTGTGCTGGGTATCTCACACAGCGACACTGGGCTCGTCTGTGCTGGGTATCACACACAGCGACACTGGGCTCGTCTGTGCTGGGTATCACACACAGCGACACTGGGCTCGTCTGTGCTGGGTATCACACAGCGACACTGGGCTCGTCTGTGCTGGGTATCTCACAGCGACACTGGGCTTGTCTGTGCTGGGTATCTCTCACAGTGACACTGGGCTCGTCTGTGCTGGGTATCTCACAGTGACACTGGGCTTGTCTGTGCTGGGTATCACACAGTGACACTGGGCTGCTTTCACCTGCCCCAATGATCCCAAGGTTCCTTCACATTGTGACCTGTTTCAGTACTTCATTCTTTTTTATGGCTAACTTGTTCATCGTGTAGATATGAAACAGCTTGTTCATTCATCTGTTGGGCATTTGTAGAAACCTTTTGGCCATGATGAATAATGTGCTATAAACACTTGTGTACAGTTTTTATTTCTCTTGGGTAGATGTGTGCCTAGGAATGGAATTGGAGTTGCATTGTAATTCTGTGTTCAATTTCTGAGGAGCCACCAAACTGTTTCCCACAGCAGGTGCGCTATTTTCCACTCCCACTAGCAAAGTGTGGGCGTTCCGGTTTCTCCACATCTTTGTCAACACTTGTTACTGTCTATTTTTTTTTTTAATACTAACCATCCTAGCACATACGAAGTGTTACTCATTGTGATTTTAATTTGCATTTTCCTGGTGACTAACGACTGAGCATCTTTGCATGTGCTCATTGGCAGTTTGCATGTCTTTTTAAGAAATGTCTAATCAGTTCCTTTGCTCATTTTTTAATTGTTTTTTTTTATTTTTATTTTTTATTTATTCATTTTAGAGAGGAGAGGGAGAGACAGATAGGGAGAGAGAGGAGAGACAGAGAGAGAGAAGGGGGGAGGAGCTGGAAGCATCAACTCCCATATGTGCCTTGACCAGGCAAGCCCAGGGTTTCAAACCGGCGACCTCAGCATTTCCAGGTCAACACTTTATCCACTGCGCCACCACAGGTCAGGCCTAATTGGTTTTGTTGAATTGCAAGAGCTTTTTATAATTTTAGTAAAAGGCTCTTATCAGCTATATGATTTACAAATATTTTCTCTCATTCTGTGTCTTTACCATTTGTCAGTACACTTTGAGTTCATTTCCGTATACGGTGTAAGGTGGGGTCGACTTCACTCTCGCATGTAGCTATCCAGTTGTCTCGGCACCGCTTGTTGAAGAGACTGTTCTTTTCCCTCACTGATTGAATCTTGGCTCTTTTTTCAAAACAGAATTGGCCAGAGATAGATGAGTTTATTTCTGGACTCTCCATTCTATTCCGTTGATCTATAGATCTACCCTGTTTTTGATCACTGTAAGCTCAGAAAATGTGAGTCTTCAGACTTTGGTTTTCTCTTTTAATATCATTGGCTATCAGGGGCCTCTTGCAATTCCATATGAATTTGAGGATCAGCTTTTCCATTTCTGCCAAAAAGAAAAAAACAGTTGTTGGAATTTTAATAGGGCTTGTATTGCATTTATAGATTGCTTTGAGGAATTTGGCCATCTTCATAATCTTAAGTCTTCCAATTCATAAACATGAGAGTTCTTTTCATTTTTTTAAAGATCTTTTTTTATTTTTGCTGCAGAGTTTTTAAAATGTGTGTTATAGGACCACTTACTGATGTACTTTACATTACAAAAGCCCTGTTTAGGTGCTGTAGGTATCGGACCAAATAGAAGGCATTAGTGCACACCTTTCAGGAGGCTGTGTGCTCCCCCCCCAGGAGGCAATGAGTGCGCATGCCGGAGTGCTCCAGGAGTTCCTAGGGCACGGGCTGTGGGCATGACAGCCAGCTCCCTCCGCAAAGTGGGGCGGCCCGTGGAGGCCTGGTGTCGGTGAAGCTGTAGCGGGTGTTGAGCTGATAGAACTAGAGATCATGTAGTCTGACTTCCACATTGGTGAAAAGACTCAAACCCCAGAGAAGCCACAGACTAGAAATAGAGTTCCAGGCAGACATCTTGTAACTTTCTAACAGGTTTGTGTTTTTGTTTGTTGTTTTATTTCTTTTAAATTTGATTCCATAAAGTCAGCAGTTGGACGACATTCCTACCCAGAAGGGTAGCCAAAGTTGAATCATTTCAACAATTTCCAAGAACCTTGTTTTAGAGCAAGGACATCTTCCATAGGGGATTAAAGTGGCGCGTCATGCATTCAGAGCAGCCTGCAGTGTGCACCATTCCGAGGTTTGAGAGCACTGCCACCAAGGTTCTAAGTACCCCGTCTTCCCTGTTACTTTGGTGTGTTCTTGCTCAGAGGTGGGGTGGAGGGGGAATTGGCTCATTGAACTTGAAACTGCTGCTGTCCCCTCCCCCAGTTTTGCACCACCACCCCAGGCCCCCTGGTTATAATGAATACTCAGGAGTAGAGCCTTCTCCTTCAGACAACACAGCTGGGAAAGGGGAAATGGCCCAAATGCCTTGTGACTCTTCATATTTCTGTTTGTAATTTGGTTATAACAACTTGAGAAATTCTTTGGCTATAGCTGAGGGAGCACTAAACCAAACTGATGGCCATCTGTTGTTTCTGGCAGCGTCCCGCACCTCCCTGCAGGGTGCAGATGGTGGGAAGCAGTCACTTCAATAAGGAGATAGGCAATAGGTGGAGACAGAGAGTCAGCTTTGGAGTGATTCTCCCCATTGCCCATGGTCATCAAAGCCAGCAGCTCATTGTCCATTAAGAGCAGATGGGACCTGGTGATGTAATCCTCATTTTAGATGAGAAAACAAAGCTCAGGGCTTCTATGAGCAGTTAAAGGTCACAGAGGAAATGGCAAGGACCAGAACCCGCTCTCCTGACTGCTGACTCTAGGAAGGAACCGAGCAGCCTTGCCCAGCGCTGCCTCTCGGAGCTCTGTGGAGCCTGGCCCTGCGGCCCACCAGTCCTTTGCATGCAGTTCTCTCCTCCGGACACTGGCAGTGCTGTCAGCACGGGGGCTCTGAGAGCAGCTGTTGACACGTCAGTCTGCTGAGACTGGTCAGCTGATCGTGGATCATGGGGTCTTGCACACCCCTCCCCCCACATAGCAGGCCAGGGTTAGCTCTCAGCCTCTTCCTCCCATTTTGATATGGGGGCGCTTTATCCCCAGGGTTCCCTCCAGTTAGGTGGGAACTTTTCTTGAGTTTTATGTTTCTGTAATGTGGGGTCCTTGGATTCTTTTTATTTATGTCGATCACTGCTGGCTCAGGCGAGATTTGCAGCTAGAACATCAGAGAGAGAGAGTGCGTGTGTGTGCACTCGCGCTCACATGTAGAGACATGTATTCTTTCTGTATCACGATGTGAAACTTTTAGTGTATTTATAATCATTATAACATACTTGCGCACTAGGTAACCAAAGGGCATGGTTCACCAGCATTTGAGACTTCCCATCGAAAAAGTGACACTGACACAATTTCAAAGCTCTTGTACCTAGAATTCCCTGCTTTAGCCATAGCATTGTTTTCATATGTGCCACCCAAGTTTCGGTGATTCCTCCTACTTGCCGGAATAGCTCCAATGAGATTCACTTTTTTGTTTTTAATTTCCTTTGAGCTAGCTTTCAATATTTGGAATATTTTTTTCCTGTAGATTTCTAAATACAGATTATGTATATATATGCAGCTGAAGGTCATACACATTTCAGTCTTTTTGCCACAGTATGCATTCCTACCTTAGAAGTTATGATTTGTTTTGTTTTGTGTTCTTTTGTGTGTGAAAAACAGAAAGGGACAGATACGGACAGACAGGAAGGGAAAGAGATGAAGCTTCTCATTAAAATTCTTCATTGCACTCCTTAGTTTTTGACTGACTGCTTTCTCATATGTGCCTTGACCTGGGGGGCTACAGCAGAGCGAGTGAGTGACCCCTTGTTCAAGCCAGCAACCCCGGGGTCATGTCTATGATCCCATGCTCAAGCCAGCGACCCTGAGCCCACAGTCAAGCATGTTGGCGACCTCAGGGCTTCAAACCTGGATCCTCTGTGTCCCAGTCCGGCGTTCTATCCACTGTGCCACTGCCTGATCAGGCAGGGAGCAGGGTGGTTTTAAAGCATCTTCTGCAGTCAAGAATTTATTGAGTTTATAAACAGAAGGTGGCTGGGTGTGGGTGTGTGTACACAGATGTATGTATCTATATATCCACAAGTTAGATTAATCTTTGTTTTATGAAGGAAAGAACATTGAATCTTTTAATTGGACAAATGGGACTCTCTTCTGAGTTTCAAACTGTTTATATCTGAAACAGCTGTGGGAAAATAGCAGCCTCTTATAACATTGACTTCAGTGAGCATAACTTTTTTAGTGATCATAACTTTGAGAGCAGAGTTCAGCTTACAGAAATTGGAGCTTGTGTGTGAGTGTCTTATTTGACCCAATGGGTAAATGTTATTTGAGCAGAAATCTAATTTTAGTCTTTAAGAGTATCCCTACTAGAGACATACCTCGTTTTATTGTGCTTCACTTTATTACACTTCACAGATGTGATTTTAACAAATTGAAAGCAAGACCCTCCACCAGCCAAAAGATTACAGCTCACTTTACTGTGATGGTCTGCCCTGAACCCTTGGTATCCGCCAGGTCTGCCTGTACGGTTAAGGTGGGCCTTCTCCTCCCACTACGAGTTGAGGTCTTGGAGCAGAGTCACATCGGATTGTGCTGTGCTTTGCAGCCTTGAAAATTACATCTCTGGCTTCATTTTCCTCCCTATAAAATGTGGGGCTTGAAATAAGGTTAGGCCGAGTCTTTCTCTTGATTAGGGCAAGAATGTTCATGGTTATAACCAGAATGTCAGCATGAAGCCTTTGCGGACAATGCCCATGAGGTCCTCAGGAGCAGCTGGCTTCGTGTGAAGGTGGTGCTAGCCAGTGGTCATTAGGACTGTGCAGGCCTCCTCATTTGTTCTCTTCCATGTTCAGGTCCCATAAGCATCTTTCGAAAGAAGTGTGGACAGTTCTCTTGCCATTAGGTACTTTGGAAATTTTAAGCAGAATAATTTTGCAAATTTCAACTCAACAAAAAGTTTCAGCAGCTTTCTAAACATTCTTGGAATTAGGATAGTCATTTTGAATGGGCATACCTCATTTTTTTCCTCATAGCCTTTTATCTTTGGTGTGGCTTTTCATTTATAAAGTAACGGTTTTACTCTCACTTGGGACAAACAGGTTCCAACACTGGATTGACCTGAAGTTGTCAGTATCTGCCTTTCCTTATAACACAGGCCTTTAAGGCTCGTTCATTTTCCTTTCTGCAGAAGTCGTCTCTGGTAGCCTAGCTGGAGGCGTCCTTCTCAGCGGGCAGCATGCTCGGCTTCTGTGACGTGTACATAAACTTGAAACTCGCGTTCACATGAGCGCACCCTGCACCGCACCACCAGCCCTGCTAACTGTGACAGTGTCCTGGTTTCCTTGCTCCCTCTGCTTCTGAGCCCATTGCAGCTGGGCGGGCATCTCTCCCTGCAGTCCACGGGAGGGGCTGTCTGCACAGGCCCCGCCTGCAGCCTGCTCTCAGAAACCAAGACGCTTCGCAGGCGGTCTCGTCTCGCTTCCTCCTTTTGGTCCTCTCTGCAGCATTCAGCACTTTCCTACCCTTGATCATTTTTCCTTCTCCAGTTTCTTACACCCACTCTCTGCTGGTTCTAGTCTCTGTTTTTGTTTGTTTATTTTTGTTTTTGGTCCTTTAATCTTTTCTGCATCCTTGTCCTGTAGGTGTTGGTATTCCTTTAGGCTTTTTCTTATTCTGGACCTTTTCTCTGAGTGACATACTTGAAGTCTGCTGATGGCTTAAATATAGATCTCCAGTCCAGATCCGTCCTGTACTTCAGAAGCATCGATCTTATTTCCACAGGCGCCTCAAACTGAATGTGGTCAGAACAGACCACCTTTTTCTTGGCAACCTTTCCTTTCCTTTTCAGTCCCTGTCTTGGAGAATGGTGTTGCGGTTCATCAAAACCAGACACTGGGCCCCATCCAGTGGTTCTCCCCGTTTTCCTTACCCCCTCTCATGTCCCAGGCTCCTTCAGCCCCTCTGCTGCGCCTCTGCCACGCACAGTTCCCTCCCGTCGTGTCTCCACATCTCGGGAACCCCCGCGGTCACCATCACAGTAATCGCCACCCACTGTTCTGGACTCACTCGGTCCTCCTCGTCTCCACTTCTCCCACCTTAGCTGGGACTGTCTCCGGTCCCCTGCAGTAGCCTCCTTTTACTGCTCCATCTGCATTTGTCCTAAGGTCCTGCAGTCCTTCCTTCACCTGGCAGCCCTGTGATGTTCGCAGAATGCAGCCCTGAACATGTCATTCCCCTGCTTACACACTTCCATGGGTTCTCATTGTCCCTAGCCTAGGGTATATAGGCCTGTTACCGAAGGGGACCTGGCCCTTAGGGTCTGCTTAGGGCCAGCCGGTAACGGGATAGTTCTTGACTTTGTGCAGGAAAAATTTCACAACATGGGTCCAGGTGATTTTGAGAGTTTACTAAAACTGAGACTGTGAAATAAGGAAGGTTTTGGACAGAAAAAGCAACAGGAGAACCTGGGTGGGGCTGCTTGGGTTCATTGAGAAGTCAGAGAAAAGGGGGCCTTGGGACAGGGTCAGGGGCGCCCCCTGCTCCCCAGTTGCAGGTCTTGTGAGGACCCTCCGAGTTTGGGAGATGCATGCCTGTGAGGGTAGAGAGGGGAGGGCAAGGGAGAGGCATGCTGGGTCCTTTGTTTTGCGGATTTTTAAAGATTGAGAGTTTAGGGGAGGATTTCATTTGGCCCCGGGACGGGTGGTTGTTAGTCACTGTAGCTGGTTCTGCTGTCTCCACCTTGGCCTGGCTCTGATACACCACTGAGTTGTGATCTCTAGGGAGATGACATTCTGCATCTGGCTGTAAATTGCTCGGCCAGTCTCTTCAGCTGACTCCTTACTGCCCTGCCTCAGGCCCAGATTCTTGGGGTTCTGCCCCCACACACCCATGCGTTGCATGCAGTGTCCCATGCATTCTGTCTGTGCTGGCCTTTTTGTGTCTGGCTTGATGTGTGCTAAGCCCTCCGCCCTTTTACCTCCCACCTATTTATTCCAAAGGCAGCGTTGCCTGGACACCCCCCTCCCATCTCCCCTGCAGAGCCACGTCCCCATCTCCCCGTATACACTGCCCCAGCCTTCTCTCCTTCAGAGCACCGTGTACTTTGTCTCTGCCCAGGTGATAGAACCCTCTTTGCACTGTTGCTCGTTCATGGCTGACCCACTCCAGGCAGTGCTGTGCTCTCAAGGGGCAGCTCCCTTCTCTAGGCTAGGTCAGAGCACAGGTGACCCCTGAACAAGATTTGAACAGTGCGGGTCCATTTATACTTGGATTTTTAAAATAAGTTTATTTAGAAAGTTACAGAGGCAGTAGAAGAGAGCCAGCTGGGCTGCGCAGGCTCAGGAAACAGGTTACAGAGCAAAAGAAGGGCCCTTGGTGCTCAGGAGAGAGAAAGACAAAGGAATGGCTCCTGGGGGAAGGAAAGGGGCAGGGGCAGGGGTTGGGCATGCTTCCCGAGGGGGAGCACCCCACATCTCCTTGGCTAATCTAGTTATGTGTAAGCACTATTTATTTTTCCCTTACTTTGCAAATTGCTGTCAGCAGGGGTTTGAGTGGTGGCGGAAGATTTCTGATGTAATAAGGTACCAAAAAGCTGCGAAATTAGTATTGATATTCTAGGAGGAAAGGTCAGGCTTTCCTGTCCCCTCCTTCCTGTGGGGAGGGGAGAAAGAATGTAGAAGTTCTGGCTTGCAAGAACAATGGGTCATTTAGTTTAAATCTAAAATTAAGGTTAACTGAGAAACTTCTCTTTCAATGGGAGACAGAATTTACATACCACCCTGCATTGATTATAGTTCCTCCCCCTTTCAGGAATCCTGAGAGTAACATACCTCTAGGCAAAGGAGGGAAGAGGAACCCTGAAAAAGATTGTAAAAATCTTTGATTGTGTTACCTTGAAAGTCTTAATTATTTTGTGTATCCCCTAAACAAATGTTGTAAGCTTATGCCATGATATCACGCTCTCCCCAGCCTGTGTGTGATCAAGGGTATATAACCAGCCCCTGAGATGTATTTGGCGCACATGATTTGGGTCTGCAAATTCCCCGTGTCAGCCCTATGCAGCTGGCATATTTAATAAATCTCCTCCTTTAATAAAACCCTTCAAAATTGATCTGGACTTGGTGTCTCTACATGAACCCGCAGAAGTGAGGTACAGTACTTTTCAGCATCTGGGGTACGGTACTTTATAACACTGAAACCTTTTGTGTAGGGTCCTCTGGGGATAAAGAAGCACCCTGCAAACCCGGTCTGGCTTCAAGCGTAAGAAGCCCTCTGGCCTGACTCCTCCCGCGGGTGGCTGGGTCCTGCTGAGAACGTGGCTCTCACTGCCACCATGCTGTCATTTGTTCTGGGCAGAGTGTCGTGTGTCCTCTGTGCTGGTCTGCCGGTGGAGCGGCGGGCGCAGCACTGGGGGTGGACCACAAGGTCCTTTTCTCCGTGTGTCTTCCCCAGCCCTGCTGGGACACCCCAGAATGGAGCATTTTGAAATGTCACAGCTACCACTAAGTCACATAGGAGCATGCAGCTGGCTGGGGAAAGGGTGCAGGTCAGTGATGGTGTTTGGTATTTTTTGTTCCTACACAGATCCTTGGAGAAGAATTTTAAGTGTAGGTCCTTGTGAGCCTTATTGGCTTGAGGGGAACCTGGTGGCATGGAGAGGCGAGCAGGCACTCGGAATAGTATTAGGGTGAGGGCCAGCTTCCCCTTTGCGTGGCTCCCCCAGCCATCCCCTGATGAAGCAGCTCTTTGACTTAAATTCAGTGTGGCAGGTCAACTTTAACACAGGGCCCTTCATCAAGTGCTTCGTGCATAATAACCCTTTATGACTGGGTGGGGAGTGGGGAGCTGTGGCTAGGTTTTATGTACCACGTGTCCTGTAGCACAACAGGCAAGAGAAAGGGAAGCATGAGTCTTGATTCTGGAAACTGTTTCATCAAGTCAAGCCCCTGCCTGTGGTGTTGTTTCTAACATAATTTTTCTTGTGTAAATATTTCCAAGCAAGAAAAATAAAGGCTTGACAATGTTTACATTTTGTTCAGTGTTTCTTACATGAGTCGCTAGAGGAAATGCTCATAATTTTGTTTTGAAAGTGAAATTCCTGCAGAAAGGTCATTGTAATGTCAGCCCATGTCGTTTTTAACCCTTATCCCTGAGCTGATCTGCGGCATGTCAGGTCTGGCTCACTGCTCCAACCAAAAAAGGCGAAGACTGCACACCGCGCTCGGCGGTGCTGTGCTCCGCGGGGGCTGTGTGCTGTCAGCGCCCACGGGCCGGGCCACGAGCGGGGGTGGGGCAGACGTCTCCTCCTGCAACTCTGGGGTCTGGGAGCCGAGAGTCCAGAGCTTTACCAGGAGCGCCAAGCCTAGGCGTTCTCTCAGAGCTGCACATTGGGCCTTCCCTCTTCATTTTACACTTTCCCTGGCAGTCAGTAAACCCAGCAGTTGATCAGCGATGCCCGCATTCCCTCCGTGCCCTCCAGGGTCCTGAAGCAGGTGCCAGCAGGGGTCTGATGGAACTCGGACCCGTCTCGGCTCCCCGCAGCCTCTGGGGAGAGGCAGAACTTGCTTAATTCTCTGGGCATCCGTGTCGAATGCCCACAGTTCAGGGCCCTGCTGGCATGGTGGGTGCTAGGTGAACCGGCTGCATTTGGCTGTAGCCCCCTGAAGCTTCCAGGTTTGCTGGGCTGTCGTTATTAGAGACTTATGTAAGTCATTGTCTTAGTTGTGCAGAGTCTACTGAAGAGAGAACGAGGTCCCATGAGAGCTCCTCATTAGAGGCCCGTGTGAGTGGCTGTCATTGGGGAAGGCTGGCTGCCTACAGGAAGGTGGGGGCAGAGCCCCCCACTGTATCACGGTTTCCCTTCCCCACACCTTGCTTGGACTTCGTCTTTACAACTTGAACTAAGTGTTCTTTATTTAACTTTGTCCCGTCTTCCCACCCTTCCCACAGTGCTTGTGCCCTCAAACCCTGGACACAGGGTGTTGGTATGAAAGAATCGAGAACGTGAGGAAAAATCTGATGAGTGGTCCAGTTCTTTCATTTTCAGACAAGAACAGTGAGGACGAAGGGAGGGCGGGCGGGCGTGGCCCAGTCACGGGCAGGTTAGGGTCAGAGCCAGCCCTGAAGCCCGTCTCGGAGTCCCAGCCCCCTGCGTCCTGCTGCGTTCCTGCAGGGAGGCATTGGGCAGCATGGACCCAGTTTCAGGAGTGTCCTTGTCTTTGCAGAAACATCAGGAGGGTGACGCAGTTAGTGAGAAAAAGACAAGTCTCAAGGGGCCGTAGACTGCAGACCTCTCATGGCTCAGTGGTTACTCCAGGCTGATTAGCAAGAGGACCTTTAGCTGGGCGCAGAGGAGAGAAAGTACAGTCAGCTCCTGTCCTCGGGGTGGCCGTGTTTCAGAGGAACAGGAAGGGGGGTGCTGAGAGCAGCCGGAGGGGCCCACAGGCGCCCAGAACACAGGAGGGCTCCGGGCAGGCGGCGCTGGGGACCAGTCTTCTGGATGCAGAGGGAAGAGCTCCCTGAGGCTCCTGCACGAATGGCCGTTGCAGGCAGTGGCCTGTGCACGGGGTTGGGAAGTAGAGAGGACAGCTGGCAGGAGCTGACTATAGAAGGCCTCGGGCTCTGCGCAGTCGTGGAGACAGCGTGGTGCCAGGCGCCCTTTCCCAGAGGGGCCCTGAGGAGAGCTGGGCTCTGGGAGGTGTCTGGCGTGTTCCGGGCAGACTGCTGGAGGCCGCATCGGGCTTGCTCGCTTACCTGGCGCAGTGAGGAAGTCCTGGACATGGAGTGGGGTGGCTATTCTGAGCTCGCAGTCCTTGTCTGTGAAAATTCAACACAAGTACAGTTTTGTAGTGATTTTTTCTAGCCATGTGTACGTGTAACCTTCAGAATAATTGTGAGCCCTAAGCATCTGTATTTTATTGTATAAGGCATTTTGAAATAGCTAAGAACCAAATAAAACTAACTGCAAATATAAAATGTCACTTCTTTTTACTTCCAAATCTCAAATGCTAAGTGAAACAGCATTTCATGCTGTTGCCAGTACTGAACTCTGCTTTCCTTTTTTATGTAAAGGCTTACCTTCTGGCGGTTTTGAAACTCGGGCACTGCCCTTGAGGTGGGCACTCTGGTGGGAGAACTAGAGCCAGAGAGGAGAGTATCTATTGGCTCCTTCACCTTGACCATCGGCACAGGACTTAACTGCATTCTTTTCTCTTTGTCTCTTTAGGAATATAAACAAAAGCTCGCTCGGGTAACCCAAGTCCGCAAGGAACTGAAGTCCCATATTCAGAGCTTGCCAGACCTCTCCTTGCTGCCCAATGTCACAGGGGGCTTGGCCCCCCTGCCCTCCGCCGGAGACCTGTTTTCTACTGACTAGGGCTGGTGCCGTGCCCGATTCCCGTCTCTACCAGCAGAAAGAAGAGGGCAAATCATGGTTGGAAATAAACTTGTAGCCCCTGGTTCTTTCCCTCCTTCTGCCTGGCCTCAAGAAGGAACCACAGACGGGCTCGCCTCTCCTGCTGAGCACAGTTCAGAGCAGTGGCGAGTGGAACCCAGCTTCGCGGGTCTGGAAGGGATACCGACTGGCCCCCTTTGTGTTTTCGTGCCCCTGTTGATTTTCTATTCTTAGCTCTCTTTATACCCAGGAAGTTATGAAAATCATGTGTGCTTCTGGAATCCTTCAGAAGAACCGTCTCCTTGATGATGGTATTGTGTCATGTGAACGCCGCTCCAGTCTGCGCTGGGTGTGTGCGAGTTCAGGGCAGGCTTCCACTGAGGGGTGCGCTCGAGTCCCCGGCTCTCCTGAGCCCGTCAGCCCCGAGGCAGCCCCGCAGTCAGGCAGCTGAGGTGGCCAACTCTCTGATTCTCCCTTCCCATTACTTCCGGCCCTGTGTAGTCACGGGTGAGGTGCATTTGTTTTGTAAGCGGAGTAGAGAATCTAGCAAGAAGATTCAAAGCCAATCTGAGATGTAAGATCATAGTGCAGAGATAGAATAACAGGAATCACAACTAATTTGCTCAGGTTCCTACAAACAGCCCTCCCAGGCTGCCCTTTCAAGGGTCCACCTGATCTCATTGAGCATATTCCTAAAAACAGTCTTCTCGCCCCAGCTGGTTGTGAAAGTGCTTGTTAGACATGGCAGTGCTGGGCCCCGAAGCTGAAGGCGTACTGACGGTCTGGGCTCTGGGGGTCTGGCTTGGATCCCGCTTTGGGGGAGTAGGGCACACGAACATCTGATCCACTGTGTGGGGTCTGTCCTCCCGATGGTGACTAAACTTGAACATATGACACTCCTGTTCATCTGTCCGCCGGCTCGCACTGCTGCATGTGTCCCTGTGCCCGGGAGTACGCTGCACCAGCTGTTCCCGGTAGCTCACCTCGAGCAGGGCAAAGGGGAGGCAGGGATGTTCATTTCGGATTTTAAGTCTGTTATCATGCCAGCCGACACTACTGCTAGATAACGTGGTTAGAGGATTTTGACCTTGCTTTTGGTGAAGGTCAGGCCTGCTAACTAGAAATCATTCTCATTTGGCAGGCTTATTTTTGACATCGAAAAGGGCAGAGACCAATTTGCCCCAACAGTGTAATAGGAATTCTAGCCCAGAGGCTGAAATCCCAAAGCTATTGAAAGGGATCCAGTGGAGGGGATTTCAGAATTTTCCTTATTTTGAGGATTACCAAAAAGCCAACTACTTGTAACTTCACATGTTAAAACATAACCTATGTTTTAAGAAGTATAGCAGGCATCCCTTGAAGGAGCCCTCCCTCCTGCAGTGAAGCGAGAACAGTGAGAAGTCCTCGCAGGTACTCAGTTTAACTCTGGAGAACCTAGTAGCATTGAAGCTATTTTTCGGATTTGAATATGGACTGTGTGTTGTCCTGTCATTATTAAAGTAACGAGTCTATAAAGTTACTGTCCCATTGGGCAGTGGGTGACTTGACTAACATTGCAAGGTGAGCTCCAGTCCTTGCTGCGTCTGCACACGTGCAGCTGGAGTCCTGCTGCAGGCGGGTTTCCGGACAGACCCGAGACATGATCCATGCTTCACCCGGGAAGCAGAATTTTACTAGCTACAGCCAGCCCCAAACGGGTAGCGGAGATCTGCTCTGATCAGCTAGATGGAAGGTTTTTACAGAATGGATCTTGCCCACTGTAATGTTTTATTCTGATTGAGTCTGACCAGCAATTGGTGCGCAATTATTACAGTGAGAGGAAGAAATGAAATTAGAATTATGTAAGTGTTGTGTTGGCCTCTTAACACCTGTTACTAGTGGACTTCCTGTGAGGAAGTTAGTGTTTTTTTTTTTCTTTGTTTTTTAATGAATGCTTTTGTTTTTTAAATCTTAATTCTCCCATTTCCTGCCACGCCCCCCCCCCAAGTGTGCTTTACTTCAGTTGTTTAATTTAAGGATCTGGCGGGGTGGGGTGGGCGGCTTCCCTTGTGTTTCTCTCCTTAGGGCCTCCGGGGACCTGAGCGGGCCTTGCCTTCGGGTTGTATTCGTCGGAAAGTCTGCATTCTCCCTTTTTTCTTAAAGAATATTTTTAAAGCTTAAATTTGTATATTAATTTAGGACTTTATTTAGAAGTATAGGCTGTCTTTGGTGGCAGCAGTATATTCTGAAATGTCTCATAGATATATATTTTTGAATAAAGATGGTGTTGTTGACCGACATTGTGCGATGTTTCTGTTCCCTGCCCTTCTGCAGAATACACCATGCTTCCTTTGTAAGCAGCGGGTAATTAGTAATCACCAATAGAGATTGTGCTGTCTGCACAGAATCTTGTCCCTTAGGAGTTTTGGGGACTCTTAGTGGCCCATAAACACTCAGCGCTTACCTAGTATTTTCTGGTTCTTTCCAGGGGCTTAATTAGCTTTAATTAGCCAGCCCGCACAGCACCCAGGAGAGGCACCGCCATAGTTTTATCCTCGGTGTACAGAGTGGGAACTGATGGAGGGAAGTCAAATGACTTCCTAGTACCACAGTCTGACAGATGAAAACTTGCAAGTTCTTTGATTTCAGCACTTTTGATTGTGCCTCTAGGCCTCCGGAGAGATACTTGATTTTGGCAACATAGTGAAAGCTCCTCTGTGAACAGTGAGAAGAAAAGTGCGAGGTAATTCAAACCGAAGTGGTGTGCCTTTAAAAACATCTTTGGGTTTGCTTTCTCCTTTTCACTTTTAAATTCAGTGAACGCATGTTGAGGGAGATTTTTGGTTCAAACTCAAAATAACAAAAACGGTTTGAAATCGTACCTTTGGAAGTAATTCATGTTTGGAAAGATGGTCTTAACCTTTCCACTGGGTGAGGGCAGCATTTGCCAGGAAGCGGGGGGTTACCCGTTTATCTCATGATGCAAAGAGAACTGCAGTATCTGGTCCTCCCAGACTAAATGCAGCGAAGTCCAGAATTGGGAAGGTTGAGACAACGTCACCAAGTTCTATCTTAAAATATAAAGGTTGAATGGAATCTGTGGATCTCAGGAGACAGGATCTCCGTCTATGTCCCCAGGTTTAATAGCTCGTTAATGTCTCCACGCCTACCTATAAATAGTAAGTCCATAATTCCTCTGGTTTAATTAGCACATCAAGCTACAGAATGTGGCTCTGAGGTCCTCGGAGCTGAAGATGAAAGTACAAGGAGTCCATGAATCTGTCAGAATGCTTAACTTTTGTGATGAGATCCTCTAACAGTCTGTGACCTTCCTGGGCCAGGTGCTGCTCTCTGGGCCTCTGTTCTTATCTTTGAAATGTGGTACTGGAAGAAGGTATGTCTAGGCTCCCTGCCAACTCTAAAAGTGTGTGATGCGTTGCATGGGAAGAATGCAGGACTCAAGTCTGAGGACACTGGGTGGCACGGACTAGGTTCCCATATTTGAGATGAATAACATCGCCATTGTGCTAAGGTAGATAAAGAACACATGAAATTCTGGAGATCGTCACCTAAAATGATCAGAACACAAGAGCATACCAAGTGCAGGAAGACGAGGGCAGGGGGTGGAGTCAAGACGGCCATTCACGGTCTGGGCACAAACAACCTGCATTTGGTGTATTTCAGATCTTTAAGAAGAAGCCATTTCCCAGCCTGCCTCGCTATCTTCCTTTCTCCTGGGATCGTTCATGTGGCTCAACTCATTTCTCATTGCCACCCCCGAGGGATTTTCCCTTTCAAATCAGCCTTCTGCTGAGGCACAGATTCCATTAAGAATCCATCGTTCTCCCGTACAGTGCATTGGGTTCCACAGCTTCATGTAGCATTGGAAGCCATGTTTGTTACATTGTTTAGAGTAGACTGTGAAATGGTTTGCATGGAAAATTCATTTCTAAGCGCTCTCTCCCCCTGGGAGCACACCTGTCCCTCCCCTTCCTTGTGGGGCGTTATCTCTGCCTTTCTGTCTCCTAAGCTCCAAGGGTCTTTCTTTTGCCTCTGTAACTTTCTAAGTAAACTTTGTTACAGTTTTAGAAAAAAATTATTTCTATCTGTGGTTTGATAAATATGAAAATGAGCAGTATAAATCAATTTAATATCATATGTATATTTTTTTACAAATAAGAGGCAGCTGTGACGGGCGATAACCCACACCTTCAGGTCTCACTGGTGACTGTGGGCAGGCCCCTCAGCCCTCTGGGACCTCCGCGGGACCCAGGCTTCAGAATAACTCTTCCTACCGAAAGTCTTACTAATGCACTCCACAGATTTTTTTCTTAAATGCAGTTATCTAAATTCTTAGTTATGAAAATGATAAAGTAGTTAGAAGCATACCTATAAACTTTAAGATAAAAGGGCCTAGTGTCATGTCTGGAACAAATTATGGGCTCAATTGTGGCTGTTAGTACATTCAGTGATGAATGCAGCTATTTAAATACATGTTAACAAGAGGTTAAAATAGAAGTTTTGGGGAAGGCAGCCATTAATACCACTTACCTGTCCCGTAGCTGTGTTGACAGTGGAGGTGGTCAAAAACCTCTGTCCCCCTTAAAAATCTTGTCGCCCACGTAAGAGTTGAAGGAAGAGGCTCTTTGGTCAGGATTTTTTAAAAGAAAACAATTTGTCTTGGGTCTCCCAAGGGAGAGCATTAGATGCCACTTGCCTCTTACCGCAAGGCTAAGAGGCTCAGTGGAGCTTAATACGCCTTCCCTATAAGGCGGGGACCCAGTGGGCCAGACAGACCCCTCTCTGGAGAAATCCAAAGGACGAGATGTCAGGGCCTGGCTAGGTGCTTCAACGACGGAGCAAGAGGCGGCTGAGCTGGGTGTGGCCTCCTGTCCTCGGGCTTGTGGGAGCAGGGCCTGCGTGCCCGCTCCCCACGGACCAGACGTGAGCCGCATCCGGAGAACCACAAGGCTCATCTCAGAGTCTGGCCGAGAGCAGGGGTCTGTCTCCTAGAGGAGGTGACCTGCAGTGCTGAGGGACAAACAGAAAATAAAGAGTCAGGAGGGTAGACACCACCCCGGAGAGATGCCCGGTGGCAGCGTCGGTGGTGGGGTGTCTGGGCGAGGAGAGCCAGGCTGGAGAAGCCCGGGAAGCAGTGAATCTTGGCCACGCCGGTGCCCGGTCACCGCGAGGCCTCGGGGAAAGGTGTTCCTCTCGCTCCGCCTTCCTTTCCGCACACCCACAGCCCTGACCCTTACACGACGCCAGCTTCCCTCCCATGGCAGGCCCAGGAAAACCTCAACCTCGCATCATAAGCCGTTTTGATTATAATATGGGGTTGGATGTTTAAATTTCTGAATTGAAACTGTTCTGCACCGGAAGGGTGACTGTGGGACATGATAATCATTACAATTATCATTATTATTAAGTAAGATTAACTAGAGAAGTCGTGGAGACCTGAGTTGGCTTCCGGAGTTAGCCAACACCCTAGCCCCACAGACTGGACCTCGAGGGACAGTTGGAGCCAAAGACAAAGTGGCCTCGGATGGAGTTCCGCAAGCCTGCTTGTTGATTGGGATGGTTACGGCACAGGATGTGTGTTGGGACCTTTCATTTTTGCTCCCCTGTTGTATTTCTGTTAACTCGAAAAGTTCATTTCCGCCACTTTGTTTGTTCGTGGATTCATGGATTGTCCTTCTGTATGTATTTAGAACACTTTTAAAAAAAATTATTGTGGTAAAATACACATGACATAAATTTAGCCAATTTAAAAGTGTACAGGTCACTGGTGTTTAGTACATCCATGATGTGCAACCATCACCACTAGTTCCAGAACATTGTCATTCTCCAAAGGAAACCCCACACCCGTTAAGCAGTCATTCATAAGCCCCCCTGACCCCCTTACTGGCAACCACTAACCTGCTTTGTGTCTTTATGGAATTGCCTGTTCTGGATATTTAATAGAAATGGAATCGACCACACGTGACCTTGTCTACTTCACTCAGCATAGTGTTTTCAAGGTTCATGCACGTTGCAGTATTTGTCTGAATTGTATTCCTTTTGATGGTTGAATAATAGTCTATTGTACGAATATGCCACATTTATTTATCCATCAGTTGATGGACATTTGGATTGTTTATTTTGGGTGCTGTCAGGAGAGCTGCTGTGAACATTCTTGTACACATTGTTTGAACACCTGTTTTCAGTTCTTATAGCTCTACGCCTAGGAGTAGACCTGCTGGGTCATTTGGTAACTCTATGCTTAACTACTTATGGAATCGCCAGAGATTTTCCACAACGCTGCACTATTTTCGTTTCCACCAGCAATGTATGAAGGTTCCGGTTTCTCCACATCCTTGCTGTATTAGTCAGAACTCTTCAGAGAAATGGAACCAACAGGGTGTGCATATAGAGAGAGAGGGGGCAGATTTATTTTAAGGAATTGGCTTACACCAGTGTGGAGCCGTGGTAAGTCCGAAGTCTGCAGGGGAGGCCAGCAGCTAGAATCCCAGGGGAGGGTTGCAGTTCAAGTCCAAAGGCAGTCTGCTGGCAGAAATTCCTTCTTGCTCAAGGAGGATGTCGGTCTGTTTTATAAAGATCTTTGACTGATGGGATAAGGAACACCCACGTTAATGTCATCCAAAAAACACCTTCACAGAAACATCCAGAATAACATTTGACCAAATAGCTGAGCATCATGACCCTGCCAAGCTGACAGCTAAAATTAACTATCACACTTGTTAACACTTGTAATTTCCATTTTAAAAAATTATACCAGTGTTGGGCCTGACCTGTGGTGGCGCAGTGGGATAAAGCATCGACCTGGAACACTGAGGTTGCCGGTTCGAAACCCTGGGCTTGCCTGGTCAAGGCACATATGGGAGTTGATGCTTCCTGCTCCTCCCCCTCCTCTCTCTCTCCCCTCTCTCTAAAAATCAATTAAAAAATCAATAAAAAAAAAAAAAATTATACCAGTGTTGTCTGGCCTGTAGTGGCGCAGTGGATAAAGCATCAAGCTGAAATGCTGAGGTCGCTGGTTCGAAACCCCAGGCTTGCCTGGTCAAGGCACATGCAAGAAGCAACTGCCATGAGTTGATGCTTCCTGTCCTTCTCCTCCTCCCACCCCTTTTCTCTCTCTCCACTCTAAAAAAAGTCAATTAAAAAGAAAAAAATATGTCTTAATTTTAAAAAAGATAATTAAATGTTTAAATGGAAATAACAAAGCAAAATGTATGACAATAGCATAATAATCAGAATAGGGAGAAGTGGAAACATAATAAAGATACAATGTCTATGGAGTATTATAATGTCACTAAAGAACATGGTGCCTGACCTGTGGTGGCGCAGTGGATAAAGCATCGACCTGGAAATGCTGAAGTCGCCGGTTCAAAACCCTGGGTACATATGGGAGTTGATGCTTCCTGCTCCTCCCCCCCCCCCCCCTCACTCTCTCGCCTCTCTAAAGCGAATAAATTAAATAAATAAATAAAAAAGATGTACACTAAAAAGCTTAAAACAACCATTAGAATAATAAACCATTTGTCACAGGCAAGTCAACAAAGGAGAGGCAGTAATGTAAGAATTCAACTATTCCCAAAGAAGCAGAAAAAAAGAACAGATGAGGCAAAATAGAAAACAAATAGCAAGATATCCTAAAACCTGGTCATCTCAGCAATCATATTAAATGAGTCCCAAGTATCTCAGTTAAAAGGCAGAGGGAGTAAGGTATTTAAAGTGTAGTTTCTGGTGTCCAAGTCACCAAGAAAGACACAGCTCCCACAGGAAGCGCCCTCTACAGATGGAGGACCCTGTTTCCTCCTGCCGGGAACAGACAGACACAGCAGCAGAGTTGCCCGGTGCCATACGACACACACACTTTTCATCAGAGCGAGCAAGTGCACATCGAGCCTGTTAGTAGGGGAAGGATATTTCTAAACAAGGTGCCACACCGGCACAGGGAGTGAGGGCTCCTTGCCTTCCTGTAAGGAAATGTTCCAGGTCCCAGGTACACTCTGACACAACTCTGCCAGGTCACCTGGCGGATCAGGAGGACTTGGGGTGGGTGCTCTATGAGCAGCGCTGTGGAATGGGTCTTCTGACACGTGCATTTTTAAAATATCCGATGCTTAGGATGGTCCGGTACTCTCTCTGGTCCAGGGACTCACTGGTAATTGTGTCCTGTCCGATATGCATGTGGACTCCAAGCCAGCCACTTCTTTGATTAGGATCTCTGTGATATCGCTACCCTGGAGGATTCCACTTCAGTTCATCCAGAATAGCCCACTCAGCAGGCTCTAGGCACGAGCAAAGAGCCCGAGTCTGGGACTCCGTTCAAGTCCCAGCTCCATCACTGCCGTCGTCACTTCACAGCTCAGGGTGGGGCTGACTCACCAGGAAGACTTAGCATTTCCTGATCTCCCTAGAAGCCCTCATCTCCGTGTTTAACACTGGTGACTTGTTAGAGAGCACAAGCTACCAGCCCCAGCTCCAGGCTCCCGTGAGCTGAGCTCGAGTCCCATGCTCCTCACTTAAAAATGACACTTTGGCCAAGTGACTTCACTTCCTTGTGTCTCGGTTTCATCATCTGTACACCGGGGATGAGAATAATGGACTCTTCTCTTCTTGGAGGGAGGGCGATGGGATTTTAGTGAATCAATGTTGCTAAAGTAAGCTGAGCTAACTAAGTATTTGTTACATAAATGATAAAATCCTTTTGCCTATACGGAAACCCTCCTTGCAAACTGGGCACCTCAGCCTAAGATGTGGCACAGCTGGGCTCAGCTTTTCTTCTCCGGCGGTCCTGGAGCAAGAACTGTGTCCCCTTAAAGTCACACCTGTTGTGAAGGTGCGGAAGAGGGACACTGGCTAGTTGCAGGAGGGTAGCCACACCTCAAAATCCAGGCCCCCCAGGAAGGAACAGAAGATGCAGAGCGGTTCAGTCTGCAGACAAGGGGAGGGCGAGTTTGGTGGTGCTCATAGGCTGTAGGTACAGACGGACATGGTTTTTACTGGGAGGGTGAGAGATGGAAGTTTTAGCGGAGAGGGCTTCTGACTCATTATCAAGACAATTTGTTACCCCATGGGGCTGGCAGACCCTTGTCTGGGGTGCTGTCAGGGAGCTTTGCGATGAAGGTGGGGGGTGGGGTGGACAAAATGAAACATATAAGGCCCCTCCCAGAGCTAATAGTCCTGGGCTCTAATATTTCTATTGGCATTTAGATAGGACTACTGATAAGTGTGCTGGGAACAATGCCATTGCTATTTTTAAAGTTCCAAAGTTTGTAGCTTGCCAAGAACTCCATTAAGAGTATCTGCCCAGATTCCCTGGGCTGCCTCTTGGTGAAGTGCTCAGTGGACTAGCATTGCTAGAAGACACCCCCCCCCCCATAGATTATGAAACATGGGTGATGGTGACAGCTCCTGGCAAGGTCACAGGCACTCTGAGAGCTGTCATTGCTCAAGAACCCAAAGCTGGACCTCCCACCCCTTTCTTGATATCAGCGGTTGGCTGGCTTTGAACCTTCAAAAGGTCCTTCCAGACCTGGCCCCCTCGCTGGCCCGGAATGCGGTGGCATCTGGACTTCATTTTGAGGGCCTAGAAGTCTGTGAAGACATTCTCAAGAGCAGCCGTATTACCTGGCCCGGCCAAAACAAGCATGGAGAGTCCCCGGTTATGAAGCAATTAAAGTTGATTAGGCTCTGGAATGACATTATGACATTTACCTGTTACACATGGATTCAGATACACCGTGATTCAAAGCAGGCTCTCTCTCTCCCTGCTACCATCCAGGGACCAGCCAGGGAACAGACTGGTAGTGAACCGCCTGTCCCTGGAGGCAGTAAACAGCGCCTACGGAACCGCTTGTCCGGGAAATACTTTACAAGGGGACTCTGCAATCCAGTAGAACGCATGCCGCAAACAAAAAAGCCTCCATGACCCGGGAAGGCGGTGGGAAGGCGGGGAGTTGGGCAGCTGTGGACGGGCGAGTGCTTGACAACCGCTGCGTAGTTCAGCCAAGTGTTGGCAGGGCAGCAGGCAGGGTCGGTGTGTCCAGGTTGTCAGATTTTATCTATGACGAGGGTTGCTATGGAAAATATCTCTTACTTTAAAAAAAAAAAAAAAATCTTGGCAAACAATTGAATGCCGATTGGGAATTTTTTAAATACCAGTTTGTTTTCTGCAATACCAGGTTGTTGGCAGGGTGCGTTGGCTTGCTTGCCTGTTTGTTTGGAAATGCTAGCTGGTCACTTTTACAGGTCGGGAGTTCCTACTCCCTGCAGACGACCCGAGACAAGAGTCCACAGAGCTGACCGTAGTCTGAGAGGAAGGATCCTTGTTTCCAAGAAGGACCTGTCAGCCTCGGACCAGAGCTTGCCGGGGGGCCTTCAAGTTAGTCCAATCTGGCTCCTTGAAGGCGGCTGCAGAGACAGGAGCCCTCCCCTGACCAGGGAGGCCCGGGTTCGGTCCCCGCCCTGTCGCTGATTACCTGTGTGACTTTGGGAAGGTCTCTGATCGGCTCTGGCCTCCGTTTCTTCTGGAATTGGCCTAGGTCATCTTAGGTCCCTGCCAGCTCAAACGGTCTAGGGCAGTGGTTCTCAACCTTTCTAACGCCGTGACCCCGCAATACAGTTCCTCATGTTGCGGTGACCCCAAACCAAAAAAAAATTTTGGTGGCTCCTTCATAACTGTAATTTTGCTACAGTTATGATTCGGAATGTAAATATCCGATATGCATTATGTATTTTCCGATGGCTTTAGGCGACCCCCGCTGGGGTCGCGACCCACAGGTTGAGAACCCCTGGTCTAGGGTCTCATGGGGGAGCAATCCAAAATGGAGTCTTTTCAAAAGGCCGGGCCGGTTTTTGATTTGGGTTGAAATGGCTGTCTTCAGGACTGGTCATGCATTTTTAAGTAGTTCCAAAACTAAGAAAAGAATTTACCAGAAAGGAGGTTTTTTCCAGAAGTTTCCAGACTCTTTGCGCCAAGGTCTTAAGGCTTTTGGAGGTGATCTGCTAGCAATTGCCAAGTGCCGATGGTGACGTTTAGGTGGTGACAGAAAGCAAGCAGGGCTTAGGACAGAGGGAAACCGGCAGGTGAGGGGTCACCGGAGGCCGGGCTCCTCTCCGTTCTCACTTGCTCTACAGCCCGGGAAGTCCTGCCCTGTCTCTGGGCCTCAGTTTTCTCTCCCCAAAACAAGGAGGTTGGCTGCCTGGTTTCTGAACCCTCTTAAAGCCCTGGATATCTGTGATTCTAATAGATTCATGTTTTTTGTTGTTGTTGTTTTTTGTATTTTTCTGAAGTGAGAAGTGGGGAGGCAGAGAGACAGACTCCTGCATGTGCCCAACTGGGATCCACCCGACATGCCCACCAGGGGGCGATGCTCTGCCCATCTGGGGCGATGCTCTGTTGCATCCAGAGCCATTCTAGTGCCTGAGGCAGAGGCCATGGAGCCATCCTCAGCGCCCGGGCCAACTTTGCTCCAATGGAGCATTGGCTGCAGGAGGAGAAGAGAGAGATAGAGAGAAAGGAAATGAGGAAGAATGGAGAAGCAGATGGGCGCTTCTCCTGTGTGCCCTGACTGGGAATCGAACCTGGGACTTCCACATGCCGGGTCGATGCTCTACTGCTGAGTCAACCAGCCAGGGCCGAAAGGATTTTAATTTTTAAAGGTTTTTTTTTTGTTTGTTTGTTTGTTTGTTTTAATTTTTAGAGAGGAGAGAGAGAGGGAGAGAGAGAAAGGGGGAGGAGCTGGAAGCATCAACTCCCATATGTGCCTTGACCAGGCAAGCCCGGGGTTTCGAACCAGCTACCTTAGCATTTCCAGGTCGATGCTTTATCCACTGCGCCACCACAGGTCAGGCAGGATTTTAATTTTTAAAAAATTCAGCAGATGTTTCTTCAGCACCCATTGGTCATGGGCACTATGGATGCAGCTGGCAAAACCAGATAGAGCTCCTGCCCTCACAGGACCTCCAATCTGGGGGGCAGACAGACAGCGACCAATCGGATAAAGGCACAGTGTGCCTCGCCACGTGCTGTGACGTGAGGACGAGTTTTCAGCAGGAGACTGGAACCGCGTCAGGGCTGGATGGGATCAGCTTGTTCAAGGAAGCGACTCTTAGATTTTCATTTATTCATTTTTATTAGAGAAATGGGAGAGAAAGAGGGAGAGAGAGGGGAAAGGGATAGAGAACAGGGGGGAGGAGCAGGAAGCTTCAACTCCCATATGTGCCTTGACCAGGCAAATCGGGGTTTCAAACCGGCGACCTCTGGATTCCAGGTCAATGCTTTATCCGCTGCGCCACCACAGGTCAGGCAGGAAGTGACTCTTGAGTCAACATCCAAAGGGTGATGAGGGGTCCCCTAGGTGGAGGGGGACAGGAAAAGCATCCCTGGAAGAGGAGCAGCAGGTGCAGAGTCAGTGTCGAGAGGGCCCCGGGCTCGCTCAAGGCACCGAGGAAGGACCGTGCTGTTGCGAGTCGAGGCTGTTGAGGTTGGGGGTGAGTCGGACCCTTGCAAGGTCTTGTTGTCCGTGGAGAGAACTTGGGTCTCCACGCTGAGAATGTGGGAAGCTGCAGGTGGGTTTTTAGCCCCGGTCAAGGAAACTCAGTTGGTTGGAGTGTCGTCCAAATATGCCAAGGTTGTGGGATCCATCCCCAGTCAGGGCACATAAAAGAATCAACCAGTGAATGCATAAGTGGAACAGCCAATTGCTGCTGCTTCTCTCTGTCTTTGTCTCTGTCTCTTTCTCTCCAAAACCAATAAATAAAAACAAAATAAAAGGAAGACCCACCTAAGGAAGCCACTTTCGGAGTCCTTCCCCACAGAAACTGATAGCTGATATTTGTTATTTCTAGCTTCTAGGTTTGGGGGTAATTTGTTAGATGGCAATTGATCGATACAGCGCCTCCCTCCCCTGCCCCCTCCCCCCACACAAGCTGTGCTCTCAGCTCCCCTGGGGCTGAGAAGGGAAGGGTTAACTCCAGAGTTTAGGCTCTGGTGGGTGGGGCAGAAGGCAGCAAGGTTCATGCTTCCAGTTAGAGGGACAGTTCATTCCCCGGTTATCTAGGCTCAGCCAACATTTGGGTCTGTGGCCAGCTGGACTCCAGCCATCCTGCGGTGCCTGTTAGAGCAGGGGCCCCGGAGCTGAGGCATCCTGGAAACTGACAGGTTTATTAACAGCCTCGCCTCTCTACCTCTGCCCACGACGGACATGCCAGCCGCAAGCAGAGCCGGTGGGCTGGGGCCGCGTCCCTGCTGGGGGCCGGCTGCCTCCCTCCGCTCCTGCTCCTGCTCCTGCGTTGCAGCGCCTTCCCACGCTCATGGCTGCAGCTCCGCCGTGCTGTGAGTCCAGAGCCCAGAGCCCACCAGTAACCACGGCCCACGTGTACCTCTCCTGTGAAGGGTCCTTACATCCAGCATCTCATGTAGTCCTCCGGACAACCCCGGGAAAGCAGGAATGCCTATGAGCCCCCTCCAACAGGTGAATAAACCGAGGTCCAGGGTCAGGTAGCCGGAAAGTGCAGGGCTGTCCATCTCCAAAGAAAGATGGACATGTTGTGCCCTTAAAGAGATCCCGTAAAATTTTTTTATTTGAAAAAACAGTTATAAAAACTTAACTAGACCAAAGCAGGTAGCATGGCGTTTCAGAATGTATGATCTCAGCTGAGACTGGCCCAGGCCCAAGTCCCCACTTACTGCGTGACCCAGGGAGCTAGTAACGGACCCCACCTCATAGGGGTGCGGGTGTGTGTGGACGGGGGTTGGCGAAGTCAAACACGTAGAGCCTTTACTTAGCACAATGCTAGGCACCCAGCGAACACGCACTGTGGCATTGTTGGCAAGGAAAGATTTGCTTTTGTAAAAGAGGCCGTGGTGTTGGAGGAAAACGGGACTCTTAGCAACAGGGAGCCCCTCTGAACAGAGACCTTCCCCCTCTGCACGTGTGGAGAAGCCCCTAGCCCGCTGGCAGCTGGAGAACCCGAACTGGGAAGAGAAGTCTAGTTAGTGGTGGTGGCGGGGCAGGGGGATGGGGAGAGAAACAACCGTGGTAGGTTTTCTCTGGAAGCAGAGCCTGGGAGAGGGGAGTGAACTCTGATAAGATTAGGGATTGTTCCAAACATTTCCCAGAGCCGTAAATCCTTACTCGTCTCTGGTTTACCAGAGAGGCATTAAGCTACTTTGAGAGGAGCCAGAGGAGAAGAGAAAAGCCACCTGCCCGGCGCTGAGTGTAAGAGGAGCTGAGGTCCCGCCTGGGGAGGGCTTCGCCCCCTCACCCTGAGCCCAAGCTCTCTCCCCAGCACCCCTGGACGCGGCCCATCCTGACCCTGGTGAACCCTTTCAGGGCCGGCAGCTCACTCCCGCACGGAGGAAGTAGCCTGTTTCCACAGGTTCGTTTCTGAATGTTTAGAGCAACTCCTTGCCCCGCACCCAAGTGCAAGACCTGCCCTCAACAGCTCCATCCAGTAATTCAGTGGGTTGCTGTATAGAAACATATTAACATTTGTTTTGTGTATCTAATAAAAATGCTAAATTTTCTTGTTAATTTAAATAACATAGTTGTTGATGATTTCCAAGTTTCTCTATATAATTATATCACCTTTGGTGACATGGGAAACGTTCAAACTTGTAGAGAATTTTTTTTTTAGCAAGAGGCAGAGAGAGGGACAAATAGGGACAGACAGACAGAAAGGGAGAGAGACGAGAAGCATCAATTCTTTGTTGCAACACCTTAGTTGTTCATTGATTCTTTCTCATATGTGCCTTGACGGGGGGGGGGGGGGGGGCTACAGCAGAGCGAGTGACCCCTTGCTCAAGCCAGCGACCTTGGGCTCAAGCTAACGACCATGGGGTCATGTCTATGATCCCTCACTCAAGCCAGTGACCCCACGCTCAAGCTGGTGAGCCTGAGCTCAACTTGGCGAGCCCGTGCTCGAGCCGGCAACCTTGGGGCTTTGAACCTGGGTCCTCAGCATCCCAGGCTGATGCTCTACCCACTGCGCCACCGCCTGGTCAGGCTGTAGAGAATTTTTCTAAAAGTTTGAGCCCAAATGGACAGTTGCCAGGAAGCAAGACCTCAGATGCTCCGGAGAGTAACGGGTTTTGCGGCTTCTTTTATCCACCTGGAGTTTTAAGGAGGGAATGTAAGGAAGATTACATGAAGGTGGGAGAAAGCAAGGCAGAGATTGGATTATGGGCTCGTTAACAAGGTTATGAGCTTTCTTGAGGGTGGTTGCTTCCCAGGGGTCTGAAAAAAAAAGAGAATTAGCCCTGGCTGGGTGGCTCGGTTGGTTAGAACACCGTCCTGATACACCAAGGTGGCAGGTTTGATCTCTCCCATCCTCTTTCTCTCTCTCAAATCAATTAAAAAAAACAACAACAAAAAACAAAAACTCCCTATGAAAAGAGAGGATTAGTCTGGCATTTTAAAGACGTGTTCACCTTGATGCACAGGAACAATGGGCAGCCTGACCTGAGGTGGCGCAATGGGTAAAGCATCGACCTGGAATGCTCAGGTCGCCCGTTCGAAACCCTGGGCTTGCCCGGTCAAGGCCCATATGAGAAGCAGCTACTAGGAGTTGATGCTTCCCGCTTCTCCTCCACCCCTTTCTCTCTCTCCTCTCTCTAAAATCAATAAATAAAACCTTAAAAAAAAAAAAGAAAGAGAAAGAAAGAAGAACAATGGCAGGACTTGCTTAAAGCAAAGATAAACCTTTTGCCAAAGAAGGAACAAGCCTAGGACGTGACAACTCGCCGTGACCTGCCCAGTTAGGAATTTGTGCTCAGGTCACCTTATAAGGTCACCATTCATAGCACTGTTTCTTGTGTTTTTTGTCCACACCTTCAAAAGGTGACTGCTTTTACTTTTTCTTCAGACCTTACCTGTTTTCTTTTTCTCGCCTTACCTCATCGGTGAAACCTCCAGGAAGATGTTGAATAAAATAGGTGCAGTGGACATCTTGTCTCTCATCTCCAGAGGAGAAGGCTGCAATATTTTCCCGTCAGCGACCTTAGCCACAGGCGTCATCTTTATCAAATTACAGAAATTGCCTTCTGTAATTACCCATGGTGTTTTTGGTTTCTTTTTCACTTTTAAAATCATTAATAAATATCCCGTTTTTATCAAACGGTCTTTTGAACGTTATTCATTGTCCTATTAATCACTTAATGTGCTCAGTTGCATGCGCGGATTTCCTAATGTTAAAATCAACGCTGGGAAAACGATAATAAAAGAAAAAGAAAAGGAAGGCAGGATGGGAGGGAGGGAGGGAAGGGAAAGAAAAGAAGAAAAAAGAAAAGAAAAAGAAAAAAAATCAACTGTGGGTCCCTGGAATTGGCCCATTTTAGTTGTGGTTTCCTTTTACAGACTGAAGGATTTTTGTGGATCACACTTTATTGAGGATATCTCATTTCTGTTTCTGAGCAAAACTGGCCTGTAATGTTCAGGGTTTTCTTCTTCTTCTTCTTCTTCTTCTTCTTCTTCTTCTTCTTCTTCCTCTTCCTCTTCCTCTTCTTCTTCTTCTTCTTCTTCTTCTTCTTCTTCTTCTTCTTCTTCTTCTTCTGCAATATCTTTGTCCTGTTTTGGCATGCAGGTTTTGTCAGCCTTAAAAAACGAACTGGGGATTATTCTCTCTTTTCCGATTCTCTGGAAGAGATTGTCAAAGACTACAATTCTGTCTTCCTTGACTGTTGGAACTTGCCAGCGAAGACACCTGGGGTTGAAGTTTTCTTTTTTTTTAATTTTTATTTTATTTATTCATTTTTAAAGAGGAGAGAGAGACAGAGAGGGAGAGAGAGGAGAGAGAGACAAGGGGGGAGGAGCTGGAAGCATCAACTCCCATATGTGCCTTGACCAGGCAAGCCCAGGGTTTCGAACCAGCGACCTCAGCATTTCCAGGTCGACACTTTATCCACTGCGCCACCACAGGTCAGGCCTAAAATTTTTTTTTTTTAGTTTTTTTAAAATTTTATTTATTATTCATTTTTTTTTTAGAGAGGAGAGAGAGAGGGAGAGAGAGAAACAGAGAGAGAGAAGGGGGAGGAGCTAGAAGCATCAACTCCCATATGTGCCTTGACCAGGCAAGCCCAGGGTTTCAAACCGGTGACCTCAGCATTTCCAGGTCGATGCTTTATCCACTGCGCCACCACAGGTCTGAAGTTTTCTTTATGGAAAAGGTTTTTCGATATCCTTCACTGTTAGAGGATTCTTGAGTTTTTCTGTTCTGTCTTGAGTAAAAATTAGTATATCGTACCTTTCTAGGGTGGCTGTCCGTTTAAATTTTCAAGTGTGCGACTCCAAGTTGTTCAGATACCCTCCTTCTTATCTCACGTTGGCAGCATCTGTCGCTGGCTTCTCTTGTTTAGCGTATGTGTGTCCAGGTTGCACCCTTAGAGTAGCCCATATTAGTACTTTATTCCTTTTTTTTTGTATTTTTCTGAAGCTGGAAACGGGGAGAGACAGTCAGACAGACTCCCGCATACGCCCGACCGGGATCCACCCAGCACACCCACCAGGGGGGCGCTCTGCCCACCAGGGGGCGATGCTCTGCCCCTCCGTGGCGTCGCTTTATGCTTTATTGCGACCAGAGCCACTCTAGTGCCTGGGGCAGAGGCCAAGGAGCCATCCCCAGCGCCCGGGCCATCTTTGCTCCAATGGAGCCTCGGCTGCGGGAGGGGAAGAGAGAGACAGAGAGGAAGGAGAGGGGGTGGGGGTGGAGAAGCAGATGGGCGCTTCTCCTGTGTGCCCTGGCCGGGAATCGAACCCAGGACCCCCGCAAGCCAGGCCGACGCTCTACCACTGAGCCAACCGGCCAGGGCCTACTTTATTCCTTTTATTGCGAATGATACACACTCTGTTGTCTGGAGATCCCACAGTGTATCGATCCACTCTGAGTTGATGGACATTTAGGCTGTTTCTGCTTTTCAGCTACTCTGAATAATGCTGCTGTGAGTTCCACGCACACCTTTTCGTGTGGACCTATGTTGTTCTTCTCTTCACACCACTGGGAGCCGCACTGAGGAGTCGAAGAGCAACCCCCTGTTTAACCTTTTGAAGACTTGTCAAACTGTATTCTAAAGCAGCTGGGCCAACTGTTAGAATTTATCTGAGTCCTCGGTTCGAAACCCTGGGCTTGCCTGGTCAAGGCACATATGGGAGTTGATGCTTCCAGCTCCTCCCCCCCTTCTCTCTCTCTGTCTCTCCTCTCTCTCTCTCCCTCTGTCTCTCCCTCTCCTCTCTAAAATGAATAAATAAATAATCTGAGTCCTAAAAGACCAATGTAACAGGCTTTATTGAAAGGAAGAAAGGAACCCTGCCGGGCTGACTGGTAAGGGAGAGTCCGGGCCAGATACAGGCTAGAACTGGGCTTTAAGGGCTTAGGGGAGGGGGAGTGAGACGGGTAGTAGGGCATTTGCTGATTGACTGCTGGACTTTTATGGAAGTTTGAGTATGTTTAACTTCTAGCGATCTTCAATCATCCAGGACTTCTGGATTGTGACATCATATATACCTTCATGGTTGGTCATCTGTCACAAGCCCTGAAACGAGACTCGTGCCAGCAGGGTTAAAGAAATGAAACCTAAGGCCATCCCCGTTCCCAGCAGCAGTACACGGGGGTTCCGACGTCACCACTTCCTCGCCCACACTTGTTATTATCTGTCTCACTGGCCACAGCCATCTGGTTGGTGTGAAGTGGCATCTCTTTGTGGCTTTTATTTTTATTTCATTGTGGCTAATGGTGTTGAGCGTCTTTTCATTATGAGCCATTTCTGTGTATCTTTTTTTTTTTTTTTGGAGAGAGGTCTATTCAAATCCTTTGTTAAAAATCTAGCTCTACCCCTTCTCAGGTGGGTGGTCTTGGTCCCCCTAAGTGAATCTCCTCATCAGATCTGGCTCTCCTCATCTCTACAGTGAGTGGGTTAGTACCACTCACTTCACTAGATGCCGGACCCTCAAGACTCGAGGTACAACATCATCGAGCTAGAAGTCAGCTCCAAAGAGGCCGTCACAAAGGCTTGGGTCAATAAAACAGGAAAGGAGAGGAAGGAAAAGCAGAGTGGTGACTGACAGAGGCAAACGTCAGTGTTGCAAAGGTCTGGGTAGCTGCCCAGGTCTGAACGCGAGCCGCTTGGAGCCCCCAGGGGCAGGCTGGCCAGCCCTGGGAGAGAATGCAGGGGGAGCTGGCCGAGACGGAGTTGGCCTCTAGGTGGAGCGGGGCCTGGCGGTGCCCGGGCACCGGGCCTGTTGTGGAATACTCAGACCCCAGAGCTCCTAGCCCACCCCACTGGGTGCCCCCCCTTTTATTTTTAGTTATTATTTATTCATTTTTAGAGAGAGAGAGAGTAGAGAGAAAGAAAGAGAGAAGAAGGGGAGGAGCTGGAAGCATCAACTCCCTTATGTGCCTTGACCAGGCAAACCCAGGGTTTCGAACCGGCAACCTCAGCATTCCAGTTCAACGCTTTATCCACTGCACCACCGCAGGTCAGGCTGGTTGCCCCTTTCTTATTCCAGTCTCCGCATCCTTGCCCACGCAGTCCTCTCCACCCGCCTCTACCTCCCCTATGCCTGTCTTGCCCTGAGATCCCACCATGAACACTCCCCCTGCCCTTCCCCCTCACGGGCCCACTCAGCAGCCACTCCCAAGCCCTCACTGTCACCCTGTCCCTGTCCCTCCCTGCCTGGGGTGGCTTCCGAAAGCATCAGGAGATAGTATCTCCTGCCACTCACATCCCTCCAGGGAAAACCGCAAGAACAAAATCCGCCTGACCTGCGGTGGATAGAGAACATCAACCTGGAACTCTCGGGTTGCTGTTTTGAAATCCTGGGCTTGTCCAGTCAAGGAGCATATGAGAAGCAACTACTCTGAGTTGATGATTCCTGCTCCTCCCCCCTCCCTTTGTCTCTCTCTGTCTCTCTCTACTCTCTCTAAAATCAATATATTTTTTTTAAATCTTAAAAAAAAAAAAGAATAGAATTTAAACCCTTCTCTGATCTCAAGGGTAGGTCAACGTTTTCAGGGGCTTGAAGGTTACACCATTAGGGAGATTTTTATTAAAGTATAACACGTGTATAAAAAAGTCATACATCATGTGTGTACACCTCTATGAATTCCCCCAAACTGAGCACGCCTGCTGGTGCAAACCAGCTCCCAGCTGAAGAATCAGGCCATTACCAGCTCCGCCCCACCCCACCCTGCAGGCACCCCCTGGTTCTCCTTCCGGTTGCTACCGGACCCCTAAAGGTCACTACTTATCGGACTTCTAACATCAGAGATGAGTTTGGCCTGGCGTTCAACTTTATATGAGTAAAACCATTCAGTGTGTACCTGTGTCTGGCATCTTTTGCTTAATATGTTTGTGAGATTCAAGTAATTGTTGCACTTTTATTAAACTATGTGCTTTCCCCTTCTGATATTCCTCCTTCTGATACTGTTACTTCGAATGATTATACCTGTACCGCAATGTAAACATCCATCCTGCTCCTGTCTGACTTTTGGGCCTTGTTCAACTCTGAGGCACTATGGAAAAACGCTGCTATGAACATTCTTGCACATGTCACCGGGGGACCCACCGACGGGGCATTTCTGTTGGGTGAACATCCACCAGAAGAATTTGCTGCCTCGTGGGAATCAATGAACGTTCTGCCTTGGGAGATACTAAGGATGGTTTTCCACGTCCGCTCCTCTCTCCACCGCACAGGAACGTCTTCTTGTCTCGTGTCCTCAGTGTACTGTCAGTGTGTGTGTGTGTGTGTGTGTGTGTGTGTGTGTGTGTGTGTGTTGGGGGTGGAGGGGGCTTCTCAGTTTATCCGATCTGGTGAGCAGCCATGTTAAAACACCATGGTTTTCATTTTCCTTTGGGGGCACCATCTTTAAGAAAAAGAATATAAAATTATGACTATGCAATCGGGTCCGAATCGCTGGAGATCCTCACACTTCGGATTCCTTTCTGCTGAGATTTCTCAGAAACGCTTCTGTGGAAATGCTTGGCGATAGCAACCTGGCTCTCCCTGCTGGGAACAGTCAGCAGCTGGCTCTGTGCACAGGGGCCCCTGTGAGGAGGGGCCCGGATCCTCAGCTTCCTAGGAAACACCCCTGCCTGGTCCTTACCACCTCTGGCCCCATCCCCCGCCCTTCCCTGGCCGACTCGCCCTCCTTAGGCGCTTCCACATCAGCTTGCTGAAGGGGCTCCTTCGCTGACTTCCTTGTCCAAGCAGACCCTCCAAGTTCATAAGTCCACGTCGGGGGACAGTCAACCACAGTGCAGGAGGCTCAGGGCAAATGCTGTGGGCCCAGCCTGCCGGCTTGGTGTCCTGGCTCCACTATTTTCCAGCTGTGGGACCTGGGAGCTGTCATGGAGCCTCTCTGGGCCTCAGTTTCCTCACCGAGGGTGCGGAGAAGGGAATGCCAGCTCCGGCCCCAGCACGAGGTGAGGGCCCAGCAAGGTAAGGCAGGTGAGGCGTCCAGAGGATGCCGGGCGCCCTGGCTCTCAGGACGGTCGTGTTGGCCGCACTGTCCGGCGCCCCAGGCCCTCCTGGCACATCTCCCTTCACACCAGCGACCTCCTGTCTCCATATATTTGCCTATTCTGGACATTTCGTATGAATGGAGGTATACAAGATGTGGTCTTTGGTGACTGGCTTCTCTCCCGGAGTGTGATGTTTCCAGGTTCATCCATGTTATAGCATGTGTTGGTACTCCACTCACTTTCATTGCTGGATAATATGTCATGTTATAGATATAACTACATTTTATTTAAACATTCATCAGTTGATGGACTTTGGGGTTGTTTCCACTTTTTGGCTGTTATGAGCAATGCTGCTATGCACATTCGTGTACAACTTTTTTGAGTGGTCACATGGTCTCCCTTCTCGTGGATGTTATACTTGTAAGGCCGGTGGCTGAGGCCAGGCAGGTTCACATTGGATTCAGGCAGACGGCAGAGAAGGGGTCGGGAACCTATGGCCTGTGAGCCAGATGTGGCTCTTTTGATGGCTGCATCAGGCTCTCAGACAAATCTTTAATAGAGAAAACAATAATGTTAAAAATATAAAACATTCTCATGTATTACAATCCATTCATTTCCTACTGCTCATGTTCATGGTTGCGGGTGGCTGGAGCCAATTACAGCTGTCCTCTGGGACAACACCAAATTTTTATTGGATAATGTGTAAGGTACATGGGTCGTTGTATGGTTCTCACGGGATTACATTTTAAAATATGTGGCGTTCATGGCTCTCTCAGGCAAAAAGTTTCCTGACCCCTGAAGTAGAGGATCTGCAGAACCAGAAAGCATGGGATCAGGAACACCGCCCCTCAAGGTGGGCGTGATGGCTGTGGCTGAGGGAGTCAGGAAATAGCACCCTGTGGTGGGAGGCGGGAAGGCGATAGGGAAGAACCACCACAGAGGGAAAGCACCCGTAGCTTTTCCTAGAGACATACTCGTGTCTTTCTTTCACGTGCTCACACACTAATCATGCAAAATGCTTGCAGCCAGGAAACCAGTGAGCAAGCCTAACACAGCTGTGTATCCTTAAGAGTGAAATTGCTGGGTCATGTGATAACTATGCTAATGAGCCCAGCCTTCCAGCTCTGGCTTTCCCAGACCCCTGCAGTACTGACGCTGAGAGGGAAACACTTGCCATTTCCATTGTCCAGGGTCCGAGGACCAAGTCCTTCCTTCCGCTTTCCAGGCCTTTCTGTGGGACGCCATGTTTGAGAGCCAACTGGATTCTAATTCCTGCTCTGCCATCAACTTGCTGGGTGACGTTGAGTGAGCCGTGCAACGTCTCTGAACTTCGGGTTCCCCTTGGGAAAGCGGGATGATCATCCCTACAGCCTGTTCTGAGGATCAGCTGAGAGCACGAAACCCAGCTTTACGTTCATCCGTTCAGCATATTCACTGCTGACCGCTGCGCCGCGCACTGTTCACAGCCAGTGAGACCCGAGTCTGTTACAGCCTTGTGTTTACATGCGCAGCGTCCTGTTTAGACCTCGCCCATCCCTGGAGGCCTAACCCCACTGGTGTCCCGTCTCCAGAAGGAGAAATGGAGAGAACTCTGCAGCTGAGTCCCCCTTCTTTGTCGCCCCTTTGGACTTAATTTTAGAAGCTGTGAGTACAGAATATTATTGAAGTAGAATATTCATACAAAAAGACACACACACATATATATCTTCAGCACATTTTTATAGGCTGAATGTGCCAGTCTACCCAGCATCCAGAGGAAGAAAATTAAAACCATTCCAGTCTGATCTTTCCTGCCCGCCTGGGAAAACAGTCCTGACGTCTGACACACAGATGAGATATGCCTGTTCATGAACTTCGTGTGAGTAGCACTGTGTTGACAACAGTCTTTTTGTGTCACCTCCCTTTGCTTAATTTTCAATCTGTGAGATGCATCGTGTTGCTTGTCTTTATAGATCCTGTGTTCTCAAGGCCTGGCGCACCACTTTTAAGGGGGTTTCTTTTTTTTCCATTGCTTCTGCTTTTAATGGGACTCTTTGGACTTTGGCTCCTGAAACAGAACATGGTTTCCCCGGTGTGTGTTTTGGTGTCCGTGCCCAGGCCTATGGCGGAGGGCACCGGGGAGGCCAGGAGAGTGAGCTGACCCGGCTTGGCCTCACGGTGCACGTGCTTCCCTGCCTGGCCCTCCCACCTCAGCTCCTCCTCCTTAGATCCTATCAACATTCTGTTCTTCTGGGCTTGGCTGGAGGCTGAGGGGTGAGCTGACAGGCATCCTAGGCAAGCAAGAGCAGCTGCAGCGCAGAGGAACCTGAAGGGTGGGGAGCTGGCCCCAATCAAACCTCCCCACTCCACGGCGGTCGTCAGGGCTTGTGTGGAGGCCTCTGCCCCGTGCATCCTGGGACAGATTGGGTGGAAATCGGGCCTCCTCTGGGCTAGGCTGTGCTCTGATGCAGGCAGGCAGGCAGCCTGGATTCAAGTCCCAGCTCTGCAGTGATCCCTGTAAAATGAGGGAAACAAGCTGAGAAGGCTGAGGAGTAAATAACAAAGCACGTAAAGGTTTCTGACCTGGAGTGAAGTCGGCTATGAGGGTGGCAGCGAGCCAGAAGCAACTCAGTATTTTATATGCACTGTTTTCACTGAACTTACACATTGGTCCTGAAAGTAGACATTGTATCATCTGTTGGGAAAACACCTGTGTTAGGCTTGCTGGCTGCTTTCCCGGCTGCAAGGATGTTGCAGGATCAGTGTGTGGGCACGTGACACAAAGCCACCTGGTGTCTCTTTGAAAAGCAATGGGTGCTTTCCCTCTGTGGCAGTTCTCCCAGATTGCTCCCCCACCACTGCGAGTTGTGGATCCCTGATTCCCTTAGCCGCCACGACACCAGGGGCGGTGTTCCTGATCCCTGCCCTCCCCTGTGGAAAGCGTTTTGTCTTTGCTTATTTGCTCATCCGACTCTGTGAGCCTCTGATAAATGGAGATGGCCCAGCGCTTTCTGGCTCCACTGTTCCTCTACCATCTGCCCGAGTCCATTGTGAATCTGCCTGACCGTAGACACAAGCATATTATATAATCCTCACTCAACAGATAAGGATGTGGAGGCACAGAGAGGTTGAGAAACAGCCTGAAGCCACACTGTGAATCCGTGGCAGAGCCAGGCTTTGATCCTGTGTCAGTGTGATTCCATAGCCCGGGCCTCTGACAGCAGAGCTGAGAGCCGAGGGTGAACAGGGAGCCAGAATGTGTAAAGCCTTGAACGCCGGTCAAGTTTAGACCTGGCTCATCCCAGTGAGAATGAGCTCAACCACCCACCCACCCTCCTCAAAAGCCTGACAAGAAAACCAGACCAGACCGTGTTTGAATGTGAAAAATAAACTTTTATTTCAGTGTTTGCTCCATGTGATTCAAAAGCATATCTACTGCCTGCTTGGAACCCCAAAGCATCTATAAAACTGTAGAGAAACATAGCAGTATTTATATAGAACATACATCCGTCGGCTCATTTTGTGATGCTTTTCTGTGCAAAGCAGCAAGTTCTAAGTGCATCAGCGTGACTGTCCCCAGGGCCCCTCAGAGCTTTGGGGGCCCTGGAGGCTATGACTGCACTCCAGTCAGGGAGTGCTCCCTTCCTCCCTCACCCAGCCTCAAGGAAGCCAGGTCCCCGGAGAGTGTGGGTGATGAAGTCCGAGATGACAACCCGCGGGCTCCCCGCGCTGTCTTTCAGAGCCCTGGTCCTGCAAAGAGGGGGCGGCCGAGCGGCTGCATCAGCAGCTGAGGCTCTTGCGAAGCCCAGGCATTGCAGGGGGAAGGCTCATGGGTAGGACAGGGGCCTCCGGACTCTTTTCCCATAGAATTTGGGTCTGACGGGAGGTGCCTGGAATAGGTGTGGGACCTGGGAGGGCTGGATGCAGAACGGCGGTCCTGGTCATGGTTCCACTCATAGAAACGCCCTGTGCAGGTGGCCTAAGGCTCTGTGCAGCTCAGGGTAGGACTTGCTGTCATTGGCAAGGCTGGGTCAGGGCATCGGAGTACAGAGCTCAGAGGGCCTTGGAGATCAGTTGGTTCAGCCACGCCACTGACCAGTGGGGACGCCCGGCCCAGGGAGGAGAAGCCAGCGGCTGGCCAGGTTTGGATTGACCCTCTCTAATCCTTTCCCACTTTCTCACCCCAATGGGCTCCTCTTGGATCAGGTCCCCAATGGCCCCACCTGGCATTCTCAGGTCAGGGCTGGTGTCACAGACCGAGCACCGGACTCGGAGTCAGAGGCCTGGGCTCCGTTCCCATGCCTTCACAGTGCCCAAGCTTTCGAATAGCCACAGGCCCTCCCATGCAGAACGGGCCACCCCTGTCTCTGAGGCTCTGTCTCCTCACTGAGAAAGCAGCTCCCACTCTGCAATTTCCTGTGGCAATTATATGGGTTGGCAGCTGTGTGAGCACCAGCAAGGAGAGGAAGCACCTGGTACATAGTAGGTGCTTCACATTAGTGAGGAGGGTGGGACTGTGGGCCAGAGCTGCTGGGATGTGGGAGGAGCTTAAACCTAAGAACCCACCTGGGACCCTACGCCTGGGACCCACCTCAGCCCCACCAGTGCTGGCTATCCCGAGGGCTCCTGGGGCAGGACATAGTCCAGGAGGGGACAGGACACACAAGGATGTTGAGTTCCCTGATTGGGCCAATGGGCACACTTTTTTTTGTTCCAAGGGGTTATGAATAGATCAGACAATACGGTGGGTGATCGGTGATCACTTGCTTTCCAAGTGGCATCTGGGCTGGAGAGGGAGACCTGAGTCCCTTCTCCCCCATCCCCAGCCCAGTCCACCGGGGTCAGGGCTCCCCCTGCCGAGGCACGGGACATTGCTCACAAGTAGGGGGATGGAGGACCAGGCTCAGGGGACAAGATGGGCCAGAAGTACATTCTATTCTAAACAGCACCCCCCCACCCCCAGGCAGCGCACACCTGCCCTGGGGTTTGGGGTCCATGGAGGGGTACTTTTCCTCATTAGCTTGGGATAAATATTGGGGGTCCGGGTGAGGGCTCTTGGTTGGCTGAGGAGGGGCTGGGCTCAGGAGCCCCTTAGGGGGGGCCGATGATGATGTTCCGGTAACCCTTCACGGCCTTGAGCTTGTTACTCTCGAAGTTGACCACCAGCTTGTGGCGGCCCACGTGGAGAGGCAGCAGGTCTACCCTGACCTTGGCCTCCTCCCCCGCCTCCACGGGGTCCGGGCTGTGGAGAGAGAGGAGGGGTTAAGGACACACCCACGCCTGGTCCCCATGATGGGGTCAGGCCAGGATGATGCCCGACTACTCAGAACTTGGCACGGAGCCTCTGAACCCATGAATGGACCGCTTAATGCGGATAATCACGACAGTAATACTGGACCCACTCACTGCTCTCTGAGGGCCTGGGCAATCTGTCCTGCTTATATGGCAGGGCCTGTGTGTGTGTGTGTGTGTGTGTGTACATTCATGCATACATGGGAGTGGACAGTGTGCTTGGGGTAAGAGGTCAGAGTGTGTGTGATCGGGTGACCACATGCATAAAAATGCATTGAGCTGTACATGCGTGATTTGTATTTGTCACTGTATGTTGGTTACATTACAATAAAGTAGAAAAGAAGAAGTGTACATAGATTTGTTCCTAGGACCCACGTAGGGACATTCAGGGTGTAGGTGCTTGTGTTAGGTCAGGGCCTGTGCGTTGGGGGACAGGTGCTGCGTGGTGGAATGTGTACTTGTTCAGGTTTGTAAAGACACCACGTGGTGTGGGTGTTAGAGGATGAGCAGGTGGGAACTCGGCCCTGAGGTATTTAGGAGGGGACACGGGTGTATTAGCAGCCATGTGGGAGATGAGAGGACGGGTTATGGGCCAGTGTTTGGTGGCCTCCATCAGCCTCTGCTCTCTGCTCCCAGGTCCCCAGGCTGGAGCGACCCACACTTACAGCTCCACAGTCTTCTGACCCTCGGTCAGGCCAGCGCCCTCCACAGTGAAGGTGCAGGCTTCGAGGGCCACGGTGAGTGGGTTCCTCAGGGACACCTCGGCCACCAGCTTGCGGTTCTGCTTGGGCTCTCCCAGCACCTGCGACAGGGCACAGCACAGATGTAAGGGGCGGCACTGAGGGAGGGCGCCCAGAGCCCCTCGAGGGCAGGGGCGATCCCAGCTGGGCCACCTCTGTATTTGCTGCAGTTTGGTCCAATGTTTGCTGAGAAAAGCTATGGCGACTCTCGCTTCTTGCCTCTGTGCCTCAGTTTCCTCATCTGCAAAACACGGGTGATGATACCAGCCCAGGCCTCCTTCATGGACCTGCAGGGAGGCTCCATGCAACCTGAGGGGGCATAGCAGCTCCTTTGTTCTAGGGTCTGAAGCCAGCTGATCTCTGCCTCTTCCTCACTGTGTGACGGCTGCAGACGTCACTGCCCTCTATGAGCCTTGGTTTCTTCATGGCAGGGAAATGCCTGGCCGCAGGGTTCTCATAAGCATTACTGAGCTAATAACGTGCACACTCCTAGCTACTGGGACACAGTGCTCCCTCCCTCCCCCTCCATCCTTTATCTGTAGCTGCTGTGCTTTGGGGTTTAGGGCTGTGGCTCCTAGAAGGGAATCACCATGATGCCCATGTGGACGGTGACAATGGTCAGCTTTTATTGCACCCTTATAATGCAATGGATACGGCTCTACATGTTTGTGGGTGCACATTTAACCCTGATGACACCGTCTTACAGGTGAATAAACTGAGGCACAGAGGGGCAAAGTCACATGCCCAGGGCCACCCAGCCACAGAGCCAGGCAGTCAGATGCCAAGGTCTGTGCCCTCAACTCCTCCACCCTCCGGTCCCACCAGGGCCCCAGGCACTGGGGATCTAGTTTTAGGAGTTTAGCTCTGAAGAATCCGTGATTCTGAGATCCCTAAGTTCCATGACCTTCCCACTCTGAGCTCTAGGAGTCATTTCTAGAAGCTACAGAGTTCCAAATCTTGTGATTTCACAAAGCTTTTCTTTGATGAAGCCGGAATTTGAGGATTCCTGAGGTGTCAAAGATTTGAGGGTGCGGAAACACAGGTGCGTGAGGCCAGCCCACTCCTAGCCCTGAGCACAAACTGTGCCCCGCCCCAGCCATGCCCAGCGCGTCCCTTACCCTGATCTTGATTTCTGGATTCTCCAGATAGATGTCCCTCTCAGCCAGCAGGTAGCTGTTGGCAGCGGGCTCGACGAGGAGGCCCCGCACCTTGATGAGGTTCGACTCGGTCAGGTAGTCACAGTACTTCTCATAGAGGATGTTGAAGGGGACGCTCTTCTCTGCGGGGGGGGGGGGGGGGAGCACGTTTATGGACTGAGACACAGCCCCCGCCTCTCCCCTTGCATTCCAGAGGGGCGAGGAATATGCCCGCGCTCACCAGTTGGTGAGTGGCAGGGCGCATTCCGGGCCTTTCCCCCACCTACCCTGGCACTGGGCTGCCCAGGGAGGTGCTGGGCAGGGGAAAGCCCGACAGGCCTGGGTTCAAATCCTGCCTCCACCCTTTGCTCATGGTGATGCTGGGCAAGTCACTCCACCGTTCAGGACCTCACTTTCCCCCCAGAAGCTTGGCAAGAGTGTATGCCTTTTATAGATGAGGAAATACTTTTCAGATCAGGAGACCCGGCCCTGCTTGGCCACTGACTGGCTGCATGAGCCTGAGAGTATGACCACCCAGCCCTGTTCTTCCTGTTTCCCCAGACAACCAGCACCCTTAGCTCTGGCAGAGGTAAGACCAGAGGTCATTGCAGAGCAGAAGCCTCACAGTGGTGGGGGAGGGTTAAGAAAAAAGGCAGCAGGATCAGCCCCTCCCACTGCAGAGAAAGGAAGTGTGAGTTTAGCCCATTTTTCTGACAAGAACACTGAGGCCTGGAGGCACCAGGGGGTCTGCCTGTAGGAGGCAGGAAGGAACAATGAAAAGAGCACAGGACTGAGGCTGCAGGCCTGAGCCAGGCCCAGCTTGTCCCCTCGGTCACAGAGACACTTGGGCAGATCCTTCTGTCCCTCAGACTCCACTGTCAAACAGGAGGGTGGAGGGACAGTCCTTGGGCCCCTACAGCCCTATCAACCTCTCGTCATGTCCCAGGGCCATGACTGGGACGCTGTTGCCTCTTTTCTGCCACCTGCCCTCGCCACCCCCCCCAGTGACCAGCCATTCACATGATTTTTCACACATCTGAGTGTAACCTAATTATTCACTCATTATTTTACTTTCAAATCCACTCACTTTGTATTTTCAAAACTGGAAAAATTTTCATCATTATTTGCGAGAAACCAGTCTCCTCTGCCATAAATAGATGATAACCGATAAAATTAAACACAGGCTAAGTCATGCTTATTCAAATCCTGTGAGATGCGGAAGGTTTGCTGTTTGGGACCTGAGCTGACAGTTCACAGGGGAGGTTACTGAGGGCTGGGATGCTGAGACCCCTGATCGCCCGCTGGAGGACGCCCCCCGGCAGGTCAGCTGAAGGACTGTGAGGCCCGAGAGAGCCACTCTGTCACCATGAGTCAAGGTCGGGCCTTGGCAGGCCCCCTGATGCCCCACCTACCACCCTTTGGGAAATGCTGCCTTGGGGTGCCCGGCCCTGTAGCCATTCACTCCCAGGATGGATCCGCCCGGGCTCTGATCGGATGATGACGTGGGCTGGAGCGGGGGGGGGGGGGGGGGGGGGGGCACAAACCAAAGTCCTTCCAAATAGGACAGAGAGGAGTGAGAATTCCTGTGGAGCCAGTGGAAAGTCTGACCAGCTCACAGGAAAGAAAGAAAATATTGTCTCCCAGGAGCACGGAGGACATGGCCCCAACTATTGACTTTTCTGGAGGCTGAACCAGGGTGGGGCAGGACTTTTGAGAATTGCTTTCTGGTGGGACCACGGCCTGGCCTTGGGCCAGGTGCTAAATGGGGGGAGGAGACGTGTGAGCTCATCTCGGTAATTCCTTAGATGAGGTGCCCTGTTCTGGAAGGTGCCGTGGGCAGATGTGATCACCAAGGCCACACTGGCTGCATTCCCGGTGACCCACCTGGAGGGGGGAGGGAGGGGAGGGAGAAAGGGTGGGCAGGAAGGCGGGGAGAGAAGCAGCAGGGCAAGGAGGCAGGGATGGAGTGGGGGCAGTGACTGGATTCGGTCCTGCTGCCCGCGCCTTGGCTTCCTGGTCATTCATTAGCACATGGAAACCCCCCATCTCATCATCTCAGAATAACGCGCGACTCGGCCAAAGTGTGAGGTCTTCCAGGTTGAAGTCTGTCGCAGGTTGAGCTTGGTATTAGGGCACTCTGCCTAGCCCAGCCTTGCAGCCTGAGGATCACACACAGGACCGCCACCCTCCTCGGCCCTGTCCCTGCAGCCTGTGCCTTTCCTGGGTCAGTGATCTTGCCAGAGGGACTCCTTGTGCGGACACATCCCCAAGGTGGGAAGAAACACCACCGCCTTGGCTGAGGTCTCGGCGGAACGAGGCCCCAGGGGCCCGGTGCTGTCTGGGAGGCGGTGAATAAGGCAGAGGCCCAGGAGAAATCAGTGTGGCATCACCGGCCCAGGCTGAAGTTCACTTCATGCCACACATTCCAGGAAGGACACTTTCTCCCTTTGAGGTGGCTCTGAGCCCAAGAAGGAAATGACATGTACGCATTCTAACAAAGGGGCTGGAGGGGCTCTTCAAAGAGGAACCCGAGTTTGTACAAATGGGGAACCGGAGGCCTGGGATGGAGACGAGAAATACCCAGCAGCCCACAGCCCGTCTGCAGAATTGCTGGAACCAGAACTTAGAAGTCCTGACCACCCCACACTCCTGACGCTTATGGCCTGGATGCCCAGGTCCTTCTCAGTCATCAAGGTTAGCAGGGACTTAGGCACTACTGAGCCCAGCGCTGAGACCACCATCTGGCACAGAAGGTGGTCAGGAAAGATCCCTGGGACTTGAGGGGAGGCATGCCTGTTTGCACTTCTGCTCAGTGAGGAGGGAAAGCCCTTCCACATCCAGGCGCGGCCACAACCCTCTCAGGGTCTCGGGATGATTTTAAGGAGGATAACCAGGCATGGTGACAGAGATGGGCACCAAAACGGACCAACCGGGTCATCTACTGACCTCATTTCACCCCCAAGCAGGGGAGACCTGGAGCTAAGGAGCAAGAGGAAGGGGCTCTGCCTCACAGGGGGGCCGGCCCAGGCTCTGGGAGATTTACAGGGAGACGACCAAGGCTCGGAGGAAACCCTTCTCTCCACACAGGAGTGGGCCGTCTCCCCTGTCACTGTGACGGCTACACTGTCCAGGATGGCGGATTCTGGCCACATTTCAAGTGCTCAGTAGCCACACGGAGCTAGCCACCACCGCTCTGCCAGCTCAGTCACAACAACCCCAGGGTCTCGGAGAGTTCTGTAGGCAGCATACTGCCAAAGGGTAGAGGCTCCCACGCTGGGTGTGAGATAGCCGGAGAGAGAGGAATTTGCTGGGAGAGAACTAGGGAATCTGGGGAAGCGGTCAGGATCTCAAGAGCATGAGATGGAAGAAAACAGCATATAGTTGCTGAGAGTGCAGGTTCGAGTCTCAGTCCTGTCGCATCCTGACTGTGTGGCCTTGGGAAAGTTACTTAACCTCTCTGTGCTCAGTCTTCTCACCTGGAAAATGGGGGAGGCAATAAAAGACTCCAGCTCCCACTTCTGTTATAAGAATTAAATAGGTTGATATCTATAAAGTGCCTAGGACAGGGCCTATGAATGAGGGGGATGCAAGTGTCGCGGAGGCAAATTTTACACGCTACGCGCTCAGGGAGCAACCTAGCACGTCGATCTGTGATCAATAACTGGTCCCGGAACACAGGGCCTTACCGGAAAAGGGCTCCAGGGAGAGATCGAGCAGCTCCTCAGAGGCACACACGGGTCCTAGGAGCCCGGTGTAGCTGACAGTGCGGGCGCAGAGCAGGAGGCGGCAGGCGTGGTCCTCGGCAGTATTGTTGGTGATGTGGGCAAAGACTTCAAAGTCACTGCCCATTTTCATGCTCTGGGCCACGCGGATCCGCATGGCCACCCCTGTCTGCTCCTTATCGGTCAGCTTGTTCAGGTGGTTGGCCCTCTGGAAAGCCTCCCTCTCCTGTGGGGACCCTGTGGGAGGAGGCAAGAGAGCTTCATGGTCAAGACCCAGCCCAAAATGACCCCTTCTCCAGGAAGCCTTCTTGATCACTCCTTCCCCAGGATGAATCCGTCTTCTGGAGTCTCACAGCCACCTATGGCCAGTTACGGTGTTTTAGCTCACAAAATTGTTTCCTGTTTATGTGATTACCCTCTTGAGTTGCTTGAGGACTAAGGCTGTGTTTATGTATCTTTATGTCATACCCAGTGCCTGCAGTAGCATCTGCACAGGGATTACTTCTCCCAGAATTCCTCCCCCCTCCCTGAGGAGTGCTCCAGCAGGAATGACTGCCCTTCCTTTCCGATCAGTTACCTCTCTTCTATGGTCCTTTTATTTATCCCCCCCCCTCAATTGTTGTGAAGTGCATCTCTCTTTCTTCTATCAAACTATCAGCTCTAGACCTTTGAGAGGCTTGGAGAAGCATCTTGTTCTTGTTTTATCCTTTCCACCTAGAGCATGGCCACTTAATAGCCCAACCCCCAGTCAGCCCTGGAAAGTCGGTGGGGTTCAGATTGGGCAGGGGCTGCGGTTTCTTCATCATCTCTGTGAGCCCCACTGTGCTCCGGCACACAGTAGGTGCTTAGAAAATACCTATTGTATTGGATTGGCAGCCAGTGGGCTCAAATCTGATTTTAAAAATAAGCCCCATGGCCTGACCTGTGGTGGCACAGTGGATAAAGCGTCGACCTGGAATGCTGAGGTCGCCGGTTCGAAACCCTGGGCTTGCCTGGTCAAGGCACATGTGGAAGTTGATGCTTCCTGCTCTCCCCCCTGTTCTCTATCTCTCCCTCTCTCTTTCTCTCCCTCTCTCTCTAATTAAAATGAATAAATAAAATCTAAAAAAGTAAATAAATAAAAAATAAAAATAAAAAAATAAAAAGGAAAAAATAAGCCCCATCCCTTTGCCGCCTACTGATTTAACATTAGTAGCAGAAAGAATCCTCGTCCTTGTATCTGGTTGAACCCATCTTATCTTCACATTTCTCTGGTCCATTTCCCTTTCCGGTGTCCCCTCCCTGTCCACCTTCATGCCCACTTCCTCAGCTGTACGGGAAATCCTGCAAAAATAGACGTCACTACGTTCCAGAAACCTGTCCCCCATGGCCTTTCTGGATTTTCAAGCCTCACTTGAAAAAATATGTTGCAACGAAAAAGTGACATTGTCAGTGTACAGGTGTAGGTCCCCTATTGATAAGTGCTATTAATACACAATATGGGCATAAGTGATGTTCTGTTCTGATGCAGGCTTCTCTTATATAGCAGTCATATCCAAAAAAGCAAGGCTTAATGACCAACTGGAATCTTGTTGTGGAACATAGAATTCTTTTCCTAAACCAACAATCCTCCAGCACTGTCTTCCAGTGTGTTTTGTAAGTTGCACTTGAAATTTTTTGGAACGAAAAGTAATCCACAGGTCACTCATTGTTGTATACAGGCTGCCAGGTAACACAGAGACACAGACACACACACACAGACACACACACACACACTGGGCTGGTAAGACAGGCGGCTGCTCTGCAGGGCAGTGTGGAAGGCTCTGGACACACACACACACACACACACACACACACACGGCATGTAAGACAGGCGGCTGCTCTGCAGGGCAGTGTGGAAGGCTCTGGACACACACACACACACACACACACACACACACACACACGGCTGGTAAGACAGGTGGCTGCTCTGCAGGGCAGTGTCGAAGGCTCAGGCACCTACCCTCCGGGTACTTGTAGGTGTGGGTGATGTCCTCCCGCTCGTCACGGCCCACACTCTTAGTGCTGATGTTGAGCCCCACGATCAGGGAGTGGTTGATGGACTTGTGCACAGAACCATCCTCCTGCCGGATCCAGTCCACCACATCGGCGTTGACCTCAGCAAAGACAAAAGGTGCGTCGTACTTGGTGGTCAGGTCGCCCTCCTTGATGGCACGGACAGGAACCGGGCCACAGCAGTATGTTCCTGGTTGGGGGGAGAGAGGAGGAAGGAGAGATGCGTCGGGATGAGGGTAGGATGGTACCTTCTGAAACCTTCCACACTTCAGCCTCACATGGTAAAAAGTCTTGAGACCATAAAGGCCTTTGACTGTGGATTAGCTGCTAGAAAAGCAGCGTAGGGTAGGAATTAAGCCTGGATGGAGACTCTGCTGCCGGGCTTTTTGGGTCACATTCCAGCTCTCATTAGCTGTGTGATGTTGTGGTAGTTACTTAACTTCTCTGAGCCTTGGTTTCACGTGGGGATGATATTTATACCTACTTGATGAGCATTTGCATACACTAGATACTAAGTAAGTGCTAATCAAAATAGAAGGCTATCGCAAAGCGCCCTAAGGAACTGAGGGAGCCAAGCAGCTGGCCTGTATTGGAGAAGGCAGGGCTTCTGTCTGGTGTTAACATGTTTATCTCAGTGTGGTTCACAACTGCCTCCAACCGGCCACAAATTTGCAAGTTGAGGACCAGAGGCTGCTGGGTAACTCTATTACAGTGTCTCCATTTGCTGGAACATGGTAACATGAAATTAAAATTCAATCACAGAACACTACCTAATGGAGAAATGCCAGTGACGTACAGAGATGTGACCGAGCCAGCATAAAAGGCTACATACAGCCAGAGTTCTCAACCCCGGGGTCCACGGACCCCCTCAAGGCGCAACAAATAGAATTCAGGGCTCTGTGAACTTGGATGGGAAAAAAATGACATCTTTATTTCGCACTGTACTTTGATAGCCCTTCCTTCCATTGTGAAAGCGGACACACCATAGTCTTCAGTGCCCTATGACTCACCGCCCATAAAACCACAGATATTTTCATATTGCTCTGGCATTGTCACCAATCCCAGGAGTTAATTGTTTAGGCTCACCTCTGCCACTAAGTTATCAAGTTCATTACTTCTATCGTGAAATCTTGTTATGTGAAGTCTGTACTATTATTATATTACAAATTTATTTTTCATATTTTTTTGATAACTGTATTTGAATGTCATTGGTTTACTTTGTAAATGCTGGGTATTCTATGAATTTAAAAATATTATGTTCACAAAGGGTTGATTTGGCTTCACCAACTTTGACTTGGATCCCTCTCTGTCTCTCTCTCTCTCTCTCTCTCTCTCTCTGTCTCTCTGTCTCTCTCTCTCTCTCACCGACGCACACATATACAAACAAGTGTATAATTGGAAACTACTGGAAGCTGCGTGTGAATGTTAGTGATGCTTCTTTGAAGGAAGAGGACAGCGTTGCTATTTGATATTTTCTTTATGTTTGTCCTTATTTTCTGCTTTTCACAATGGGCGGAAGTGACTTTTCAAATGGTAAAGGAGCGTATTGTAAAATATCAGTGAATTCCCCCACCCTCGGGTGGACCAGTCCGTGATCTTTGGAGTCAGCCAGACCGGGCTAGAAAACCAGCCCCGTGCTTTCCAGCTGAGGGACGCACGGTGAGTGCTCTCTGAGCCTCAGTTTCTTCATCTGGGAAATGGGGACACACCGACCCACCTTCGCTCTTCTCCTGGGGCGTGGGGTCGAGGGCCTGCCACCCGTCATACCCCGGCTGCAGGTCCGGCCTGGTCATCCACGACTCCACCCAGCAGTGGAAGTTCCTGTTGGGAAACAAAGCCAGACGGTAGCCAGGACTCACACTCAGACTGTCAGTCCTTCCCAGCCCCCACAGTCTACTCGCCGTGTCCTCCGTGGAGCCCAGCATGGCCCCTGACACTCTTCTTCGCTCTTCCCTCCTGGGCCCTCACCAGGTGCTCACTCCTGCACTGAGAGGCGTTCTCAATGCCTCTCCCACGTCCCTCCCCTCACAGTGGATCCTCACGTTCAGCTGAGGGGACCTCCTAATCCAGGGGTCGGGAACCTTTTTGTCTGAGAGAGCCATGAACACCACATATTTTAAAATGTAATTCCGTGAGAGCCATACAACAACCCATGTATGTTAGGCATTATCCAATAAAAATTTGGTGTTGTCCTGGAGGACAGCTGTGATTGGGTCCAGCCACCGACAACCATGAACATGAGCGATAGGAAATGAATGGATTGTAATACATGAGAATGTTTTATATTTTTAAAGTTATTATTATTTTTTTTATTAAAGATTTGTCTGCGAGCCAGAGGCAGCCATCAAAAGAACCACATCCGGCTCGTGAGCAATAGGTTCCTGACCCCTGTCCTAATCTCTTGACTCCGCCCTTTCTTTGCCAGCCTCTGGAAACAGGTTCCGCCTTGGTTCTGGACTCATCACCGGCAGCCTGGACCCCACCCCAGCTCCCAACTCCAACCTCTCCCTCCAGACCTTCTGCTCCCAGGTCATCATCATGTCTCTCTCCCAGTCTGAAGCCTTTGGTGCGGTGACAGCCACTGTCTTTGAAAGCCCAGAGCCCCACCCTGGTGTGCCACACTCCCTCTGACATTCTCCCCGACGCCCTTCACGCATCAGTGTGCGTCACTTTCCCTCCCCCTGGCCCTTGCTCATGCTGTCCCCTCAGCCTGCAGAGCCCTCCCCACCCCTGTTTCCCCCTGTCCAAATCCTCTTCAACCTTTAAACCCAGCTCAAATGTGACCTCCTCTGGGAAGTCTTCCCAGGTTTCCTCTCCAGAAGACCTCTAAGCCCTACCCCCTGCCCTGGGCCCCACCTCACCAGATCATCTCGCTCTTGTCACGCTGGATCTCCCCAAACTCATTGCGGAAGTACTCAATGAGCAGGTTGCTGTTGTGGTCGTGGGCCGAGTTATAGTTAGTCACGACCCGGGAGGGGATGCCCAGGCAGCGCAGCACTGAGGGGGAAGGAGGGGGACACAATGCAGAGAGGGATTAGGGACTGGGCTGAGGATCTGGAGACATCTTCCCTGCTTCGGGACTCCACATGCCCGTCTGTACCCCAGTGTACAACATACCCACTGTCCAGGTGGTGAGGGTGTGTGCTATACCCTTACCTGGGCAATGGTACCCACCCTGCTAGTCGCCCCCATCCACTCTGTCCCCTTCATATCACAGCTAACAGAAGACTAAAATGCAAATCTGACATCAACACTCCTCTGCTAAACCTTCAGTGGCTCCCCATGGCCCTCAAGGTCAAGGCCAGACCTCCAGCTGGGTCCCTTGGCCTTGCAGGGTCTGGCCCCTGACTGTGCTCCAGCACATTTGCTCTAGCCACACCAGCCTCCTCACTGCTCCTCCAGCACTCCACGCTCCCACCGGCCACAGGGCATTGGCATATGCTGTTGCCTCCTTCAGGAACGCTACATTGCCAGATTTAAATTGCCCCATCATTTGCATTCAAGCTAAGACCGGGGATTCGTCCTCATTCTCAGTGTATGGACCTGTGAGGGGCTATTTAATTAGTCCACGAGGGTAGTGAGGGGTCTGTCTTATTTTGTATCCCCAGAGCCCAGCATGGGCCTGGCACGGACTATTTTGTCAAACGGGATGAAGGTGTGGATGAAGTGGAGAGAGGAGGAGGAAGGGGGAGGGAAGGAATGACAGAGATTCAGAACGGGCAGCAGCAGTGAAACAGGCAGAAGAGCGAACAGCAGCCAGGAGACCTTCCATTTAAGCCCCAGCTATTTCCAGCTGTGTGGCCTGGGGACAGCCCCTTCACCTCTCTGGGCCTTGTTTCCTCTTCTATAAAATGGGGCCAGCGTATAGGTGCTGTGTGGGAGGGTGTTGGGACACCACCACAGTTGAGGAGGCCGTGCATTTATGCCAAAGCACTCAGAGAGGCCGTAGCAATGCATCCACAGGCCGAGCAGGAAACCCTGGGCATGAGTCTTGCCCCCCGGCGGTGCTGGGTGCTCCTGACAGATGGCATTATAGGAACTTCTACTCCGTCATTTTATATGGGCTTTTTAAAGTATATTGTAAAAGTAACATATTATCAGGGTAGGATAAACAAAGCAAATATCTAAAAAAAGAAACAAAACTGCCCTACTAAATGTAACGTATACGATTTTTGTTTCACTTTTAGTTTTTGGGGTTTTTTTACCCAAAGAGAGAGAGAGAGAGACAGAGAGAGAGGGAGAGAGAGAGAAGACAGAAACAGGAAGAGAGAGAGATGAGAACCATCAACTCATAGTTCTAGCACCTTCGTTGTTCACTGACTACTTTCTCATATGTGCCTTGACTAGGGGCTCCAGCTGAGCCAGTGACCCCTTGCTCAAGCCAGTGACTTTGGGCTGAAACCAGCGATGATGGGGTCACGTCTGTAATCCATGCTGAAGCTGGCACCCCCTGCGCTCAAGTCGGTGACCTCAGGGTTTCGAATTTGGGTCCTCAGGATCCCAGGCCGATGCTCTATTTTCTGCGCCACTGCCTGGTCAGGCTCACTTTTAGTTTTGGTTGAGGTTGAGTTGCTGAGTCAGGGGGAAGGGACAGGAGTGTGACCTCTGCCTGCCATGAACCAGGGCAGCAGCCTCCCAGATGGCCCTGGATTCTGGCCCGGAGTGTGGCAGCTGGGAGGAGGGCAAGGAGCAGTTTCGAATCTCCACCTCTTGTTTGGTTCCTGTGCCCTGAGGCTTGGGCAGAGGCCAGACTCACTGCTGCCCTTAGCGAAGGCTGGTATCCAACCCCAGGCCTAGCTCAGCCATGCCACCAGACTCATGTCCCCACTGCTCAAGGAGCAGGACATCACTCCTATCCCCAGGGACAGTGTCCTGGGAAGCCTCGTCAGCACGGTCTAAGGCCAGGAGGCTGCCCCAGAGTCAAGCACACCTGGTTCCAAGCCTAGCTGTGCCGCTCGCCAGCTGTGTGACCTTGGGCAAGCCACTTCCCCTCTCTGAGCCTCCACTTCCTCCTCTTAAGAGGAGCTAATAATAGCAACTTGTCAGGATGTTGTGGTGATTCAGACAGGCGCTGGGTGTGGGCGGTCTCGTCTGCCCAGTGTCCAGGGTGGACCCGCAAAATGTGTCACAGCGCCCATCACTGCCATCGTCTGTCGGGTCAGTGTTGGCCAGCTCGCAGACATTGAGAAAATGCCCCAGAATTCGGCTGAGGGATCACAGCTTCCCCTGAAAACCTCTAACCCGAACCTGACCTGAGCCAGATGCTCAGGGACATCTTCAGGTCCCACAAGCTTCCCGTGAATTAGTCAGTCACCATTGTCTCCATTCTACAGGTGAGGAAACCGAGGTCTGAAGACAAGAATTCTCTTCTCCAAGGCCACCCAGGGATTGGAGGTAGAGCTGGGGTCAAAGCTAGCAGTCAGACTCAGTGCCCATGGAATTAGGGTTCCCAAAGAAACCCTGGGATGATGGGAATAAGACAGCCCCCATCTGCCCAGCTTCTCCTGGCTTTATCACATACCTCTCCTGGGAGGAGGCTGCAAGGACCCCGACTCAGCCTTGGCCATGGGGAGAGGATAGCCAAGGGCAAGGTCAGCAGCTAACCCTGCAGGCAGTCACGGCCTAGGGTGAAGGAGGCGTGTGCAGGGGAGCTTGGGGACCCAGGCTGCGGGTGGTAAGGTGTCTCCAGGAAACCCATGGGGTTCTCTGAGCAATCGTCTTTTTAGGCCCTTCCGAGGGTGGGGGAGTTTCCGTGGGAAGGGGGAATTCAGAAGTCACGGGGCAGACAGTCGTGGTGATGGAGAAGGAAGAGCAGTGACAGTCTAGCTGGGACCCAGAGCCAGGCTGTCCCCACCGGCCCGCTAGTGTGCAGGACAGTGCGAGCGCTCCGGGGACTCTGTACTGGGCCTGAGCACTGGTCTTGGAGTCAGAAACACTGAGAACCCAGTATCAGCGCCTTAGATTTTTTGAGCCCAATAATAATAATAATAATAATAATAATAATAACAACAACAACAACAACAATAGGCAGCAGCACTGTATAAGTATTTGCTGTTGTGCGTCTGAAATCATTTTAAACATTTCACATATGTTAACTCATTTCATCTTCACCACTACCCCAGGGTAAAGGCACTATTATTATGCCCCTTTTATGTATAGTGAGACCGAGGCTCAGAGGAGGTAAGTGACTTACCCAGGGACACACAGACAGAAAGGAGCCATGCTGGGATTTGAATTAAGGCCTCGACTCCAGATTCTAGGTTTCCAACCGGCATGCGACGCTAACCCATTTCATAAGCACCCTCATCACCCTGGAACAATCTTCAGCTTTTTTTTTTTTGGCTAATTTGTTAGCGATTTCCACTGCCTCCACCCTGTCCTTTGCTTTAAAATTGCTTCACCTTTTCCTCCTCTGCATTTTAGAAAGTGCTTTCTCTTTCTGGACATTGATGATATTCTTATCAACTTATTAATAGGTCATACTTAGTAAGACCAACACTGGGCCAAGTTCGGTTTTGAGCACCTTATTTCACAACCACCCCAGGAGGTAGGTCCTGTCATTGTCCCCCTTTTACAGAGGAGAAAACTCAGGTTCAGAAAGAAGAAGTCCTTTGCTCAAGCAGGGGAATGGAAAAGTGGGGATTTTCAAGTCAGGCATATCTGGCTCCAAAGTCCGTATTCTCGACCTGAGCCCGGGCTGCCTCCCAGATGATACCCCTTGTTGTTGGAAAGAGGAACAGAGAGGGGCAGCCACTGGTTCTGGGCCACACAGCACATTGGTAGCTTTGGTGGCAGAGGTAGGACAAGACCAGGGTCTCTTGATTCCCATTCCAGGGCTCTCTGTGCTCCCCTTGTAAGGTTCACGGAGCTGAGGGAAGGTTCCAGGCCCTCCCCACACCCCAGTGTGCAGCTCACCCGTGCAGGCCACAGCAGCGAAGACCCAGCACTGGCCGTACTTGACCTTCTGGCAGCCATAGTTCTTCCAGCGCCGCAGGATGTCCACACTGCCGATCCAGGACATGGGGCTGATGCCGTCCACGTAATTGTTGTCCCAGCGTCCCAGCAGCACACCCTGGTCGTCATTGCAGTTGACCTGCAACAAGCAGGGCATCAGAGGGACCACGTCTGTGGAGAGGGCGGTGGCTGCGGCAAGTTGTGTGCAAGTTCAGCATTTAGTGAAAGGCAGGGAAGGGAGTGTCAGGCTGAGGGAACAGCAGGTACAGAGGGACCAAGGTGTGACAGACTGTGGTACATCGGGATAGTTGGGGCTGGAGCCTGGGATACAGGTAAAAGAAGGGGGAGGTAGGAGGTAGAGAGAGGTCAAGGTCATGAAGGCGATGCTGGAGATGTGAATTTGTCTACAGGCAACGGGAATGACACAGCGTGATCTGAGTTGTACAAAGACCAGTTCTGGCCCCTGCCCTGATTGTGTCATTCCCCCAACTCCCATTCCTTCAAGAACAAATCCAGGCTTCTGACCACCCCACAAAGCCTGTGTGGCCTGGCCCCTGCCCAGCTCTGCAGCCCTGCTTGCACCCCGCCCCTCCCGCCCCACCCCTGCTCACTCTGTTCTGCCACACTGACCTCCTTTCTGCTCCTCAAGCCTGCCACAGCTGGACCCTCCTCAGGGCCTTTGCACAGACCATACTCGTTGGCTGAATACTCTCCTTCTAGTCATTATATCAACTCAGGGATCGTCACTTACGGAGGTTCCCCTGACCCCTCACTGAGGTTAGGTCCTGCGGTCAGACACTCAGCGCCTACATCATTATTTATGACTACGCACTAATTCACATGACACGCTGGTTAATGTCTGTCTCCGCCCATCCTCCCACTAGAATATAAACTCTATAAAGTTACAGACCACACATGTCTTATACCTGACTGTTTCCCCAGTGCCTAGGACATAGTGGCACTTGATAAATATTTATTGAATGAATGAATTGCTTTGAGGAATCACATAGCATTACCATCATGTGAGTAAAATTTGTCTTTTACATATAAGGTCTCTTAGCTGAGACTCACCCGTCTCCTGGGCACCCTGTCATGTCCCGGGGTTGGCCATGCTGCTCACTCACCATGGCGCTCACCACCCGGCCCACATAGATGGGCCTGCTGCGGCGGGAGCAGTCACGGCCACTGTTCTTCTGGAACTTGGGGTTGACATCCAGGAGCATTAGGCAGATGTCTAGAATCTCGTCTTCAAACTGTGTCAAAGGAAACAATAGAGGGGTGGGGGAATGAAGAGAGGTCACCTCCTCCAGGAAGTCTGCCTTGAAGCCTAGCAGCTGTAGGAGCTCTGTCTCACACAGACTGGGAAGCTTAGGTGAGGTCTGCCCCATCTCTGTGGTGCCCCCTTCTCCTGGACCAGGAGGGAGGTGGCAGGTAGAACAAACATCGAGTTGTGAGAATGGGAAAGGGGGTGTTCCTGCATTTAGGGCTTGGTTGGAAGGTCCTGGGAATTTGGGAGTAAGGACGACAGAGTGGGGAGCTTGGCGTCCGTGGGACTTCCCTACCCTCAGAGTCACCTCAGGCCCTAGTTCCCACTTTCCCTAAAGCCTGACTCACCCTGCAGAACAGATGAGTGTCTCCTCCTCCCCCACCACACCCCCTCATAGTGCTCTGATTGGAACTGATGTAGATTATAGAGATATACATCTAATCTCATCACCCCTGTTTCTGTGACACTCAGAGTAAAATCTAGACTTTTCCCTGTGGCCTACAAGTCCCTTTGTGATCTGTGTCTGGGAAACCCTCTCTTTGATCTCATCTCTCCCCACTCTCACCCAGACCTCAGGGCCTTTGCACTTGCTATTTCCTTTGCTTGCAATGCTTGTCCTTCCACTCTGTATGGCTCACACCTTTACATCCTTACAAACACAAATGTTATCTTTATTAAGAGTAGGATGCCCCCTTGTCATCTCCATTGGACCACCCATCTGTCATGTTCAAAGAATCTTTTGTCTGTTTCCTGTTCCCCATCTCTGTGGTCTTGTCCATAACCACAGAGGGAGGCCTCATCACAGGTCTCCCTCCATGGCTTCAGTCCTTCTGTGGCTCCCTATTGCCATCAGCCTGACAGGAAGACCAGTTTACAGCCTGAACACGGCTGACTTCTCCCACTTCGCCTCCTGTGGCCCCTTCATAAATATGGTACTGCCGTAGCTACAGCATCTCCAAGCTTTTGCTCATGCGCTTCCCTTTGCCTAGTGGACCATGCGCCCAGGTCCGTCAAAGCCCCGCCCAAGTGGAGCCTATTTCAGGAACTGCTGCCCTGAGCCCCGTGGACAGTTATTCCCTCCCTTCACACCAGGACGTTGAGGGGCCAGGGGTGACGTGATTCCTGCTCATGACTCTTCTCAGCAGTATTTCAAGAATTTTTGTAGGAGGCTGGATGGTCGAGGCACAAAGCACTGGTTCGGAGAACCAGCCCAGGCTGGCCTGCTGGGGGATGGGCAACCACATGGAACAGGAAGGAGCCGTCCAGCTGAGGTCAGACAAGACCAGACTAGACAGCCATGCCCGGGCTGACCCAGAAGTTTATGAGAAAGAATGAATGAGACCTTGAATCCTGACAGCATGGGGGCGGACGACTCTGAGACCCAGCCAATCACACCTTTGCAGTTTGACGGCCTCAGACCCACAGCCCAGCACCAGTGGGTCTGAGATGATTCGTGGGGACAGGGTATGGCCCTACCTGCCCGAAGTTCCAAGGTATACTCTTGATGAACTTGGCCGAACCCTGGTAGATGAAGCCCTGTTGGGTGAGGACGTATTCCTGCCGCTTCTCCTCTGAGTCCAGGTACACAGCGTCCGCTGCGGGAGCGAAAGAAGGGGCCTCAGATTTGGTTTGGTGACCCCAGGGTCCCTGCAGACATGGCAGCCGTGGCGCCAACTCCCCAGGGCCAGGTTGGCGTCTCAGGGGCCTCTCTATCTTTTAATCTGAAAAACTAGTCATTAACGAATAATCCCACATCAATAATGTAAGGTGTTATCAATTAGTGACAACAGTAGCTGGCTGTCTTTTATCCAACATTTGTCAAGTGCCAGGAGTTGTGATAAGCATGTGGCATACATTAACTTGCTTATTCTCCACAAGAGCCCTCTGCGGAAGGGATCCATGAAAACCCCACTTTACAGATGGAAAAACTGAGGCTCACGACTATTTTACCAATGGGAGAACTGAGGCCAAAATAAGAGGCGGAGGAGCCCTGGACAGGAGTCAGGAGCCCCCAAGCTCTGATCCTAACTTGGCTGTGCGACCCTGGGGAGGGCACCTCTCCTTCTCTGCCCCCCTCCCTGTGTGCCCTGTGAGTACATGTGATCACATATCTGAGAACTGCCTTGTAAGCAAAAGCCCCGAGTGAGCGCAAGGCTGGAGCATGATTCAGGGTGGAGCGGAAGCCAAGAAATGGTGACAACAAATCCAGAAAGGTGGGGTCCTATCCGGCCGGTGGCAGCTGATGCCTTGATGGCATTCTAAGCAGAGGACCAGGGACAGCAAGGTAGCGGCTGCTGGAGTAGGCGGAGCACTGAGCTCCCTGTGACGGGTGAGGACAGAAGAGGGGACCGAGGGTGCCAGGGCTGATGGCAGGAGGTCTAATGTCAGGCTGGCCTTTGCCATCTCCATTTCACAGATGAGGAAACTGAGGATGAGAGCCACATTATGCCTTTGGTGGGTCAAAGGATATTTTATGACTGCCTTGGATTAATGATAAACATATTCATATTCTATATTAAGACATATTCTCTGGTCTAGACGTTGACTATTTTTTCCTGATTGTAAAAGCAATTAGAAAAGCAATGAACATATTTTTACAGGTCCCTGATAGTATGGTGGTCCCAGACCCTGTGCCTACCGAAGTCAGTCTGAAACAGCACATTCACACTCCGGCCAAGGCTGGGCCTCCAGTACTGCTGCCTGGACCCCCAGTCCCCCAACCCCTCGCGCCCCTGGGCTCCATCGAGCACGTGCAGTGACCTGCACCCCACTCCTACTGCATGGAGGACGGCCAATGTGGAAATGGCTGAGTCTTATGTATCCTGCTCTTTGGTTCCAGAAATGGGGCAATAAAAATTAGCCTTATGATAAGCCAACTATGTGGTTATAAATCAGTGGCAGTCTGAGAAAAGGAAAGAAAGAACTACCCACAGTGTGTTCCCATCGAGTCAGGTTTCCATCTCATAAGGGAGGGGGCACTGGGGACAGAAGCCTCACATAGAATTGGCATGTGATCCTCTCCATGATGGAGCGTGGGGACAGGAGGGTCCTATTTCATAGGCAGACCCTGCCCTTTGCCCCCAGAGGGAGCACAGTGTCCTTGCCTAGCGCCCCTCCCCCACAGAACCCAACTTCCTGCCTCCCAATCACCAGCCCCACCTCTTCCTCAAGGATCCCGCCCTGGGATGTGGGTCAGTGTAGTCACTGTTCTGCTTGGCTGACCGCCACGCCAACCCGTTGGGCAGGGAGGGGACAGTTCAAGAGGAAGGAAGACATCCCCAGAACCTTGCACCCTGTTCCCTGGACTCTGAAATCCCACAGTGTTGCGAAGGCGGGAGGCGGGGGAGACACCGCCTGTTCCTGCTCTGCGGGCTGGGCAGCCCACCAGCTGTAAGCGCTGTAGATTGTCCAAACTCAAAACCAGCATCCGGGGGCCTCCAGCAAGGTCGAGTCTGTCCTGAGAAACCATTTCACGTGGCCATGGGAGAGAGGGTGCTCTTTGCAACACCCTCCCTGTAATGAGCCACTGAAAAGGGGAACCAGCTGCATGGGCAAGATCCAAGCACTGGATCTTGCCGCTTAAAAAGAATGAGCCGACGACGACACAGATGAGTGTAGAAAGTTCCTCAAGACAAGTGGTCCCCAACCTTTTTTGGGCCATGGACCGGTTTAATGTCAGAAAATATTTTCATGCACCGGCCTTTAGGGTGGGACGGATAAATGTATGACGTGACCGAGACAAGCTTCAAGAGTGAGTCTTAGACGGATGTAACAGAGGGAATCTGGTCATTTTTAAAAAATAAAACATCGTTCAGACTTAAATATAAATAAAATGGAAATAATGTAAGTTATTTATTCTTTCTCTGCGGACCGGTACCAAATGGCTCACGGACGGGCACCGGTCCGTGGCCCGGGGGTTGGGGACCCCTGCTCAAGACAGGTTGTCAAGCAAACACAGCCCAGCAGCTGTTGTATACGTGGGGTCCTTCTATGTGTAAGAGAGGCAGAGCACCTCAGGAAGGCGGTGACGTGTCCAGGCACGTGCACCCTAATCTGAGGGGATGAGCCCTCCACCATGGCTAATAATGGGGCTCCCCGGGGAGGGGAGTCCAGGGCTTGCTGTTTCTCTGTAGTGCTTGAGGCTTTTATAGTGGGGACGGTCTCCTGTCTTACGGTTATAATGAGAAATAAAAGCCCAAGTATGTAAAGAAGAAAATAAAAAAAAATCTTTCTGCTCAAATAGGTGAGGAAAATACCCCCAAAATGGAGGTGAAAATAAAATGAAGCCGTGTCCCTGTGAGAAGCTGGCTCTCTGGTGCCGCAGAGGCCAGACTGTCTGCCCTGGGCCCTGGCTTTGAGGGGGACACCCAGTGCCTAGGCGGAGGCCCGCCCGCAGGCATTTCCCTCTGCCTTGCTGTGTAGGAGCAGGAAGGAGACAGCTCTGGCTGCCTCGTTAGTCAGATGGGGAACCTGAGGCCCAGGAAGTGCCGTGGTGGCCCCGTGCCTTCTCCCATCTGCTCGAGTCGGCCCCAGTCCTTCCCCGCTCTTCCCTCTGACTCTAATTCTGTCCAGTGTGGTCCTCATGCTTACTCAAGGAGCTGCCAAAAAAGCCACTCAACTTCCCTAAGCCTTCGTGTCCTATCCGTGACACGAGGACGCCGACCTGTCCCCTCGGGATGGAGGGGGGAATGATGGCGAGCGTGGGATGAGGAGACACTCAGATAACACTACTGCTCCCGCTCACCTCTCCTGGCTACCCCACCCCTCCACCTGCCTCAGTTTCCCCCTCCCCCCAGCCAGCCTGGTGAGATGTAAAACTGAGCCCCGTGGCGGGGAGCCGTGGCCCTGGGCACCCCATTCCTGAACCGGGATTCTGAGCCCAGGCCTCCTCCATGCTCAGCTCAGAGTGCCATGGGAACATATGGGCCTAGACGTGGGATGAGGTCACGTGGTAGCTGTGAGGCTGTGGGCAAATCATTTTGCTTCTGCAAGTACATCTCCTCCATAAATGGGAAAAAGTGTTGTAATCTAGGGTTTGGGAGACTGTGTATGGCGCTGCACAGAGTGGGCCTCACTCATCCACACTCATGTCTCTTCTGCTCCGTTTCACCGCCTGTGGCCCCCATGGGTGGGTCTAGTCCTGCCCATCCCCACCCTCCCGTGAGCACAGTGCGACTCACCTGGGCACCAGGTGTTGAAGAGAAGGGTGAAGTGGCCCAGCATGTAGCTAGAGCCCTGGTAGCCGGTGGAAGCCTCCAGGTTGAGGCGGTAGAGGCCAATGGGGGCGTGGGCCGGGGCGCAGAGCTGTAGCAAGAGGACACGGTCCTGCTGGTCCACCACAGAGGCCGTCCAGGTGCCCCCCTCCACAGCGTCGGAGAGCGGGAAGCGGGCCTTGGTCCCAGCCTCCTCGCTGGGGGCTGGGCCTGCAGAAGGAAAAAGCAGGGACCATGAGCCAGGGGTGGGCAGGCAGGGAGGGAGGGAGCCGCGGGTCCTTGGGCCTGGATTCAAGGCCTAGCTCTGCCACTAACCATTGAGAGAACTGCAGCGAGAGATTTCATCTCCCTGAGCCTCGGTGTGCCCATCTGTAAAGTGGGGATCGAACCCCAACCCTGCAGGGTGGTTTTGTGGCAATGCATGGAAACCTGCAGGTCCTGGAGCAGGCCCATCCCTCCCGGGAGGGGGTCAGAGCGGCCGGGGGCAGGGTCTCCGTCACACTGCTCTGGGCTGGCATGACACTGGACATGCCCACCCCTCGCAGTTTGCCCACTGGGAGCATGGACAGGAATCAGGTGGGTGCTCCCCATGGACCCTCCTTTCCTGCCTGGCTCCTCCACCTGCCTGCGTCCTTCTTCCCGTTCAGAAAAAGAAGCCCAGGCTCTGAACAGGATGTGACCCTGGTCCTCTGCCCTCCCCACGGAGCCCGTCTGAAGCCCCCTTGCTATTGGACCCACAGACCTCTAAGTGTCTGTCTCCTCAGCTCCCCTCCAGCCTCTGGCCGCTGGACCTCCGTGGGCAGCTCTAGGAGTGCTCACAGCCGTCCCTCAATCCTAGGCCCCCTTGGAATGGGGAAACTGAGGCTGAGAAAGAAGGGGCTCCCCAGGCTGCCCCAGGGGCCTGTGGCAGAGCTAGCACCTGAACTCAAGTTTCTAGGCTCCGGGCTGCCCCCCACGGCACCTCTCGTTCCCAGAGGATGCTCCCCAGTGGGGGTCTCGAGGTTCAGGGAGGCAGGGAGCCTGCCTCAAACAGCTGCTTTTCCAGGTGGAGAGGGGCCCGACCCACGCTGGCAGGTCTGAGTCATGGAGGGCGAGGGCGGGCTGCTCACCCTTTCTGGACTTGGGTGGTGGAAAGGAGAAACAGAACCGTCTCCACTCGACTGGGCAGCTGCCCAGGAAGGTTTATTTTTAATCCTCCGCCCCCCTCTCACTGCCGTCCTGCCCACCCCTGCGGACAATGCAGGGAGGGGCGTGCTTCCTCAGGGGCTCCCTCCCAGTGCCCAGCACCCTGCCCCCATCTACACCCAGGCCCAAATATAATCATGAACTAACTGGCATGACACAGGCCTCCGGAGGCCTGTCTGGGTGCCAGGAGCCAGCTGTTAGCCTTTAAATGCTCCCTGTCTTCCAGAGCCAGCCTGAGGGAGGAGTCCGGTCGCTGGGGCCCAAATGCTGGTCAAGGCCCGGTTTCCCTACTCGGGCCCTGAGCCCTGTGCAACCCGAGCTAAGTCACCAGGCTTCTCTGTCTGCGGTTTTCTCATCAACGGAGAGAACAGGTTTAGACCACAGGCCTGGGAGGGTCTGATTCCAGGTCTGAATCTGGCTCTGTGACCACCTTAGACAGCTAGTCAGCTCTGTGCCTCAGTTTCCTCATCTGTATATAGGGCCAATTGCAGTACCTGGTCTCAAGGTCCGTGCGAAGCTTAAAGAGAGTGACACGTGGAAAGCCCATCACAGTGTGTCTGGCACGTAGTGAGTGACCAATAAATAAAAGTTATTGTACATTGTCACCACCATGTCCTAACATTGTGTGGAGCATTCAGTAAGCGAGTTCATGGAAGGCATTTAAAACAGTGACTAAGAAGTAGCAATTACTCAGTACATGTGAGCTGTCCTCCATATCATCAAAAGGGACCGTTATAAATCAGCCTTCTGAGGCCCAATCACCTTGTGCAGAGTGGAGTGAAATGGAAACTGTGGCCAAGCGGGGTAAAGCTGGGGTGCCCCTGTGGCCCAGTGTGCCTGGAACAGTCCCAGTTTATGCCTGTGGCCCTACTGTAATTATTAATGGTATCCCTTTCATTCCCAGAAATGTCCCTGTTTGGGAGATCAATAACCTGATTACCATAGTTACAGCCTGGGGCCGGTCTCATAGCCACCGTCACTGTTGACATACTAAAAGGTCAGGAAACACACTTCCCTTTCTCTTTGTCCCAGAACAGCCATGCGGTGGTGTGCACACGCACACCCCTTTCTCCAGGCGGCCCTAGAGTGTGGGAGGAGGACGAGCTGTCCCCGACTCACAGCTGCTCACGAAAGCTAGCTTTGAAAGTTCCTGGGCTGCAGTGCCACAAGGTACTCTTTGTGGGGCCAGAGACACTGCAAGGAACTCTCTGGGTCCAAATGACTCTGGTGACCGGAGGGGTCCTGGTCACTATCCCAGACCACGGTGGCAGGAGGCTAGGTGTGGTGGATGAGGGGAACTTTCCAGAGCAAAGCCTGCTATTAGCCTCATAAGGGTTCTTTTCACTCCTTCAGGCTGGCCTCATTGCCACCCCGCCCGCCCCACGCCCCGGCCCTCCCTTGGAGGGGAGCAGAACTTTAATCCTGAGACAAGGATGGCGTTTGTCTACAGTGGTCTGTGCCCTCTATAACAGAGCCTGTCGGATTTCAGACTGTCTGTGTTGGGTCAGGCCACACGCTCTGTTTACTGAGTGACCTTGGCCAGCTCTCTCCCCTCTCCGAGCCTCAGTTTCCCTGAAGAGGTAAGACAAGACGATCACACACTAGAACGTTCCAACATTCTAGGGTGCCCAGGCCTGGCCGGGGGCCGGGCATGGACACAAGCCCGGACTTTGGGGTGAGAGGCCTGGCTTCCTTCTATTGTCCCTAAGGCTTCCCAGGCCCAGAGAGGGTCTCAGTAGCTCAGACGAGGAAGCTAAGTGCAGCCAGAGATATCATGCCCTCCGTGGCTGCCCACCGGGACTGCGGAGATGACCAGGGCAGGTTGGCTACAGTTTGAGATAACTTAGTGAAGACTGGGGGACAGAGATTAGTTGCTGGGGTGGAAAGGCCAGTTGTCTTCACAACATTGAACTTGAAACCCTAAATACCTAACAGCAGGCTGCCTAGATAATTAAGGAGAAAAAAAGGGGACGCCTTGAAAATGAAAGAAGAAAAATGAAAGCAGGAAATCAGGGGCTGCCCAGGCTGGTAGCTCCACCATCCCATTCACAGAGGAAGAAACTAAGGTCCATTTCACTGAGAGGTGCTTCCTGTTAGTCACAATCATGAAAAACTTCAACTCTAGGGTCGGCTTTGAATTCTATTTTGCCCCTGCTCACTGGGTGACTTAAGCAAGTAACTTGACCTTTCTGAGCCTTAGTGTTCCCATCTGTAAAATGGGAACTCCTTAGGCTTCCAAGATGGGCACATTTAGAATGAGCACACAAACAGTAGGTGCTCCATAGATGAGATTTTCATCATTTTACGCCTGACTCTTCTCAAAGCACCACTGTCCTATACTCTGAACTGCCCCTTTACGGAAGGGGAACTGAGGCTGGGAAGATCAGATACTAGCTGGAGGTCCCTCCATTTAAAGGGGCCCCCTGGGTGCTGGCTGTGTGTGGGTGTGGGTTCCCTTAGGCAGTGGGTGTGTCCCTTCCCGGAGGAAGGGGGAAGGAGGGAGGAAAGGGATGAAGGGACATCCCTGCCAGTCTGCGAGCACCAGATAAGCCTTATCAAACGGCTTCCCAGGTAAATGCAGACCCCGGCCAGGTGCTGCAGGTCCTGTTTGCTGCTCCAGCTGCCCTCAGGGACCTCAGATCAAGCTGGCCTTTTCACCCTTGGGCTGGAGTTCCAGCCAATTGGCCTTTCACTGAACTCAAGGGAGTGGTTCCCACCAGAAACCAAAGCAAGTGATTTGGCATTCAAGGCCACTTTCCCAGGATTGGGAACTGCGCATCTGGAGACAGGGTGGCTGGGGCTTCAATGTCCCTTTGCCCATCGCTGGAGCCCCTGGAGCAAGATCAGCAACAGCTGCTAATGTCTATAGGGCACCCCCCTAAGTCTGGCCCTTCTTACTTCACCATGACTGCTTTTCACATGATAAAACTAAGGCTCAGAGAGGCTAAGTAACTTGCCTCAGGTCACAGAGCAGGTAGGTAGCCCAGTCTGCACCAGAACCCAGGGTGTTCATGCAGCCCCGGAGCCAGAGGCAGCCTCCCAAGGGCTGGAGTGAGCTGGGTTCTCTCCAACATCCAGACCTGATCTGGGCTTGATCCCAGAGGCCATGGATTTTGGGAAGCAGCTAGCGATAAAAGTTGGAAAGTTGTTTTGATGTGGGAATGAACACACAAGATCTTGACCCCAACCCTAATGACAACAGGTTTTTAATCCAGGTGTCCAAGAGAAAAGACTTATTTAACAAAGCTGGGTGACATCTCTCAACTTTCCAGACATCAGTGCCCTCGTCCCTGAAACGGGACTGGTGACCACTGGGAGGTTTCCAGGGGGCAAAGAGAAATGGACCACCCACTTCCATCATCTCTAAGGGAACAATGAAATCAGAGAACAGGACAAGCTCAGGGTGGAGGGGTGTGTACTTACCAGTCACAACACTGAAGGTGAGGCTGTCCACGCCAGCCTCATAGTTTCTGCCCTCAAAGTACAGCGTGAGCCGAAAGGGCTGGCCCCGCCGCACCACCAGCCTCTCCCGGCACAGGTCAGCCGTGTGGTGGTCACGGCCGTTGGCTTCCAGCTCCAGGTCCCATCTCTCCACAAGCAGATCTACAGAGACAGGGAAGGGCGTGAGCCTGGGTGGCCTCCCTCAGCCGCTGTGACTCCCAGCACGCACCTTGGCTTAGCGCAGTGCCGGGTGAATAATAAATGATTAGTACACGCGAGCTACACTGCTGTGACTGGTGGTGGTGATGGAGGTGGTGGTGGGGGTTCTTTTGATTAAAGCAGGGGTGGTATTTAGTACAATTACCCAGGTATTGCCTTTCAGTTTCAATTTCCCATTGATGGGAAATACAGAGGAACCGAGCCAAGGACCATGGTAAACAAAGAACCAACACAATCAACACTTACACTCAGCAAACTAAACTGCAAGAAAAAAAAATGGGAAAGAAAGTTGAAGGGAGAATCTGTAGATGAAGAGGAATTTAAAGGACATTCTAACCCCTTGTGCTGCGTGAGTCTTACTTAGATGAGAAAAAAACCTATTGAAAAACATTTATTACATACATGAGACCACTGGAAATTTAAATACCGAGGCAGTAATGGTAATACTGAGGAATTTTTGTTATTTGTTTATGTCTAAAGAAGAATCTATAGAGACATATACTGAGATATGTACGATGAAGTAATAGTGCCTCCAAATACGTAATGGGGAGGGCGTCATAGGGGGGTGAGGAGGTTAGTGCTGGTGGAGACTGATGAGAATATACACATTTATTACACCATTCTCTCTACTTTATGTATGTGCAGTATTCTCCATTAAAAAAGATGTTGAAAATGGCAGGGATTCTGGAGTCTTCCGGACCTAGGTTTCAGTTCTGCTGTCCCGCTGTGTGACCCTAGACGGGTGTCTTTCCCTCTCTGTGCCTCCTTTGCTGAAGCCTCAAGGACTGCCGTGAGTTCGAGCTGAGGATGTGGGGTCACTCTTTCCCCAGGGTCTAACCCAGGGCAGGAGCTTCATATGTGAAAGTTCTACTTATATTTTCAGAGGGCGCTGAAGACAAGGGCAGGGGTCAGGGTGATCAGGTGGGTAGGAGTCTCAGGCAAACACAAACCTCATAAACCTAGGCAAGCTCAAGGGCAAGATTGGGGACGTGGCCAAGGCAGACTCTCAGAGTTGTGGGGCCCTTGGGGACTATGTGGGCCAACTGAGGCCCAAGGGTAGGGATCGCCCAAAGTCACTCTGTAAGTCAATCCTGCCACTGGGCCATTGATTCAAGTCGCCTGCCTCCTGCCACGGAATGTCCCAATGGTGAGGGGCACAGTGCCCAGCGGCTACAGAGAGAGATACCACGGGGCCCAGGTTCCACGGCAAATGGCCGCTTTGGGAAGCAAAGCCAGGGTGGTAGACTCCGGAGCCTGCACTAGTAACCACGTCACTCACAGCTCAGGGTTTGTTCCCATCCTCCCTGCTCCTCCCTTCCTCTCTCCCATGAAGTCTTGTGTTATTCTCCAGCTGGGGAGGGGCATCCAGAAGCTGACCACTAGCAATCACAGCAGGAGGGACGTCCACAAGGAAGAAAGAACTTCGGTGGCTGCTTAAGCAGGAAAGAGAACCCTGCTGTGTCCCTGGGAGACCTCAGATAGATGGGCAATCCCTGCTCTCAGGCTATTGTCCGAAGAAGGCTCTCTGAAAGTCGTGCCCGGCTCCAAAGGTGCAGGAACACTACTAGGCTCTGGATCATGGGATGTCTGCACTGAGTAAGGACCCGAGGTCTTCCCATCAGGGGCACTCCTGTAGGAAGTGGCCCCTCTGGCAATGGGGCAGGAGGCTCATCACAACAGGCGTCTCCAAGCTCTCGGTCCCACGGAGCCCCACCATTGGGGACAGCGATAAGAAGCTGCACTAGGGACAAGTGGCCACCTTGGTGGCACATCCCAGCCAGCCCTGAGTTGGTTTCTGATCCCACACATTAGGAACTGGGTCTCAGAGAGAGTCAAAGGTGGCCTGAGATGACAGCGCAGGTCAGGCAGGTGCATAGTTCCTCCCACTCATCCCTGCTCTGGATGTCCCATGTCCCTCTCCACCTTCCTTCTCCCCACAGCTCCTTCTTGGGGACTGGGGGACTGCAGGGGTGCAGAGGTCATTTGCAAATGGCCTTGACCCAAGAGCCAGCCGGGATGCTGGGTCCAGGAGCATCACTGCAGGGACATCCTTCATTGTAGAAATTCACTCCCCTAGGATGGTGGCGCTGCCTGTGTGTGTCGGGGGTGGGTGGGGATGGCAGGTAGAGAAATAATCGAGCCCCTTCTCCACTCCTCCTCATCCTCACAGATGTGCCAAGGGCTGGCACCAGCACCCATGTTTTATAGAAGGGGAAACTGAAACTCAACAAGTGGCCAAGGACTAGGGTTGCAGAGCTTGAGAGCCGGAAGGGGCCTGACAGAACATGCCTGCTCTCAGCCACAACCCCACTGGATGCTGGAAGCTTCTCTCTGGCCCCTGGGTCCAAGTAGTGAGCCAGGTTTGGCATGGCACTACCAGGGGCAGAGTGCACACCTCACAGCTGGCTAAGTGTTCTGAGGCCAGGCCAGCCACCCCTGCACAGCTTATGGCACGTGACACACAGCAGGGACCCAGCCCGATTAACTAAGGACACCAGCAATGGACCCGCTGGCACAGTACTTTACAGTTTACAACACACCTTTATGTCCATTGCCTCATCTGACCCAGGGAGGCAGGGGTTAATGATTCTGTCCTGGGGATGGGGAAACCGAGGCCCCAAGCCAGCGAGGACTCACATTGCTCTCCAAGATGGAGCCCCAGCCTGTCCTGACCCCCACTGCATGGCATACCATGGCAACCACGGAGGGACAGCGAGGCACAGGGGCCCCTGAGTGGCGGCAGCTCTGACCCTGATACTCACCCTCAGCCATGATCTGATGGTGGCGCTGTCTCCTCAAACTGGTGACGGGACTGGTGGTAGGACCTCCAAATGCAGACCACAGGCAGCTGGAAATGTGGAGGAGGCTGAGTGCAAGGAACTTATAGCCCGCTTTGGGGCGGGCCCGGGGCGGGGAGGGCGGGGTGGGGCGGGGCGAAGGCGGGGACCTGGTGAGGCCGCTATTGCCCAGTTTGAGCCCATACTCTGGGCGGGCTGGCTGGCTGGGGCAGGAACTCTAAGGAGGGAGGGAAGGAGTGGTGGTCAGGCAAGGGCTCCCCCTGGGGGAGCCGACTGAGCGCAGAGCTGGGACAGCAAGGACAGGGACACATGATTAGATCAGGACACACTGACGCACCTCGATCCACAGTGTCAGACCTTGGGACACAGAGATACCTGGACAGAAAAATACATGCAGATACAAACATACAGTCAGAGACAGACAGATGTGACTACACAGACAGACACACTCCCACAGGTACACAGACAAACCTGGACATACAGAGACATGGAAACAAAATCCGACGAGGGCGCCCACAGACACGCAGAGATGCGGACACTCGGAGATAGCGCGCATGCGCACACACCCATGCCGCCATGCAGACGTGCCTACAAAGACAGGCACACCACACCTCTTCCTGGAGCTAATCCAGATCATCTGCCCATCTCATCCATCCCTCAGTCCATCTATGATCTCTCTATCCGTGCACCCATTTATCTATCTATCTATCTATCTATCTATCTACCCACCTACCCACTCATCCACTCACCCCTTCCATTACTCACCCTCCCTGCTCCCCATCTTGCCTCCCTTCCCCTTTCCCTCTCTTCCTTGCAGACCCATGTGTGCCAGTCAGGAACAAAGCCAACTTTCCAGGGACTTAACCTCTGACCCCTCCCTCCTACCATCCTGGCAGCATGGTCCGCCAGATGCCTATGCTTCTTCCCTACTGTTTCGTCACCAAAGGAGTAATGTATAAGACCTGATGAGTCTTAGAAGAAGTTTATTCGTGCATCTGCACACAGACGGGCTGGGACCCTAGCAGCTTCAGCAGCGAGGGGAGGAGAAGCCTCATCCTATATAGGACTGACTCTGGCTGTATTTCTTGCCCCCCAGGGTGGGGGACTTCTGTTACTTGTAGTGGTGAAACCATGGAGCATGTAGTGACTAATGACCAAGCAACGAAATGTCTAGATAAGTGAAAATGGTATGTGTGTGTGTGTGTGGGGCATAACTAACTGGCAGGATGTCCGACGGTCAGGCCAGGTTAGATATTAATCAGGATTGCTCAGGTGGAGAGTTACGGGAACTGCCCTCTGCTGGGTCACATCAAGTTCCACCTGGCTAGCTGAGGCTTTTGTTAGGGGGTCCTGGACATGACCCTAACACCCACCATGAGTCCTGAGCAAGGAGGGTCCCCAGTGAGACAGGGGCCTGCAGGCCTCCCCCAGCCCCTTTTATGGAATAAGTTCCATAGATATTGATGGGCGTGGGCTCCAGAACTGGCCCCGGTTTCCATTCCTGGGTGACACAGTGCAGGGAACAGACCTGGCGAGAGCTCAGAGGAAGGAGCAGGGCGATGAACACAGTCAGGAAGCCTGGGTTTGAATTCCCACTCTGACGCTGATCAGCTGTGTGGCCACAGGCAGGTATTTGAGTTCTCCAGGCCTCAGTTTCCCGCTCTGCCAAATGGGGGAAAGAATTTGTTCCTTACAGGTGTGGGGTAAGAATCAATCAAAATGACTGAGGCTAGGGCCTGACCTCTAGTGGTGCAGTGGATAAAGCGTCAACGTGGAAGGAATGCTGAGGTCACAGGTTTGAAATCCTGCACTTGTCTGGTCAAGACACATATGGAAGTTGATGCTTCTTGCTCCTCCCCCCTTTCTGTCTGTCTGTCTGTCTCTCTCTCTCTCTCTCATCTAAACAATGAATAAATAAGTAAATAAAAATAAAAAAAATTTAAAAAATGACTGAGGCTGGGCACCTAGTATAGAGTGAGCACTTGGTAACTGGGGGTCCTTGAGTTTTGGAGCAAAAAATGCCAAGTGTCCCAGAATGTGGCCCCAAGGGACAAGGAACTCAAGGAGAAACAGGAGGCCTGGGGACCGTGAGGCTTTGCAGACTGTATGGTCCCCAAGGGTCAGCCCAGCCCTAAATGAAAGGATGGATTTTGCATTTGTTCATTATTTCCTTTGAAAATTACATGTTCTCCTGCACCAGGTGCTGATTTTCCTTTAACACGCCCCCTCCCCGGAGCTCCCTGGGGACAGGAATACAGTCAGCAGGTTGTTTCTGGTGCAGGCGTGGGGCTTGACACGGAGCCCCGGCCTGTCCCCGACTCAGCCGCTGCCTTCTCTTCCTTCCTCCCCCTTTCCTAGAACCATGACAACCTGAGTGATGCTGTGTCTTGAGCAACCCCAGGACAGGACCAGCCGGGGTCAGGACTGGCTTCTGAGAAGTGGCAGGCGGAAGGCAGAGCCCAGGCCAGGCCCAAAGACCTGGATTTCAGGCTTGGGGACCCGGGGACCCTTGTCCCACTCTGTGTAAAGGAAGAGGGTACAATGGTTAGAGCAGGCAGTACTTGAGGTCATTCTTGGATGTGTGACCCTGGGCAAATTATGAGACCTCTCTGAGCCTCAGTTTCCTCCACTATAAAGTGGGTATAATAAGATTCCTCGCCTCTGGGACTGAGAGATAATATCTGTTTTCAATGCTGAGCACATGATAAGTGCTCAATAAATGGTACCTAACACTTTCTAACAAGGATGTTAAATGTCAAGACTCCCTGCAAAAGGGAGGCTTCTATGTGTAGGTGAAGCAGGTTGCAAAAAATGTAGAATATTTGAGGAGTGCTCGGGAGAACTCTCTGCCTCCCAAATAAGGCTTCTACCCAAGGACAGGGAGGCCTGGATCCTGTCATTAGAGATATCAGTCCTTCACTTTTGTAAGGATTTCCAGGCCTCAAGGTAGAGACAAAGGTGAAATTTTTTTAGGTTACCCCATTACCAAGCAGATGTCCCATTGAAATCTCACAGTGTAATCTTTGTCATTTGTTAAATAAGGGAACGGGGCTCAGAGGGGGTAAAGTGACTGGCCCAAGGTCACGCAGTCGGGAAGTGGGGCATAGAGTCTAGCCTTGGTTTAAAAGCTTGCACGGACTCTTCCACGCTTCAGGGGTCAGTCTACACTCTGCCATACACACCCCTTCACCCCCCAGAGGTGGCCGTTTCAGAGGCCTGCGTCAAGGTCCTCCAGCCCTTGGCAAGGGAGGCTCCAGGGACAGCAATCTATGTTTCTGACCCACGGTGTCTGGTTCCAGTGGACATTCCATAAATGTTTGTGACATGAAGGAGAGAGGGAGGAAGATGAGTCGGAGAGAGCTGAAGGGAGAATAGAAGGAAGGGAAGGAAAAATGATTAAGGTTCAGAGAGGTTGGAGAAACTGCCTGAGGTCACACAGCATAATTGGGCTCCCAGGCCCTGGCTCAGCTGAGCAGTTCCCCAAGGATGAGGGGCCTGTAGGCTAGAGATGGCTCCGGACAGCTGAGCTGAGGGGAAGAGAGGCCAGAACGTCAGTGGGTGGGACTGTGATAGGGCATCTGAAGATTTTCTACCCACTGGTGACTAACGGCCGATGAGCAGTGTCTGGCATGAGCGTGTCCGAGGGAAGGACCAGGCTTCCCTGAGGTAGGATGGACTGAGGTAGGCGTGAGAACAGGGGAGTGGAGAGAAGGTCAGGAAGTAGGTGTGACTTTGCACGTCTCTTGAGAGGGAGTGTGGCTGGTGGCCTGTCAGAAGCAGGATCTATGACCTCCAGGTTGTGGGGAGCAGAGAACGGTGCCCTTGATCAGGGTGGCCCTCCCAGTGTGTCCATTCTGCAGGTGGAAAAACTGACTTGCTCATGGTGTCCTCAGCTCCATCGTCAGAAATACATCTCCCTCCTCAGTGTTTCTGTCCCCTGCGCAGGCTCTCAGCTGCCACTCTGCACTGAAGCTCGATAAACTGTGAGCTCTGCAGTTCACCCCACTGAGGCGTCAGTTTCTTTTTTTGCAGAAGCCCAATCACAGCCCAGGCTGGTGGAAAGAGGAGGAGCCTTTGGACACATGGTCCGAGCTTGCCCATCCCCTACTGAGACCCTGCAGGGGAAAGTTAGGGCTCCTGGGCGTGGCTTCCGAGGTGCTGCAGGTCTGGCCCAACTCACCCTCCTATCGCACCTCCCACGTTTGTCCCCTGTGGTCTGCAGACACTCTCCTAGCCCCTAAATGCAGGCTGCAATTTTATCCACCTTCAGGAGTTTCCTAAGCTGTGGTCCCTACCTGGAATGTCCACCCCTCTTCACCCAGCAGAATTTCACTGGGGCTTTAAGCCCCACCCAAAAGGCACCTCCTCCCGGAGCCCACTTAGGGCAAGCACCATGGGACACTGTCAAAATCTGCTTGTCTGAGAACCAGGGTGTGTGCTTCAGCGGCTGCTCAATAAATGTTTGTTGAGTGAATAATAGAAAAAGAGAGAGGAGAGAGAGGTCCAATCCTGGGCCAACCTCTGGGGATTAGTCCGGCTCAGAGCCTTGGCTATCAATTTGTGGTGCCATTTGCCTGGGGCAGGACCAGGAGCCGAGGTGTGGCGCTGGGGCCTCTCACAAGCCTGTTTCCTCCATCAACAAGGTCTGAGGCCGGCTTACTCTCCAGTCACACCTTTGACAACCCCAGGAGTAGGAAGACCCTCTGCTGAGCCTCAGAGACCTGGGCAAACAGTTTTCTCTAGGCCGCTCAGCAAGTCAGGGCAGAGCTGGGTGCTCCAAACTCTCTAGAAAAGTAAATACTGGCCCTATATATATGGCTGTCCTCCATTTCTAAATGTAGAAGGCTGCTCTTATTTAATTTGCAAATGGGAATTGCATCGTACCGGGCAGTGGGATGGAACACGAGGCTTGTGTGGTGTCCTCGGCGGTGAGCTGGTGGTGTATGGGCTGCCACAGAGTCCAATGGCTCGAGGTTCCAACTCTGGACCCCTCTTATTGGCTGTGTGGACTCAAAGTCTCCGAAAGGAAGCTCCTTGCAAAGAGAATAAGTTGATTCCATTATTGTTGTCACTATTAAGTGCTTCCATTTCTTTTTTTATTTTTTTGTATTTTTCTGAATTTGGAAATGGGGAGGCAGTCAGACAAACTCCCGCACGCGCCCGACTGGGATCCGACCGGGCACACCAGGGAGCGATGCTCTGCCCATCTGGGGCGTTGCTCTGCCACAATGAGAGCCATTCTAGCACCTGAGGCAGAGGCCACAGAGCCATCCTCAGCGCCCGGGCAAACTTGCTCCAATGGAGCCTCGGCTATAGGAGGGGAAGAGAGAGACAGAGAGGAAGGAGGGGGTGGGGTGGGGTGGGGTGGAGAAGCAGATGGGCGCTTCTCCTGTGTGCCCTGGCCGGGAATCGAACCCGGGACTCCCGCATGCTAGGCCGACGCTCTACCACTGAGCCAATCGGCCAGGGCCAAGTGCTTCCATTTCTTAAGTGTCCAGACTTAACTCCCCAGGGAATGGGTAGTTTAGGATTTTTGGAGAGCAGAGTTCTGACTGTTTCAGGCAGTGAAATCTGCTTTACTCATAGAAAAAGCTGCTTCAGACCCTTACTCACAACCAATTGTTACTAACTTGACGTACAATATTAATCAAGATGTAACATCCTAACCTCTCGAGAGACGGCAGACACTGTTGCCTCCATTCTTGTTGAAAACATCATCCCGCGGTTTGGACTGCCGGCTACCATCCAGTCAGACAACAGCCCGGCCTTCACTGCCCAAGTAATCCAGCAGGTTGCCACCTCTCTTAACATTACCCGGAGACTCCACATACCCTATCACCCTCAATCGTTGGGTAAGGTGGAGAGGGCCCATGGCATCCTGAAGAGTCAGCTAAATAAACTTTACATTGAGACCAGACTCTCCTGGCCAAACCTCCTCCCCCTGGCACTCACCAGAATCAGAGCAACTTCTCCCGCCCGGGGGTGGGGGGTGGAGGGGGAGGGGTGGTGATTTATAGCATTGGTAGGATGGTGGTGGGTTAATATGTCCTGGTGAAATTTCATTGGTTGACAGATTTTTTCAAAATGCTCCTGGGCCGTTTCTTTTGGCGGTCATGGGTGTGGGTAATTTCAGCCAAAAGTCCCTGGACCCGGTTCCTCCTGTGACCTCCCCCCATTGCCACCGACCTCACAGTCACCACTATCACACTTCTAACATCAGAGATGAGTTTGGCCTGGCGTTCAACGTCAGATAAGTAAAACCATTCATTGTGTACCTGTGTCTGGCATCTTTTGCTTAATGTGTTTGTGAGATTCAAGTAATTGTTGCACTTTTATTAAACTATGTGCTTTCCCCTTCTGATATTTCTCCTTCTGATACTGTTACTTCGAATGATTATACCTGTACCGCAATGTAAACATCCATCCTGCTCCTGTCTGACTTTTGGGCCTTGTTCACCTCTGGGGCACTATGGAAAAACGCTGCTATGAACATTCTTGCACATGTCACCGGGGGACCCACCGACGGGGCATTTCTGTTGGGTGAACATCCACCAGAAGAATTTGCTGCCTCGTGGGAATCAATGAATGTTCTGCCTTGGGAGATACTAAGGATGGTTTTCCACGTCCGCTCCTCTCTCCACCGCACAGGAACGTCTTCTTGTCTTGTGTCCTCAGTGTACTGTCAGTGTGTGTGTGTGTGTGTGTGTGTGTGTGTGTTTGTTGGGGGTGGAGGGGGCTTCTCAGTTTACCCGATCTGGTGAGCAGCCATGTTAGAACACCATGGTTTTTATTTTCCTTTGGGGGCACCATCTTTAAGAAAAAGAATATAAAATTGTGACTATGCAATCGGGTCCGAATCGCTGGAGATCCTCACACTTCGGATTCCTTTCTGCTGAGGTTTCTCAGAAACGCTTCCGTGGAAATGCTTGGCGATGGCAACCTGGCTCTCCCTGCTGGGAACAGTCAGCAGCTGGCTCTGTGCACAGGGGCCCCTGTGAGGAGGGGCCCGGATCCTCAGCTTCCTAGGAAACACCCCTGCCTGGTCCTTACCACCTCTGGCCCCATCCCCCGCCCTTCCCTGGCCGGACTCGCCGTCCTTAGGCGCTCCCACATCAGCTTGCTGAAGGGGCTCCTTCGCTGACTTCCTTGTCCAAGCAGACCCTCCAAGTTCATAAGTCCACGTCGGGGGACAGTCAACCACAGAGCAGGAGGCTCGGGGCAAATGCTGTGGGCCCTGCCCGCCGGCTTGGTGTCCTGGCTCCACTATTTCTAGCTGTGGGACCTGGGAGCTGTCATGGAGCCTCTCTGGGCCTCAGTTTCCTCACCGAGGGTGCGGAGAAGGGAATGCCAGCTCCGGCCTCAGCACGAGGTGAGGGCCCAGCAAGGTAAGGCAGGTGAGGCGTCCAGAGGATGCCGGGCGCCCTGGCTCTCAGGACGGTCGTGTTGGCCGCACTGTCCGGCGCCCCAGGCCCTCCTGGCACATCTCCCTTCACACCGGCGACCTCCTGTCTCCATATATTTGCCTATTCTGGACATTTCGTATGAATGGAGGTATACAAGATGTGGTCTTTGGTGACTGGCTTCTCTCCCGGAGTATGATGTTTCCAGGTTCATCCATGTTGTAGCATGTGTTGGTACTTCACTCACTTTCATTGCTGGATAATATTTCATGTATAGATATAACTACATTTTATTTAAACATTCATCAGTTGATGGACTTTGGGGTTGTTTCCACTTTTTGGCTGTTATGAGCAATGCTGCTATGAACATTCATGTACAAGTTTTTTGCGTGGTCACACGGTCTCCCTTCTCCTGGGTGTTATCGTTGTCAGACCGGTGGCTGAGGCCAGGCTGGTTCACATTGGATTCGGGCGGACGGCAGAGGAACTGTGGAGCCAGAAAGCTTAGGGATAGGGAACACTGCCCCTCAAGGTGGCGGTGGCTGAGGGAGTCAGGGAACCGCACCCCCGTGGTGGGGTGCGGGGAGGCGATCAGGGACAATTGCTACAGAGGGAGAGAGAAAACACCCCTAGCTTTCCTTTTTTATTTTTATTTATTTTTACAGAGTCAGAGAGAGAAACAGATAGGGACAGACAGAAATGGAGAGAGATGAGATGCAGTCATCAGTTTTTCATTGCAACAATTCAGTTCAGGGGTCCCCAAACTACGGCCCGCGGGCCACATACGGCCCCCTAAGGCCATTTATCCGGCCCCTGCCGCACTTCTGGAAGGGGCACCTCTTTCATTGCTGGTCAGTGAGAGGAGCATAGTTCCCATTTAAATACTGGTATTTGTTCCCGTTTTGTTTTTTTTATGTGCAGTGTGCATAGGGATTTGTTCATAGTTTTTTTAATAGTCTGGCCCTCCAATGGTGTGAGGGACAGTGAACTGACCCCCTGTGTAAAAAGTTTGGGGACCCCTGCTTTAGTTGTTCATTGATTGCTTTCTCATATGTGCCTTGACCATGGGGCTACAGCAGATGAAGTAACCCCTTGCTTGAGCCGGCGACCTTGGGTCCAAGCTGGTAAGCTTTTTGCTCAAACCAGATGAGCCCGCACTCAAGCTGGTGACCTCGGGGTCTCGAAACAGGGTCCTCCACATCCCAGTCAGACGCTCTATCCACTGCGCCACCGCCTCGTCAGGCACCCCTAGCTTTTCCTAGAGACACACTCGTGTCTTTCTTTCACGTGCTCACACACTAATCATGCAAAGTGCTTGCAGCCAGGAAACCAGTGAGTAAGCCTAACACAGCTGTGTATCCTTAAGAGTGGAATTGCTGGGTCACGTGATAACTATGTTAAGGAGCTCAGCCTTCCAGCTCTGGCTTTCCCAGACCTCTGCAGTACTGACGCTGACAGGGAAACACTTGCTATTTCCATTGTCCAGGGTCTGAGGACCAAGTCCTTCCTTCCGCTTTTTAGGCCTTTCTGTGGGACGCCATGATTGAGAGCCAACTGGATTCTAATTCCTGCTCTGCCATCAACTTGCTGGGTGACGTCGAGTGAGCCGTGCAACGTCTCTGAACTTCGGGTTCCCCTTTGGAAAGCGGGACGATCATCCCTACGGCCTGTTCTGAGGATCAGCTGAGAGCACGAAACCCAGCTTTACGTTCATCCGTTCAGCATATTCACTGCTGACCGCTGCGCCGCGCACTGTTCACAGCCAGTGAGACCCGAGTCTGTTACAGCCTTGTGTTTACATGCGCAGCGTCCTGTTTAGACCTCGCCCATCCCTGGAGGCCTAACCCCACTGGTGTCCAGTCTCCAGAAGGAGAAATGGAGAGAAATCTGGAGCTGAGTCCCCCTTCTTTGTCGCCCCTTTGGACTTAATTTTAGAAGCTTTGGGTACAGAATTTTTTGTAAATTTTATTGAAGTAGAATATTCATACATAAGATGACATATATATATATATATATATACACATACATGTGTGTGTCTCTCTCTCTCTCTCTCTCTATATATATATATATATTTTTTTTTTTTTCTGCACATTTTTATAGGCTGAATGTGCCAGTCTACCCAGCATCCAGAGGAAGAAAATTAAAACTATTCTAGTCTGATCTTTCCTGCCCGCCTGGGAAAACAGTCCTGACGTCTGACACACAGATGAGATATGCCTGTTCGTGAACTTCGTGTGAGTAGCACCGTGTTGACAACAGTCTTTTTGTGTCTGCTCCCTTAGCTTAACTTTGGGTCTATGAGATGCATCGTGTTGCTTGTCTTTATAGATCCTGTGTTCTCAAGGCTGGGCACACCACTTTTAAGGGGGTTTCTTTTTTTTCCATTGCTTCTGCTTTTAATGGGACCCTTTGGACTTCGGCTCCTGAAACAGAACATGGTTTCCCCGGTGTGCGTTTTGGTGTCTGTCCCCAGGCCTATGGCGGAGGGCACCGGGGAGGCCAGGAGAGTGAGCTGACCCAGCTTGGCCTCACGGTGCACGTGCTTCCCTGCCTGGCCCTCCCCCTCCCCCCTCAGCTCCTCCTCCTTAGATCCTATCAACATTCTGTTCTTCTGGGCTTGGCTGGAGGCCGAGGGATGAGCTGGCCGGCATCCTAGGCAAGCAAGAGCAGCTGCAGCGCAGAGGAACCTGAAGGGTGGGGAGCTGGCCCCAATCAAACCTCCCCACTCCACGGCGGTCGTCAGGGCTTGTGTGGAGGCCTCTGCCCCGTGCATCCTGGGACAGATTGGGTGGAAATCGGGCCTCCTCTGGGCTAGGCTGTGCTCTGATGCAGGCAGGCAGGCAGGCAGCCTGGATTCAAGTCCCAGCTCTGCAGTGATCCCTGTAAAATGAGGGAAACAAGCTGAGAAGGTTGAGGAGTAAATAACAAAGCACGTAAAGGTTTCTGACCTGGAGTGAAGTCGGCTATGAGGGTTGCAGGGTGCCAGGAGCAGCTCAGTATTTTATATGCACTGTTTTCACTGAACTTACACGTTGGTCCTGAGAGTAGACATTGTATCATCTGTTGGGAAAACACCTGTGTTAGGCTTGCTGGCTGGTTTCCAGACTGCAAGCAGGTTGCAGGATCAGTGTGTGGGCACGTGACACAAAGCCACCTGGTGTCTCTGTGAAAAGCAACGGGTGCTTTCCCTCCGTGGCAGTTCTCCCAGATCGCTCCCCCACCACTGCGAGGTGTGGATCCCTGATTCCCTTAGCCGCCACCAGTCACCGTGACCCCAGGGGCGGTGTTCCTGATCCCAGCCCTCCCCTGTGGAAAGCGTTTTGCTTTTGTTTATTTGCTCATCCGACTCTGTGAGCCTCTGATAAATGGAGATGGCCCAGTGCTTTCTGGTTCCACTGTTCCTCTACCATCTGCCCGAATCCACTGTGAATCTGCCTGACCGTGGCCACAAGCATTACATCATCCTCACTCAACAGATAAGGATGTGGAGGCACAGAGAGGTTGAGAAACAGCCTGAAGCCACACTGTGAATCCGTGGCAGAGCCAGGCTTTGATCCTGTGTCAGTGTGATTCCATAGCCCGGGCCACTAGTGGGCGGTCCAGCTTTCATGGTGGGCCAATCGCAGCGCTGTTTGGTTGCACGGTAGGGACCAAGTTGACCAGCACTGCAAAAGTGGGCGGTTTTTATAAAAAGTTTGAAGACCCCTGCCAGTATTTATATAGAACATACATCCATCGGCTCATTTTGTGATGCTTTTCTGTGCAAAGCAGCAAGTTCTAAGTGCATCAGCGTGACTGTCCCCAGGGCCCCCTCAGGGCTTTGGGGGGCCCTGGAGGCTTTGACTGCACTCCAGTCAGGGAGTGCTCCCTTCCTCCCTCACCCAGCCTCAGGGAAGCCAGGTCCCCGGAGAGTGTGGGTGATGAAGTCCGAGATGACAACCCGCGGGCTCCCCGCGCTGTCTTTCAGAGCCCTGGTCCTGCAAAGAGGGGGCGGCCGAGCGGCTGCATCAGCAGCTGAGGCTCTTGCGAAGCCCAGGCATTGCAGGGGGAAGGCTCATGGGTAGGACAGGGGCCTCCGGACTCTTTTCCCATAGAATTTGGGTCTGACGGGAGGTGCCTGGAATAGGTGTGGGACCTGGGTAGGGCTGGGAGCAGAACGGTGGTCCTGGTCATGGTTCCACTCATAGAAACGCCCTGTGCAGGTGGCCTAAGGCTCTGTGCAGCTCAGGGTAGGACTTGCTGTCATTGGCAAGGCTGGGTCAGGGCATCGGAGTACAGAGCTCAGAGGGCCTTGGACATCAGTTGGTTTAGCCATGCCACTGACCGGTGGGGACGCCTGTCCCAGGGAGGAGAAGCCAGCAGCTGGCTGGGTTTGGATTGACCCTCTCTAATCCTTTCCCACTTTTTTCTTTTTCTTTTTTCTGAAGCTGGAAACGGGGAGGCAGTCAGACAGACTCCCGCATGCGCCCTACCGGGATCCACCTGGCACGCCCACCTGGGGGCGATGCTCTGCCCCTCAGGGGCGTTGCTCTGTCGTGACCAGAGCCACTCTAGCACCTGGGGCGGAGGCCAAGGAACCATCCCCAGCGCCCGGGCCATCTTTTGCTCCAATGGAGCCTCGGCTGCGGAAGGGGAAGAAAGAGAGAGACAAAGAGGAAGGAGAGGAGGAGGGGTGGAGAAGTAGATGGGCGCCTCTCCTGTGTGCCGTGGCCGGGAATCGAACCCGGGACTCCCACACGCCAGGCCGACGCTCTACCACTGAGCCAACCGGCCAGGGCTCCTTTCCCACTTTCTCATCCCAATGGGCTCCTCTTGGATCAGGTCCCCAATGGCCCCACCTGGCATTCTCAGGTCAGGGCTGGTGTCACAGACCAAGCACCGGACTCGGAGTCAGAGGCCTGGGCTCCGTTCCCATGCCTTCACAGTGCCCAAGCTTTCGAATAGCCACAGGCCCTCCCATGCAGAACGGGCCACCCCTCTGTCTGAGGCTCAGTCTCCTCACTGAGAAAGCAGCTCCCACTCTGCAATTTCCTGTGGCAATTATATGGGTTGGCAGCTGTGTGAGCACCAGCAAGGAGAGGAAGCACCTGATGCATAGTAGGTGCTTCACATTAGTGAGGAGGGTGGGACTGTGGGCCAGAGCTGCTGGGATGTGGGAGGAGCTTAAGCCTAGCCTATGCTTGGGACCCACCCCAGCCCCACCAGTGCTGGCTATCCCGAGGGCTCCAGGGGCAGGGCATAGTCCAGGAGGGGACAGGACGCACAAAGATGTTGAGTTCCTTGATCAGGCCAATTGCACACTGTTTTTTTTATTCTGTTCCAAGGGCTATGACTACATCAGGCAATACAATGGGTGATAGGTGATCCGTTGCTTTCCAAATGGCATCTGGGCTGGAGAGGGAGACCCGAGTCCCTTCTCCCCCATCCCCAGCCCAGTCCACCGGGGTCAAGGCTCCCCCTGCTGAGGCACGGGACATTGCTCACAAGTAGTGGGGTGGAGGACCAGGCTCAGGGGACAAGATGGGCCAGAAGTACATTCTATTCTAAACAGCACCCCCCCGCGCCCAGGGAGAGCATTCCTGCCTTGGGATTGGGGGTCCAATGAGGGGCAACTTTTTCTCATTAGCTTGGGATAAATCTTGGGGGTCCGGGTGAGGGCTCTTGGTTGGCTGAAGAGGGACATGGCTCAGGAGCTCCTTAGGATGGGGGCCAATGATGATGTTCTGGTAACCCTTCACGGCCTTGAGCTTGTTACTCTCGAAGTTGACCACCAGCTTGTGGCAGCCCACGTGGAGAGGCAGCAGGTACACCCTGACCTTGGCCACCTCCCCCGCCTCCACGCGGTATGGGCTGTGGAGAGAGAGGAGGGGTTAAGGACACACCCAGGCCTGGTCCCCATGATGTGGTCAGGCCAGGATGACGCCTGACTACTCAGAACTTGGCACAGAGCCTCTGTACCCCACAGATGTACCGCTTAATGAGGATAATCACGACAGTAATACTGGGCCCACTCACTGCTCTCTGAGGGCCTGGGCAATCTGTCCTGCTTATATGGCGGGGCCTGTGTGTGTGTGTGTGTGTGTGTGTACACTCAATGCACACATGGGAGTGGATGGTGTGCCTGGGGTAAGAGGTCAGAGTGCATGTGATCGGGTGACATCAGTGAAAATGCATTGAACTGTACATGTGTGATTTGTGTTTCTTACTGTATGTTGGTTACATTACAAGAATAAAGTAGAAAAGAAGAAGTGTACATAGATTTGTTCCTAGGACCCACGTAGGGACATTCAGGGTGCAGGTGCTTGTGTTAGGTCAGGGCCTGTGCGTTGGGGGACAGGTGCTGCGTGGTGGAATGTGTACTTGTTCAGGTTTGTAAAGACACCACGTGGTGTGGGTGTTAGAGGATGAGCAGGTGGGAACTCGGCCCTGAGGTATTTAGGAGGGGACACAGGTGTATTAGCAGCCATGTGGGAGATGAGAGGACGGGTTATGGGCCAGTGTTTGGTGGCCTCCATCAGCCTCTGCTCTCTGCTCCCAGGTCCCCAGGCTGGAGTGACCCACACTTACAGCTCCACGGTCTTCTGACCCTTGGTCAGGCCAGCGCCCTCCACAGTGAAGGTGCAGCCTTCGAGGGCCACAGCGAGTGGGTTCCGCAGGGACACCTCGGCCACCAGCTTGCGGTTCTGCTTGGGCTTTCCCAGCACCTGGGACAGGGCACAGCACAGATGTAAGGGGCGGCACTGTGGGGGGGCGCCCAGAGCCCCTCGAGGGCAGGGGCGATCCCAGCTGGGCCACCGCTGTATTTGCTGCAGTTTGGTCCAATGTTTGCTGAGCAAAGCTATGGCCACTCTCGCTTCCTGCCTCTGTGCCACAGTTTCCTCATCTGCAAAACACGGGTGGTGATACCAGCCCAGGCCTCCTTCATGGACCTGCAGGGAGGCTCCATGCAACCTGAGGGGGCATAGCAGCTCCTTTGTTCTAGGGTGTGAAGCCAGCTGATCTCTGCCTCTTCCTCACTGTGTGATGGCTGCAGACGTCACTGCCCTCTCTGAGCCTTGGTTTCTTCATGGCAGGGAAATGCCTGGCCGCAGGGTTCTCATAAGCATTACTGAGCTAATAACGTGCACACTCCTAGCTACTGGGACACAGTGCTCCCTCCCTCCCCCTCCATCCTTTATCTGTAGCTGCTGCGCTTGGGGGTTTAGGGCTGTGGCTCCTAGAAGGGAATCACCACGATGCCCATGTGGACGGTGGCAATGGCCAGCTTTTATTGTGCCCTTATAATGCAATGGATACGGCTCTACATGTTTGTGGATGCACATTTAACCCTGATGACACCATCTTACAGGTGAATAAACTGAGGCACAGAGGGGCAAAGTCACATGCCCAGGGCCACCCAGCCACAGAGCCAGGCAGTCAGATGCCAAGGTCTGTGCCCTCAACTCCTCCACCCTCCGGTCCCACCAGGGCCCCAGGCACTGGGGATCTAGTTTTAGGAGTTTAGCTCTGAAGAATCCGTGATTCTGAGATCCCTAAGTTCCATGACCTTCCCACTCTGAGACTCTAGGAGTCATTTCTAGAAGCTACAGAGTTCCAAATCTTGTGGCTTCACAAAGCTTTTCTTTGATAAAGCCGGAATTTGAGGATCCCTGAGGTGTCAAAGATTTGAGGGTGCGGGGACACCGGTGCAGGAGGCCAGCCCACTCCCTGCCCTGGGCACACCCTGTGCCCCGCCCCACCCGTGCCCAGCCCGTCCCTTACCCGGATCTTGATTTCTGGATTCTCCAGATAGATGTCCCTCTCGGCCAGCAGGTAGATGTTGGCAGCGGGCTCGAAGAAGAGGCCCTGCACCTTGATGAGGTTCGACTCGGTCAGGTAGTCACAGTACTTCTCATAGAGGATGTTGAAGGGGACGCTCTTCTCTGCGGGGTGGGGGGGGGGGCACGTTCAGGGACTGAGACTCAGCCCCCGCCTCTCCCCTTGCATTCCAGAGGGGCGAAGAATGTGCCCGCTCTCACTGGTTGGTGAATGGCAGGGCGCATTCCGGGCCTTTCCCCCACCTGCCCTGGCGCTGGCCTGCCAGGGAGGAGCTGGGCAGGGGAAAGCCCAATAGGCCTGGGTTCAAATTCTGCCTCCACCCTTTGCACATGGTGATGCTGGGCAAGTCACTCCACTGTTCAGGACCTCACTTTCCCCCCACGAGGTTGGCAAGAGTGTATGCCTTTTATAGATGAGGAAATACTTCTCAGATCAGGAGACCCGGCCCTGCTTGGCTACTGACTGGCTGCATGAGCCTGAGAGTATGACCACCCAGCCCTGTTCTTCCTGTTTCCCCAGACAACCAGCACCCTTAGCTCTGGCAGAGGTAAGACCAGAGGTCTTTGCAGAGCAGAAGCCTCACAGTGGTGGGGGAGGGGTAAGAAAAAAGGCAGCAGGATCAGCTCCTCCCACTGCAGAGAAAGGAAGTGTGAGTTTAGCCCATTTTTCTGACAAGAACACTGAGGCCTGGAGGCACCAGGGGGTCTGCCTGTAGGAGGCAGGAAGGAGCAATGAAAAGAGCACAGGACTGAGACTGCAGGCCTGAGCCAGGCCCAGCTTGTCCCCTCGGTCACAGAGACACTTGGGCAGATCCTTCTGTCCCTCAGACTCCACTGTCAAACAGGAGGGTGGAGGGACAGTCCTTGGGCCCCTACAGCCCTATCAACCTCTCGTCATGTCCCAGGGCCATGACTGGGACGCTGTTGCCTCTTTTCTGCCACCTGCCTCCCCCCCCCCAGTGACCAGCCATTCACATGATTTTTCACACATCTGAGTGTATCCTAATTATTCACTCATTATTTTTCTTTCAAATCCACTCACTTTGTATTTTCTAAACCAGGGAAAATTTTTATCATTATTTGCAGCAAACCAGTCCCGTCTGCCATAAATAGATGGTAAGCGGTAAAAATAAACACAAGCTAAGTCATGCTTATTCAAATCCTGTGAGAAGTAGAAGGTTTGCAGTTTGGAACCTGAGCTGACAGTTCACAGGGGAGGTTATTGAGGGCTGGGATGCTGAGACCCCGATTGCCCGCTGGGGGACGCCCCCCGGGAGGTCAGCTGAAGGCCTGTGAGGCCCGAGAGAGCCACTCTGTCACCATGAGTCAAGGTCGGGCTTGGCAGGCCCCCTGATGCCCCACCTACCACCCTTTGGGAAATGCTGCCTTGGGGTGCCCGGCCCTGTAGCCATTCACTCCCAGGATGGATCTGCCCGGCCTCTGATCGGATGACGACGTGGGCTGGGGGGGGGGGGGGACACACAAACCAAAGTCCTTCCAAAAAGGACAAAAAGCAGTGAGAATTCCTGTGGAGCGAGTGCAAAATCTGACCAGCTCACAGGAAAGAAAGAAAATATTGTCCCCCAGGAGCGTGGAGGACATGGCCCCAACTATTGACTTTTCCAGGAGGCTGAACCAGGGTGGGGCAGGACTTTTGAGGATTGCTTTCTGGTGGGACACAGCCTGGCCTTGGGCCAGGTGCTAACTGGGGGGAGGAGACATGTGAGCTCATCTCGGTAATTCCTTAGATGATGTGCCCTGTTCTGGAAGGTGCCGTGGGCAGATCACCAAGGCCACACTGGCTGCATTCCCGGTGACCCACCTGGAGGGGGGAGGGAGGGGAGGGAGAAAGGGTGGGCAGGAAGGCGGGGAGAGAAGCAGCAGGGCAAGGAGACAGGGATGGGGTGGGGCGGTGACTGGATTCGGTCCTGCTGCCCACGCCTTGGCTTCCTGGTCATTCATTAGCACACGGAAACCCCCGTCTCATCATCTCAGAATAACGCGCGACTCGGCCAAAGTGTGAGGTCTTCCAGGGTGAAGTCTGTCGCAGGTTGAGCTTGGCATTAGGGTACCCTGCCTAGCCCCGTCTTGCAGCCTGAGGATCACACACAGGACCGCCACCCTCCTCGGCTCTGTCCCTACAGCCTGTGCCTTTCCTGGGTCAGTGATGTCACCAAAGGGACCCCTTTTGCGGACACATCCCCAGGAAGGGAAGACACACGAACAAGCTTGGCTGAGGCCTCGGCAGAATGTGGCCCCAGGGGCCCGGTGCTGTCTGGGAGGCGGTGAACACGGCAGAGGCCCAGGAGAAATCGGTGTGGCATCACCGGCCCAGGCTGAAGTTCACTTCATGCCACACATTCCAGGAAGGACACTTCCTCCCTTTGAGGTGGTTCTGAGCCCAAGAAGGAAATGACATGCACGCATTCTAACAAAGGGACTAGTCTAGGAGCTCCTCAAAGAGAAACCAGCCTGACCAGGCAGTGGTGCAGTGGATAGAGCATCAGACTGGGATGCGGAGGACCCAGGTTCAAGACCCTGAGGTTGCCAGCTTGATCGTGGGCTCAACTTGTTTGAGCAAAGCTCACCAGCTTGGACCCAAGGTTGCTGGCTCAAGCAAGGGGTTTCTCAGTCTGCTGTAGCCCCACGATCAAAGCACATATGAGAAAGCAATCAGTGAACAACTAAAGTGCCATAACAAGAAACTGATGATTGATGCTTCTCATCTCTCTCAATTCCTGTCTGTCTGTCCCTATCTATCCCTCTCTCTGACTCTTTCTTTGTCTCTGTAAAAAAATAAAGAAAGGGCCCTGGCTGGTTGGCTCAGTGGTAGAGCATCGGCCTGGCATGCAGAAGTCCCGGGTTCAATTCCCGGCCAGGGCACACAGGAGAGGCGCCCATCTGCTTCTCCACCCCTCCCCCTCTCCTTCCTCTCGGTCTCTCTCTTCCCCTCCTGCAGCGGAGGCTCCATTGGAGCAGAGATAGCCTGGGCGCTGGGGATGGCTCTTTGGCCTCTGCCCCAGGCGCTGGAGTGGCTCTGATCGCGACAGAGCGACGCCCCGGACGGGCAGAGCATCGCCCCCTGGTGGGCAGAGCATCGCCCCTGGTGGGCGTGCCAGGTGGATCCCGGTCGGGCACATGAGGGAGTCTGTCTGACTGTCTCTCACCGTTTCCAGCTTCAGAAAAAATACAAAATAATAATAATAATAATAATAATAATAAAATAAAATAAAATAAAATAAAGAAAAAGGGGAACCCGAGTTGGAGATGAGAAATACCCAGCAGCCCACAGCCTGTCCGCAGAATTGCTGGAACCAGAACTTAGAAGTCCTGACCACCCCACACACCTGACGCTTATGGCCTGGATGCCCAGGTCCTTCTCAGTCATCAAGGTTAGCAGGGACTCAGGCACTACTGAGCCCAGCGCTGAGACCACCATCTAGCACAGAAAGTGGTCAAGAAAGGTCCCTGGGACTTGGGGGAGACACGCCTGTTTGCACTTCTGCTCAGCGAGGAGGGAAAGCCCTTCCACAACCAGGCGCGGCCACAACCCTCTCAGCGTCTCGGGATGATTTTAAGGAGGATAACCAGGCATGGTGACAGAGATGGGCACCAAAACGGACTAACCAGGTCATCTACTGACCTCATTTTACCCCCAAGCATGGCAGACCCGGAGCTAAGGAGTGAGGGGAAAGGGCTCTGCCTCACAGGGGGGCCGGCCCAGGCTCTGGGACATTTACAGGGAGACGACCAAGGCTCGGAGGAAAACCCTTCTCTCCACACAGGAGTGGACAGTCTCCCCTGTCACTGTGACGGCTACACTGTCCAGGATGGTGGATTCTGGCCACATTTCAAGTGCTCAGTAGCCACATGGAGCTAGCCACCACCGCTCTGCCAGCACAGACACAACAACCCCAGGGTCTTGGAGAGTTCTGTGGGCAGCATTGGTCTAGCCAGGGGTCGGCAAACTCATTACTCAACAGAGCCAAATATCCACAGTACAACAATTGAAATGTCTTTTGAGAGCCCAATTAATTAAAGTTAAACTATATAGGTAGGTACATTGTTATTAACTTAATTAGGGTACTCCTAAACTGGCCTTTGCTAAACACTCAAGGGGCCAAAGAGCCACATGCAGCTTACAAGCCACAGTTTGCCGACCCAGGGTCTAGACCCTCATCTCTTGGAGGCAAAGAACCGCCAGAGGGGAGAGGCTCCCACGCTGGGCGTGACATAGCCGGAGAGAGAGGAATTTGCTGGGAGAGAGCACTAGGGAATCTGGGGAAGCGGTCAGGAGTCTCAAGAGCATGAGATGGAAGAAAACAGCATATAGTTGCTGAGAGTGCAGGTTCGAGTCTCAGTCCTGTCGCATCCTGACTGTGTGGCCTTGGGAAAGTTACTTAACCTCTCTGTGCTCAGTCTTCTCACCTGGAAAATGGGGGAGGCAATAAAAGACTCCAGCTCTCACTTCTGTTATAAGAATTAAATGGGTTGATATCTATAAAGTGCCTAGGACAGGGCCTATGAATGAGGGGGATGCAAGTGTCGCGGAGGCAAATTTTACACACTACGCGCTCAGGGAGCGACCTAGCACGTCGATCTGTGATCAATAACTGGTCCAGGAACACAGGGCCTTACCGGAAAAGGGCTCCAGGGAGAGATCGAGCAGCTCCTGGGAGGCACACACGGGTCCTAGGAGCCCGGTGTAGCTGACAGTGTGGGCGCAGAGCAGGAGGCGGCAGGCACGGTCCAATGCAGTGTTGTTGGTGATGTGGGCAAAGACTTCAAAGTCACTGCCCATTTTCACGTTCTGGGCCACACGGATCCGCATGGCCACCCCTGTCTGCTCCTTTTGGGTCTGCTCCGTTTGGGTCTGCTCCTTTTGGGTCTGCTCCGTTTGGGTCTGCTCCTTTTGGGTCAGCTTGTTCAGGTGGTTGGCCCTCTGGAAAGCCGCTCTCTCCTGTGGGGACCCTGTGGGAGGAGGCAAGAGAGCTTCATGGCTGGAACCTGTTCCAATGGGGAGGAGGCTGAGTTAGAGCAGGGGTCCCCAAACTACGGCCCACGGGCCACATGCAGCCCCCTGAGGTCATTTATCCAGCCCCCGTCACACTTCTGGAAGGGGCACCTCTTTCATTGGTGGTCAGCATCCATATCCTGTGCTCCTGGAGTACTGTATGTAGCAGCGTCGCTCACGTACAGTACTACTTCCGGTGACGCGGATTGCACGCGTCACGGCTCTGGAAGCTCGTCATATCACTTGTTACTGCTAGCAGTGACAAATATGGAACCGGACATTGACCATCTCATTAGCCAAAAGCAGGCCCATAGTTTCCATTGAAATACTGGTCAGTTTGTTGATTTAAATTTACTTGTTCTTTATTTTAAATATTGTTTTTGTCCCCGTTTTGTTTTTTTACTTTAAAATAAGATATATGCAGTGTGCATAGGGATTTGTTCATAGTTTTTTTTTTATAGTCTGGCTCTCCAACAGTCTTGAGGGACAGTGAACTGGCCCCCTGTGTAAAAAGTTTGGGGACCCCTGGGTTAGAGCATCCTGGCCTCTCAGATTCCTGGTGACTCAGAGCAGCCCCAAAGGAACTCCTTCTCTGCATTTCTGTGCCAGGAAGAGACAAGAAGGTTTTCTTCATTTTCCAAAGTGAACTCCTATGCATCCCTCAAGACCTAACCGAAAATGACCCCTTCTCCAGGAAGCCTTCTTATTCACTCCTTCCCCAGGATGAATCCGTCTTCTGGAGTCTCAAAGCCACCTATGGCCAGTTACAGTGTTTTAGCTCACCAAGTTGTTTCCTGTGTATGTGATTACCCTCTTGAGCTGCTTGAGGACTAAGGCTGTGTTTATGTATCTTTATGTCATACCCAGTGCCTGCAATAGTATCTGCACAGGGATTACTTCTCCCAGAATTCCTTTCCCTCCACCTGAGGAGTGCTCCAGCAGAAATGACTGCCTTTCCTTTACAATCAGTTACCTCTCTCCTATGCTCCTTTTATTATTCCCCCCCCCCCAAGTGTTGTGAAGTACATATCTCTTTCTTCTCTCAAACTATCAGCTCTAGACCTTTGAGAGGCCTGGAAAAGCATCGTTTTCTTTTATCCTTTCCACCTAGAGCATGGCCACTTAATAGCCCAACCACCCAGTCAGCCCTGGAAAGTTGGTGGGAGTCAGATTGGGCAGGGACTGCGGTTTCTTCGTCGTCTCTATGAGCCCCACTGTGCTCCGGCACACAGTAGGTACTTATAAAATACCTATTGTATTGGATTGGCGGCCAGTGGGCTCAAATCTGATTTTAAAAATAAGCCCCATCCATTTGCCCCTACTGATTTAACATTAGTGGCAGAAAGAAACCTCGTTTTTGTATCTGGTTGAATCCATCTTATCTTTACATTTCTCTTGGTCCATTTCCCTTTCCAATAACCCCTTCCCGTCCACCTTCATGCCCACTTTCTCAGCTGTACCGGAAATCCTGCAAAAATAGACATTACTACGTTCTAGGACCCTGTCCTCCGTGGCCGTTCTGGATTTCCAAGCCTCTCTCGTACACATACGTTGCAATGAGAAAGTGACATTGTCGATCTACACGTGTAGGTCCTGCTATTAATACACAACATGGGCATAACTGATTTTCTGTTCTGATGCAGGCTTCTCCTATATAGCAGTCATCTCCAAAAAGCAAGGCTTAACGACCAACTGGAATCTTGTTGTGGAACATAGAATTCTTTCCCTAAACCAATAATCCTCCAACATCGTCTTCCAGTGTGTTTGGTAAGATGCACTTGGAATTTTTTGGAATGGAAAGTAACCCACAAGTCATTTATGGTGGTATGCAGGCTGCCAGGTAACACAGACACACACAGACACACACAGACACACACACACACACACACACACACACACACACTGGGCTGGTAAGACAGGCGACTGCTCTGCAGGGCAGTGTGGAAGGCTCGGGCACCTACCCTCCGGGTACTTGTAGGTGTGGGTGATGTCCTCCCGCACGTCACGGCCCACACTCTTAGTGCTGATGTTGAGCCCCACGATCACGGAGTTACTGGAGGACATGTGCATAGAACCATCTTTCTTCCGGATCCAGTTCACCACATCGGCGTTGACCTCAGCAAAGACAAAAGGTGCGTCGTACTTGGTGGTCAAGTCGCCTTCCTTGATGGCACGGACGGGAACCGGGCCACAGCAGTATGTCCCTGGTTGGGGGGAGAGAGGAGGAAGGAGAGATGCGTCGGGATGAGGGTAGGATGGTACCTTCCAAAACCTTCCACAGTTCAGCCTCACATGGTAAAAAGTCTTGAGACCATAAAGCCCTTTGAGGATTCCGCTGCTAGAAAAGCAGCATAGGGTAGGAATTAAGCCTGGATGGAGACTCTGGAGCCGGGCTTTTTAGTTCACATTCCAGCTCTCATTAGCTGTGTGATGTTGTGGTAGTTACTTAACTTCTCTGAACCTCAGGTTCACGTGGGGATGATATTTATACCTACTTGATGAGCATTTGCATACACTAGATACTAAGTAAGTGCTAAACAAAATAGAAGGCTATCGCAAAGCGCCCTAAGGAACTGAGGGAGCCAAGCAGCTGGCCTGTATTGGAGAAGGCAGGGCTTCTGTCTGGTGTTAACAACTTGTTTATCTCAGTGTGGTTCACAACTGCCTCCAACCGGCCACAAATTTGCAAGTTGAGGACCAGAGGCTGCGTAACTCTATTACAGTGTCTCCATTTGCTGGAACATGGTAACATGAAATTAAAATTCAATCACAGAACACTACCTGATGGAGAAATGCCAGTGACATGCAGAGATGTGACTGAGCCAGCATAAAAGGCTACATACAGCCAGAGTTCTCAACCCCGGGGTCCATGGACCCCCTCAAGGCGCAACAAATAGAATTCAGGGCTCTGTGAACTTGGATGGGAAAAAAATGACATCTTTATTTCGCACTGTACTTTGATAGCCCTTCCTTCCATTGTGAAAGCGGACACACCATAGTCTTCAGTGCCCTATGACTCACCGCCCATAAAACCACAGATATTTTCATATCGCTCTGGCATTGTCACCAATCCCAGGAGTTAATTGTTTAGGCTCACCTCTGCCACTAAGTTATCAAGTTCATTACTTCTATCGTGAAATCTTGTTATGTGAAAAGTCTGTACTATTATTATATTACAAATTTATTTTTCATTTTTTTTGGATAACTGTATTTGAATGTCATTGCTTAACTTTGTAAATGCTGGGTATTCTATTCTATGAGTTTAAAAATTTTAAGTTGAGAAAGGATTTATTCCCCAACTTTGCTTTGGTGCTCTCTCTCTCTCTGTCTCTCTCTCACCGACGCACACATATACAAACAAGTATATAATTGGAAACTACTGGAAGCTGTGTGTGAATGTTAATGATGCTTCTTTGAAGGGAGAGGACTGCGTTGCTATTTGATATTTTCTTTATGTTTGTCCTTATTTTCTGCTTTTCACAATGGACGGAAGTGACTATTCAAATGGTAAAGGAGCGTATTGTAAAATATCAGTGAATTCCCCCACCCTCGGGTGGACCAGTCAGTGATCTTTGGAGTCAGCCAGACCGGGTTAGAAAACCAGCCCCGTGCTTTCCAGCTGAGGGACGCACGGTGAGTGCTCTCTGAGCCTCAGTTTCTTCATCTGGGAAATGGGGACACACCGACCCACCTTCGCTCTTCTCCTGGGGCGTGGGGTCGAGGGCCTGCCACCCGTCATACCCCGGCTGCAGGTCCGGCCTGGTCATCCACGACTCCACCCAGCAGTGGTAGTTCCTGTTGGGAAACAAAGCCAGACGTTGGCCAGGACTCACACTCAGACTGTCAGTCCTTCCCAGCCCCCACAGTCTACTCGCTGTGTCCTCCATGGAGCCCAGCATGGCCCCTGACACTCTTCTGTGCTCTTCCTCCTGGGCCCTCGCCAGCTGCTCACTCCTGCACTGAGAGTCATTCTCAATGCCTCTCCTACATCCCTCGCCTCACAGTGGCTCCTCAAGTTCAGCTGAGAGGACCTCCTAATCACTTGTCTCCGCCCTTTCTTTGCCAGCCTCTGGAAACAGGTTCCGCCTTGGTTCTGGACTCATCACCGGCAGCCTGGACCCCACCCCAGCTCCCACCTCCGATCTCTCCCTCCAGACCTTCTGCTCCTAGGTCATCATCATGTCCCTCTCCCAGTCTGAAGCCTTTGGTGCGGTGACAGCCACTGTCTTTGAAAGCCCAGAGCCCCACCCTGGTGTGCCACACTCCCTCTGACATTCTCCCCGACGCCCTTCACGCATCAGTGTGCGTCACTTTCCCTCCAACTGGCCCTTGCTCATGCTGTCCCCTCAGCCTGCAGAGCTCTCCCCACCCCTGTTTCACCCTGTCCAAATCCTCTTCAACCTTTAAACCCAACTCAAATGTGACCTCCTCTCAGAAGTCTTCCCAGGTTTCCTCTCCAGAAGACCTCTAAGCCCTACCCCCTACCCTGGGCCCCACCTCACCAGATCGACTCGCTCTCGTCATGCTGGATCTCCCCACACTCATTGTGGACGTACTCAATGAGCAGGTTGCTGTTGTGGTCGTGGGCCGAATTATAGTTGGTCACAACTCGGGAGGGGATGCCCAGGCAGCGCAGCACTGAGGGGGAAGGAGGGGGACACAATGCAGAGAGGGATTAGGGACTGGGCTGAGGATCTGGAGACATCTTCCCTGCTTTGGGACTCCACATGCCCGTCTGTACCCCAGTGAACAACGTACCCACTGTCCAGGTGGTAAGGGTGTGTGCCATCCCTTTACCTGGACAATGGTACCACCCTGCTAGTCGTCCCTGTCCACTCTATCCCCTTCATATCACAGCTAATAGAAGACTAAAATACAAATCTGACATCAACACTCCTCTGCTAAACTTTCAGTGGCTCCCCATTCAGTGGCAGGGGTGTGACCTCTGCCCGCCATGAGCCAGGGCAGCAGCCTCCCAGATGGCCCTGGATTCTGGCCCGGAGTGTGGGAGCTGGGGAGGGCAAGGAGCAGTTTTGAATCTCCACCTCTTGTTTGGTTCCTGTGCCCTGAGGCTTGGGCAGAGGCCAGACTCATTGCTGCCCTTAGCGAAGGCTGGTATCCAACCCTAGGCCTAGCTCAGCCATGCCACCAGACTCATGTTCCCACTGCTCAAGGAGCAAGACATCACTCCTATCCCCAGGGACGGTGTCCTGGGAAGCCTCGTCAGCACGGTCTAAGGCCAGGAGGCTGCCCCAGAGTCAAGCACACCTGGTTCCAAGCTGTGCCGCTCGCCAGGTGTGTGACCTTGGGCAAGCCACTTCCCCTCTCTGAGCCTCCACTTTCTCCTCTTAAGAGGAGCTAATAATAGCAACTTGTCAGGATGTTGTGGTGATTCAGACAGGCGCTGGGTGTGGGCGGTCTCGTCTGCCCAGTGTCCAGGGTGGACCCGCAAAATGTGTCACAGCGCCCATCACTGCCATCGTCTGTCGGGTCAGTGTTGGCCAGCTCGCAGACATTGAGAAAACGCCCCAGAATTCGGCTGAGGGATCACAGCTTCCCCTGAAAACCTCTAACCCGAACCTGACCTGAGCCAGATGCTCAGGGACATCTTCAGGTCCCACAAGCTTCCCGTGAATTAGTCAGTCACCATTGTCTCCATTCTACAGGTGAGGAAACCGAGGTCTGAAGACAAGAATTCTCTTCTCCAAGGCCACCCAGGGATTGGAGGTAGAGCTGGGGTCAAAGCGAGCAGTCAGACTCAGTGCCCATGGAATTAGGGTTCCCAAAGAAACCCTGGGATGATGGGAATAAGACAGCCCCCATCTGCCCAGCTTCTCCTGGCTTTATCACATACCTCTCCTGGGAGGAGGCTGCAAGGACCCCGACTCAGCCTTGGCCATGGGGAGAGGATAGCCACGGGCAAGGTCAGCAGCTAACCCTGCAGGCGGTCACAGCCTAGGGTGAAGGAGGCGTGTGCAGGGGAGCTTGGGGACCCAGGCTCGGGTGGTAAGGTGTCTCCAGGAGACCCATGGGGTTCTCTGAGCAATCGTCTTTTTAGGCCCTTCCGAGGGTGGGGGAGTTTCCGTGGGAAGGGGGAATTCAGAAGTCATGGGGCAGACAGTCGTGGTGATGGGGAAGGAAGAGCAGTGACAGTCTAGCTGGGACCCAGAGCCAGGCTGTCCCCACCCGCCCGCTAGTGTGCAGGACAGTGCGAGCGCTCCAGGGACTCTGTACTGGGCCTGAGCACTGGTCTTGGAGTCAGAAAGACTGAGAACCCAATATCAGCACCTTAGATTTTCTGAGCCCAATAATAATAATCATTGTAATAATAGGCAGCAGCAACTGTATAAGTATTTGCTGTTGTGCATCTGAAATAATTTTAAATATTTCACATATGTTAACTCATTTCATCTTCACCACTACCCCAGGGTAAAGGCACTATTATTATGCCCCTGTTATGTATAGTGATACCGAGGCTCAGAGGAGATAAGTGACTTATGCAGGGACACACCGACAGTAAGGAGCCATGCTGGGGTTTGAATTCAGGCCTCGACTCCAGATTCTAGGTTTCCAACCGGCATGCGACGCTAACCCATTTCATAAGCACCCTCATCACCCTGGAACAATCTTCAGCCTTTTTTTTTTGGCTAATTTGTTAGCGATTTCCACTGCCTCCACCCTTTCCTTTGCTTTCAAATTGCTTCACCTTTTCCTCCTCTGCATTTTAGAAAGTGCTTTCTCTTTCTGGACATTGACGATATTCTTATCAACTTATTAATAGGTCATACTTAGTAAGACCAACACTGGGCCAAGTTCGGTTCTGAGCAGCTTTATGTCACACCCATCCTGGGAGGTAGGTCCCGTCATTGTCCCCCTTTTTACAGAGGAGACAACTGAGGTTCAGAAAGAAGAAGTCCTTTCCTCAAGGTCTCGGAGCAGATGAATGGAAAAGTGGGGATTTTCAACTCGGGCGTATCTGGCTCCAAAGTCCGTATTCTCAACCTGAGCCTGGGCTGCCTACCATATGATATTCTTTATTGTTGGAAAAAGGAACAGAGAGGCACAGCCACTGGCTCCGGGCCATACAGCAAATTGATAGCTTTGGTGGCAGAGGTAGGACAAGACCAGGGTCACTTGATTCCCATTCCAGGGCTCTCTGTGCTCCCCTTGTAAGGTTCACGGAGCTGAGGGAAGGTTCCAGGCCTTCCCCACACCCCAGTGTGCAGCTCACCCGTGCAGGCCACAGCAGCGAAGACCCAGCACTGGCCGTACTTGACCTTCTGGCAGCCACTTCTCTTCCAGAGCTGCAGGATGTCCACACTGCCGATCCAGGACATGGGGCAGATGCCATCCATGTAGCTGCCTTTCCAGCGTCCCTGCAGCACACCCTGGTCGTCGTTGCAGTTGACCTGCAACAAGCAGGGCATCAGAGGGACCACGTCTGGGGAGAGGGCGGTGGCTGCGGCAGGTTGTGTGCAAGTTCAGCATTTAGTGAAAGGCAGGGAAGGGAGTGTCAGGCTGAGGGAACAGCAGGTACAAAGGGACCAACGTGTGACAGACTGTGGTACATCGGGATAGTTGGGGCTGGAGCCTGGGATACAGGAAAAAGAAGGGGGAGGTAGGAGGTAGAGAGAGGTCAAGGTCATGAAGGCGATGCTGGAGATGTGAATTTGTCTACGGGCAACGAGAATGACACAGCCTGATCTGAATTGTACATAGGCCAGTTCTGGCCCCTGCCCTGATTGTGTCATTCCCCCAACTCCCATTCTTTCAAGAATAAATCCAGGCTTCTGACCACCCCACAAAGCCTGTGTGGCCTGGCCCCCGCCCAGCTCTGCAGCCCTGCTAGCACCCTGCCCACCGCTACCCCCCATACCCGCTCACTCTGTTCTGCCACACTGGCCTCCTTTCTGCTCCTCAAACCTGTCAGAGTTGGATCCTCCTCAGGGCCTTTGCACAGGCCATACCCGCTGTCTGAATACTCTCCTTCTAGTCATTATATCAACTCAGGGATTGTCACTTAGGGAGGTTCCCCTGACCCCTCACTGAGGTTAGGCCCTGCGGTCAGACACTCTCACATCTGGGTCCCTTCAGCGCCTACATCATTATTTATGACTACGCACTAATTCACATGACACGCTGGTTAATGTCTGCCTCCGCTCATCCTCCCACTAGAATATAAACTCTATAAAGTTACCGACCACACATGTCTTATACCCGACTGTTTCCCCAGTGCCTAGGACATAGTGGCACTTGATAAATATTTACTAAATGAATGAATGAATGAATTTATTTGAGGAATTACATGGCATTACTGTCATGTGAGTAAATTTTCTCTTTTAAATATAAAGTCTCTTAGCTGAGACTCACCCATCTCCTAGGTATCCCCACAGCACCCTGTCATGGCCTGGGGTGGGCCATGCTGCTCACTCACCATGGCGCTCACCACCCGGCCCACATAGATGGGACTGCTGCGGCGGGAGCAGTCATGGCCACTGTTCTTATGGAACTTGGGGTTGACATCCAGGAGCAATAGGCAGGTGTCTAGAATCTCATCTTCAAACTGTATCAAAGGAAACAAAAGAGGAGTAGGGGAAAAGGTGAGAAGTCACCTCCTCCAGGAAGTCTGCCTTGAAGCCCAGAAGCTGTAGGAGCTCTGTCTCACACAGACTGGCAAGCTTAGGTGAGGTCTAGCCCATCTCTGTGGTGCCCGCTTCTCCTGGACCAGGAGGGAGGTGTCAGGTAGAACAAACATCGAGTTGTAAGGATGGGAAAGGGGGTGCCTGCATTTAGGGCTTGGTTGGAAGGTCCTGGGAATTTGGAGTAAGGACGACAGAGTGGGGAGCTTAGCGTCTGTGGGACTTCCCTACCCTCAGAGTCACCTCAGGCCCTAGTTCCCACTTCCGCTAAAGCCTGATTCACCCTGCAGAGCAGATGAGTGTCCCCTCCTCCCCCACCACACCCCCTCATAGTGCTCTGATTGGAACTGATGTAGATTATAGAGATATACATCTAATCTCATCACCCTTCTGTTTCTGCGACACTCAGAGTAAAATCTAGAGTTTCCCCTGCAAGTCCCTTTGTGATCTGTGCCTGGGGAACCCCCTTGTTGATCTCATCTCTCCTCACTGTCACCCACTCTCACTTGGACCTCAGGGCCTTTGCACTTGCTATTTCCTTTGCTTGCAGTGCTCGTGCTTCCACTCTGTATGGCTCACACCTTTACATCCTTAGAAACTCAAATGTTATCTTTATTAAGAGTAGGACGCCCTCCTTGTCATCTCCATTGGACCACCCATCTGTCATGTTCAAAGGATCTCTTGTCTGTTTCCTGTTCCCCATCTCTGTTGTCTTGTCCCAAACCAGGTCTCACCACAGGTCTCCCTCCATGGCTTCAGTCCTTCTGTGGCTCCCTGTTGCCATCAGCCTGACAGGAAGACCAGTTTATAGCCTGAACACGGCTGAATTCTCCCACATCGCCTCCTGTGGCCCCTTCATAAATATGGTGCTGCCGTAGCTACAGCATCTCCAAGCTTTTGCTCATGCGCTTCCCTTTGCCTAGTGGACTATGCGCCCAGGTCCGTCAAAGCCCCGCCCAAGTGGAGCCTATTTCAGGAACTGCTGCCCTGAGCCCCGTGGACAGTTATTCCCTCCCTTCACACCAGGACGTTGAGGGGCCAGGGGTGACGTGATTCCTGCTCATGACTCTTCTCAGCAGTATTTCAAAAATTTTTGTAGGAGGCTGGATGGTCGAGGCACAAAGCACTGGTTCGGAGAACCAGCCCAGGCTGGCCTGCTGGGGGATGGGCAACCTCATGGAACAGGAAGGAGCCGTCCAGCTGAGGTCAGACAAGACCAGCCTAGACAGCCATGCCCGGGCTGACCCAGAGGTTTATGAGAAAGAATGAATGAGACCTTGAATCCTGACAGCATGGGGGCGGACGACTCTGAGACCCAGCCAATCACACCTTTGCAGTTTGACGGCCTCAGACCCACAGCCCAGCACCAGTGGGTCTGAGATGATTCGTGGGGACAGGGTATGGCCCTACCTGCCCGAAGTTCCAAGGTATACTCTTGATGAAATTGGCCGAACCCTGGTAGATGAAGCCCTGTTGGGTGAGGACGTATTCCTGCCGCTCCTCCTCTGAGTCCAGGTACACAGCGTCCGCTGCGGGAGCGAAAGAAGGGGCCTCAGATTTGGTTTGGTGACCCCAGGGTCCCCGCAGACATGGCAGCCGTGGTGCCAACTCTCCAGGGCCAGGTTGGCGTCTCAGGGACCTCTCTATCTTTTAATCTGAAAAACTAGTCATTAACGAATAATCCCACGTCAATAATGTAAGGTGTTATCAATTAGTGACAGCAGTTGCTGGCTGTCTTTTATCCAACATTTGTCAAGTGCCAGGAGTTGTGATAAGCATGTGGCATACATTAACTTGCTTATTCTCCACAAGAGCCCTCTGCGGAAGGGATCCATGAAAACCCCACTTTACAGATGGAAAAACTGAGGCTCACGACAATTTGCCAATGGGAGAACTGAGGCCAAAATAAGAGGCGGAGGAGCCCTGGACAGGAGTCAGGAGCCCCCTAGCTCTGATCCTAACTTGGCTGTGCGACCCTGGGGAGGGCACCTCTCCTTCTCTGCCCCCCTCCCTGTGTGCCCTGTGAGTACATGTGATCACATATCTGAGAACTGCCTTGTAAGCAAAAGCCCCGAGCGAGCGCAAGGCTGGAGCATGATTCAGGGTGGAGCGGAAGCCAAGAAACGGTGACAACAAATCCAGAAAGGTGGGGTCCTATCCGGCCAGGGACTCTGGGACAGCCACCTGTAACAGGTGGCAGCTGATGCCTTGATGGCATTCTAAGCCGAGGACCAGGGACAGCAAGGTCGCTGCTGGAAAAGGCGGAGCACTGAGCTCCCTGTGACGGGTGAGGACAGAAGAGGGGACCGAGGGTGCCAGGGCTGATGGCAGGAGGTCTAATGTCAGGCTGGCCTTTGCCATCTCTATTTCACAGATGAGGAAACTGAGGCTGGCAAGGGGAAATTCAGAGCCACATTATGCCTTTAGTGGGTCAAAAGATATTTTATGCTGCCTTGGATTAATGATAAACATATTCATATTCTATATTAAGGCATATTCTCTGGCCTAAACATTGACTGTTTTCTCCTGATTGTAAAAGCAATTAGAAAAGCAATGAACATATTTTTACAGGTCCCTGAAAGTATGGTGACCCCAGGCCCTGTGCCTACCGAAGTCAATCTGAAACAGCACATTCACACTCCGGCCAAGGCTGGGCCTCCAGTACTGCTGCCCGGACCCCCAGTCCCCCAACCCCTCGCGCCCCTGGGCTCCATCGATTCACGTGCAGTGACCAGCACCCCACTCCTACTGCATGGAGGACGGCCAATGTGGAAATGGCTGTCTTATGTATCCTACTCTTTGGTTCCAGAAATGGGGCAATAAAAATTAGCCTTATGATAAGCCAACTATGTGGTTATAAATCAGTGGCAGTCTGAGAAAAGGAAAGAAAGAACTACCCACAGTGTGTTCCCATCTGAGTCAGGTTTCCATCTCATAAGGGAGGGGGCACTGGGGACAGAAGCCTCACATAGAATTGGCATGTGATCCCCTCCATGATGGAGCATGGGGACAGGAGGGTCCTATTTCATAGGCAGACCCTGCCCTTTGCCCCAGAGGGAGCACAGTGTCCTTGCCTAGCGCCCCTCCCCCACAGAACCCAACTTCCTGCCTCCCAATCACCAGCCCCACCTCTTCCTCAAGGATCCCGCCCTGGGATGTGGGTCAGTGTAGTCACTGTTCTGCTTGGCTGACCGCCACGCCAACCCATTGGGCAGGGAGGGGACAGTTCAAGAGGAAGGAAGACATCCCCAGAACCTTGCACCCTGTTCTCCGGACTCTGAAATCCCACAGTGTTGCGAAGGGGGGAGGTGGTGGAGACACCGCCTGTTCCTGATCTGCGGGCTGGGCTGCCCACCAGCTGTAAGCGCTGTAGATTGTCCAAACTCAAAACCAGCATCCGGGGGCGTCCAGCAAGGTCGAGTCTGTCCTGAGAAGCCATTTCATGTGGTCATGGGAGTGAGGGTGCTCTTTACAACACCCTCCCTGTAATGAGCCACTGGGAAGAAATACCAGCTGCATGGGCAAGATCCAAGCACTGGGGCCGCTTAAAAAGAATGAGCCGCCGACGACACAGATGAGTGTAGAAAGGTCGTCAAGACGGGTCGTAGAGCAAACAACGCCCAGCAGCTGTTGTATACGTGGGGTCCTTCTATGTGTAAGAGAGGCAGAGCACCTCAGGAAGGCGGTGACGTGTCCAGGCACGTGCACCCTAATCTGAGGGGATGAGCCCTCCACCATGGCTAATAATGGGGCTCCCCGGGGAGGGGAGTCCAGGGCTTGCTGTTTCTCTGTAATGCTTGAGGCTTTTATAATGGGGACGTCCTCCTGTCTTACGGTTATAATGAGAAATAAAAGCCCAAGTATGTAAAGGAGAAAATTAAAAAAAATCTTTCTGCTCAAATAGGCGAGAAAATGCCCCAAAATAGAGAAGAAAATAAAATGAAGCCGTGTCCCTGTGAGAAGCTGGCTCTCTGGTGCCGCAGAGGCCAGACTGTCTGCCCTGGGCCCTGGCTTTGAGGGGGACACCCAATGCCTAGGCGGAGGCCCGCCCGCAGGCATCTCTCTCTGCTTTGCTGTGTAGGAGCAGGAAGGAGACAGCTCTGGCTGCCTTGTTAGTCAGATGGGGAACCTGAGGCCCAGGAAGTGCCGTGGCGGCCCCGTGCCTTCTCCCATCTGCTCGAGTCGGCCCCAGTCCTTCCCCGCTCTTCCCTCTGACTCTAGGTCTGTCCAGCGTGGTCCTCGTGCTTACTCAAGGAGCTGCCAAAAAAGCCACTCAACTTCCCTGAGCTTCGTGTCCTGTCCGTGACACGAGGACGCCGACCTGTCCCCTCGGGATGGAGGGGGAAATGATGGCGAGCATGGGATGAGGAGACACTAAGATAACACTACTGCTCCCGCCCACCTCTCCTGGCTACCCCACCCCTCCACCTGCCTCAGTTTCCCCTTCCCCCCAGCCAGCCTGGTGAGATGTAAAACAGAGCCCCGTGGCGGGGAGCCGTGGCCCTGGGCACCCCATTCCTGAACCGGGATTCTGAGCCCAGGCCTCCTCCATGCCAGCTCAGAGTGCCATGGGAACATATGGGTCTAGACATGGGATGAGGTCACGTGGTAGCCGTGAGGCTGTGGGCAAGTCCTTTTGCTTCTGCTAGTCTGTCTCCTTTGCAAATGGGAAAAAGTGTCGTAATCTAGGGTTTGGGAAGCAGTGCATGGTGCTGCACAGAGTGGGCCTCACTCATCCACACTCATGTCTCTTCTGCTCCGTTCCCCCGCCCGTGGCCCTCATGGGTGGGTCTAGTCCTGCCCATCCCCACCCTCCCGTGGGCACAGTGCGACTCACCTGGGCACCAGGTGTTGAAGAGCAGGGTGAAGTTGCCTATCACGTAGCTAGAGCCCTGGTAGCCGGTGGAGGTCTCCAGGCTGAGGTGGTAGAGGCCGATGGGGGCGTGGGCCGGGGCGCAGAGCTGTAGCAAGAGGACACGGTCCTGCTGGTCCACCACAGAGGCCGTCCAGGTGCCCCCCTCCACAGCGTCGGAGAGTGGGAAGCGGGCCTTGGTCCCAGCCTCCTCGCTGGGGGCTGGGCCTGCAGAAGGAGAAAGCAGCGACCATGAGCCAGGGGTGGGCAGGCAGGGAGGGAGGGAGCCGCGGGTCCTTGGGCCTGGATTCAAGGCCTAGTTCTGCCACTAACCATTGAGAGAACTGCAGCGAGAGATTTCATCTCCCTGAGCCTCGGTGTGCCCATCTGTAAAGTGGGGATCGAACCCCAACCTTGCAGGGTAGTTTTGTGGCAATGCATGGAAACCTGCAGGTCCTCAAGCAGTCCCATCCCTCCCGGGAGGGGGTCAGAACGGCAGGGGGCAGGGTCTCCATCACACTGCTCTGGGCTGGCATGACACTGGACACGCCCACCCCTCGCAGTTTGCCCACTGGGAGCATGGACAGGAATCAGGTGGGTGCTCCCCATGGACCCTCCTTTCCTGCCTGGCTCCTCCACCTGCCTGCGTCCTTCTTCCCGTTCAGAAAAAGAAGCCCAGGCTCTGAACAGGATGTGACCCTGGTCCTCTGCCATCCCCACGGAGCCCGTCTGAAGCCCCCTTGCTATTGGACCCACAGACCTCTAAGTGTCTGTCTCCCCAGCTCCCCTCCAGCCTCTGGCCGCTGGACCTCCATGGGTAGCTCTAGGAGTGGTCACAGCCGTCACTCATTCCTCGCTTCTCCTAGGCCCCCTTGGAATGGGGAAACTGAGGCTGAGAAAGAAGGGGCTACCCGGCTGCCCCAGGGGCGTATGGCAGAGTTAGCACCCGAACTCAGGTTTCTGGTCTCCAGGCTGCCCCCAATGGCACCTCTCATTCCCAGAGGATGCTCCCCAGTGGGGGTCTCCAGGCTCAGGAGGCAGGGAAAAATGAAAGCAGGAAATCTGGGGCTGTCCAGGCTGGTAACTCCTCCACCATCCCATTTCACAGAGGAAGAAACTGAGGCCTGGCAGGCACTGGGAGGTGCCTCCTGTGGGGTCACAGTCATGAATAACTTCAACTCTGGGGTCGGCTTTGAATTCTATTTTGCCCCTGCTCACTGGGTGACCTGAGCAAGTAACTTGACCTTTCTGAGCCTCAGTGTTCCCATTTGTAAAATGGGAACTCCTTAGGCTTCCAAGATGGGCACATTTAGAATGAGCACAGAAACAGTAGGTGCTCCATAGATGAGATTTCATCATTTTACACTTGACACTTCTCAAAGCACCACTGTCCTATACTCTGAACTGCCCCTTTACAGAAGGGGAACTGAGGCTGGGAAGATCAGATACTAGCTGGAGGTCCCTCCATTTATTTATTTATTTATTTATTTTAAAAAAATTTTGGTATTTTTCTGAAGTTGGAGACGGGGAGGCAGTCAGACAGACTCCTGCATGCACCTGACCGGGATCCACCCCGCATGCCCACCAGGAGGTGATCTCTGCCCATCTGGGGTGTTGCTCTGTTGCAACCAGAGCCATTCTAGCGCCTGAGGCAGAGGCCACAGAGCCATCCTCAGTGCCTGGGCCAACTTTGTTCCAGTGGAGCCTTGGCTGCCGGAGGGGAAGAGAGAGACAGAGAGGAAGGAGAAGGGGAGGAGTGGAGAAGCAGATGAGCGCTTCTCCTTTGTGCCCTGGCTGGGAATCGAACCCGGGACTCCTGCATGCCAGGCCAATGCTCTACCCTTGAGGCCACTGGCCAGGGCCATGGGGCCCCTCCATTTAAAGATTTTATTTATTCATTTTAGAGAAGGGGGGAGAGAGAGGAGGGGGAGGAGCAGGAAGCATCAACTCGCATATGTCCCTTGCCTGGGCAAGCTCAGGGTTTCGAACCGGTGACCTCAGCATCCAGGTCGACGCTTTATCCACTGCGCCACAAGAGGTCAGGCTGGACCATTCCATTTAAAGGGGCCCACTGGGTGCTGGGTGTGTGGGTCCCCTTAGGCGGTGGGTGTGTCCCTGCCTGGATGAAGGGGGAAGGAGGGAGGAAAGGGATGAAGGGACATCCCTGCCAGTCTGTGAGCCCAGATAAGCCTTATCAAACGGCTTCCCAGGTAAATGCAGACCCCGGCCAGGTGCTACAGGTCCTGTTTGCTTCCCCGGCTGCCCTCAGGGACCTCAGATCAACCTGGCCTTTTTGCCCTTGGGCTGGAGTTCCAGTCAGTTGGCCCTTCACTGACGTTGAGGGAGTGGTTCCCACCAGAAACCAAAGCAAGTGATTTGGCATTCAAGGCCACTTTCCCAGGATTGGGAACTGGGCATCTGGAGACAGGGTGGCTGGGGCTTAAATGTCCCTTTGCTCATCGCTGGAGCCCCTGGAGCAAGATCAGCAACAGCTGCTAACGTCTATAGGGCACCCCCCTAAGTCTGGCCCTTCTTCCTTCACCATGACTGCTTTTCACATGATAAAACTAAGGCTCAGAGAGGGTAAGTAACTTGCCTCAGGTCACAGAGCAGGTAGGTAGCCCAGTCTGCACCAGAACCCAGGGTGTTCATGCAGCCCCGGAGCCAGAGGCAGCCTCCCAAGGGCTGGAGTGAGCTGGGTTCTCTCCAACATCCAGACCTGATCTGGGCTTGATCCCAGAGGACATGGATTTTGGGAAGCAGCTATTGATAAAAGTTGGAAAGGTCGTTTTGATGTGGGAATGAAAATGCAAGATCTTGACCCCAACTCTGATGACAACAGGTTTTTAGGAATCCAGGTGTCCAAGAGCACAGACTTATTTAACAAAGCCGGGTGACATCTCTCAACTTTCCAGACATCAGTGCCCTCATCCCTGAAACGGCACTAGTGACCAGTGGGAGGTTTCCAGGGGGCAAAGAGGAATGGACCCCCCTGTTCCATCATCTCTCAGGGAACAATGAAATCAGAGAACAAGACAAGATCAGGGTGGAGGGGTGTGTACTTACCAGTCACAACACTGAAGGTGAAGCTGTCCACGCCAGCCTCGTAGTTTCTGCCCTCAAAGTACAATGTGAGCCGAAAGGGCTGGCCCCGCCGCACCACCAGCCTCTCCCGGCACAGGTCAGCCGTGTGGTGGTCACGGCCGTTGGCTTCCAGCTCCAGGTCCCATCTCTCCACAAGCAGATCTACAGAGACAGGGAAGGGCGTGAGCCTGGGTGGCCTCCCTCAGTCGCTGTGACTCCCAGCACGCACCTTGGCTTAGCGCAGTGCCAGGTGAATAATAAATGATTAGTACACGCGAGCTATACTGCTGTGACTGGTGGTGGTGATGGAGGTGGTGGTCGGGGTTCTTTTGATTAAAGCAGGGGTGGTATTTAGTACAATTACCCAGGTATTGCCTTTCAGTTACAATTTCCCATTGATGGGAAATACAGAGGACCCTAGCCAGGACCATGGTAAACAAAGAACCAACACAACCAACACTTACACTCAGCAAACTAAACTGCAAGAAACAAAAATGGGAAAGTTGAAGGGAGAACCTGTAGATGAAGAGGAATTTAAGGGACATTCTAACCCCTTGTGCTGCGTGAGTCTTATTTAGATGAAAAAAAAAAAACTATTTAAAAACATTTATTACTTACATGAGACCACTGGAAATTTGAATACCGAGGCAGTAATGGTAATACTGAGGAATTTTTGTTATTTGTTTATGTCTAAAGAAGAATCTATAGAGACATATACTGAGATATGTACGATGAAGTAATAATGCTTCCAAATACGTAATGGGGGAGGCGTCATAGGGGGGTGAGGAGGTTAGTGCTGGTGGAGATTGATGAGAATATACACATTTATTACACCATTCTCTCTACTTTATGTATGTTCAGTATTTTCTATTCAAAAAGGTGTTGAAAATGGTAGGGATTCTGGAGTCTTCCGGACCTAGGTTTCAGTTCTGCTGTCCCGCTGTGTGACCCTAGACGGGTGTCTTTCCCTCTCTGTGCCTCCTTTGCTGAAGCCTCAAGGACTGCCATGAGTTAAGCTGAGGATGTGGGGTCACTCTTTCCCCAGGGTCTAACCCAGGGCAGGAGCTTCATATGTGAAAGTTCTATTTATATTTTCAGAGGGCGCTGAAGACAAGGGCAGGGGTCGGGGTGATCAGGTGGGTAGGAGTCTCAGGCAAACACAAACCTCATAAACCTAGGCAAGCTCAAGGGCAAGATTGGGGACGTGGCCAAGGCAGACTCTCAGAGTTGTGGGGCCCTTGGGGACTATGTGGGCCAACTGAGGCCCAAGGGTAGGGATCACCCAAAGTCACCCTGTAAGTCAATCCTGCCACTGGGCCATTGACTCAAGTCACCTGCCTCCTGCCACAGAATGTCCCAATGGTGAGGGGCACATTGCCCAGAGGCTACAGAGAGAGACACCACGGGGCCCAGGGTCCACGGCAAATGGCCGCTTTGGGAAGCAAAGCCAGGGTGGTAGATTCCGGAGCCTGCACTAGTAACCACGTCACTCACAGCTCAGGGTTTGTTCCCATCCTCCCTGCTCCTCCCTTCCTCTCTCCCGTGAAGTCTTGTGTTATTCTCCAGCTGGGGAGGGGCATCCAGAAGCTGACCACTAGCAATCACAGCAGGAAGGACGTCCACAAGAAAGCAAGAACTTCCGTGGCTGCTTAAGCAGGAAAGAGAACCCTGCTGTGTCCCTGGGAGACCTCAGAGAGATGGGCAATCCCTGCTCTCAGGCTATTGTCCGAAGAAGGCTCTCTGAAAGTCGTGCCCGGCTCCAAAGGTGCAGGAACACGAGGCTCTGGATCATGGGATGTCTGCACTGAGGAAGGACCCGAGGTCTTCCCATCGGGGGGACTCCTGTAGGAAGTGGCCCCTCTGGCAATGGGGCAGGAGGCTCATCACAACAGGCATCTACAAGCTCTAGGTCCCATGGAGCCCCACCATTGGGGACAGCAATAAAAGCTGCACTAGGGACAAGTGGCCACATTGGCAATATGTCCCAGCCAGCCTTGAGTTGGTTTTTGATGCCAAACATTGGGAACTGGGTCTCAGAGAGGGACAAAGGAGGCCTGAGATGACAGCGCAGGTCAGGCAGGTGCATAGTTCCTCCCACTCATCCCTGCTCCGGATGCCCCATGTCCCTCTCCACCTTCCTTCTCCCCGCAGCTCCTTCCTGGGACAGCAGGGGTGCAGAGGTCATTTGCAAATGGCCTTGACCCAAGAGCCAGTCGGGATGCTGGCTCCAGGAGCATCACTGCAGGGACATCCTTCATTGTAGAAATTCACTCCCCTAGGATGGTGGTGCTGCCTGTGTGTGTCGGAGGTGGGTGGGGATGGCAGGTAGGAAATTAATCGAGCCCCTTCTCCACTCCTCCTCATCCTCACAGATGTGCCAAGGGCTGGCACCAGCACCCATGTTTTACAGAAGGGAAAACTGAAACTCAACAAGTGGCCAAGGACGAGGGTTGCAGAGCTTGGGAGCCGGAAGGGACCTGACAGAACATGCCTGCTCTCAGCCACAACCCCACTGGATGCTGGAAGCTTCTCTCTGGCCCCTGGGTCCAAGTAGTGAGCCAGGTTTGGCATGGCACTACTAGGGGCAGAGTGCACACCTCACAGCTGGCTAAGTGTTCTGAGGCCAGGCCAGCCACCCCTGCACAGCTTATGGCACGTGACACACAGCAGGGACCCAGCCCGATTAACTATGGACACCAGCAATGGACCCGCTGGCACAGTACTTTACAGTTTACAACACACCTTTATGTTCCATTGCCTCATCTGACCCAGGGAGGCAGGGGTTAATGATTCTGTCCTGGGGATGGGGAAACCGAGGCCCCAAGCCAGCCAGGACTCACATTGCTCTCCAAGATGGAGCCCCAGCCTGTCCTGACCCCCACTGCATGGCATACCATGGCAACCAGGGAGGGACAGCGAGGCACAGAGGCCCCTGAGTGGCGGCAGCTCTGACCCTGATACTCACCCTCAGCCATGATCGGATGCTGGTGCTGTTTCCTCATACTGGTCATGGGACTGGTGGTAGGACCTCCAAATGCAGACCACAGGTAGCGGGCAATGTGGAGGAGGCTGAGAGCAAAGAACTTATAGCCCGCTTTGGGGCGGGCCCGGGGCGGGGAGGGCGGGGCGCGGAGGGGTGGAGCGAAGGCGGGGACCAGGTTAGGCTGCTATTGTGGGGTCTGAGCCCATGCTCTGGGCGGGCTGTTGGCTGGGGCAGGAACCCTAAGGAGGGAGGGAAGGAGCGGTGGCCAGGCAAAGCTGGGCAGCAAGGACAGGGACAGATAATTAGATCAGGACACACAGACACATTTCGATCCACAGCGTCAGACCTTGGGACACAGAGACACCTGATCAGAAAAATACATGCGGATACAGACATACAATCAGAGACAGACAGATGTGTCTACACAGACAGACACACTTCCACAGATACACAGACAAACCTGGACATACAGTGACATGGACACAAAATCCAACCAGGGCGCCCACAGACACGCAGAGATGCGGACACTCGGAGATGGCGCACATGCGCACTCACTCATGCCGCCATGCAGACGTGCCTACAAAGAGAGGCACACCACACCTCTTCCTGGAGCTAACCCAGATCATCTGCCCGTCTCATCCATCCTCAGTCCATCTATCATCTCTCCATCCATGCACCCATTTATCCATCTATCTATCCATTTACCCACTCATCCACTCACCCCTTCCATTACTCACCCTCCCTGCTCCCCATCTTGACTCCCTTCCCCTTTCCTCTCTTAGTTACAGACCCACTTGTGCCAGAAAGGAACAAAGCCAACTTTCCAGAGACTTAACCTCTGACCCCTCCCTCCTACCATCCTGGTAGCGTGGTCCGCCAGATGCCTATGCTTCTTCTCTACTGTTTCGTCACCAAAGGAGGAATGCACAAGACCTGATGAGTCTTAGAAGAAGTTTATTCGTGCATCTGCACACAGACGGGCTGGGACCCTAGCAGTTTCAGCAGTGAGGGGAGGAGAAGCCTCATCCTATATAGGACTGACTCTGGCTGTATTTCTTGCCCCCGGAGGTGGGGGACTTCTGTTACCTGTAGTGGTGAAACCATGGAGCAGGTAGAGACTAATGACCAAGCAACAGAATGTCTAGATAAGTGAAAATGGTATGTGTGTGTGGGGGGGGCATAACTAACTGGCAGGATGTCCGACGGTCAGGCCAGGTTAGATATTAATCAGGATTGCTCAGGTGGAGAGTTACGGGAACTGCCCTCTGCTGGGTCACATCAAGTTCCACCTGGCTAGCTGAGGCTTTTGTTAGGGGGTCCTGGACATGACCCTAACACCCACCATGAGTCCTGAGCAAGGAGGGTCCCCCGAGAGACAGGGGCCTGCGGGCCTCCCCCAGCCCCTTTTATGGAATAAGTTCCATAGATATTGATGGGCGTGGGCTCCAGAACTGGCCCCGGTTTCCATTCCTGGGTGACACAGTGCAGGGAACAGACCTGGCAAGAGCTCAGAGGAAGGAGCAGGGCGATGAACACAGTCAGGAAGCCTGGGTTTGAATTCCCACTCTGCCGCTGATCAGTTGTGCGGCCACGGGCAGGCATTTCGGTTCTCCAGGCCTCAGTTTCCCCCTCTGCCAAATGGGGGAAAGAATTTGTCCCTAACAGGCCTGGGGTAAGAATCAATCAAAATGACTGAGGCTGGGGCCTGACCTATGGTGGCGCAGTGGATAAAGCGTCAACCTGGAACGAACCCTGGAACGAAAGCTAAGGTCGCCGGCCATAACCCTGCACTTGTCTGGTCAAGACATATTTAGAAGGTGATGCTTTTTGCTCCTTCCCTCCTTACACTCTCTCCTCTCTAAAAAATGAATGAATGAATGAATGAATAAATAAATAATTTAAAAAGTTAAAAAAAATGACTGAGGCTGGGCACCTAGTATATAGTGAGCACTTGGTAACTGGGGGTCCTTGAGTTTTGGAGCAAAAAATGCCAAGTGTCCCAGAATGTGGCCCCAAGGGACAAGGAACTCAAGGAGAAAAAGGGGCCTGGGGACCGTGAGGCTTTGCAGACTGTATGGTCCCCAAGGGTCAGCCCAGCCCTAAATGAAAGGATAGATTTTGCATTTGTTCATTATTTCCTTTGAAAATTACATGTTCTTCTGCACCGGGTGCTGATTTTCCTTTAACACGCCCCCTCCCCGGAGCTCCCTGGGGGACAGGAATACAGTCAGCAGGTTGTTTCTGGTGCAGGCGTGGGGCTTGACACGGAGCCCCGGCCTGTCCCTGACTCAGCCGCTGCCTTCTCTTCCTTCCTCCCCCCTTTCCAGAGAACCATGACAACCTGAGTGATGCAGTGTCTTGAGCAACCCCAGGACAGGACCAGCCGGGGTCAGGACTGGCTTCTGAGAAGTGGCAGGCAGAAGCCAGAGCCCAGGCCAGGCCCAGAGACCTGGATTTCAGGCTCGGGGACCCGGGGACCCTTGTCTCACTCTGTGTAAAGGAAGAGGGTGCAATGGTTAGAGCAGGCAATACCTGAGGTCACTCTTGGCTGTGTGACCCTGGGCAAATTATGAGACCTCTCTGAGTCTCAGTTTCCTCCACTATAAAGTGGGTATAATAAGATTCCTCGCCTCTGGGACTGAGAGATAATGTCTGTTTTCAATGCTGAGCACATGGTAAGTTCTCAATAAATAGTACCTAACACTTTCTAACGAGGATGCTAAGCGGCAGGACTCCCTGCAAAAGGGAGGCTTCTCTGTGTAGGTGAAGCAGGTTGCGAACAATGTAGAATATTTGAGGAGTGCTCGGAAGAACTCTCTGCCTCCCAAATAAGGCTTCTACCCAAGGACAGGGAGGCCTGGACCCTGTCATTAGAGAAATCTGTCCTTCACTTTTGTAAGGATTTCCAGGCCTCAAGGTAGAGACAAAGGTGAAATTTTTTTAGGTTACTCCATAAGCAGGCAGATGTCCCATTGAAATCTCACAGTGTAATCTTTGTCATTTGTTAAATAAGGGAACGGGGCTCAGAGGGGGTAAAGTGACTGGCTCAAGGTCACGCAGTCAGGAAGTGGGGCATAGAGTCTAGCCTTGGTTCAAAAGCTTGCACGGACTCTTCCACACTTCAGGGGTCAGTCTACACTCTGCCACACACACCCCTTCACCCCTGAGGTGCCGTTTCAGAGGCCTTTGTCATGAGTCCTCCAGCCCTTGGCAAGGGAGGCTCCAGGGACAGCGATCTATGTTTCTGATACATGGTGTCTGGTTCCAGCGGATATTCGATAAATGTTTGTGACATGAGAGAGAGACAGGGAGGGAGATGAGTCGGAGAGAGCTGAAGGGAGAATAGAAGGAAGGGAAGGAAAAATGATTAAGGTTCAGAGAGGTTGGGGAAACTGCCTGAGGTCACACAGCATAATTGGGCTCCCAGGCCCTGGCTCAGCTGAGCAGTTCCCCAAGGATGAGGGGCCCGTAGGCGAGAGGTGGCCCCGGACAGCTGAGCTGAGGGGAAGAGAGGCCAGAACGTCAGTGGGTGGGACTGTGATAGGGCATCTGAAGATTTTCTACCCACTGGTGACTAACGGCCGATGAGCAGTGTCTGGCATGAGCATGTCCGAGGGAAGGACCAGGCTTCCCTGAGGTAGGATGGACTGAGGTAGGCGTGAGAACAGGGGAGTGGAGAGAAGGTCAGGAAGTAGGTGTGACTTTGCACGTCTCTTGAGAGGGAGTGTGGCTGGTGGCCTGTCGGAAGCAGGATCTATGATCTTCAGGTTGCGGGGAGCAGAGAACGGTGTACTTGATCAGGGTGGCCCTCCCAATGTTTCCATTCTGCAGATGAAAAAACTGACTTATGCATGGTTGATGGATACATAAATTTACCAAAACTTCCAAGCTGCCCTTTGCTGTTCTGTTTGTCTATCTGACCCCACCCTTGCTGAACTATCGCACCTGAAACAGAAAAGTTCTAGGAAGCTGCTCAGCCACCCCGAGGAGAAGCATTCCAAGAAGCCGATATCGTAAAACTACAGAAGGCAGCGTACCAGAACTGCTGATGCAACACACACTTGCTCAAAGCTCTCCCTTAACCCTATACAAAATTTGCCTCAGAATCTGGGTGCACTTCTCCTGGAGGAGTGCCCCGGCAGGTTTTTCTCCTCTAATAAAGCCTGCACACCTGGTGTTCGAGTGCCGTCTCATTCTTACATCTGGTGCCGAAACCCGGGACAGGGTACTAACTGCCTGGATGATCCCTCTTTGCCGTCCAAACTTACAACCAGGGAAGCAATGGGCAGCGGCAGCTCGTCCTGGGCTTACTCCCTGATTCTGTTTGGACGTGTAATTGTAGGTCTAACCCTGTCCTGAACCCCTGCTGGACCAGGAAGATAAGGAGTTTTTTCCTTCCCCTTCCCCGGTTGGCCTCTAAATTTCTCTCTAAAAACACCCCTTTCTGGTCGGACGGCTTTCTCTGACATGCCTCACATTTTGAGGGGTTTGACTTTCAGTCTCAGTGGACTGCATGGAAGAATAGGCGCCTAGCCAAACCTCTCCACTCTCTCGGACTTCTCGTCCTCAGAGCTCCCTGACAGGTGGTGACAACCTCTATCAGGGACGACTCCCCCACACAGAGATTCTCTCCTCTTGGGACAGTGACAAAAGGCAGGGACGCCCCCTCTTGCTCACCTGTCTCCACTATGGGCTCTTCAGAGTCTAAGCCTTCTGACCAGACCCCTCTAGGATGTCTCATAAGAAAACCTCACTAAGTTGGGCCTCTCTGTCCTTAAACCAAAAAAACTCATTTTCTTCTGTAACCTGGCACGGCCTCAGTACAAATTAGACAATGATTCCCATTGGCCTGAAAATGGGACATTCGATTACAATATCCTAAGAGATCTTGACAACTCCTGCCACCGGACGGGGAGGGCAACAGAAATCTGACCTTGCCCAAGTTGAGCGCCGCCTAGGGTCCTTCTCCTCAGACTCGGACACTTACATGAAAGAATTCAAATACCTTACACACTCCTATGACTTAACCTGGCACGATTTAAGTATTATTCTCACCTCCTCTCTGTTGGCCAGTGACAAGGACCGAATATGGACCACTGCCCAACAAATTGTAGATGAGGCAAACAGTAGGAACAACCTCCCCATGGGTCATCTAGCAGTTCCCTCGGACGATCCCAATTGGAATTACCAGCTCAATCATGCTGATCGAAAACTCAGAGATCAAATGATTGATTACCTACAACAGGCCCTCAGCAAACTTGCCAATAAGGCTGTTAATTATGACAAAATTAAGGAAATCATTCAAAGGCCCCAAGAGAACCCTGGGGAATTTCTGGAACGCCTATCCCAGGCTTTTCAAAAGTACACTCGCCTAGACCTAACAACTCCAGCAGGGACCACCCTCTTACACTCACACTTTATCTCCCAATCTGCTCCAGACATCAGGCGCAGGCTTAAGAAACTTGGGAACAGGCCTGAGACTTCCCAGAGAGACCTCTTAAATCTAGCCTTTAAGGTCTTCAATAATCGGGAGGACACGGAGAAGGAGGAACAACAAAAGAGGAATCAGGAGAATTACCTAACGCTAGCGAAGGCCCTAAAAGGGAACCCTGCTATGGGCTCAAAGACCAAACCCTTCCAGGGTCAGTCTTTTATTTACTTATTTTTAAATTTCATTTTTTTTCAGGGTCAGTCTTTTAAATCCGGGCCACAGGATCCTCCAGGTCCTTGTTACCGTTGCAAGCAGCCAGGCCACTGGGCTAAGGAACGCCCTAACCTTCGACCACGGCCAGGGCCTTGCCCGCATTGTCACCAGGAGGGTCACTGGGGAGTCGATTGCTCCAGTCGCCAGAGAGGGATCAGGTCAAACCTCCCCACTAATACCCAGTCAGTGACTGATTTCCTAGGCCTGGCAACGGAGGACTGAGGAGGCCCTGGGACACCGGCCCCAGTACGCATCACCAACAGTGAGCCCAGGGTAACACTTCGTGTAGCGGGTAAGGTAATCTCCTTCCTCATTGACCCCGGGGCCGCCTACTCCACCCTCCCTGAATTCGGAGGACCTCTGAGTCCCTCTAATACCTTTATAGTCGGGGTCTCAGGTCTACGCACTAGCCCTCTTATAACTCCACCACTTACTTGCATACTAGGACAGACATCATTCACACATCAATTTCTAGTTATTCCACAATGTCTCACTCCATTCCTAGGACAGGACATCCTAACTAAACTCAATACTACACTCCAATTATCTCCATTTGGCTCTACTCAAACATCACAACAACAAACTTCCAATATTCTCCTTCTGTTGGCCAGTGGTTCATCACCTCACCTTACTGACTCCCCATTTCTCTCCCCTCCCCTTCCTTCCGCTCTAGTAGACCCATCGGTTTGGGACATTCAACACCCATCCATAGCTAGACATCATACTCCTGTCTAAATCTCCCTTAAGGATCCCTCCCTCTTTCCTAATGTACCCCAATATCCCAATTCCCACAAACACCTCCAAGGACTAAAACCCCTTATCACAAAATTCCTTAATGCAGGACTTCTTATCCTGACCAGTTCACCATACAACACGCCTATCCTTCCGGTAGTCAAACCCAATGGCACTTATAGGCTGGTGCAGGACCTGCGAGCCATTAACTTGGCAGTTCTTCCCATCACTCCCGTAGTTCCTAACCCCTACACTATCCTATCTACCATACCCACCAATACTACACACTTTACAGTGTTAGATCTTAAGGATGCCTTCTTTACTATTCCCTTACATCCTGACTGTCAAAATCTCTTCGCATTTACTTGGACTGATCCTGACACTTTACATTCACAACAGCTAACCTGGACGGTCCTACCTCAGGAATTCCGGTATAGCCCCCACTTTTTTGGACAGGCATTAGCTAATGACCTCAAATCACTAACTTTGTGCCAGAGCACCATCTTACAGTATGTGGATGATCTTCTTTGCAGTCCATCCTTGGAAACTTCTAAATTACACATCATTCAACTACTCAATTTCTTAGCTCACCTAGGCTACTGGGTAGCTCCCGCTAAGGCACAGCTCTCCCTATCACAGGTCATGTATTTGGGGCTACAGTTGACCCCAGGACAAAAGGCTATCACCACTGATAGAAAACATTTAATATCCTTCATACCAATACCCTCTACCAAAGAGGAGCTTCTCTTCTTCCTGGGAATTGCGGGTTTCCTCAGAGCATGGATCCCTAACTATAGTCTGTTAGCAAAACCTCTCTATGAGGCCACTAAAGGGGACCTCACCGAACCTCTAGACCCTAAATTCCCAATACAAACACCCTTCACCAAACTCAGACAGGCTCTCCTTCAAGCACCTGCCTTACAGCTTCCAGACTTAAACTCAGAATTCATACTCTATGTTATGGAAAAACAAGGGCTTGCCCTTGGAGACCCTCCTTAGCACCAGTCACTTATCTCTCTAAACAGCTTAACCCCACTTGTAAGGGATGGGCACCCTGCCTCAGAGCTCTGGCAGCCGACGCCCTGTTAGCCCTTGAAAGCAAAAAGTTCTCATTAGGACAAAGGTCATCATCAGGTCTCCTCACAACCTACAAGACCTTGTTATTCATAAGGCCTTAGCCCATTTATCACCCTCTCGATTACAACAAGTTCATATCATCTTTCTTGAAAATCCTGAATTCTCTTTTCAACCCTGTTCTAGTTTAAATACAGCCACACTCCTCCCTCCATTCTCCTTACCCCCAGCACTTTGCTGCATTGAAACTCTCACACGTTTTGCTACCCCCTTTTCTCACCTCACTCCTACACCTCTTTCCACTCACCCTCTTCATTGACAGGAGTGCACTTAAGACCAGACAACAGTCCACTCCGACAGGCTGTGCAGTCATCACCGACCAACACCTCATCCTCGAGGCTCAGCCCCTACCACAGGGTACTACCTCACAGCAGGCTGAGCTTATAGCTCTTATAAGAGCTCTGACTCTCAGCTCTAACAAAATGGCTAATATTTACACAGATTCAAAATATTGCTATCATATTCTTCACTCAGCTGCAGCTATCTGGAGGGAGCGCGGATTCCTTACTACCAAAGGCGATCCCCTCCAAAACCACACGTACATACAAAGTCTTTTCAATGCAGCCCTACGTCCCAAACAAGCAGCCATTATTCCTTGCAAGGGACATCAAAGAAGCAGCTCTCCTATATCCACTGGAAATGACTTAGCCAATCAGGTAGCCAGGAAGGTTGCCACCCAGTCTCCTGACTCACAAATTTACTTCTTCATCTCACTTACTCCACAGTATTCCACTAAGGAGAAAACCACTCCTCTCTCCCACAAAAGGAGGAATGGTTTCTCAAGGACGGTAAACTCCTCCTCCCGCAATCCCAGACTCAGACCATCTTACAGTCCATACATGAGTCTTTCCACGTAGGCTACCAAGCTCTTCTAGTCTACATCTCCTCCTTCCTCACGGGTAATAGTATTTCTACAATTTTGAAACGCATAACCTCATCTTGCCATGTCTGTACCTCTTGCACCTCACAGGGAGGAATACATCCCAAATCTTTCCCTGCCCACCAGGCTCGGGGACAACTACCAGCCCAAATTGGCAAATAGACCTTACACATATGCCTAACTATAAGGGATTCAAATACCTCCTCACCATAGTAGATACCTTTTCAGGATGGATTGAGGCATTCCCCACTAAACAGGAAGGTGCTGGCACCGTTGCCACCATCCTAACTGAACACATTATTCCCCGATTTGGCCTTCCTTCTGTGCTTCAATCTGACAATGGCCCTGCCTTAATTTCTCACATTACCCAAACCCTCTCATTTTACCTAAAACTTAAATGGTAGTTACACATTCCATACCATCCTCAATCCTCAGGGAAGATCAAACAAGGAAACCAGGTCCTCAAAAATCATCTCACAAAACTCATTCTAGAAATACACCTACCTTGGACTTACCTTCTTCCCTTAGCCCGCATGAGAATTCGAGCTATGCCCAAGAAACCAGTGAACCTAAGCCCCTTTGAGATTATGTACGGTAAACCCTTCGTCTTAGACTCTAGTCCCCTTACACCCTCTGATCCGGCTATAGGGTCCTACTTTCCTGCCCTGGCTCACATACGAGCCACCCTACACGCTGAGGAGGTCAACAAACTGCTACCTCAACCTTTCCCCACAACTAAAACACATTTTTCCCTTCTGCCCGGAGACCAGGTGTACAAGAGGACTCGAGGAAAAACACCACTCCAACCAGTTTGGACGGGACCCCACACAGTCATCCTGAGTACTCCCACAGCTGTTAAAATAGAAGGAGATACCCACTGGACTCACCTCTCTCATATCAAACCCTACCTTAGCAAACCTCCTAAATCCTCTCTGTCCACCCCTACAGGACCTCTAACTCTCAGACTCTCCTCTATTCCGGAGGAAGGAGCCCGCTTCTGTGCCGAGTCGGCTTAGCTCTCTACACTCTCCTGTCATTCTCTTGCTCCCAATCCTGTGGCCAACGGCATGTCTGGAGATTCTTTGTAAATGAAACGTTGGGCCTTCACATCCACCACAACCTCCACGCACAGTTGGAACTGCGGATTGTTCCCACGCAGGGTGCCAGTCTTCCATAACTGTCCCAATTCTATTACAAAATCTCCAATCCCTACAAAAATCTACCTCCTCAGATCCTACCTTATGTTTTCCCCATCTACAAAGCAAACCTCACTGCTCTGCCAGGAAATCTGGACCCTGGGGGGCATGCCCTGGGGGACCCAAAGAGGCCATAACCACTAGCTGTGAATTCTCACTCCTTCCCCCTACAGACTATTTCAATTTCACTCTAAATGACCCCTGGGCCCCATTTTGGGAGAGAGGCATAACAGCTTCTATCTTCTGATCCTCATCATCGCAGAACCTCTCTGGAATACTTTCTTTAAACCGACAATGGGTGAGGGAAAAGTCTTCTACAAAACTTCTAGAGGAGCTAATTCTATCCTTACCCATGAGGATAAACTTAAAACACAAGCATCTAACCCCTACTCCCAACCTTTCTCATGGCTAGGACTCATCAAGCAGGGCATCCAAGTTCTCAACCTCACTTCTGTATACAACACTTCTCACTGCTTTCTCTGTGCCTTTTTTTTTTTAGACGAATTCATTTATTTGACACATTAAATTAGACAAAGAAAAATATATGTAATTGCATAAAAAGAATCACATTCTCATACTACTTGAACACATAGAAGGTCAAAAATAATAAAATGGAATGAATTCCAGGATTAATTGCAAAAACACAATGTCCAGAAGAATGTCAGGCTTCTAACTTCACTGACTCCAGTACTGAGCGTGCTTCCTCATACTCCTCAGCCTCCTCCAGCTCCTTTTCATTCTCTAATGTCTGCAGAAGATCGGCATATGCTGCTTCCAACCTGTGCTGGCAATCTGGGATCATCATCGGGGACTCTTGCAGGATCTCTGCCTGTTTCTTAATGGTATAATTTTCATCATCTTCAGCTTTCATTTTTTCAATCTTTTCTTCCTGTTGTTTTGCTTCTTTTTCATACATCATTTTTTCTTTGGCCAATCACTTCACCACGCCGGTTTTGATCTTGATCTGCCTCACGCGAGGGTCGGCCATGGTCCTGGGAGCGCGGCGGGAAGGAGGGCGGAGAGCCGGGGTAACGCGCGCGGCAAGAGAGCCTCTCTGTGCCTTTTTAAACAAGCCTCCCATCACCACGGTTCCTTTACCATACCCACTCAACGCCACCAAAATTCCAGACCCATTTTATCTCTCTGGAGTTCCTCTCTTCTTAGAAGACCCCACTTCAACCCTGAATGTCTGCTACACTAATCGGCCCACCCCATCATGTAATAATATTATCCCAATCAAAACTTCTCTAACCAACCCTAACGGAACTCACTTCTGGTGCAATAGAACTATTCTAAAAACGGTGAACGCCTTTTCCCCCCTCCCTCTCCCTTGTGTCCCGGTAATAATTGCACCACAATTAACATATTATGGAGAGGAAGAATTCTCAAACCAGCTGAGGACAGGTAGAAATAAACGGGCTGCCTTCCTCCCGGTCCTCCTTGGCCTTACCCTTGCCACCTCTATAGCGGCTCTAGGGATAGGCGGGGCTGGCCTGGGCCATAGTATTATATATGGACTACTAACCAACTAAAGGCAGACCTGGAACAGGCCCTTGATAATTCAGCCACCTCTCTAGCCTCCCTCCAGAGACAACTGACCTCTCTAGCTCAGGTCACCCTACAAAACCGAAGGGCTTTAAATCTACTAACAGCTGAGAAAGGCTAGGTACTTGTCTCTTTTTACAGGAATAGTGTTGCTACTACATCGACGAGTCTGGCCCGGTTGAGGAGAATGTCAACTCTCTCCAAAAACTTCAAGAACGAATCCGCAGTGGTTGGGCTGGTGCCAACCCCTACTCCGAACAATGGTGGAAAAGCCCCTTGTTCTCCATGCTAGTACCAATTATAGGACCAATCCTAATTCTGTGCCTAATACGAATACTTGCTCCTTTCTTTATCAAGTTCCTACAGGCCCAAGTGAGAGTAATCTCCAGGATTACCTACAATCAAATGCTTTTGCAACCCCTACTCCAACTGCCCCAGGGAGAGGTCCCCGAAGGAGGCCCTAATAGGGGTAACAGCAGGAGGTGGCTCCAGAAGAAGGCTGATCCAAGCCAAACCTCCTTCCTGGACCTCACACCCCCTTATTTTTCTTTTTTTCTTTTCTTCCCCTCACCTCTTTTTCTTTTATCACACCACAGAGTTGAGAAAGGATGGATACATGAATCTACCAAAACTTCCAAGCTGCCCTTTTGCTGTTCTGTTTGTCTGTCTGACCCCACCCTTGCTGAACTATCGCACCTGAAACAGAAAAGTTCTAGGAAGCTGCTCAGCCGCCCCGAGGAGAAGCATTCCAAGAAGCCGATATCGTAAAACTACAGAAGGCAGCGTACCAGAACTGCTGACGCAATGCACCTTGCTCCATCGTCACAAATGCATCTCCCTCCCCAGTGTTTCTGTCCCCTGCGCAGGCTCTCAGCTGCCACTCTGCACTGAAGCTCTGTAAGCTGTGAGCTCTGAAGTTCACCCCACTGAGGGGTCAGTTTCTTTTCTGCAGAAGCCCAATCACAGCCCAGGCTGGTGGAAAGAAGAGGAGCCTTGGACACCTGGTCTGAGCTTGCCCCGCCCCTACTGAGACCCTGCAGGGGAAAGTTAGGGCTCCTGGGCGTGGCACCCAAAGGCCCTGCAGGTCTGGCCCAACTCACCCTCCTATCGCACCTCCCACGTTTGTCCCCTGTGGTCTGCATTCTCCTAGCCCCCAAATGCAGGCTGCAATTTTATCCACCTTCAGGAGTTTCCTGAAGCTGTGGCCCCTACCTGGGATGTCGCCTCTCTTCACCCAGCAGAATTTCACTGGGGCTTTAAGCCCCACCCAAAAGGCACCTCCTCCCGGAACCCACCTAGGGCAAGACTTTCCCCTTGCCCCAGAACCATGAGACACTGTCACAATCTGCTTGTCTGAGTACCAGGGTGTGTGCTTCAGTGGCTGCTCAATAAATGTTTGTTGAGTGAATAATAGAGAGAGAGAGAGGAGAGAGAGGTCCAATCCTGGGTCAACCTCTGGGGATTAGTCCGGCTCAGAGCCTTGGCTATCAATTTGCGGTGCCATTTGCCTGGGGCAGGACCAGGAGCCGAGGTGTGGCGCTGGGGCCTCTCACAAGCCTGTTTCCTCCATCAACAAGGTCTGAGGCCGGCTTACTCTCCAGTCACACCTTTGACAACCCCAGGAGTAGGAAGACCCTCAGCTGAGCCTCAGAGACCTGGGCAAACAGTTTTCCCTAGGCCGCTCAGCAAGTCAGGGCAGAGCTGGGTGCTCCAAACTCTCTAGAAAAGTAAATACTGGCCCTATATATACGGCTGTCCTCCATTTCTAAATGTAGAAGGCTGCTCTTACTTAATTTGCAAATGGGAATTGCATCGTACCGGGCAGTGGGATGGAACACGAGGCTTGCGTGGTGTCCTCGGCGGTGAGCTGGTGGTGTATGGGCTGCCACGGAGTCCAATGGCTCGAGGTTCCAACTCTGGACCCCGCTTATTGGCTGTGTGGACTCAAAGTCTCCAAAAGGAAGCTCCTTGCAAAGAGAATAAGTTGATTCTATTATTGTTGTCACCATTAAGAACTTCCATTTCTTAAGTGTCCAGACTTAACTCCCCAGGGAATGGGTAGTTTAGGATTTTTGGAGAGCAGAGTTCTGACTGTTTCAGGCAGTGAAATCTGCTTTACTCATAGAAAAAGCTGCTTCAGACCCTTACTCACAACCAATTGTTACTAACTTGGTGTACAATATTAATCAAGATGTAACATCCTAACCAACCTCTCGAGAGACGGCAGACACTGTTGCCTCCATTCTCGTTGAAAACATCATCCCACAGTTTGGACTGCCGGCTACCATCCAGTCAGACAACGGCCCGGCCTTCACTGCCCAAATAGTCCAGCAGGTTGCTACCTCTCTTAACATTACCCGGAGACTCCACATACCCTATCACCCTCAATCGTCGGGTAAGGTGGGGAGGGCCCATGGCATCCTGAAAGGTCAGCTAAATAAACTTTACATTGAGACCAGACTCTCCTGGCCAAACCTCCTCCCCCTGGCACTCACCAGAATCAGAGCAACTTCTCCCGCCCGGGGGTGGGGGGTGGAGGGGGAGGGGTGGTGATTTATAGCATTGGTAGGATGGTGGTGGGTTGATATGTCATGGTGAAATTTCATTGGTTGACAGATTTTTTTCAAAAGGCTCCTGGACCGTTTCTTTTGGCGGTCATGGGTGTGGGTAATTTCAGCCAAAAGTCCCTGGACCCGGTTCCTCCTGTGACCTCCCCCCATTGCCACCGACCTCACAGTCACCACTATCACACTTCTAACATCAGAGATGAGTTTGGCCTGGCGTTCAACTTCAGATGAGTAAAACCATTCAGTGTGTACCTGTGTCTGGCATCTTTTGCTTAATGTGTTTGTGAGATTCAAGTAATTGTTGCACTTTTATTAAACTATGTGCTTTCCCCTTCTGATATTTCTCCTTCTGATACTGTTACTTCGAATGATTATACCTGTACCGCAATGTAAACATCCATCCTGCTCCTGTCTGACTTTTGGGCCTTGTTCAACTCTGGGGCACTATGGAAAAACGCTGCTATGAACATTCTTGCACATGTCACCGGGGGACCCACCGACGGGGCATTTCTGTTGGGTGAACATCCACCAGAAGAATTTGCTGCCTCGTGGGAATCAATGAACGTTCTGCCTTGGGAGATACTAAGGATGGTTTTCCACGTCCGCTTCTCTCTCCACCGCACAGGAACGTGTGTGTGTGTGTGTGTGTGTGTGTGTGTGTGTGTGTGTTGGGGGTGGAAGGGGCTTCTCAGTTTACCCGATCTGGTGAGCAGCCATGTTAGAACACCATGGTTTTTATTTTCCTTTGGGGGCACCATCTTTAAGAAAAAGAATATAAAATTGTGACTATGCAATCGGGTCCGAATCGCTGGAGATCCTCACACTTCGGATTCCTTTCTCCTGAGATTTCTCAGAAACGCTTCCGTGGAAATGCTTGGCGATAGCAACCTGGCTCTCCCTGCTGGGAACAGTCAGCAGCTGGCTCTGTGCACAGGGGCCCATGCGAGGAGGGGCCCAGATCCTCAACATCCTAGGAAACACCCCTGCCTGGTCCTTACCACCTCTGGCCCCATCCCCCGCCTTTCCCTGGCCGGACTCGCCGTCCTTAGGCGCTTCCACATCAGCTTGCTAAAGGGGCTCCTTCGCTGACTTCCTTGTCTAAGCAGACCCTCCAAGTTCATAAGTCCACGTCGGGGGACAGTCAACCACAGAGCAGGAGGCTCAGGGCAAATGCTGTGGGCCCAGCCAGCCGGCTTGGTGTCCTGGCTCCACTATTTTCTAGCTGTGGGACCTGGGAGCTGTCATGGAGCCTCTCTGGGCCTCAGTTTCCTCACCGAGGGCGCGGAGAAGGGAATGCCAGCTCCGGCCCCAGCACGAGGTGAGGGCCCAGCAAGGTAAGGCAGGTGAGGCGTCCAGAGGATGCCGGGCGCCCTGGCTCTCAGGACGGTCGTGTTGGCCGCACTGTCCGGCGCCCCAGGCCCTCCTGGCACATCTCCCTTCACACCGGCGACCTCCTGTCTCCATATATTTGCCTATTCTGGACATTTCGTATGAATGGAGGTATACAAGATGCGGTCTTTGGTGACTGGCTTCTCTCATGGAGTGTGATGTTTCCAGGTTCGTCCATGTTGTAGCATGTGTTGGTACTCCACTCACTTTCATTGCTGGATAATATTTCATGTTATAGATATAACTACATTTTATTTAAACATTCATCAGTTGATGGACTTTGGGGTTGTTTCCACTTTTTGGCTGTTATGAGCAATGCTGCTATGAACATTCGTGTACAAGTTTTTTAAGTGGTCACACGGTCTCTCTTCTCGTGGATGTTTATACTTGTAAGACCGGTGGCTGAGGCCAGGCAGGTTCACATTGGATTCGGGCAGACGGCAGAGGAACTGTGGAGCCAGAAAGCATCGGGATCAGGAACACCTCCCCTCAAAGTGGTGGTGGTGGCGGTGGCTGAGGGTGGCTGAGGGAGTCAGGGAACCGCACCCCCGTGGTGGGAGGCAGGGAGACTATCGGGGAGAATCGCTACAGAGGGAGAGAGAAAGCAACCCTAGCTTTCCTTTATTTTTTTTACAGAGACAGAGAGAGTCAGAGAGAGGGACAGACAGACAAGAATGGAGAGAGATGAGAAGCATGAATGATTAGTTTTTTGTTGCAACACCTTAGTTGTTCATTGATTGCTTTCCCATATGTGCCTTGACCGTGGGCCTTCAGCAGATGAAGTAACCCCTTGCTCGAGCCGGCGACCTTGGGTCCAAGCTGGTGAGCTTTATGCTCAAACTAGATGAGCCCGCACTCAAGCTGGTGACCTCGGGGTCTCGAAACAGGGTCCTCCGCATCCCAGTCAGACGCTCTATCCACTGCGCCATCGCCTGGTCAGGCACCCCTAGCTTTTCATAGAGACACACTCGTGTCTTTCTTTAACGTGCTCAGGCACTAATCGTGCAAAGTGCTTGCAGCCGGGAAAGCAGTGAGTAAGCCTAACACAGCTGTGTATCCTTAAGAGTGGAATAGTTGGGTCATGTGATAGCTATGTTAATGAGCCCAGCCTTCCAGCTCTGGCTTTCCCAGACCCCTGCAGTACTGACGCTGAGAGGGAAACACTTGCCATTTCCATTGTCCAGGGTCCGAGGACCAAGTCCTTCCTTCCGCTTTCCAGGCCTTTCTGTGGGACGCCATGTTTGAGAGCCAACTGGATTCTAATTCCTGCTCTGCCATCAACTTGCTGGGTGACGTCGAGTGAGCCGTGCAACGTCTCTGAACTTCGGGTTCCCCTTTGGAAAGCGGGACGATCATCCCTACGGCCTGTTCTGAGGATCAGCTGAGAGCACGAAACCCAGCTTTACGTTTATCCGTTCAGCATATTCACTGCTGACCGCTGCGCCGCGCACTGTTCACAGCCAGTGAGACCCGAGTCTGTTACAGCCTTGTGTTTACATGCGCAGCGTCCTGTTTAGACCTCGCCCATCCCTGGAGGCCTAACCCCACTGGTGTCCCGTCTCCAGAAGGAGAAATGGAGAGAACTCTGCAGCTGAGTCCCCCTTCTTTGTGGCCCCTTTGGACTTAATTTTAGAAGCTTCGCGTACAGAATTTTATTGAAACTTTATTGAAGTAGAATATTCATACAAAAATAAGACATATATATATTGCACATTTTTATAGGCTGAATGTGCCAGTCTACCCAGCATCCAGAGGAAGAAAATTAAAACCATTCCAGTCCGATCTTTCCCGCCCACCTGAAAAAACAGTCCTGACGTCTGACACACAGATGAGATATGCCTGTTCGTGAACTTCGTGTGAGTAGCACCGTGTTGACAACAGTCTTTTTGTGTCACCTCCCTTTGCTTAACTTTGGGTCTATGTCATAGATGCATCGTGTTGCTTGTCTTTATAGATCCTGTGTTCTCAAGGCTGGGCGCACCACTTTTAAGGGGGTTTCTTTTTTTTCCATTGCTTCTGCTTTTAATGGGACCCTTTGGACTTCGGCTCCTGAAACAGAACATGGTTTCCCCGATGTGTGTTTTGGTGTCTGTCCCCAGGCCTATGGCGGAGGGCACCGGGGAGGCCAGGAGAGTGAGCTGACCCCGGCTTGGCCTCACGGTGCACATGCTTCCCTGCCTGGCCCTCCCCCCTCAGCTTCTCCTCCTTAGATCCTATCAACATTCTGTTCTTCTGGGCTTGGCTGGAGGCCAAGGGATGAGCTGGCCGGCATTCTAGGCAAGCAAGAGCAGCTGCAGCGCAGAGGAACCTGAAGGGTGGGGAGCTGGCCCCAATCAAACTTCCCCACTCCACGGCGGTCATCAGGGCTTGTATGGAGGCTTCTGCCCCGTGCATCCTGGGCCAGATTGGGTGGAAATCGGGCCTCCTCTGGGCTAGGCTGTGCTCTGACTCAGGCAGGCAGGCAGGCAGGCAGCCTGGATTCAATCCCAGCTCTGCAGTGATCCCTGTAAAATGAGGGAAACAAGCTGAGAAGGTTGAGGAGTAAATAACAAAGCACTTAAAGGTTTCTGACCTGGAGTGAAGTCGGCTATGAGGGTGGCAGGAGCCAGGAGCAGCTCAGTATTTTATATGCACTGTTTTCACTGAACTTACACATTGGTCCTGAGAGTAGACATTGTATCATCTGTTGGGAAAACAGCTGTGTTAGGCTTGCTGGCTGCTTTCCCGGCTGCAAGGATGTTGCAGGATCAGTGTGGGCACGTGACACAAAGCCACCTGGTGTCTCTGTGAAAAGCAACGGGTGCTTTCCCTCCGTGGCAGTTCTCCCAGATCGCTCCCCCACCACTGCAAGGTGTGGATCCCTGATTCCCTTAGCCGCCACCAGTCACCGTGACCCTAGGGGCGGTGTTCCTGATCCCAGCCCTCCCCTGTGGAAAGTGTTTTTCTTTGCTTATTTGCTCATCTGACTCTGTGAGCCTCTGATAAATGGGGATGGCACAGCGCTTTCTGGCTCCACTGTTTCTCTACCATCTGCCCGAATCCACTGTGAATCTGCCTGAATCCACTGTGAATCTGCCTGACCGTGGCCACAAGCATTACATCATCCTCACTCAACAGATAAGGATGTGGAGGCACAGAGAGGTTGAGAAACAGCCTGAAGCCACACTGTGAATCCGTGGCAGAGCCAGGCTTTGATCCTGTGTCAGTGTGATTCCATAGCCCGGGCCCCTGACAGCAGAGCTGAGAGCCGAGGGTGAACAGGGAGCCAGACTGTGTAAAGCCTTGAACGCAGGTCAAGTTTAGACCTGGCTGGACCCGGTGAGAATGAGCTCACCCACCCACCCACCTTCCTCAAATCATGACAAGAACCAGACCAGACCTTGTTTGAATGTAAAAAATAAACTTTTATTTCAGTGTTTGCTCCCTGGGGTTCAAAAGTGTATCTACTGCCTGCTTGGAACTCAAAAGCATCTATAAAACTGTAGAGAAACATAGCAGTATTTATATAGAACATACATCCGTGGGCTCATTTTGTGATGCTTTTCTGTGCAAAGCAGCAAGTTCTAAGTGCATCAGCATGACTGTCCCCAGGGCCCCTCAGGGCTTTGAGGGCCCTGGAGGCTATGACTGCCCTACAGTCAGGGAATGCTCCCTTCCTCCCTCACCCAGCCTCAGGGAAGCCAGGTCGCTGGAGAGTGTGGGTGATGAAGTCCGAGATGACAACCCGCGGGCTCCCCGCGCTGTCTTTCAGAGCCCTGGTCCTGCAAAGAGGGGCCGGCCGAGCGGCTGCATTAGCAGCTGAGGCTCTTGCGAAGCCCGGGCATTGCAGGGGGAAGGCTCATGGGTAGGGCAGGGGCCTCCGGGCCCTTTTCCCATAGAATTTGGGTCTGACGGGAGGTGCCTGGCATAGGTGTGAGACCTGGAGAGGGCTGGGTGCAGAACGGCGGTCCTGGGAGGGCTGGGTGCAGAACGGCTGTCCTGGTCATGGTTCCACTCATAGAAACGCCCTGTGCAGGTGGCCTAAGGCTCTGTGCAGCTCAGGGTAGGACTTGCTGTCATTGGCAAGGCTGGGTCAGGGCATCGGAGTACAGAGCTCAGAGGGCCTTGGAGATCAGTTGGTTCAGCCACGCCACTGACCAGTGGAGACGCCCGGACCAGGGAGGAGAAGCCAGCGGCTGGCCAGGTTTGGTTTGACCCTCTCTAATCCTTTCCCACTTTCTCACCCCAATGGGCTCCTCTTGGATCAGGTCCCCAATGGCCCCACCTGGCATTCTCAGGTCAGGGCTGGTGTCACAGACCGAGCACCGGACTCGGAGTCAGAGGCCTGGGCTCTGTTCCCATGCCTTCACAGTGCCCAAGCTTTCGAATAGCCACAGGCCCTCCTGTGCAGAACGGGCCACCCCTGTGTCTGAGGCTCTGTCTCCTCACTGAGAAAGCAGCTCCCACTCTGCAATTTCCTGTGGCAATTATATGGGTTGGCAGCTGTGTGAGCACCAGCAAGGAGAGGAAGCACCTGGTACATAGTAGGTGCTTCACATTAGTGAGGAGGGTGGGACTGTGGGCCAGAGCTGCTGGGATGTGGGAGGAGCTTAAGCCTAGCCTACGCCTGGGACCCCCCCCCCCCAGCCCCACCAGTGCTGGCTATCCCGAGGGCTCCTGGGGCAGGGCATAGTCCAGGAGGGGACAGGACACACAAAGATGTTGAGTTCCTTGATCAGGCCAATTGCACATTGTTTTTTTTATTCTGTTCCAAGGGCTATGAATAGATCAGACAATACAATGGGTGATGGTGATCGGTTGCTTTCCAAGTGGCATCTGGGCTGGAGAGGGAGACCTGAGTCCCTTCTCCCCCATCCCCAGCCCAGTCCACCGGGGTCAGGGCTCCCCCTGCCGAGGCACGGGACATTGCTCACAAGTAGGGGGGTGGAGGACCAGGCTCAGGGGACAAGATGGGCCAGAAGTACATTCTATTCTAAACAGCACCCACCCTCAGGCAGCACACACCTGCCCTGGGGTTTGGGGTCCACGTATGGGGCAACTTTTCCTCATTAGCTTGGGATAAATATTGGGGGTCAAGGTGAGGGATCTTGGCTGGCTGAGGAGGGGCTGGGCTCAGGAGCCCCTTAGCGGGGGCCGATGATGATGTTCCGGTAACCCTTCACGGCCTTGAGCTTGTTACTCTCGAAGTTGACCACCAGCTGGTAGCAGCCCACGTGGAGAGGCAGCAGGTACACCCTGACCTTGGCCTCCTCCCCCGCCTCCACGGGGTCTGGGCTGTGGAGAGAGAGGAGGGGTTAAGGACACACCCACGCCTGATCCCCATGATGGGGTCAGGCCAGGATGACGCCCAACTACTCAGAACTTGGCACGGAGCCTCTGAACCCATGAATGTACCGCTTAATGCGGATAATCACGACAGTAATAACTGTACCGACTCACTACTCTCTGAGGGCCTGGGCAATCTGTCCTGCTTATATGGCAGGGCCAGTGTGTGTGTGTGTGTGTGTGTGTGTGTGTGTGTACACTCAATGCACACATGGGAGTGGATGGTGTGCCTGGGGTAAGAGGTAAGAGTGTGTGTGATCGGGTGACCACATGCATGAAAATGCATTGAGCTGTACATGTGTGATTTGTGTTTCTTACTGTATGTTGGTTACATTACAATAAAGTAGAAAAGAAGAAGTGTACATAGATTTGCTCCTAGGACCCACATAGGGACATTCAGGGTGTAGGTGCTTGTGTTAGGTCAGGGCCTGTGCGTTGGGGGACAGGTGCTGCGTGGTGGAATGTGTACTTGTTCAGGTTTGTAAAGGCACCACGTGGTGTGGGTGTTAGAGGATGAGCAGGTGGGAACTCGGCCCTGAGGTATTTAGGAGGGGACACGGGTGTATTAGCAGCCATGTGGGAGATGAGAGGACGGGTTATGGGCCAGTGTTTGGTGGCCTCCATCAGCCTCTGCTCTCTGCTCCCAGGTCCCCAGGCTGGAGCGACCCACACTTACAGCTCCACAGTCTTCTGACCCTCGGTCAGGCCAGCGCCCTCCACAGTGAAGGTGCAGGCTTCGAGGGCCACGGTGAGTGGGTTCCTCAGGGACACCTCGGCCACCAGCTTGCGGTTCTGCTTGGGCTCTCCCAGCACCTGGGACAGGGCACAGCACAGATGTAAGGGGCGGCACTGAGGGAGGGCGCCCAGAGCCCCTCGAGGGCAGGGGCGATCCCAGCTGGGCCACCTCTGTATTTGCTGCAGTTTGGTCCAATGTTTGCTGAGCAAAGCTATGGCCACTCTCGCTCCCTGCCTCTGTGCCTCAGTTTCCTCATCTGCAAAACACAGGTGGTGATACCAGCCCAGGCCTCCTTCGTGGACCTGCAGGGAGGCTCCATGCTACCCAGAGGGGGCATAGCAGCTCCTCTGTTCTAGGGTCTGAAGCCAGCTGATCTCTGCCTCTTCCTCACTGTGTGACGGCTGCAGACGTCACTGCCCTCTATGAGCCTTGGTTTCTTCATGGTAGGGAAATTCCTGGCCGCACGGTTCTCATAAGCATTACTGAGCTAATAACGTGCACACTCCTAGCAGACTGGGTCACAGTGCTCCCTCCCTCCCCCTCCATCCTTTATCTGTAGCTGCTGTGCTTGGGGGTTTAGGGCTGTGGCTCCTAGAAGGGAATCACCATGATGCCCATGTGGACGGTGACAATAGTCAACTTTTATTGAGCCCTTATAATGCGATGGATGCAGTTCTACATGTTTGTGGATGCACATTTAACCCTGACGACACCGTCTTACAGATGAATAAACTGAGGCACAGAGGGACAAAATCACATGCCCAGGGCTACCCAGCCACAGAGCCAGGCAGTCAGATGCCAAGGTCTGTGCCCTCAACTCCTCCACCCTCCGGTCCCACCAGGGCCCCAGGCACTGGGGATCTAGTGTTAAGGAGTTTAGCTCTGAAGAATCTGTGATTCTGAGATCCCTAAGTTCCATGACCTTCCCACTCTGAGACTCTAGGAGTCATTTCTAGAAGCTACAGAGTTCCAAATCTTGTGGCTTCACAAAGCTTTTCTTTGATAAAGCCGAATTTGAGGATCCCTGAGGTGTCAAAGATTTGAGAGTGCGGGGACACAGGTGCGTGAGGCCAGCCCACTCCTGCCCTGGGCACGCCCTGTGCCCCGCCCCACCCATGCCCAGCGTGTCTCTTACCCGGATCTTGATTTCTGGATTCTCCAGATAGATGTCCCTCTCAGCCAGCAGGTAGATGTTGGCAGCGGGCTTGACGAGGAGGCCCTGCACCTTGATGAGGTTCGACTCGGTCAGGTTGTCACAGTACTTCTCATAGAGGATGTTGAATGGGATGCTCTTCTCTGCGGGGTGGGGGGGGGGAGCACGTTCAGGGACTGAGACCCAGCCCCCGCCTCTCCTCTTGCATTCCAGAGGGGCGAGGAATATGCCTGCTCTCTCTGGTTGGTGAATGGCAGGGCGCATTCCGGGCCTTTCCCCCTTCTGCCCTGGCACTGGGCTGCCCAGGGAGGTGCTGGGCAGGGTAAAGCCCGACAGGCCTGGGTTCAAATCCTGCCTCCACCCTCTGCTCATGGTGATGCTGGGCAAGTCACTCCACCATTTAGGACCTCACTTTCCCCCCACGAGGTTGGCAAGAGGTGTATGCATGTTTTAGATGAGGAAATACTTCTCAGATCAGGAGACCCGGCCCTGCTTGGCCACTGACTGGCTGCATGAGCCTGAGAGTATGACCACCCAGGCCTGTTCTTCCTGTTTCCCCAGACCACCAGCACCCTTAGCTCTGGCAGAGGTAAGACCAGAGGTCATTGCAGAGCAGAAGCCTCACAGTGGTGGGGGAGGGGTAAGAAAAAAGGCAGCAGGATCAGCTCCTCCCACTGCAGAGAAAGGAAGTGTGAGTTTAGCCCATTTTTCTGACAAGAACACTGAGGCCTGGAGGCACCAGGGGGTCTGCCTGTAGGAGGCAGGAAGGAGCAATGAAAAGAGAACAGGACTGAGACTCTGCTGGCCTGAGCCAGGCCCAGCTTGTCCCCTCGGTCACAGAGACACTTGGGCAGATCCTTCTGTCCCTCAGACTCCACTGTCAAACAGGAGGGCTGGAGGGACAGTCCTTGGGCCCCTACAGCCCTATCAACCTCTCGTCATGTCCCAGGGCCATGACTGGGACGCTGTTGCCTCTTTTCTGCCATCTGCCCCCCCCCCCCCCCCCAGTGACCAGCCATTCACATGATTTTTCACACATCTGAGTGTATCCTAATTATTCACTTATTATTTTTCTTTCAAATCTGCTCACTTTCTATTTTTTAAACCAGGGAAAATTTTCATCATTATTTGCAGCAAACCAGTCCCGTCTGCCATAAATAGATGGTAAGCGGTAAAAATAAACACAAGCTAAGTCATGCTTATTCAAATCCTGTGAGATGCGGAAGGTTTGCACTTTGGGACCTGAGCTGACAGTTCACAGGGGAGGTTACTGAGGGCTGGGATGCTGAGACCCTGATCGTCCGCTGGGGGACGCCCCCCGGGAGGTCAGCTGAAGGCCTGTGAGGCCCGAGAGAGCCACTCTGTCACCATGAGTCAAGGTCGGGCTTGGCAGGCCCCCTGATTCCCCACCTACCACCCTTTGGGAAATGCTGCCTTGGGGTGCCCGGCCCTGTAGCCATTCACTCCCAGGATGGATCTGCCCGGCCTCTGATCGAATGACGACGTGGGCTGTGGGGGGGAGGGGGACACACAAACCAAAGTCCTTCCAAAAAGGACAAAAAGCAGTGAGAATTCCTGTGGAGCCAGTGGAAAGTCTGACCAGCTCACAGGAAAGAAAGAAAATATTGTCCCCCAGGAGCACGGAGGACATGGCCCCAACTATTGACTTTTCCGGAGGCTGAACCGGGGTGGGGCAGGACTTTTGAGGATTGCTTTCTGGTGGGACCACGGCCTGGCCTTGGGCCAGGTGCTAGCGGGGGGGGGGGGGGGGGAGGAGACATGTGAGCTCATATCGGTAATTCCTTAGATGATGTGCCCTGTTCTGGAAGGTGCCGTGGGCAGATGTGATCACCAAGGCCACACTGGCTGCATTCCCGGTGACCCACCTGGAGGGGGGAGGGAGGGGAGGGAGAAAGGGTGGGCAGGAAGGCGGGGAGAGAAGCAGCAGGGCAAGGAGGCAGGGATGGGGTGGGGGCGGTGACTGGATTCGGTCCTGCTGCCCACGCCTTGGCTTCCTGGTCATTCATTAGCACACGGAAACCCCCCATCTCATCATCTCAGAATAACGCGCGACTTGGCCAAAGTGTGAGGTCTTCCAGGGTGAAGTCTGTCGCAGGTTGAGCTTGGCTTTAGGGCACCCTGATTTTGGCTTTAGGGCACCCTGCCTAGCCCAGCCTTGCAGCCTAAGGATCACACATAGGACCTCTACCCTCTTTGGCCCTGTCCCTGCAGCCTGTGCCTTTCCTGGGTCAGTGATGTTGCCAGAGGGACCCCTTGTGCGAACACATAACCAGGATGGGAAGAAAAAGGACAAGCTTGGCTGAGGCTTGGAGGAACGAGGCCCCAGGGGCCCGGTCCTGTCTGGGAGGCGGTGAACATGGCAGAGGCCCAGGAGAAATCGGTATGGCATCACCGGCCCAGGCTGAAGTTCACTTCATGCCACACATTCCAGGAAGGACACTACCTCCCTTTGAGGTCGTTCTGAGCCCAAGAATGAAATGACATGCATGCATTCTAACCAAGGGGCTAGAAGAGCTCCTCAAAGAGAAACCAGCCTGACCAGGCGGTGGCACAGTGGATAGAGCGTCGGACTGGGATGTGGAGGACCCAGGTTCAAGACCCCGAGGTTGCCAGCTTGAATGTGGGCTCATCTGGTTTGAGCAAGGCTCACCAGCTTGGACCCAAGGTCACTGGCTCAAGCAAAGGGTTACTCTGTCTGCTGTAGCCCCACGGTCAAGGCACATATGAGAAAGCAATCAATGAACAACTGAAGTGCCACAACGAGAAACTGATGATTGATGCTTCTCATCTCTCTCAATTCCTGTCTGTCTGTCCCTATCTATCCCTCTCTCTGACTCTTTCTCTGTCTCTAAAAAAAATAAAGAAAAAGGAACGCGAATTTGTACAAATGAGGAACCGGAGGCCTGGGATGGAGACGAGAAATACCCAGCAGCCCACAGCCCGTCTGCAGAATTGCTGGAACCAGAACTTAGAAGTCCTGACCACCCCACACACCTGACGCTTATGGCCTGGATGCCCAGGTCCTTCTCAGTCATCAAGGTTAGCAGGGACTCAGGCACTACTGAGCCCAGCGCTGAGACCACCATCTGGCACAGAAGGTGGTCAGGAAAGGTCCCTGGGACTTGGGGGAGACACGCCTGTTTGCACTTCTGCTCAGCGAGGAGAGAAGGCCCCTCCACGTCCAGGCGCGGCCACAACCCTTTCAGGGTCTCGGGATGATTTTAAGGAGGCATGGTGACAGAGATGGGCACCAAAAGGGACCAACCGGGTCATCTACTGACCTCATTTCACCCCCAAGCATGGCAGACCCGGAGCTAAGGAGCGAGAGGAAGGGGCTCTGCCTCACAGGGTGGCCGGCCCAGGCTCTGGGACATTTACAGGGAGACGACCAAGGCTCGGAGGAAACCCTTCTCTCCACACAGGAGTGGACAGTCTCCCCTGTCACTGTGACGGCTACACTGTCCAGGATGGGGCGGATTCTGGCCACATTTCGAGTGCGCAGTAGCCACATGGAGCTAGCCACCACTGCTCTGCCAGCACAGACACAACAACCCCAGGGTCTTGGAGAGTTCTGTGGGCAGCATTGGTCTAGCCAGGGGTCGGCAAACTCACTACTCAACAGAGCCAAATATCAACAGTACAACAATTGAAATGTCTTTTGAGAGCCAAATTTTTTAAACTTAAACTATACAGGTAGGTACATTGTTATTAACTTAATTAGGGTACTCCTAAACTGGCCTTTGCTAACACTCAAGGGGCCAAAGAGCCACATGCAGCTTACAAGCCACAGTTTGCCGACCCGGGGTCTAGACCAGGCGTCCCCAAACTACGGCCTGCGAGCCGCATGCGGCCCCCTGAGGCCATTTATCTGGCCCCGCCGCACTTCCAGAAGAGGCACCTCTTTCATTGGTGGTCAGTGAGAGGAACATAGTTCCCATTGAAATACTGGTCAGTTTGTTGATTTAAATTTACTTATTCTTTATTTTCAATATTGTATTTGTCCCCATTTTGTTTTTTTACTTTAAAATAAGATATGTGCAGTGTGCATAGGGATTTGTTCATAGTTTTTTTTATAGTCCGGCCCTCCAACAGTCTGAGGGATAGTGAACTGGCCCCCTGTGTAAAAAGTTTGGGGACCCCTGGTCTAGACCCTCATCTCTTGGAGGCAGAGAACCGCCAGAGGAGAGAGGCTCCCACACTGGGCGTGAGATAGCCGGAGAGAGAGGAATTCGCTGGGAGAGAGCAGTAGGGAATCTGGGGAAGCGGTCAGGAGTCTCAAGAGCATGAGATGGAAGAAAACAGCATATAGTTGCTGAGAGTGCAGGTTCAAGTCTCAGTCCTGTCGCATCCTGACTGTGTGGCCTTGAAAAAGTTACTTAACCTCTCTGTGCTCAGTCTTCTCACCTGGAAAATGGGGGAGGCAATAAAAGACTCCAGCTCCCACTTCTGTTATAAGAATTAAATGGGTTGATATCTACAAAGTGCCTAGGACAGGGCCTATGAATGAGGGCGATGCAAGTGTCGCGGAGGTAAATTGTACACACTACACGCTCAGGGAGCGACCCAGCACGTCGATCTGTGATCAATAACTGGTCCAGGAACACAGGGCCTTACCGGAAAAGGGCTCCAGGGAGAGATTGAGCAGATCCTGGGAGGCACACACGGGTCCTCGGAGCCCGTTGTAGCTGACAGTGCGGGCGCAGAGCATGAGATGAAAGACATGGCCCTTGGCGGTGTTGTTGGTGATGTGGGCAAAGACGTCAAAGTCACTGCCCATTTTCAAGCTCTGGGCCACACGGATCCGCATGGCCACCCCTGAATACTCCTTATGGGTCAGCTTGTTCAGGTGGTTGGCCCTCTGGAAAGCCTCCCTCTCCTGTGGGGACCCTGTGGGAGGAGGCAAGAGAGCTTCATGGCTGGAACCTGTTCCAATGGGGAGGAGGCTGAGTTAGAGCATCCTGGCCTCTCGGAGTCCTGGTGACTCAGAGCAGCCCCAAAGGAACTCCTTCTCTGCATTTCTGTGCCAGGAAGAGAAAAGAAGGTTTTCTTCATTTTCTGAAGTGAACTCCTATGCATCCCTCAAGACCCAGCCCAAAATGACCCCTTCTCCAGGAAGCTGCCTTTTTTTTTTTTTTTTTGTATTTTTCTGAAGCTAGAAATGGGGAGAGACAGTCAGACAGACTCCCGCATGCGCCAGACCAGGATCCACCCAGCACGCCCACCAGGAGGCGACGCTCTGCCCACCAGGGGGCGATGCTCTGCCCCTCCAGGGTGTCGCTCTGCCGCAACCAGAACCACTCTAGTGCCTGGGGCAGAGGCCAAGGAACCATCCCCAGCACCCGGGCCATCTTTTGCTCCAATGGAGCCTCGGCTGTGGGAGGGGAAGAGAGAGACAGAGAGGAAGGAGAGGGGGAGGGGTGGAGAAGCAGATGGGCGCTTCTCCTGTGTGCCCTGGCCGGGAATCGAACCCGGGACTTCTGCATGCCAGGCCGACGCTCTACTACTGAGCCAACCGGCCAGGGCCCAGGAAGCCTTCTTGATCACTCCTTCCCCAGGATGAATCCGTCTTCTGGAGTCTCACAGCCACCTATGGCCAGTTACAGTGTTTTAGCTCACCAAGTTGTTTCCTGTGTATGTGATTACCCTCTTGAGCTGCTTGAGGACTAAGGCTGTGTTTATGTATCTTTATGTCACACCCAGTGCCTGCAATAGCATCTACACAGGGGTTACTTCTCCCAGAATTCCTTTACCCCCCCCTCCCTGAGGAGTGCTCCAGCGGGAATGACTGCCCTTCCTTTCTGATCAGTTACCTCTCTCCTATGCTCCTTTCATTTATCCTCCCCCCTCAATTGTTGTGAAGTACGTATCTCTTTCATCTATCAAACTATCAGCTCTAGACCTTTGAGAGGCCTGGAAAAGCATCTTTTTCTTGTTTTATCCTTTCCACCTAGAGCATGGCCACTTAATATCAATAGCTCAACCCTCAGTCAGCCCTGGAAAGTCGGTGGGGGCCAGATTGGGCAGGGGCTATGGTTTCTTCATCATCTCTGTGAGCCCCACTGTGCTCCAGCACACAGTAGGTGCTTAGAAAAATACCTATTGTATTGGATTGGCGGCCAGTGGGCTCAAATCTGATTTTAAAAATAAGCCCCATCCCGCCTGACCTGTGGTGGCGCAGTGGATAAAGCGTCGAACGGCAAATGCTGAGGTCGCCAGTTCGAAACCCTGGGCTTGCCTGCTCAAGGCACATATGGGAGTTGATGCTTCCAGCTCCTCCCCCTTCTCTTTCTCTGTCTCTCTCTCCTCTCTCTCCCTTTCCTCTCTCTCCCTCTCTCTCTCCTCTCTAAAAATGAATAAAAATAAATAAATAAAATAAGCCCCCTCCCTTTGCCCCTACTGATTTAGCATTAGTGGCAGAAAGAGGCCTTGTATTTGTACCTGGTTAAACCCATCTTATCTTTACATTTCTCTGGTCCATTTCCCTTTCCGGTGTCCCCTCCCTGTCCACCTTCATGCCCACTTCTTCTGCTGTACCGGAAATCCTGCAATAAAAGATGTCACGACGTTCCAGGAACCTGTCCTCCGTGATTGTTCTGGATTTCCAAGCCTCTCTCATACACATACGTTGCCATGAGAAACTGAGATTGTCAATCTAAAGGTGTAGGTCCCGCTATTAATACACAACATGGGCATAACTGATGTTCTGTTTTGATGCAGGCTTCTCCTATATAGCAGTCATCTCCAAAAAAGCAAGGCTTAACGACCAACTGGAATCTTGTTGTGGAACATAGAATTATTTTCCTAAACCAATAATCCTCCAGCACCGTCTTCCAGTGTGTTTGGTAAGGTGCACTTGGAATTTTTTGGAATGAAAAGTAATCCACAGGTCATTCATTGTTGTATACAGGCTGCCAGGTAACACAGACACACACACATAGACACAGACATACACACACAGACACACACACACTCACAGACACACACACACAGACACACACACACACACTGGGCTGGTAAGACAGGCGGCTGCTCTGCAGGGCAGTGTGGAAGGCTCGGGCACCTACCCTCCGGGTACTTGTAGGTGTGGGTGATGTCCTCCCGCACGTCACGGCCCACACTCTTAGTGCTGATGTTGAGCCCCACGATCACGGAGTTACTGGAGGACATGTGCATAGAACCATCTTTCTTCCGGATCCAGTCCACCACATCGGCGTTGACCTCAGCAAAGACAAAAGGTGCGTCGTACTTGGTGGTCAAGTCGCCTTCCTTGATGGCACGGACGGGAACCGGGCCACAGCAGTATGTTCCTGGTTGGGGGGAGAGAGGAGGAAGGAGAGATGCGTCGGGATGAGGGTAGGATGGTACCTTCCAAAACCTTCCACAGTTCAGCCTCACATGGTAAAAAGTCTTGAGACCATAAAGCCCTTTGAGGATTCCGCTGCTAGAAAAGCAGCGTAGGGTAGGAATTAAGCCTGGATGGAGACTCTGCTGCCGGGCTTTTTGGGTCACATTCCAGCTCTCATTAGCTGTGTGATGTTGTGGTAGTTACTTAACTTCTCTGAGCCTTGGTTTCACGTGGGGATGATATTTATACCTACTTGATGAGCATTTGCATACACTAGATACTAAGAAAGTGCTAAACAAAATAGAAGGCTATCGCAAAGCGCCCTTAGGAACTGAGGGAGCCAAGCAGCTGGCCTGTATTGGAGAAGGCAGGGCTTCTGTCTGGTGTTAACAACTTGTTTATCTCAGTGTGGTTCACAACTGCCTCCAACCGGCCACAAATTTGCAAGTTGAGGACCAGAGGCTGCTGGGTAACTCTATTACAGTGTCTCCATTTGCTGGAACATGGTAACATGAAATTAAAATTCAATCACAGAACACTACCTGATGGAGAAATGCCAGTGACGTAGAGAGACGTGACCAAACCAACATAAAAGGCTACATACAGCCAGAGTTCTCAACCCCGGGGTCCACGGACCCCCTCAAGGCGCAACAAATAGAATTCAGGGCTCTGTGAACTTGGATGGGAAAAAAATGACATCTTTATTTCGCACTGTACTTTGATAGCCCTTCCTTCCATTGTGAAAGCGGATACACCATAGTCTTCAGTGCCCTATGACTCACCGCCCATAAAACCACAGATATTTTCATATTGCTCTGGCATTGTCACCAATCCCAGGAGTTAATTGTTTAGGCTCACCTCTGCCACTAAGTTATCAAGTTCATTACTTCTATCGTGAAATCTTGTTATGTGAAGTCTGTACTATTATTATATTACAAATTTATTTTTCAATTTTTTTTTGATAACTGTATTTGAATGTCATTGCTTAACTTTGTAAACGCTGGATATTCTGTGAATTTAAAAATTTTATGTTGAGAAAGGATTTATTCACCAACTTTGCCTTGGCGCGCGTGCTCTCTCTCTCTCTGTCTCTCTCTCACCGACGCACACATATACAAACAAGTATATAATTGGAAACTACTGGAAGCTGCGTGTGAATGTTAGTGATGCTTCTTTGAAGGGAGAGGACTGCGTTGCTATTTGATATTTTCTTTATGTTTGTCCTTATTTTCTGCTTTTCACAATGGGCGGAAGTGACTATTCAAATGGTAAAGGAGCGTATTGTAAAATATCAGTGAATTCCCCCACCCTCGGGTGGGCCAGTCAGTGATCTTTGGAGTCAGCCAGACCGGGCTAGAAAGCCAGCCCCGTGCTTTCCAGCTGAGGGACGCACAGTGAGTGCTCTCTGAGCCTCAGTTTCTTCATCTGGGAAATGGGGACCCACCGACCCACCTTCGCTCTTCTCCTGGGGCGTGGGGTCGAGGGCCTGCCACCCGTCATACCCCTGCTTCAGGTCCGGCCTGGTCATCCACGACTCCACCCAGCAGTGGTAGTTCCTGTTGGGAAACAAAGCCAGACGTTGGCCAGGACTCACACTCAGACTGTCAGTCTCTTCCCAGCCCCCACAGTCCACTCGCCGTGTCCTCCATGGAGCCCAGCATGGCCCCTGACACTCTTCTGTGCTCTTCCTCCTGGGCCCTCGCCAGCTGCTCACTCCTGCACTGAGAGTCATTCTCAATGCCTCTCCTACATCCCTCCCCTCACAGTGGCTCCTGTAGTTCAGCTGAGGGGGCCTCCTAATCTCTTGACTCCGCCCTTACTTTGCCAGCCTCTGGAAACAGGTTCCGCCTTGGTTCTGGACTCATCACCGGCAGCCTGGACCGCACCCCAGCTCCCACCTCCGATCTCTCCCTCCAGACCTTCTGCTCCCAAGTCATCATCATGTCCCTCTCCCAGTCTGAAGCCTTCGGTGTGGTGACAGCCACTGTCTTTGAAAGCCCAGAGCCCCACCCTGGTGTGCCACACTCCCTCTGACATTCTCCCCGACGCCCTTCACGCATCAGTGTGCGTCACTTTCCCTCCCCCTGGCCCTTGCTCATGCTGTCCCCTCAGCCTGCAGAGCTCTCCCCACCCCTGTTTCACCCTGTCCAAATCCTCTTCAACCTTTAAACCCAACTCAAATGTGACCTCCTCTCAGAAGTCTTCCCAGGTTTCCTCTAGGAAGACCTCTAAGCCCTACCCCCTACCCTGGGCCCCACCTCACCAGATCGACTCGCTCTCGTCATGCTGGATCTCCCCACACTCATTGTGGACGTACTCAATGAGCAGGTTGCTGTTCTGGTCGTGGGCCGAGTTAAAGTTGGTCACGACCCGGGAGGGGATGCCCAGGCAGCGCAGCACTGAGGGGGAGGGAGGGGGACACAATGCAGAGAGGGATTAGGGATTGGGCTGAGGATCTGGAGACATCTTCCCTGCTTCGGGACTCCACATGCCTGTCCGTACCCCAGTGTACAACATACCCACTGTCTAGGTGGTAAGGGTGTGTGCCATCCCCTTACCTGGACAATGGTACCCACCCTGCTAGTCGCCCCCTGTCCACTCTGTTCCCTTCATATCACAGCTAACAGAAGACTAAAATGCAAATCTGACATCAACACTCCTCTGCTAAACCTTCAGTGGCTCCCCATGGCCCTCAAGGTCAAGGCCAGACCTCCAGCTAGGTCCCTTGGCCTTGCAGGGTCTGGCCCATGATTGTGCTCCAGCACATTTGCTCTAGCCACACTACCCTCTTAACTGCTCCTCCAGCACTCCACGCTCCCACCGGCCACAGGGCATTGGCATATGCTGTTGCCTCCTCCAGGAACACTACCTTGCCAGATTTAAATTGCCCCATCATTTGCATTCATGCTAAGACCGGGGATTTATCATCATTCCCAGTGTATGAACCTATGAGGGCTCTTTAATTAGTCCTCCGAGGGTAGTGAGGGGTCTGTCCTATTTTGTATCCCTAAAGCCCAGCATGGGCCTGGCACGGACTATTTTGTCAAACGGGATGAAGGTGTGGATGAAGTGGAGAGAGGAGGAGGAAGGGGGAGGGAAGGAATGACAGAGATTCAGAACGGGCAGCTAAGAGTGAAACAGGCAGAAGAACGAACAGCAGCCAGGAGACCTTCCATTTAAGCCCCAGCTGTTTCCAGCTGTGTGGCCTGGGGACAGTCCCTTCACCTCTCTGGGCCTTGTTTCCTCTTCTATAAAATGGGGCCAGCGTATATGTGCTGTGCGGGAGGGTGTTGGGACACCACCGCGGTTGAGGAGGCCGTGCATTTATGCCAAAGCACACAGAGAGGCCGTAGCAATGCATCCACAGGCCGAGCAGGAAACCCTGGGCATGAGTCTTGCCCCTCGGCGGTGCTGGGTGTTCCTGATAGATGGCATTATAGGAGCTTCTACTCTGTCATTTTATATGGGCTTTTTAATGTATATTGTAAAAGTAACATATCCTCAGGGTAGGATAAACAAAGCAAATATCTAAAAACAAAACAAAACTGCCCTACTAAATGTAACCTATAGGATTTTTGTTTCACTTTTAGTTTTTATTTTTTTTCCCCGAAAGAGAGAGAGAGAGACAGAGAGAGAGAGAGAGAGAGAAGACAGAGACAGGAAGGGAGAGAGATGAGAAGCATCAACTCATACTTCTGGCACCTTCGTTGTTCACTGACTAATTTCTCAAATGTGCCTTGACTAGGAGCTCCAGCCGAGCCAGTGACCCCTTGCTCAAGCCAGTGACCATGCGGTCATGTCTGTAATCCCATGCTCAAGCTGGTGACCGTGACCTCAGGGTTTTGAACCTGGGTCGTCAGGATCCCAGGCCGATGCTCTATTCTCTGCGCCACCGCCTGGTCAGGCTCATTTTTAGTTTTGGTTGAGGTTGAGTCGCTGAGTCAGGGGGAAGGGGCAGGGGTGTGACCTCTGCCCGCCATGAACCAGGGCAGCAGCCTCCCAGATGGCCCTGGATTCTGGCCCGGAGTGTGGGAGCTGGGAGGAGGGCAAGGAGCAGTTTCGAATCTCCACCTCTTGCCTGACCTGTGGTGGCGCAGTGGATAAAGCGTTGACCTGGAAATGCTGAGGTCGCCGATTCGAAACCCTGGGCTTGCCTGGTCAAGGCACATAAGGGAGTTGATGCTTCCAGCTCCTCCCCCCTGTCTCTCTCTCCTCTCTAAAAATGAATAAATAATAAAATAAATAAATAAATAAAGAATCTCCACCTCTTGTTTGGTTCCTGTGCCCTGAGGCTTGGGCAGAGGCCAGACTCACTGCTGCCCTTAGCAAAGGCTGGTATCCAACCCCAGGCCTAGCTCAGCCATGCCACCAGACTCCTGTCCCCACTGCTCCAGGAGCAGGACATCACTCCTATCCCCAGGGATGGTGTCCTGGGAAGCCTCGTCAGCACGGTCTAAGGCCAGGAGGCTGCCCCAGAGTCAAGCACACCTGGCTGTGCCGCTCGCCAGCTGTGTGACCTTGGGCAAGCCACTTCCCCTCTCTGAGCCTCCACTTCCTCCTCTTAAGAGGAGCTAATAATAGCAACTTGTCAGGATGTTGTGGTGATTCAGACAGGCGCTGGGTGTGGGCGGTCTCGTCTGCCCAGTGTCCAGGGTGGACCCGCAAAATGTGTCACAGCGCCCATCACTGCCATCGTCTGTCGAGTCAGTGTTGGCCAGCTCGCAGACATTGAGAAAACGCCCCAGAATTCGGCTGAGGGATCACAGCTTCCCCTGAAAACCTCTAACCTGAACCTAACCTGAGCCAGATGCTCAGGGACATCTTCAGGTCCCACAAGCTTCCCGTGAATTAGTCAGTCACCATTGTCTCCATTCTACAGGTGAGGAAACCGAGGTCTGAAGACAAGAATTCTCTTCTCCAAGGCCACCCAGGGATTGGAGGTAGAGCTGGGATCAGAGCAGGCTGTCAGACTCAGTGCCCATGGAATTAGGGTTCCCAAAGAAACCCTGGGATGACGGGAATAAGACAGCTCCCATCTGCCCAGCTTCTGCTGGCTTTATCACATACCTCTCCTGGGAGGAGGCTGCAAGGACCCCGACTCAGCCTTGGCCATGGGGAGAGGATAGCCAAGGGCAAGGTCAGCAGCTAACCCTGCAGGTGGTCACAGCCTAGGGTGAAGGAGGCGTGTGCAGGGGAGCTTGGGGACCCAGGCCGCGGGTGGTAAGGTGTCTCCAGGAGACCCATGGGGTTCTCTGAGCAATCGTCTTTTTAGGCCCTTCCGAGGGTGGGGGAGTTTCTGTGGGAAGGGGGAATTCAGAAGTCACGGGGCAGACAGTCGTGGTGATGGGGAAGGAAGAGCAGTGACAGTCTAGCTGGGACCCAGAGCCAGGCTGTCCCCACCCGCCCGCTAGTGTGCAGGACAGTGCGAGTGCTCCGGGGACTCTGTACTGGGCCTGAGCACTGGTCTTGGAGTCAGAAAGACTGAGAACCCAGTATCAGTGCCTTAGATTTTCTGAGCCCAATAGTAATAATCATTGTAATAATAGGCAGCAGCAGCTGTATAAGTATTTGCTGTTGTGCGTCTGAAATAATTTTAAATATTTCACATATGTTAACTCATTTAATCTTCACCACTACCCCAGGGTAAAGGCACTATTATTATGCCCGTTTTATATATAGTGATACCAAGGCTCAGAGGAGGTAAGTGACTTACCCAGGGACACACAGATAGTAAGGAGCCATGCTGGGGTTTGAATTCAGGCCTCGACTCCAGATTCTAGGTTTCCAACCGGCATGCGACGCTAACCCATTTCATAAGCACCCTCATCACCCTGGAACAATCTTCAGCCTTTTTTTGGCTAATTTGTTAGTGATTTCCACTGCCTCCACCCTTTTCTTTGCTTTTAAATTGCTTCACCTTTTCCTCCTCTGCATTTTAGAAAGTGCTTTTTCTAAGTGCTTTTTCTTTCTGGACATTGACGATATTCTTATCAACTTATTAATAGGTCATACTTAGTAAGACCAACACTGGGCTAAGTTCAGTGCTGAGTAGCTTTATGTTACACCCATCCTGGGAGTTAGGACCTGTCATTGTCCCCCTTTTAAAGAGGAGACAACTGAGGTTCAGAAAGTAGAAGTCATTTGCTCAAGGTCTCGAAGCTGGTGAATGGAAAAGTGGGGATTTTCAAGTCAGGCGTATCTGGCTCCAAAGTCCGTATTCTCAACATGAGCCCAGGCCGCCTCCCAGATGATACCCCTTGTTGTTGGAAAAAGGAACAGAGAGGGGCAGCCACTGGTTCTGGGCCACACAGCACATTGGTAGCTTTGGTGGCAGAGGTAGGACAAGACCAGGGTCTCTTGATTCCCATTCCAGGGCTCTCTGTGCTCCCTTGTAAGGTTCACGGAGCTAAGGGAAGGTTCCAGGCCCTCCCCAGACCCCAGTGTGCAGCTCACCCGTGCAGGCCACAGCAGCGAAGACCCAGCACTGGCCGTACTTGACCTTCTGGCAGCCAGAGTTCTTCCAGCGCCGCAGGATTTCCACACTGCCGATCCAGGACATGGGGCTGATGCCATCCACGTAGCTGCCTTCCCAGCGTCCCTCCAGCACACCCTGGTCGTCGTTGCAGTTGACCTGCAACAAGCAGGGCATCAGAGGGACCACGTCTGTGGAAAGGGCGGTGGCTGCGGCAGGTTGTGTGCAAGTTCAGCATTTAGTGAAAGGCAGGGAAGGGAGTGTCAGGCTGAGAGAACAGCAGGTACAGAGGGACCAAGGTGTGACAGACTGTGGTACATCGGGGATGTTTGGGGCTGGAACACGGGATACAGGAAAAAGAAGGGGGAGGGAGGTTGTAGAGAGGTCAAGGTCATGAAGGCGATGCTGGAGATGTGAATTTGTCTACGGGCAACGGGAATGACACAGCCTAATCTGAATTGTACAAAGACCAATGCTGGCCCCTGCCCTGATTGTGTCATTCCCCCAACTCCCATTCCTTCGAGAATAATTCCAGGCTTCTGACCACCCCACAAAGTCTGTGTGGCCTGGCCCCCACCCCTCTCTGAGGTCCTGCTTGCACCCGCCCCTCCCACCCCACCCCCGCTCACTCTGTTCTGCCACACTGGCCTCCTTTCTGCTCCTCAAGCCTGCCAAAGCTGGACCCTCCTCAGGGCCTTTGCACAGGCCATACCCGCTGTCTGAATACTCTCCTTCTAGTCATTATATCAACTCAGGGATCGTCACTTAGGGAGGTTCCCCTGACCCCTCATTGAGGTTAGGCCCTGCGGTCAGACACTCTCACATCTGGGTCCCTTCAGCGCCTACATCATTATTTATGACTACGCACTAATTCACATGACATGCTGTTTAATGTCCTTCTCCGCCCATCCTCCCACTAGAATATAAACTCTATAAAGTTACCGACCACACATGTCTTATACCCGGCTGTTTCCGCAGTACCTAGGACATAGTGGCACTTGATAAATATTTACTAAATAAATGAATGAATGAATTTATTTGAGGAATCACATGGCATTACCATCATGTGAGTAAATTTTGTCTTTTAAATATAAAGTCTCTTAGCTGAGACTCACCCGTCTCCTGGGTACCCCCACTGTGCCCTGTCATGTCCCAGGGTGGGCCATGCTGCTCACTCACCATGGCGCTCACCACCCGACCCACATAGATGGGACTGCTGCGGCGGGAGCAGTCACGGCCACTGTTCTTATGGAACTTGGGGTTGACATCCAGGAGCAATAGGCAGGTGTCTAGAATCTCGTCTTCAAACTGTGTCAAAGAAAACAAAAGAGGGGTGGAGGAAAAGGTGAGAAGTCACCTCCTCCAGGAAGTCTGCCTTGAAGCCCAGAAGCTGTAGGAGCTCTGTCTCACACAGACTGGGAAGCTTAGGTGAGGTCTGCCCCATCTCTGTGATGCCCCCTTCTCCTGGACCAGGAGAGAGGTGGCAGGTAGAACAAACATCGAGTTGTGAGAATGGGAAAGGGGGTGCCTGTATTTAGGGCTTGATTGGAAGGTCCTGGGAATTTGGAGTAAAGACGACAGAGTGGGGAGCTTAGCGTCCATGGGACTTCTCTATCCTCAGAATCACCTCAGGCCCTAGTTCCCACTTTCCCTAAAGCCTGACTCACTCTGCAGAGCAGATGAGTGTCCCGTCCTCCCCCACCACACCCCCTCTTAGTGCTCTGATTGGAACTGATGTAGATTATAGAGATATACATCTAATCTCATCACCCCTCTGTTTCTGCGACACTCAGAGTAAAATCTAGACTTTTCCCTGTGGCCTACAAGTCCCTTTGTGATCTGTGTCTGGGAAACCCCCCACTTTGATCTCATCTCTCCCCACTCTCACCCTGACCTCAGGGCCTTTGCACTTGCTATTTCCTTTCCTTGCAGTGCTCGTGCTTCCACTCTGTATGGCTCACACCTTTACATCCTTACAAACTCAAATGTTATCTTTATTAAGAGTAGGACTCCCTCCTGTCATCTTCATTGGACCACCCATCTGTCATGTTCAAAGGATTTTTTTAAATTTTTTTAATTTTATTTATTCATTTTTAGAGAGGAGAGAGAGACAGAGAGGGAGAGAGAGGAGAGAAAGACAGAGAGAGAGAAGGGGGAGGAGCTGGAAGCATCAACTCCCATATGTGCCTTGACCAAGCAAGCCCAGGGTTTCGAACCGGCAACCTCAGCATTTCCAGGTCGACACTTTATCCATTGCACCACCACAGGTCAGGCCAAAGGATTTTTTGTCTGTTTCCTTCCCTATATCTGTTGTCTTGTCCAGAACCAGGCCTCACCACAGGTCTCCCTCCATGGCTTCAGTCCTTCTGTGGCTCCCTGTTGCCATCAGCCTGACAGGAAGACCAGTTTATAGCCTGAACACGGCTGAATTCTCCCACATCGCCTCCTGTGGCCCCTTCATAAATATGGTGCTGCCGTAGCTACAGCATCTCCAAGCTTTTGCTCATGCGCTTCCCTTTGCCTAGTGGACTATGCGCCCAGGTCCGTCAAAGCCCCGCCCAAGTGGAACCTATTTCAGGAACTGCTGCCCTGAGCCCCGAGGACAGTTATTCCCTCCCTTCACACCAGGACGTTGAGGGGCCAGGGGTGACGTGATTCCTGCTCATGACTCTTCTCAGCAGTATTTCAAAAATTTTTGTAGGAGGCTGGATGGTCGAGGCACAAAGCACTGGTTCGGAGAACCAGCCCAGGCTGGCCTGCTGGGGGATGGGCAACCTCATGGAACAGGAAGGAGCTGTCCAGCTGAGGTCAGACAAGACCAGCGTAGACAGCCATGCCCGGGCTGACCCAGAGGTTTATGAGAAAGAATGAATGAGACCTTGAATCCTGACAGCATGGGGGCGGACGACTCTGAGACCCAGCCAATCACACCTTTGCAGTTTGACGGCCTCAGACCCACAGCCCAGCACCAGTGGGTCTGAGATGATTCGTGGGGACAGGGTATGGCCCTACCTGCCCGAAGTTCCAAGGTATATCATTGATGTACTTGGCCGAACCGTTGTAGATGAAGCCCTGTTGGGTGAGGACGTATTCCTGCCGCTCCTCCTCTGAGTCCAGGTACACAGCGTCCGCTGCGGGAGCGAAAGAAGGGGCCTCAGATTTGGTTTGGTGACCCCAGGGTCCCCGCAGACATGGCAGCCGTGGCGCCAACTCCCCAGGGCCAGGTTGGCGTCTCAGGGACCTCTCTATCTTTATTCTGAAAAACTAGTCATTAACGAATAATCCCACGTCAATAATGTAAGGTGTTATCAATTAGTGACGACAATAGCTGGCTGTCTTTTATCCAACATTTGTCAAGTGCCAGGAGTTGTGATAAGCATGTGGCATACATTAACTTGCTTATTCTCCACAAGAGCCCTCTGCGGAAGGGATCCATGAAAACCCCACTTTACAGATGGAAAAACTGAGGCTCACGACTATTTTACCAATGGGAGAACTGAGGCCAAAATAAGAGGACCAGGGACAGCAAGGTAGCGGCTGCTGGAGTAGGCGGAGCACTGAGCTCCCTGTGACGGGTGAGGACAGAAGAGGGGACCGAGGGTGCCAGGGCTGATGGCAGGAGGTCTAATGTCAGGCTGGCCTTTGCCATCTCTATTTCACAGATGAGGAAACTGAGGCTGGCAAGGGGAAATTCAGAGCCACATTATGCCTTTAGTGGGTCAAAAGATATTTTATGACTGCCTTGGATTAATGATAAACATATTCATATTCTATATTAAGGTATATTCTCTGGCCTAAACATTGACTATTTTCTCCTGATTGTAAAAGCAATTAGAAAAGCAATGAACATATTTTTACAGGTCCCTGAAAGTATGGTGGCCCCAGGCCCTGTGCCTACCGAAGTCTGAAACAGCACATTCACACTCCGGCCAAGGCTGGGCCTCCAGTACTGCTGCCTGGACCCCCAGTCCCCCAACCCCTCGCGCCCCTGGGCTCCATCGAGCACGTGCAGTGACCTGCACCCCACTCCTACTGCATTGAGGACAGCCAATGTGGAAATGGCTGAGTCTTATGTATCCTGCTCTTTGACTCCAGAAATGGGGCAATAAAAATTAGCCTTATGATAAGCCAACTATGTGGTTATAAATCAGTGGCAGTCTGAGAAAAGGAAAGAAAGAACTACCCACAGTGTGTTCCCATCGAGTCAGGTTTCCATCTCATAAGGGAGGGGGCACTGGGGACAGAAGCCTCACATAGAATTGGCATGTGATCCCCTCCATGATGGAGCGTGGGGACAGGAGGGTCCCATTTCATAGGCAGACCCTGCCCTTTGCCCCCAGAGGGAGCACAGTGTCCTTGCCTAGCGCCCCTCCCCCACAGAACCCAACTTCCTGCCTCCCAATCACCAATTCCACCTCTTCCTCGAGGATCCCTCCCTGGGATGTGGGTCAGTGTAGTCACTGTTCTGCTTGGCTGACCGCCACGCCAACCCGTTGGGCAGGGAGGGGACAGTTCAAGGAGAAGGAGGACATCCCCAGAACCTTGCACCCTGTTCCCTGGACTCTGAAATCCCACAGTGTTGCGAAGGCGGGAGGCGGGGGAGACACCGCCTGTTCCTGCTCTGCGGGCTGGGCAGCCCACCAGCTGTAAGCGCTGTAGATTGTCCAAACTCAAAACCAGCATCTGGGGGCGTCCAGCAAGGTTGAGTCTGTCCTGAGAAACCATTTCACGTGGTCATGGGAGTGAGGGTGCTCTTTGCAATACCCTCCCTGTAATGAGCCAGTGGGAAGGGGAACCAGCTGCATGGGCAAGATCCAAGCACTGGGGCCACTTAAATAGAATGAGCCGTCGCTGATGCAGGTCCTCAAGACTAGTGGTCCCCAAGCGTTTTTGGGCCACGGACCAGTTTAATGTCAGAAAATATTTTCACAGACCGGCCTTTAGGGTGGGACGGATAAATGTATCACGTGACTGAGACAAACGTCAAGAGTGAGTCTTAGACGGATGTAACAGAGGGAATCTGGTCATTTTAAAAAAATAAAACATCGTTCAGACTTAAATATAAATAAAACAGAAATGATGTTAAGTTATTTATTCTTTCTCTGTGGACCGGTACCAAATGGCCCACGGATGGGTACCAGTCTGCGGCCCGGGGGTTGGGGACCCCTGCTCAAGACGGGTCGTAGAGCAAACACAGCCCAGCAGCTGTTGTACACGTGGGGTCCTTCTATGTGTAAGAGAGGCAGAGCACCTCAGGAAGGCGGTGACGTGTCCAGGCACGTGCACCCTAATCTGAGGGGATGAGCCCTCCACCATGGCTAATAATGGGGCTCCCCGGGGAGGGGAGTCCAGGGCTTGCTGTTTCTCTGTAGTGCTTGAGGCTTTTATAATGGGGACATCCTCCTGTCTCACGGTTATAATGAGAAATAAAAGCCCAAGTATGTAAAGGAGAAAATTAAAAAAAAAAAATCTTTCTGCTCAAATAGGTAAGAAAAATACCCCCCAAATGAAGACGAAAATAAAATGAAGCCATGTCCCTGTGAGAAGCTGGCTCTCTGGTGCCGCAGAGGCCAGACTGTCTGCCCTGGGCCCTGGCTTTGAGGGGGACACCCAGTGCCTAGGCGGAGGCCCGCCTGCAGGCATTTCCCTCTGCCTTGCTGTGTAGGAGCAGGAAGGAGACAGCTCTGGCTGCCTCGTTAGTCAGATGGGGAAACTGAGGCCCAGGAAGTGCCGTAGCGGCCCCGTGCCTTCTCCCATCTGCTCGAGTCGGTCCCAGTCCTTCTCCGCTCTTCCCTCTGACTCTAATTCTGACCAGTGTGGTCCTCACGCTTACTCAAGGAGCTGCCAAAAAAGCCACTCAACTTTCCTGAGTTTCGTGTCCTGTCCGTGACACAAGGACGCCGACCTGCCCCCTCGGGATGGAGGGGGGAATGATGGCGAGCGTGGGATGAGGAGACACTCAGATAACACTACTGCTCCCGCCCACCTCTCCTGGCTACCCCACCCCTCCACCTGCCTCAGTTTCCCCCTCCCCCAGCCAGCCTGGTGAGATGTAAAACAGAGCCCCGTGGCGGGGAGCCGTGGCCCTGGGCACCCCATTCCAGAACCGGGATTCTGAGCCCAGGCCTCCTCCATGCTCAGCTCAGAGTGCCATGGGAACATATGGGCCTAGACGTGGGATGAGGTCACGTGGTAGCCGTGAGGCTGTGGGCAAGTCCTTTTGCTTCTGCAAGTACATCTCCTTCATAAATGGGAAAAAGTGTCATAATCTAGGATTTGGGAGGCTGTGCATGGCGCTGCATAGAGTGGGCCTCACTCATCCACATTGATGTCTCTTCTGCTCCGTTCCCCCACCCGTGGCCCCCATGGGTGGGTCTAGTCCTGCCCATCTCCACCCTCCCGTGGGCACAGTGCGACTCACCTGGGCACCAGGTGTTGAAGAGCAGGGTGAAGTTGCCTATCACGTAGCTAGAGCCCTGGTAGCCGGTGGAGGTCTCCAGGCTGAGGTGGTAGAGGCCGATGGGGGCGTGGGCCGGGGCCCTGAGCAGCAGCGACAGGACACAGTCCTGCTGGTCCACCACAGAGGCCGTCCAGGTGCCCTCGTCCACAGCGTTGGATAGCGGGAAGCGGGCCTTGGTCCCGGCCTCCTCGCTGGGTGCTGGGCCTGCAGAAGGAGAAAGCAGGGACCATGAGCCAGGGGTGGGCAGGCAGGGAGGGAGGGAGCCGCGGGTCCTTGGGCCTGGATTCAAGGCCTAGCTCTGCCACTAACCATTGAGAGAACTGCGGCGAGAGATTTCATCTCCCTGAGCCTCGGTGTGCCCATCTGTAAAGTGGGGATCGAACCCCAACCTTGCAGGCTGGTTTTGTGGCAATGCATGGAAACCTGCAGGTCCTCAAGCAGGCCCATCCCTCCCGGGAGGGGGTCAGAGCGGCTGGGGGCAGGGTCTCCGTCACACTGCTCTGGGCTGGCATGACACTGGACATGCCCACCCCTCGCAGTTTGCCCACTGGGAGCATGGACAGGAATCAGGTGGGTGCTCCCCATGGACCCTCCTTTCCTGCCTGGCTCCTCTACCTGCTAGCGTCCTTCTTCCCGTTCAGAAAAAGAAGCCCAGGCTCTGAACAGGATGTGACCCTGCTCCTCTGCCCTCCCCACGGAGCCCGTCTGAAGCCCCCTTGCTATTGGACCCACAGACCTCTAAGTGTCTGTCTCCCCAGCTCCCCTCCAGCCTCTGGCCGCTGGACCTCCATGGGCAGCTGTAGGAGTGGTCACAGCCGTCCCTCACTCCCCGTTTCCCCTAGGCCCCCTTGGAATGGGGAAACTGAGGCTGAGAAAGAAGGGGCTACCCGGCTGCCCCAGGGGCCTGTGGCAGAGTTAGCACCAGAACTCAGGTTTCTGGTCTCCAGGCTGCCCCCAATGGCACCTCTCATTCCCGGAGGATCCTCCCCAGTGGGGGTCTCCAGGCTCGGGAGGCAGGGAAAAAGGAAAGCAGGAAATCAGGGGCTGCTCAGGCTGGTAGCTCCTCCATCATCCCATTTCACAGAGGAAGAAACTGAGGCCTGGCAGGCACTGGGAGGTGCCTCCTGTGGGGTCACAGTCATGAATAACTTCAACTCTGGGGTCGGCTTTGAATTCTATTTTGCCCCTGCTCACTGGGTGACCTGAGCAAGTAACTTGACCTTTCTGAGCCTCAGTGTTCCCATCTGTAAAATGGGAACTCCTTAGGCTTCCAAGATGGGCACATTTAGAATAAGCACACAAACAGTAGGTGCTCCATAGATGAGATTTTCATCATTTTACACTTGACACTTCTCAAAGCACCACTGTCCTATACTCTGAACTGCCCCTTTACAGAAGGGGAACTGAGGCTGGGAAGATCAGATACTAGCTGGAGGCCCCTCTGTATAAGGGGCCCCCTGGGTGCTGGCTGTGTGTGGGTGTGGGTCCCATTAGGCGGTGGGTGTGTCCCTGCCCAGAGGGAAAGGGGAAGGAGGGAGGGAAGGGATGAAGGGACATCCCTGCCAGTCTGCGAGCACCAGATAAGCCTTATCAAACGGCTTCCCAGGTAAATGCAGACCCCGGCCAGGTGCTGCAGGTCCTGTTTGCTTCCCCGGCTGCCCTCAGGGACCTCAGATCAAGCTGGCCTTTTCACCCTTGGGCTGGAGTTCCAGCCAATTGGCCTTTCACTGACCTCGAGGAAGTGGTTCCCACCAGAAACCAAAGCAAGTGATTTGGCATTCAAGGCCACTTTCCCAGGATCGGGAACTGCGCATCTGGGGACAGGGTGGCTGGGGCTTCAATGTCCCTTTGCCCATCTCTGGAGCCCCTGGAGCAAGATCAGCAACAGCTGCTAATGTCTATAGGGCACCCCCCTAAGTCTGGCCCTTCTCACTTCACCATGACTGCTTTTCACATGATAAAACTAAGGCTCAGAGAGGCTAAGTAACTTGCCTCAGGTCACACAGCAGGTAGGTAGCGCAGTCTATACCAGAACCCAGGGTGTTCATGCAGCCCTGGAGCCTAAGGCAGCCTCCCAAGGGCTGGAGTGAACTGGGTTCTCTCCAACATCCAGACCTGATCTGGGCTTGATCCCAGAGGCCATGGATTTTGGGAAGCAGCTAGCGATAAAAGTTGGAAAGTTGTTTTGATGTGGGAATGAACACACAAGATCTTGACCCCAACCCTGATGACAACAGGTTTTTAGGAATCCAGGTGTCCAAGAGCACAGACTTATCTAACAAAACTGGGTGACATCTCACAACTTTCCAGACATCAGTGCCCTCATCCCTGAACGGGACTGGTGACCACTGGGAGGTGTCCAGGGGGCAAAGAGGAATGGACCCCCCTGTTCCATCATCTCTCAGGGAATAATGAAATCAGAGAACAGGACAAGCTCAGGGTGGAGGGGTGTGTACTTACCAGTCGCAACACTGAAGGTGAGGCTGTCCACGCCAGCCTCGTAGTTTCTGCCCTTAAGGTACAACGTGAGCCAAAAGTACTGGCCCCGCCGCACCACCAGCCTCTCCCGGCACAGGTTAGCCGTGTGGTGGTCACGGCCGTTGGTTTCCAGCTCCAGGTCCCATCTCTCTACAAGCAGATCTACAGAGACAGGGAAGGGCGTGAGCCTGGGTGGCCTCCCTCAGCCGCTGTGACTCCCAGCACGCACCTTGGCTTTTAGCGCAGTGCCGGGTGAATAATAAATGATTAGTACACGCGAGCTACACTGCTGTGACTGGTGGTGGTGATAGTGGTGGTGGTGGGGGTTCTTTTGGTTAAAGTAGGGGTGGTATTTGGTACAATTACCCAGGTATTGCCCTTTAGTTTCAATTTCCCATTGATGGAAATACAGAGGAACCGAGCCAAGAACCATGGTAAACAAAGAACCAACACAACACTTACACTCAGCAAACTAAACTGCAAGAAAAAAAATGGAATAAAAAGTTGAAGGGAGAACCTGTAGAGTTATAGGAATTTAAGGGACATTCTAACCCCTTGTGCTGCGTGAGTCTTATTTAGATGAAAAAAAAACAAACCTATTCAAAATCATTTATTACATACATGAGACCACTGGAAATTTGAATACCGAGGCAGTAATGGTAATATTGAGGAATTTTTGTTAATTTGTTTATGTCTAAAGAAGAATCTATAGAGACATATACTGAGATATGTACGATGAAGTAATAGTGCCTCCAAATACGTAATGGGGAGGGCGTCATAGGGGGGTGAGGAGGTTAGTGCTGGTGGAGACTGATGAGAATATACACATTTATTACACCATTCTCTCTACTTTATGTATGTTCAGTATTCTCCATTCAAAAAGGTGTTGAAAATGGCAGGGATTCTGGAGTCTTCCAGACCTAGGTTTCAGTTCTGCTGTCCCGCTGTGTGACCCTAGACGGGTGTCTTTCCCTCTCTGTGCCTCCTTTGCTGAAGCCTCAAGGACTGCCGTGAGTTCGAGCTGAGGATGTTGCGTCACTCTTTCCCCAGGGTCTAACCCAGGGCAGGAGCTTCATATGTGAAAGTTCTATTTATATTTTCAGAGGGCGCTGAAGACAAGGGCAGGGGTCGGGATGATCAGGTGGGTAGGGGTCTCAGGCAAGCACAAACCTCATAAACCTAGGCAAGCTCAAGGTCAAGATTGGGGACATGGCCAAGGCAGACTCTCAGAGTTGTGGGGTCCTTGGGGAGTATGTGGCCAACTGAGGCCCAAGAGTAGGGATCACCCAAAGTCACCCTGTAAGTCAATCCTCCCACTGGGCCATTGATTCAAGTCGCCTGCCTCCTGCCACAGAATGTCCCAATGGTGAGGTGCACAGTGCCCAGTGGCTACAGAGAGACACACCACGGGGCCCAGGTTCCACGGCAAATGGCCGCTTTGGGATGCAAAGCCAGGGTGGTAGATTCCGGAGCCTACACTAGTAACCATGTCACTCAAAGCTCAGGGTTCGTTCCCATCCTTCCCGCTTCTCCCTTCCTCTCTCCCCCAAATTCTTGGGTTATTCTCCAGCTGGGGAGGGGCATCCAGAAGCTGACCACTAGCAATCACAGCAGGAGGGACGTCCACAAGGAAGAAAGAACTTCCGTAACTCTCCACCTGAGCAATCCTGATTAATATCTAACCTGGCCTGACCGTCGGACATCCTGCCAGTTAGTTATGCCCCCCCACACACACACAAACACAGTTTTCACTTATCTAGACATTTCGTTGCTTGGTCATTAGTCACTACATGCTCCATGGTTTCACCACTACAAGTAACAGAAGTCCCCCACCTGAGGCTGGTTACTTGTAGTGGTGAAACCATGGAGCATGTAGTGACTAATGACCAAGCAACGAAATGTCTAGATAAGTGAAAACTGTGTTTGTGTGTGTGTGTGGGGGGGCATAACTAACTGGCAGGATGTCCGACGGTCAGGCCAGGTTAGATATTAATCAGGTGGGGGACTTCTGTTACTTGTAGTGGTGAAACCATGGAGCATGTAGTGACTAAGGCTGGGGCCTGACCTATGGTGGCGCAGTGGATAAAGCGTCAACCTGGAACGAACCCTGAAACGGCTGCTTAAGCAGGAAAGAGAACCCTGCTGTGTCCCTGGGAGACCTCAGAGAGATGGGCAATCCCTGCTCTCAGGCTATTGTCCGAAGAAGGCTCTCTGAACATCCCGCCCAGCTCCAAAGGTGCAGGAACATGAGGCTCTGTGATCATGGATTGTCTGCACTGAGGAAGGACCCGAGGTCTTCCCATCGGGGGCACTCCTGTAGGAAGTAGCCCCCCTAGCAATGGGGCAGGAGGCTCATCACAATGGGTGTCTCCAAGCTCTTGGTCCCACGGAGCCCCACCATTGGGGACGGCGATAAGAAGCTGCACTGGGAACAAGTGGCCACCTTGGCAATACGTCCCAGCCAGCCCTGAGTTGGTTTTTGATCCCAAACATTGGGAACTGGGTCTCAGACAGGGACAAAGGAGGCCTGAGATGACAGCGCAGGTCAGGCAGGTGCATAGTTCCTCCCACTCATCCCTGCTCTGGATGCCCCATGTCCCTCTCCACCTTCCTTCTCCCCGCAGCTCCTTCCTGGGACAGCAGGGGCGCAGAGGTCATTTGCAAATGGCCTTGACCCAAGAGCCAGCCGGGATGCTGGGTCCAGGAGCATCACTGCAGGGACATCCTTCATTGTAGAAATTCACTCCCCTAGGATGGTGGCGCGCCTGTGTGTGTCGGGGGCGGGTGGGGATGGCAGGTAGGAAATTAATCGAGCCCCTTCTCCACTCCTCCTCATCCTCACAGATGTGCCAAGGGCTGGCACCAGCACCCATGTTTTACAGAAGGGGAAACTGAAACTCAACAAGTGGCCAAGGACTAGGGTTGCAGAGCTTGAGAGCCGGAAGGGGCCTGACAGAACATGCCTGCTCTCAGCCACAACTCCACTGGATGCTGGAAGCTTCTCTCTGGCCCCTGGGTCCAAGTAGTGAGCCAGGTTTGGCATGGCACTACTAGGGGCAGAGTGCACACCTCACAGCTGGCTAAGTGTTCTGAGGCCAGGCCAGCCACCCCTGCACAGCTTATGGCACGTGACACACAGCAGGGACCCAGCCCGATTAACTAAGGACACCAGCAATGGACCCGCTGGCACAGTACTTTACAGTTTACAACACACCTTTATGTTCCATTGCCTCATCTGACCCAGGGAGGCAGGGGTTAATGATTCTGTCCTGGGGATGGGGAAACCGAGGCCCCAAGCCAGCCAGGACTCACATTGCTCTCCAAGATGGAGCCCCAGCCTGTCCTGACCCCCACTGCACTGGCATACCATGGCAACCAGGAAAGGACAGCGAGGCACAGGGGCCCCTGAGTGGTGGCAGCTCTGACCCTGATACTCACCCTCAGCCATGATCGGATGGTGGCGCTGTCTCCTCAGACTGGTGATGGGACTGGTGGTAGGACCTCCAAATGCAGACCACAGGCAGCGGGCAATGTGGAGGAGGCTGAGAGCAAGGAACTTATAGCCCGCTTTGGGGCGGGCCCGGGGCGGGGAGGGCGGGGAGGGGAGGGGCGGAGCGAAGGCGGGGACCAGGTGAGGCCCCTATTGCCGGGTCTGAGCCCATGCTCTGGGCGGGCTGGCTGGCTGGGGCAGGAACCCTAAGGAGGGAGGGAAGAAGCGCTGTCCAGGTAGAGCTGGGGCAGCAAGGACAGGGACACATGATTAGATCAGGACACACAGACACATTTCGATCCACAGCATCAGACCTTGGGACACAGAGACACCTGGACAGAAAAATACATGCGGATACAGACATACAATCAGAGACAGACAGATGTGTCTACACAGACAGACACACTTCCACAGATACACAGACAAACCTGGACATACAGTGACATGGACACAAAATCCAATCAGGGCGCCCACAGACACGCAGAGATGCAGACACTCGGAGATGGCGCACATGCGCACTCACTCATGCCGCCATGCAGACGTGCCTACAAAGAGAGGCACACCACACCTCTTCCTGGAGCTAACCCAGATCATCTGCCCATCTCATCCATCCCTCAGTCCATCTATCATCTCTCCATCCATGCACCCATTTATCTATCTATCTATCCATTTACCCACTCACCCCTTCCATTACTCACCCTCCCTGCTCCCCATCTTGTCTTCCTTCCCATTCCTTCTCTTCCTTGCAGACCCACTTGTGCCAGACAGGAACAAAGCCAACTTTCCAGAGACTCAACCTCTGACCCCTCCCTCCCACCATCCTGGCAGCATGGTCCACCAGACACCTATCGTTCTTTCCTTACTGTTCTGTCACCAAAGGAGGAATGCACAAGACCTGATGAGTCTTAGAAGAAGTTTATTCGTGCATCTGCACACAGACGGGCTGGGACCCTAGCAGCTTCAGCAGCGAGGGGAGGAGAAGCCTCATCCTATATAGGACTGACTCTGGCTGTATTTCTTGCCCCCGGAGGTGGGGGACTTCTGTTACCTGTAGTGGTGAAACCATGGAGCATGTAGTGACTAATGACCAAGCAACGAAATGTCTAGATAAGTGAAAATGGTATGTGTGTGTGTGTGTGGGGCATAACTAACTGGCAGGATGTCCGACGGTCAGGCCAGGTTAGATATTAATCAGGATTGCTCAGGTGGAGAGTTACGGGAACTGCCCTCTGCTGGGTCACATCAAGTTCCACCTGGATAGCTGAGGCTTTTGTTAGGGGGTCCTGGACATGACCCTAACACCCACCATGAGGCCTGAGCAAGGAGGGTCCCCCAAGAGACAGGGGCCTGCGGGCCTCCCCCCGCCCCTTTTATAGAACAAGTTCTATAGATATTGATGGGCTTGGGCTCCAGAACTGGCCCCAGTTTCCATTCCTGGGTGACACAGTGCAGGGAACAGACCTGGCGAGAGCTCAGAGGAAGGAGCAGGGCAATGAACACAGTCAGGAAGCCCGGGTTTGAATTCCCACTCTGCCGCTGATCAGCTGTGCGGCCACGGGCAGGCATTTCGGTTCTCCAGGCCTCAGTTTCCCCCTCTGCCAAATGGGGGAAAGAATTTGTCCCTAACAGGCCTGGGGTAAGAATCAATCAAAGTGACTGAGGCTGGGGCCTGACCTATGGTGGCGCAGTGGATAAAGCGTCAACCTGGAACGAACCCTGAAACGAATGCTAAGGTCGCCGGCCGAAACCCTGCACTTGTCTGGTCAACACACATATGGAAGTTGATGGTTTTTGCTCCTACCCCCCCTCACTCTCTCTCCTCTCTAAAAAATGAATGAATGAATAAATAAATAATAACAATTTAAAAAGTAAAAAAAAAAAAATGACTGAGGCTGGGCACCTAGTATCAAAATACAGTGAGCACTTGGTAACTGGGGGTCCTTGAGTTTTGGAGCAAAAAATGCTAAGTGTCCCAGAATGTGGCCCCAAGGGACAAGGAACTCAAGGAGAAACAGGAGGCCTGGTGTCCATGAGGCTTTGCAGACTGTATGGTCCCCAAGGGTCAGCCCAGCCCTAAATGAAAGGATGGATTTTGCATTTGTTCATTATTTCCTTTGAAAATTACATGTTCTTCTGCACCGGGTGCTGATTTTCCTTTAACACGCCCCCTCCCCGGAGCTCCCTGGGGGACAGGAATACAGTCAGCAGGTTGTTTCTGGTGCAGGCGTGGGGCTTGACACGGAGCCCCGGCCTGTCCCTGACTCAGCCGCTGCCTTCTCTTCCTTCCTCCCCCCTTTCCAGAGAACCATGACAACCTGAGTGATGCAGTGTCTTGAGCAACCCCAGGACAGGACCAGCCGGGGTCAGGACTGGCTTCTCAGAAGTGGCAGGCGGAAGGCAGAGCCCAGGCCAGGCCCAAAGACCTGGATTTCAGGCTCGGTGACCCGGGGACCCTTGTCCCACTCTGTGTAAGGGAAAGGGGTGCAATGGTTAGAGCAGGCAATACCTGAGGTCACTCTTGGCTGTGTGACCCTGGGCAAATTATGAGACCTCTCTGAGCCTCAGTTTCCTCCACTATAAAGTGGGTATAATAAGAGTCCCTGGCTCTTGGACTGAGAGATAATGTCTGTTTTCAATGCTGAGCACGTGGTAAGTGCTCAATAAATGGTACCAAGGTGTGGTGCTGGGGCCTCTCACAAGCCTTGTTTCCTCCATCAGTAAGGTCTGAGGCCAGCTTACTCTCCAGTCACACCCTTGACAGCCCCAGGAGTAGGAAGACCCTCAGCTGAGCCTCAGAGACCTGGGCAAACAGTTTTCTCTAGGCCGCTCAGCAAGTCAGGGCAGAGCTGGGTGCTCCAAACTCTCTAGAAAAGTAAAAACTGGCCCTATATATACCGCTGTCCTCAATTTCTAAATGTAGAGTTCTGCTTTTATTTAATTTGCAAATGGGAATTGCATTGTACCGGGGAGAGGGATGGTGGTGTATGGGCTGCCACGGAGTCCAATGGCTCGAGGTTCCAACTCTGGACCCCTCTTATTGGCTGTGTGGACTCAAAGTCTCCGAAAGGAAGCTCCTTGCAAAGAGAATAAGTTGATTCCATTATTGTTGTCACCATTAAGTGCTTCCATTTCTTTTCTTTCTTTCTTTTTTTTTGTGGCAGACAGAGAGAGTCAGAGAGAGGGACAGATAGGGACAGACAGACAGGAACGAAGAGAGATGAGAAACATCAATTTTTTGTTGCAATTCTTTAGTTGTCCATTGATTGATTTCTTTTATGCGCCTTGACCGGGGGGCTACAGCAGACCGAGTGACCCCCTGCTTGAGTCAGCGACCTTGGGCTCAAGCTGATGAACCTTGCTCAAACAAAGAGAATAAGTTGATTCCATTATTGTTGTCACCATTAAGTGCTTCCATTTCTTTTCTTTCTTTTTTTTTTTTGTGGCAGACAGAGTCAGAGAGAGGGACAGATAGGGACAGACAGACAGGAACGAAGAGAGATGAGAAACATCAATTTTTTGTTGCAATTCTTTAGTTGTCCATTGATTGATTTCTTTTATGTGCCTTGACCGGGGGGCTACCGCAGACCGAGTGACCCCCTGCTTGAGTCAGCGACCTTGGGCTCAAGCCGATGAACCTTGCTCAAACCCTATGAGCCCGCGCTCAAGCTGGTGACCTCAGGGTCTCGAACCCAGGTCCTCCATGTCCCAATCTGACGCTTTATCCACTGTGCCACCGCCTGGTCAGGCAAGTGCTTCCATTTCTTAGGTGTCCAGACTTAACTCCCCAGGGAATGGGTAGTTTAGGATTTTTGGAGAGCGGGGTCCTGACTGTTTCAGGCAGTGAAATTTGCTTTACTCATAGAAAAAGCTGCTTCAGACCCTTACTCACAACCAATTGTTACTAACTTGGTGTACAATATTAATCAAGATGTAACATCCTAACCTGACATAACAGCCCCCAAAGATAAGACATTAAGATATTAGGGCAAAGGTAGGAATTCCAATACGATTATGCTGAGTGAAAGAATCCAGTCATGGAAGACCACATATGATACGATTCCATCTATATGAAACGCCCAGGATAGATAATGCCATAGAGACAGAAAGTAGACGAGCCGATGTCAGGAACACCAGTGAGGGGGCATGAGGAGTGAGTGTTCATGGGTAGCGGGTTTCTTTTGGGGGTAAAGAAAATGTTCTAAAATTAGATTGTGGCGATGGTTGCACCAATCTGTGAGTATACTAAACCACTGAATTGTACACTTTCAATGAATGAATTTTATGGGGTAAGAATCACATGTTAATAACATGATTTTGTAAAAGGCTGGTTAAAAAAAACATGCCAGCAATAGAACACTGGGAGCCTTTGCCACTAGTGTCCCATTCTCTAATCAAATACTTAAGGGGGCCTGACCAGGCGGTGGCGCAGTGGATAGAGCGTCGGACTGGGATGCGGAGGACTCAGGTTCGAGATCCCGAGGTCGCCAGCTTGAGCGCAGGTTCATCTGGTTTGAGCAAAGCTCACCAGCTTGGACCCAAGGTCGCTGGCTCAAGCAAGGGGTTACTCAGTCTGCTGAAGGCCCACGGTCAAGGCACATATGAGAAAGCAATCAATGAACAACTAAGGTGTTGCAACAAAAAACTAATGATTGATGCTTCTCATCTCTCCATTCCTGTCTGTCTGTCCCTGTCTATCCCTCTCTCTGACTCTATCTCTGTCTCTGTAAAAAAAAAAAAAAAAAAAAAGCAAAGAAAAAAAAAGAAAACAAACAAAAAGTATGTAATTTAAAAAACAACAATAACAAAAACCTAAGGGAAATACTTATCATGTGCCCACGGGGTGTGTACAGGGGGGGAGTCTTTACAGCATTATTTGTTATGGTAAAAACTGGCCATAACTGAAATGCCCAACAAAGGTGGAGGGATAAATAAATCATGCCTGGGAATATTACGCAGCAAATAAAAAACAGAAGAGGTAAGCCTCTGCCTATGGATGCAGAAACCACCCTGAGTCATAATTTTAAGCAAACAAAGCAAATGAATGGAAAGACATTATGTCTGGGATGATTCCATGAGACTGTTTATTTTCTTTAAGAACAGAAAAAGCAAATACATGTAAAATATATAAATGTAACGAAGAAAGTTTGGAAAAAACCCTCCAGACGGCTGACAGTGGTGGGAAGGGTTTTAGGGGCCATGGCGGGGGGGGGGGGGGGGGGGCAAGTCGTGGTGATTAAAGCTGCCCTGGGAGGTGAGACACATTTTAAGTGGGAAAACTGTTTTTATGTACCTCTTTGGTCATTCAAGATGAATTTTTCAAAAGAAAAGAATAACCTGTTTTACACTTAGAATTGAGCTTTGATAAAAATAAATGGAAAGACTTCAAAAGAAAGAAATGCTAGCAAAGTCGGGAGAAAAAGTGCACGCATGATAAAAGAGAAAATTAATGTGTCAAAAAAAAAAGGAGAAGAAAGAAAACCACCATCACCCCATTAAAAAAAAACTTTGTCAATGTTGGCACAGTCTTACAAAACCAAACCCACAAGCACAGCGCATGAATTAAGAGGAAATTCACCACTCCCCCACTCCTTGGCTGGGGGTCAGTTCCTACATCTGAAGTTCAGAATTTCAAAGAACGTACAGCGAGTTCTTACTTCACAACCCTATTTATGTTTTAATATGTTTCTGAGGCACCCCTACACACACACACACACACACACGTGCGCGCGCACGCAATCCAAGAAAGTGCTTGAAAAATCTTTTCTTTGTTAAAAGAAGGATCAGAGAGGTGAGATGACTTGACCTAGGTCACTCAGCTTGAAAGGGGCAGAGTAAGTGCTCCCAAGTGTGTGCTTATCACTGGCACTGCTAGAGTGTCGAGCAAGGGTAGGTAAGCCGTGGGGTGGGTGGCTGGCCACACTCCCATGGCCATTCAGGCTGCCGGAGGGAGACAGAGGGAATGAACCAACCCAGTGTGTAAAGCCTTCTCCTGCCCCTCCCCGCCTTGAGCTGCGTCATTGGTTGCATCTGCCTGGCACACTCATTTTAGTCAATAAGCCTGGAACACACTTTCTTTCATGGAAATAAATGACTCGCTAAGCGGCTGAGCATGTTTAGATTAAACTGACCACTGGTTTCTCCTATCCAGTGTGACGAGTTCAGTGAGTGTCTGCCTAAACTGAATGCCGAGAAGGTCTGAAGTCACACTTCGAGGGACCCAGTTAATCTGAAACCTGAATTTCACATCCGGGGAAAGGGGATCCTTCGTCAGCACATCCAGACACAGAAACAGGAAGTGCAAGCTCATTGCTGGAAGGGGCAGCCGTCAGTTTCCAGGAAAACAAAGCCCAACATCTACAGGCCTCCGCGATGGATGGAGCCCGCTTTGGGGAAACAGCTCCTCCACCACTTTGCTTCTGGAGAATGACATTTTTCTGCAGGCTTAGTGGCGTTATCCATCAAGCAAGCGGCCCTGCACAAGTCTAGTTAGAGGCAAGCCTGGGACCCAAACTCAGCCAATCCAATTCTCTCCTGGGACTTTAAATCTTTTTTTTTTTTTTTTTTAATTTTTTACAGAGACAGAGAGAGAGTCAGAGAGAGGGATAGACAGGGACAGACAGACAGGAACAGAGAGAGAGAGATGAGAAGCATCAATCATCAGTTTTTTGTTGTTCATTGATTGCTTTCCCATATGTGCCTTGACTGGAGTGCTACAGCAGATGGAGTAACCCCTTGCTCAAGCCAGCGACTTGGGTCCAAGCTGGTGAGCTTTTCTCAAACCAGATGAGCCCGCGCTCAAGCTGGCGACCTTGGGGTCTCAAACCTGGGTCCTCCGCATCCCAGTCCGACGCTCTATCCACTGCGCCACCGCCTGGTCAGGCCTGGGACTTTAAATCTTATGGCTCCGACACAAGTTCTATAATACAGACATACTTCATTTTATTGCGTTTCGCTTATGCTGGGCAGATACTGCATTTTTACACACGAAAGATTTGTGGCTTGAGACCTGCATTGAGCAAGTTGTATTGCTGCAGAGTGCCATTTTCCACCAGGTTCACATGATGGTTGGCATTTCTTAGCAATAAAGTATTTTAAATCAAGGTACATACATTTTTTTCTTTAGACACAATACTATTGCACACTTACTAGACTACTATAGTGTAAACGTAACACACACACATATATATATATATATATATATATATATATATATATATATATGGGCACTGGGAAAACCCTAAGTTGGGGTGACTCACTTTCTTGTGACGTTCGCTTTATTGTCATGGGCTGGAACCCAACCTGCAGTGTCTCCGAGGTCTGCCTGTAGTGGTTCAAGTTCACTGGCTCATTCCCAGAATGCTTTCATTCCCTGTCCTTTCCGAAGCGGGACTTGTTAGCTTTTGGTCTTGATTTTTTTCAAGTTGGATTTATTGAGTTAAGTTACAGTTTACACACGCTCCTCCCTTTTCAGGTGTTTAGTTCTGTGAGTTGACAAATATACCCAGTCGTGTTACTGAACCAAAACCATGACATAGAACATTCTCATTACTCCCAAAAGTTTCCTCCTGCACGTTGGCAGACGATACTCTCCTGCCCTCCCTTGGTCTCTGGCAACCATTGACCTGGTGACAGTTCTTATTGTTTTATCTTTTCCAGAATGTCATAAAAATGATATCCTATAGTATATAGCCTTTTGAGTCTGGATTCCTTTACTTAGCATAATGCATTTGATATTCATTCATCCATGTCGTTGTGTAACAGCAGTTTGGTCCCTAATTTACAGCTGAGTGGAATTCCACTGAATGGATGTACCACTGTTTATTTACGCATTAACCGGTTAAAGGCCATTTGGGTTGTCCTGGGCATTTATGAATAGAGCTGCTGTGAACACACACCTGTGTGGACATATGTTTTTGAGTTTTTTCAGATACATATATGTGAACCATCTCCGTGTCCTTCTGATTGATTTGGGGGGGGGGAGGGTGGTGGTGTTGTTGAGCTGTCCTGAGTCTGTGCCTGTTCACTTCACCAAAGAGCTGAATAGAGACCCTTACATTTCCCTAATTTGAGTTTTCCAGCGACTCTGTGGAGTTTATAGTTATTCTCCTCATTTTCCAGGGGAATGAATCTGAGGCTCTGAGAGCCCAAGTAACCTTCCCTGGACCGCAGAGATGAAAGTCATAAAGATCTCCCGGCTGCCTTTCTAAATCCCTGGTCACCTTGGTAGGAGGCGAGCAGCTTCATCATGTGGGTTCCAACCAAAGTTTCTTGTCTGACAGTTGATAAATGAGGGCCTCGCTCCTTTTCTCTGGGCCTCAGTTTGCCCATTTGAGAAATGACAAGGTTAAACCAGATAATGAATTTCTGATGCCCTAGGGGTCCCCAAACTATGGCCCGCGGGCTGCATGCGGCCCCCGGAGGCCATTTATCCGGCCCCCACCGCACTTCTGGAAGGGGCACCTCTTTCATTGATGGTCAGTGAGAGCACATTGACCATCTCATTAGCCAAAAGTAGGCCCATAGTTCCCATTGAAATACTGGTCAGTTTGTTGATTTAAATTTACTTGTTCTTTATTTTAAATATTGTATTTGTTCCCTTTTTTTTTTTTTTTTTTTTACTTTAAAATAAGGTATGTGCAGTGTGCATAGGGATTTGTTCATAGTTTTTTTTATAGTCCGGCCCTCCAACGGTCTGAGGGACAGTGAACTGGCCCCATGTGTAAAAAGTTTGGGGACCCCTGCCCTAGAGCCTGTGATTTCCACATGCTGAGACCATTAGATTGCGTGGCCTTATCTTCTGATAAACAATCGCAGGAAATGGAGCGACTTGGGCATGGGAGCCCAACCCACAACCCACAGCCCGAAGCCCACAAATGACTTCCTGAGCTTGCACCCCAGCTGGATGACCCCCAGAAGAGCAATTTTCAGTCTCTGTCTTTCTGGCCTAAGAAAAAAATCCCCTTGTCACATTGGATTAGCATCACGCCTCGGCCAAGCATCTTCGCGGGGAGGCAGGCCCCCTCTGTCTTCCTCGATGTTTTCAGAATGTTCAGGTTTCTAAACAAGACTTGACAGGTGAGATCCTCCTTTTTCTTTGTTTTTAGGGTTTAAAAAACAAACTAACTAAAATGAACCACTCTATGTGCATCCTGGAGGCTCAGATTGGGTTAACCCTGTTCTTTCCTACCCAACAGTGGGGCTGTTGACATGCTGAGGGGGTGGCGAGGTGGGGAGCGGAGAGTGACTGATACCTCATCTCGGAGCAGGACAAGTCCTACATCAGGACCTCCCTTCTCCTCGGGCCACTACCCTCCCTGGGTGCTCAGGGTGGTCTCCACGGCTACCAGGAAGCCCGGAGGCAGAGCTGATGGAAGGCTTTAGGATCGATAGCTCCCAGCCGCTCACCCTGATGCAAACACCTTCATGTCTCTGCTCCTCAATCTTCTCACCCAAATAATGGGGATAATGAGGGTACCGACCTCCCAGGCTCAAGGCTAAGTGAGCATGGCCGAGCATTGGGCGCAAGGAAAGGCTACACAAATGCCGGCTGTTGTCCTGACTCTTAGTATTTCCAAGGGCTTCCGGGCCCTCGGTTCCATTTGCTCCCTCGAATCAGCTCTGGGCGCGGGCGAGGGGGGAGGAGTGTGCTGGTGCTGTCTGTCGTGCACCAGCTGCATGCCAGCTCTGTGTGAAAAAGACTGATGCACGTTATGGCTTTTTCTCAACTTGTTTCAGCCTCCACTGGCCCCACAAGACCTTGAGTTGTTTTCGCAAGGAGTTCTCTGTTCGCATGATGAATAATAATAGTTCTGTCCCCTTATTTCCGAGTGAGGGTCAGGGAGAGCCAGTTTGTCCGAAGTGACTGGTGACTCTTTTGGAGTTGAGACAGCTGCTGGGGTCAGTCAAAGTGGGTTCATTCTCAGTCTGTTCCTCCTTCCCGTAGGCTCCCAGCCCCATGCTCTAACGCATCCGGCCAGCGGAACCCAACAGGCCACCTCCGCTCCCCACCTCCCGCTGCCTGCCGCCCCTTCTTGACTGTCGTCAACTAGCCTCGGGGATGGTGCATAGACCAACAGCTCCGAGACACCCCTTGGGGGCCTTGTTGGAGCTCAGAGTGTAGATCTACTGGGGCTCCCCAGGGGCATCCCCAAAGGGGCCGAGGTCAGCAGGACTCTGGCCTTCATTAATCCCCTGTTCCAGGTTCACAAGGGGCAGCAAACCCCAGGTCAGCCACTTCCGATGGCTTTTATGAAACTGACGGACTTGCATAGGACCTGCCCGCCTAGCTCCAAAACCGTGCGTTTTGCAAAGTGCCTTTTTCCTGTAAGGAGCCAGCTGTTACGTGGGTGGTAGGAAGGACATGGGAAGAGGAGAGAGGAGGCTGGTGTCAGCATCCCAGCAGGAGAGGTTGGAGGCCTGGGCTCGGGAGGCCGTGGGCCTGGTTCACGCCTCTGTGTCTCTGCCCATGCTGTTCCTTGTGCTTGTCTATCCTTCATCGCTCCACCCCAGAGTCACATGTCCCGACGACAGCCGCCACATTAACAGCTGCGTGGTCATGATTCGCTAAGCACTGACTGTGTGCCGAGACCCGTGTTTTCCATCCATCATCTCCTTCGATTCCCGCGCCATTCCCAGGAGGAGCTCAGCCAGCCCTGTGACCTTAGACACTGTCTCTATGTGGGTGACTCACACACTTACATCTTCAGCTCTGTCCTTAACTCCTGAATCCCAGACCCAGCTTTCTGGTCGCCTCCTCTACGCTCTGGTTTCTCTCGCCCCCAACCTGGTTTTCCCAGTCTCCCTCTCTCAGTGGATGACAACGCCACCGTTCCATCTGCTCAGGCCCGAGACCTTGGAGTCACCCCTAACTCTTTATCCCCAGCCCCCAACTCAGGCCCCACCCTCAATATGTCCTGATAGCTCTGCCTTTAAAATACCTCCAGGATCCAACCCTTTTCGCAACCTCGACCACCACCACGCTGGTCAGAGCCACTGGTGTCTTTCACCTGGAGTAGGTCTCCCTGCTTCTTCCCTTGCCCTGCCCTCTCCTCCACCCCAGCCACACAGCAGCCAGAGGGAGCCCTCTAAAAGGTAAGTCAGATCACGCCACTACTCTGCTCAAGAACTTGCAGTGGCTCCCCATGTCACTCCGATTAAAGCTCAGGTTCTTTTTTTTTTTTTTATAAATAAATTTTTATTTTAATGGGGTGACATCAATAAATCAGGGTACATATATTCAAAGAAAACATTTCCAGGTTATCTTGTCATTTAATTCTGTTGCATACCCATCACCCAAAGAGAGATCGTCCTCCGTCACCCTCTATCCAGTTTTCTTTGTACCCCTCCCCTCCTCTTCCCCCTCTCCCCTCTTCCCTCCCCCCACCCCCCGTAACCACCACACTCCTGTCCATGTCTCTTAGTCTCGCTTTTATGTCCCACCAATGTATGGAATCCTGCAGTTCTTGTTTTTTTCTGATTTGCTTATTTCACTCCGCACAATGTTATCAAGATTCCACCATTCTGCTGTAAGTGATCTGATGTCATCATTTCTTCTAGTTGAATAGTATACCTTGGTGTATATGTGCCCATCTTCTTTATCCAGTCTTCTATTTTTTTTTTTACAGTGATTAAAAGCCTTTAAGCAAACTCTTGGCCTAAAGCCCAGGTTCTCATCAGACCCCCAATAATGCCATGGCCTGGCGGTGTTGGTCTTTGACCGTCTGTCCTGCGTTCTTTCCCTGCTCACTCGGCTCTCACCGCTCCGGCCTCCTCTCCATTCCCTTGGCACACCGGCAGGCCGTGCTCTCATCTCAGAGCTTCTGTGCTGGCTGTTCCCCCTGCCTGAGATGCTCTTCCCTGCTGAGGGGAACTGGAAAAGGCGTGGGTGCCTGAGAAGTGCGTGTTTCATCGACAGAAGTGTGTGAGCTTAAAAGACACTCATTAATGCTGGGTGAAGATTTGACTCGCACACATTACATGCTGTGTGACCTTAAAGATTGCTTAACGTTTCTGTGTCGCAACTTCCTCTTTCGCTGAACTAGCCTTATCAGTAAGCTGATTGCCTCACTGGGGTCTCTGATTTGTCACAGATTGTGGGCACAGAGACATCGTGCTTTTAGAGGCCAACTGCTTCATTCTTGCCATTCTATAGCTAGGGACACTAAGGCCCAGAGAGAGCTCCCATGGTCTAGGGATCCATAAAGAGTTAAAGACAGAGCTGTGAGGGTGTTCTTTTTTAAAGAGATTACTTTATTTATTGGATAATTTATTTATGGAACATTTATTGAGCACCACTGTGGGCCGAGTCGTGAATAAGACACATCTCCTATGGTCAAGGAACTAACTCTCAGATCAGTTGAGGAAGTAGATGCTCACTCTACAGATATACAGTAATTCCCATAAATGGTGTTTGGAGTTGCGTTGTGAGAAAGTTCGAGGCCCGAGGAAACCGAGATGGGAGAGAAACCTTGTGTGGCGGATCAGGGCAGGCTTCATACAATATATGTTTTTTTTTGTGATTGTCTTCTTTCAACTGGCATAATGCTTTCAAGGTTTGTCCATGTTGGTGCATGTGTCAGGATTTCATTTCTTTATATTGCTGGATAAAATTCCATTATGCAGATAGACTGCATTTCATTTCCCCATTCACTGCTTAATAGACATTTGGGTTGTTGCTACATTTACGCCGCTGTGAATAATGTCACTCTGAACATTTGTGCCCATGTTTTTTCTACGAATGTATGTCTTAATTTCTCTTGGGTATATACTGAGAAGTGGAATTGCTAGATTATATATATGGTAACTCTATGTTAGTTTCTTGAGACGCTGCCAAACTGTTTTCCAAAGCTGTTGTACTATTTTACATGCTCGTTAGCTATGTATACATTTCTGTTTTCTCCAACATGATGACTGATCATCAGAAAAAGAGAGAGAATCATCTCCCTCGATCTAGTTACACTATTCCTCGACCTAGTTATGCTATTCCTACTCATGCAATTTAAGGCAGACCTCCTGGCTCTATGGTGACTGTAATTATGAAGGAGATTCCAAAATTAGTGTTTTTTTCTCATCTTGTCAGTTCAAACACACACACCCTCCCCCGCCCCTCGTGGCTCCCAACAACTTTTTTTTTTTTTTTTTTTTTCCACAGAGACAGAGAGAGATCAGAGAGAGGGATAGATAGGGACAGACAGACAGGAACGAAGAGATGAGAAGCATCAATCATTAGTTTTTTGTTGCGCATTAGTTAGACTGACACCTTAGTTCAGGGGTCGGGAATCTTTCTGGCTGAGAGAGCCATGAATGCCACATGTTTTAAAATGTAATTCCATGAGAGCCATACAATGACCCATGTACATTACACATTATCCAATAAAAATTTGGTGTTGTCCCGGAGGACAGCTGTGATTGGCTCCAGCCACCCACAACCATGAACACGAGCGGTTGGAAATGAATGGGTTGTAATATATGAGAATGTTTTATATTTTTAATGTTATTATTATTTTTATATAATTTTTTTAAAGAATTTATTTATTTATTCATTTTAAAGAGGAGAGAGAAAGAGAGAAAGAGAGAGAGAGAGAAGGGAGGAGCAGGAAGCATCAACTCCCATATGTGCCTTGACCAGGCAAGCCCAGGGTTTCGAACCAGCGACCTCAGCGTTCCAGGTCGATGCTTTATGCACTATGCCACCACAGGTCAGGCCAACGTTATTATTTTTTTATTAAAGATTTGTCTGCAAGCCAGATGCAGCTATCAAAAGAGCCATATCTGGCTCCCGAGCCATAGGTTTCCGACCCCTGCTTTAGTTGTTCATTGATTGCTTTCTCATATGTGCCTTAACTGTAGGCCTTCAGCAGACCGAGTGACCCCTTGCTCAAGCCAGCAACCTTGGGTCCAAGCTGGTAAGCTTTTGCTCAAACCAGATGAGCTTGTGCTCAAGCTGGCGACCCCAGGGTCTTGAACCTGGGTCCTCAGCATCCCAGTCTGACGCTCTATCTACTGCACCACCGCCTGGTCAGGCCCAACAACATTTTATTGAGGTAAAACATTGTTATGTGTCAACTTGCCAGGGCCACAGCAGGATGGTTTTTTTAGATGGGATTAACATTCAAATTCCCACTGAAGACTGAGAAAAGCAGATTACTCTCTGGAATAGGACTGGGACTTTATTTTTTTATTTTAATTTTTTTGTGTATGAGAGTAGGAGAGATACAGAGACAGACTCCTGCATGTGCCCCGATTGGGATCCACCTGACAACCCCACCACCCCACCCCCACTGTCTGGGGCCGAGGCTGACATGCTCGCATCAATTATCAACTGAGACACGGCTGTGGGATGGAAAGAGAGAGAAGGGGGAAGGGGAAGGGTGGAAAAGCAGATGGTCACTTCTCCTGTGTGCCCTGACCAGGAATGGAACCCAGGACTTCCACATGCCGGGTCAATGCTCTACCTCTAAGCCAACCAGCCAGGGCCAGGGCTGGGCCTTTAATCAGTTGAAGGCCTCCACAGACAACTGACCTCTCCTGAGGAAGAATTCTACCAGCAGACTGCCTTCAGACTCAAACTGTAACATTAGCTCAGCTCAGGGTCTCCAGCCTACTGGTCTACCCGCAGGTTTCTCTCCACAATTGTATGAACCAACTCCTGAAAATACTCCGCCATACACATAGACAGGCAGCCAGATCTTTCTTTCGCTATGAATATGTATGTATCTCCTGTCAGTTCCGTTTCTCTGGAGAGCTCTAATCCAAGCATGTATGGAAAAAAAGGTGCACGTGAGTGTACAGCGTGACGATTTTTCACCAACTGAACATGACAGATCAAGGAACAGGACATGACCATCATTCCCAGAAGTCCTCCTTCTGCTTCCCTCTAATCGTGAACCCCGCAAAGGTAACCGCTACCCTGACTTCCAACAGCCTAGCTCGGTTGTGCTGGCTTTAGAAACTTGTAGAAATGGCGTCATTCAGAACGTACCCTTTTTTATGTCTGCCTTCTTTCACTCGACCGCACGTTCGGGCGAGGCTCACCTGCACGGGAGCCTGTGATTGCAAACATGCCGTCCTCCTCCCTGGGAGAATTCCGTCGCGTGGCTCACCCCAGTTTACGGATCCATTGAGCTTGGTGGCCATCCCACTGTTTCCAGCGTGGGACTCCTGCAAACCTACTTGCACATGTCTTTCAGTGAACACGTGAAACGTTCAAGTTGGGTACCAGCCCCAAAGTGTCATTGCCACAGCCCCCATTTTTTTATAGCAAATATTCTATGCTTGCTCTCATTTTAATTGTCTGAAATGACATTCATAGACGATAATCTACCCACACACATATATGTCATTATGTAGCTCAGCCTGTAATATAAGGGAGTTAGAAACAGGAACTCATTTATAATAAAAACCTTGTCTATTTCAATATGTTCTTGGGCACAACGACTCAAGAAGCTATAATAAACCAGTATATACCCGTAATGAATGAATTTGAATTCCAGAGACGTAAGCAGATCAGACATTATTATACACAAGAAGTGCAGGAAACTGACAGGGAGAAGATGCAGGTGGAGATTAAAATAAAAACTGCTGTTAGGGCAAGACATGGCAGACCTGACTTATTTGTGCGTGATAGCAGGGAGAGAGACATAACCTTCCCGGAAGTCGGGAGAACCCGACAAGACTCATTGCAACCTGCCCGGGGCAGAGAAGAAGGAAGGTGGGCCCCCAAGTGTGATGATAATTCTCACTTTATGACACCGGACAGGGCAGTGCTGATGTCTCACAGGAAAACACGTCTTCCTTAGAGCCCCACTCCTCAACAGAGGGCTGCCTTACGTCTTCAGACCTTTAAAAATAAAAAGCCCTTGGTGATCACGGCCCTTATTACATACAGGTGACAAACGGATGAATCACAAAAGGAAGCCTTCCATCTACGCCATCTATGGGGACAGTTTCTGAGTAAGGCTGAAAAATAATAACTACTGACCTGTGGTGGCGCAGTGGATAAAGTGCTGACCTGGACCACTGAGGTCGCCGGTTCGAAACCCTGGGCTTACCCAGTCAAGGTACATATGGGAGTTAATGTTGCCTGCTCCTCCCACCTTTCTCTCTCTCTCTCTCTCTTTCTCTCCTCTCTAAAATGAATAAATGAAGTCTTAAAAAATGTTTTAAAAAAGAAAAACAGCAGGCAACCCCCAAATAAATCATCTCAACATGTGATTTTCCAAACATAGATTCAAAAACTATTATTTTTAAGACAATACAATGAGATTTCTCACATCTCTAATTTACTAGTATTTGACTCTAAGCCTGCAAAAATGGAGTTGCGTGTCTCCTCTATTAAATGTTTGTCATTGGTGTCACTGTTTTCAGTGACTGCATTGATACCCTGGGACCCTTTCCCTCTAAATACACAGTTGGTGATGGCCTAAGGCCATGGTTGGCAAACTCATTAGTCAACAGAGCCAAATATCAACAGTACAATGATTGAAGTTTCTTTTTCTTTTTAAAAAAAATTTTTTTATTTATTTATTTTAGAGAGGAGAGGGAGAGACAGAGAGGGAGAGAGAGAGAGGAGAGATAGAGAGAGAGAAGGGGGGAGGAGCTGGAAGCATCAACTCCCATATGTGCCTTGACCTGGCAAGCCCAGGGTTTCGAACCGGCGACCTCAGCATTTCCAGGTCGACGCTTTATCCCACTGCGCCACCACAGGTCAAAGTTTCTTTTGAGAGCCAAAGTTTTTAAACTTAAACTATATAGGTCAGGGGTCCCCAAACTACGGCCCACGGGCCGCATGCGGCCCCCTGAGGCCATTTATCCGGCCCCGCCGCACTTCCAGAAGGGGCACCTCTTTCATTGGTGGTCAGTGAGAGGAGCATAGTTTCCATTGAAATACTGGTCAGTTTGTTGATTTAAATTTACTTATTCTTTATTTTAAATATTGTATTTGTTCCTGTTTTGGTTTTTTTGTTTTTTTACTTTAAAATAAGATATGTGCAATGTGCATAGGGATTTGTTCATAGTTTTTTTTTATAGTCTGGCCCTCCAACGGTCTGAGGGACAGTGAACTGGCCCCCTGTGTAAAAAGTTTGGGGACCCCTAATATAGATAGATACATTCCTTATCGAGGTAGCGCTGCACGTGGTATTTTGTGGAAGAGCCGCGGTCAAGGGGCCAAAGAGCCACATGTGGCTCACGAGCCGCGGTTTGCCGACCACTGGTCTAAGGCATTGACTAGACAGGCTGGGCAGAAAGAGACCTATTCAATAATTGTGTTACTATCCTTACTGCATTTATGCTTCCCCATCAGTAACAACCTTTTCCTAAGTTAGGTTTTTCATGTCACTTCTTATAAAAACAAACAAAAACTTTGAGTTTTGTGATGTGCTAAAGCCCAACCTGCATGTATATATTTGTTGTGAGTTTTTGCCTGATGGACACTTGGAAGTTGTGAGGGTTGTAGGACAATTTTTAAAAGCATCAGACTGTTCTCTGCATTGTGGAATGCTCAGCATGCTTGGTCCTTGCCCCCCTAAATGTCATGAGAACCCCCCAATTATAGCGGCAACCAAGAATGACCCCATAACTTTGTAAAATGCCCCTTAGAGAATCCTACTTTAAACCTGCTTCATCTCAACACTGCCCTCGTCGTCCCAAACTCAGTTGGTGGCATTTGGGTTCAAGTACAGAGGTTCTCAGTTATTCAATATATTTCATCTTCTTCTGTTTGGCCCATTCGCCCGGCTCCTCAAGGTCTTTGGACATTCCAGTTCTGATATCCAATGTCTTATCGCCCCTCCAGACCACACTGTGTTGAACAGGATGGGGCTGGGGACAGAATCCCATGACATTCCACCCAAGACCTTTCCTCGAGCCAGCAGTGAGCTGCTATCTGGCATCTTCTGGCTTCTTGTTATTTTTTGACATTGTAGGAAGCAGCTGGGGTTTCATCAGCTTGTTCTTAAAATGCTTAAACGTTAGACCTCCATAGGTGTGGGACAAGGACAACCCCGAACAGAGAAGTGGCTTGCCTGGGAAAGTTGGCCAATGAGAAGGGCCATGGTACAGCAGGCTGCCCTCGGGCTGACCCACTCCGGCCATTCCTCTGATGGCTACTCAGAAGCCCAAAGCGGGCTGTGCACTGCTCTGATTTGGCCTAAAAAGGGGTGGAATCCGAGGGGCCAGTCCCAGCCAAGTTCACAGTGTCCGCAAGCCTATTTCAGCATCTGGCTTGGCTCTGGAGAACGGGCGGGGAGCCAGTGGTCTGGGATGGTGTGGGCTGAGCGGTCTCATCAGATGAGACACACCAACCAGCGGCTGTCTGCGCAGGCGTCTGGGACAGAGCGGTGCACAGAACCCCCGCATGGCTGGCCTGTTCTCCGGCCCCATGTTCCAGCCCTCCGTTCCCCCACCTGCAAAGCGACAGCGATCCCGCCTCCCTTGCCTACTTCTCAGAGGCATGCTAAGGAGCCAACAAGGAGAACCAGACTGTTTAGGCCTCCTAGAACATTCCAAAGGCGTTGTCTTTTACTCTAAGATGGGAGCCACGGAAGGAGTTCGAGCAGAAGAGACGAGGCATCTCCCTTAGGTTGTAGCAGGAGGCTCTGGGTGCGGCGTAGGGGATAGGTTAGACTTGGGGAGGGGGTACTTTACGCCGCTTGGTGAGTGTGAGGGTCACTGCATGGACCCAGGCAGGAGATGACGGAGGTGGCGAGACAGGGTCAGATTCCAGACGTATCTCGAAGGTAGCAGCACCAGGCAGATTTGCCAGTTGAACGTGCCAGAGAAACGCATGCGAGATGATTGCGAGGCGCTGACCCTAAGAAAGGAGAGGCCTGTCATTTTCTGGGGTGGGATGGCCGTGGGAGGAGCTGGTTTGCTGAGTAAGAAGGGAAGTTTAGTTCAGGACTTCTGAAGTTTGGGTCGTCTCGAACGTCCGCGTGGGAATGTCCAGCTGAACAGCATTACATAAGTAAATCCCGTTGCTTCTCTCTGACTTCCGCAGCTCGCCCTGGACTGTCGGGTGGTTTGGTCAAACATCGGGGTCTGCCTCCACAGCATCTGCCCCTCCACCCCTCCCTCCGCCCCCTCCTGCCCCTCCTGGCGCCTCAGTTTCAGCCACACTCAACGGTAGGCGCTTTCTCCCTGAGATGCTCTGAGTAGATCTGGAAACCCCAAAGTGAGTTCTGAGTTCTCAAGGTGGCCTGTGTTTAAAATCAGATTATTCCTAGCATGTAAAAATCCATTCAGATGGGTTTTTTTTTTTGTGGGATTTGGTAACAAATACACAGAGCTTATTTTACTTAAGCGGATTCTTGTGCTTACAGAAGGGCTCTGAAACCCATCCCTACCGCTGCAAGGGGAGGAATTATTACTGAGTCCGTCTCTGATCCTGACTCCTGATCTGTGAAATGGGCGTAAGGTCTTTGTCTGGGCCGAAGGGAAGACAAAGTCCGAGTGACATTCAGAGCTGTGTCTTCCTGCCCAGACTCAGAGTCTGACAGGCTCTGGGCAAGTTGTCCCAGGTCCAGCCCTACCCACTGATTGTGTAAAAGCAACCCCTCAAGAACAGACGGCCCTGGCTCCTGGCCGCCCCGAAATCAAGGGCGTAGAAATGGGCAGTGGCTTTCCGGGTCACATAGCAATGCAGGTCTGAGCTGAGGCTGGGACCCGGGCTTCCCTGACCCCAGATCAGGGCATTGCCTTGACCCCCATCCAACCCCAATCATATGTTCATACTCTCAGAGGCTCTTTTTTAAAAAAATTTTTTATTTATTGATTTGAGAGAGAGAGAGAGAGAGAGAAGACGGGGAGTGGAAAGCATCCACTCATATGTGCCTTGACTGGGCAATTCTGGGGTTTTGAGCTGGCAACCTCAGTGTGCCAGATCAATGGCGCCACCACAGGTCATGCCTCAGAGGTTCTTACCGTAAAACAGTACACAATCCCAGTCAAAGAAACCACCTGTCCACCTCCCTTGCCCCGAGCCTCCCTCTCCCCTCCTTCCTCCCGCCCTGGACACTCTCCCTCTCTGTCCTGCCGCCCTGGTGTTTGGCATTACTCAGGCCCCATGAACTGGGCTTTCAGAGAAGGGTGTGGACTTCTGGTCTCCCACAGGTCCATGTACCTATGTGAAAACTTATTATTATTATTATTTTTAATTTTTCCAAAGCTGGAAACGGGGAGAGACAGTCAGACAGACTCCCGCATGCGCCCGACCGGGATCCACCCAGCACGCCCACCAGGGGGCGATGCTCTGCCCCTCCAGGGCATCGCTCTGTTGCAACCAGAGCCACTCTAGCGCCTGGGGCAGAGGCCAAGGAGCCATCCCCAGCACCCGGGCCATCTTTGCTCCAATGGAGCCTCGCTGCAGGAGGGGAAGAGAGAGACAGAGAGGAAGGAGAGGGGGAGGGGTGGAGAAGCAGATGGGCGCTTCTCCTGTGTGCCCTGGCCGGGAATTGAACCCGGGACCCCTTCCACATCAGGCCGACGCTCTACCACTGAGCCAACCTGCCAGGGCCATGTGAAAACTTATTAAAGAGCACAGGCTGTGTACCAAATGCTGTTACAAGTGGATAATCACTTATCCAGTCCTCTTAGCAACCCTACAAGGTAGATGCTACAATTAACCCCATTGTACAGATGAGTAAACTGAGGCCCAGAAAAGCTAACAGGCAAACTGGGATTCAAAAACATGGCCATCAGGCCCTTAACCACCATATGGTGTTATCCAGAAATCTCACCCTGGTCAATTCCTGTGGTCACTGTTACAGGCAACCCCTTAGGCTCTAGCCCCTGCTAGTCCCTGGTCTGGGAGAGCCAGGCCTCTGGAGGTGGCCGGCGGGGAAAATACGTTCCTGCATTTTAAAGCAGGGAAGGCCAAAATGGGGCCAGGTCAGCATCAGGACAGGAGACTGGAGCCAGGATGGAGTCGTCCCAAATACCCCAGGCTGAGGCCTGGCTGTGCAACGGGCTGGGCTGGCTCTGTAGCCAAGCAGGAGTGGCCCCCAGGGAAGGGCAGGCCCTGCAAAACAAGTCCCCTCCCTCTGCCAGCTCAGCCTGCCCAGCCCTGTTGGGGGCCTCAATGGCAAAGCCACCCTCCCTGGGCCCAGGCTGGGCTTGTTCCCAAGTGTGTGAGTCCCCAGCCTTGGCTGGGTAGCTCCGTTGGTTACAGCATCGTCCTGCTACGCCAAGGTTGCAGGTTCGATCCCCAGTCAGGGCACACACAAGAATCAACCAATGAATGCATAGATAAGTGGAACAACAAATTGATGTTTCTCTCTCTCTCTCCCTTCCTAGCTCTCTAAAAATTAATTAATTTAAAAATAAAGTGTGAGGCCCCCAGATCTGCACCCCCAGCTCCAACCTTCTCTCCTAAAAAGATACCCCTGTTCTCTCCTGACACATATTTTGGCCTTTTATTCTTTCCAGGGCAAGAGATAGAGAGAGGGGCCCCAGAATGCCTGCAAGGACTTTAAATTGTCCACTTAACAACTGGGGAAACTGAGGCAGCCATCAGGGAAATGACCTACCCAAGGTCAATTATTAGCTAGTAAAGTGACAGGCCTGAGACTCCAACTCAGACCTGCCTGACTGTGAGTCCAGGCTCCACAACCCGGCAGGGCGTCACAGAGAGGGTGGGCGGAAGCTGGGAGGGTGTCAGCAGCTGCCCCAGCCTCTGCCAGATGTTCCCATGATGTCAGGGCCCACACAATTCTGGTAATGAGAGAATTAAGGCATGGTTCTTCAGTGCTCAATCATTTCCTTAGGAAAAAAAAACCAAAACCAACAAACCACAAATGAAACAAAACCAAAAATCAGACAAACCATGAACTTAAGTTGAACTTATTTCCATCCTTCCCCTTACAATGGAAGCTACAAACTTAGATGGGAAATCTGGGGTGTCTCCATCCATCCATCCATCTGTTTATTCATTTATCCATCCATTTATTCATTTACCCATCCATTCATTCATTCATCAAACATTTACAGACCTACCTACTTTGTTCTAGGCTGTGTGCTGGGTGTTTGGGATGTAGTCATGAGCAAGCCAGTCTCGGTTCTTCTGGAGACAGACAAGTCAAGAGACAAACACAAAAATGACCAGATGCAGCCAGGTCTGTGTTGGCACAGGAACAGGAGTTGTGGGTGCCCAGAGAAGGCACTATATCCAACCCAAGGAGGAACATGGTCTAGGAAGGCTTCCAGGAGGAGGTGTGATGGTGGAACTGTGCTTTGAAGGATGTGTAGGAATCAGCCAGGCAGGCAAATGAGAACAGTGGGCGCAAAGGTCTAGAGGAGCAGGAAAGAGCAACTTCTCTAAGGAACGGCCAGATGGCCAGTCCTCTCAAAGTAAGGCTTAGGGAAAGGTGAATGAAGCCAACCCACGAAGACCTTCTAGGACCACCGAGCCCTGATGCTCATGTTTCTGAGTCCCTCAGACAGGCGTCAGGAAGATGCTAGGGGGTGCTGGGGACTGGGCCAAGGACACTCAGCAGAGATGGGAAAGCTGAAGGCCAGGGAGTTTCTCTGGAACTTTCTAGAACAGACCCCTGAGCTTCTGACACATTCACAGCTCAGGGCCAGGTTGGCTACTTCTCTGAACTTGTATTTTCTATTTGAGGCTTCAGCAGGCAGTGGGATCCAGAATGTTTAGAGTTCGAAAATGCTGAGGAAATGATAAACATTAACCCTCACTGAGACCCACCCACCGCAGGCCTGGCCTGAATCAGACCTTCACAAGTGCCATTTCTTTTTCTTTTAAGAGGAAGGTATTGCGGTGACACTGGTGAACGTCGCCATGTGGGTTTCAGGAGCCCAATTCTGCAACACATCACTGTGCACCGTCTTGTGTCTTCACCTCCACGATTGCAGTCTTCTTTCACCACCATGCACCCCCACACCTTTCTCCACCCCCCCAACCCCCAACAGTCATTACACTGTCGTCCTTCCTTGTCCAAGACTCTTTCTTTCTGTCCTTTTGGCTCTATCCCACTGCCCCTCACACCCTTGACAGCTGTCAGCCGGCTCCCTGTGTATAAGTCTGTCTCTATTGTGCTTATTAATTAATTTCATTCATTAGGTTTCACATCTGACTGAAACAATACAGTACTTGTCTTTCTCTAACGGGCTATTTCACTTAGTATAAATATCACTGGGGAACAATTTTTTTTTTTCATTTTCTATTGCATGAGGTTTTAGAACTGTTTCTATATATTTCTGCATCACTGATTCCAAATCTGAAATCCGTTTTTGCTGCATGCTCTAGTTTTTAATGCAATTTTAATTTCTTTTTGTTACAGTTAATGCATTGGTTTTTAAATTGGAGTTAAAGGGCAACGACTCTTGGATTGAACATAACCACAAGGCAATTAATGTTTTACAAACATCAGTTTTACATAATTGTAGTGATTTTTAAATGTAAAAACTTATTATCTGATAAAAAAAACCACCCTCTTATTTTGTTTTAAGATTGAATCATGGCTTCTTGGAGTAGTCGTAAATGACACCTTCTGTTATATATGTGGCTGTTACACACTTCAACGTCAAAGGCATAATATTTCATCATTTGTGACATGCATATATTGCCTATTTTCAAGTTCCCCTTGATCATCAAGACAAGAATTGGGCTCCTCATATGTGTGTCATAATTGTGAGGAAATGCTTCGTGACTGGACAAAAGGAAAACGCAAAGGAATGCCTTTTGGTATTCCCATGGTTTGGCGTGAACCTGAGGACCACAGCAGTGACTGTTATTTCTGTCTGATCCATACAAAGGACATCAGTAAGAAAAAATGGCATATGATTGCATATCCTAATATTCCTTCAGCAATACGGCCTATCCCACACTCTGAGACACTCCCAGTTCCAGTTTTCAGTGGTTTTATTTCTTCTAAGGAGAAAGAAAGTAAACATGGTATTTTGATAAGATGCATGAGGAAATGGTTATAGAATCTGAAGGGTCTTCTTCTGATGCCAAGCAGTCATTAACCCCTCAGCAGTTTAGCCAACCCGAATTGAATGACTTAGTAAGAATGACAGAAAAATTGTCCTCGACTTTCTGAAGTATGAGGAGCATAACTGGATCATTTGTGTGGATCTTAAAATGGTAAATTTCCTGCTAGGACAACAGAAAGGTTTCACAAAATATCCTTGCTTTCTGTGTTTGTGGGTCAGCCAAGCTTGGGAAAAACAATGAACACAGAAGGAGTGGCCAAAACGTTAAGCTCTGGAAGTAGGGATGCAAAATATTGTGAATGAACCTGTAGTTAATCGAGACAGGATCATTTTTCCCCCACTTCACATCAAACTTGGCTTAATGAAGCAGTTTGTTCAGGCTTTGAATAGAGAAAGTGAATGCTTTCAACATATTATTTCTGCTTTTCCTGCCTTGTCTTTCGAGAAGATAAAAGTAGGTGTATTCGATGGACCTCAAATTCGAACCCTCATACGTGACGAAGAATTTGCCAGGAAGATGAATAAGGAGGAGAAAGCAGCATGGCAGTCTTTTGTGGCAGTTACAAAGAACTTCCTTGGCAACAAAAAAGCAGAAAACTATGAACTTCTGATTCAAAGGATGCTGTTGGCTTTCCGCGACATTGGATGGAACATGAGTGTTAAGATTCACTTCCTGAACAGACCTTGATAAGTTTCCCGAAAATCTTGGAGCTGTAAGTTATGAGCAGATTACTGCTGGAGCATCAAACGAGATTGTCCTTCAACAAGTATACAAACACAAATTTTTGCCTGAATAAAATTTAAATAAGTTTTGAGCAAATTTTATGATTAAAATAAGTGTTTTAATATGTTCTATTTTGAAATTGTAGACAAATTCTGATACAATCATATCTTTTAGTGTATTAGTGTATTTACTGCATTATATAAATTATTATATTTTCACAAAGATGATGCCCAAGAAGACATTCTACTTCATTATGTTAAATTAAATGTTGAAAATTTTACAATAAGATGAAAACCTAAAATCTTGAATTGCAAAAAAAAACTGTAGCTTACAGAGAAAAACTAATGTCAGATTTGTGATCAGCACACTCGAATTAGGTAAGAACAAGTGCTTTTGTGGATGCAACAAAAATTTTGTTCCCCGGCGTATTCTTCCTGTCCATCCACGCTGTCACAAAGAGTAGGACTTCCTTCTTTGTCACGTCACCATTGTGTAAATATACCACAGATTTCCCCCCCCCCCACTCATCTACAAATTATAACCACCACGAGATATCACCTCACACCTGTCAGAATGGCTGTCATCAACGCATCAACAAACGACAAGTGTCGGCGTGCACTGCGGGTGGGAATGCAGACTGGTGCAGCCACTGTGGAAGGCAGTACGGAGTTAACTCAAAAAACAAACCCTGGAGCTGCCTTACGAGCCAGTGATTCCACTTGTGGGAATCCGAAGAATCCTGAAAACACTCATCCGAAAGGTTATAGGCAGCCCTTTGTTCATTGCAGTGCTATTTGCAATAGCCAAGACCTGGACACAAGCACCATTTCTAATTCTTGTCACACCTACTGCAAAGGGGGCCAGGGAGGTCAAGGAAATCGCCGGGAGCCACACAGGTGGTCAAAAGCAGAGCTGGTGTTAGACCCAAGCGTGCATCTGACTCAAGCTTCAGTGAGCTGTGAAAGAGGTCCTGAGCGAGACCACTGTCTTAGATGGGGCGTCCAAGGCAGAGCCTGAGACAGGATTTATGCAAACGTGGTTTACCAGGGAGTGTTTTCAGGAAATACCAGCAACCCAGAGGGGAAGTGAGACGGGGCAGGGCAGGAGGTCAAGAAGGGCATGCCAGCTAGGCGTGCCAGGCAGAAGGTGCTGAGACCAGGGTTCCCATTACAGTGTACCCAGACCTTGGCGAGGAATGGGGTGTACGCACACCCAGGAGTGGGCAGGGGACACAAGTTCCCAGGCACTTTCAGCCCCCGCTGGGCAGAGGCGAAGGGGCTTCTGACAGCCTGAGCATCCCAGGACACAGAGGCAGGGACAGCTTGCTGGAAGAGAGTCCCCTCAGGAGCCGGTGTGCAGCACACGGGAAGGACTCCCGAGGGTACGGGCAGAGAACAGCCTGCGGGCTTCTGCTACTGGCCTGAGGGAAGCTGAGCCACCGTCCCAGTCCCCGGGCCAGGCCCTGAGCGCCCTCCTCATCTGCATCATCCTGTCTCCACATGTTTACACACTGTGCACGTTCACTCAACCAACAGTCACCGAGACCTGGCAATGCGCCTGCCACGTGCTAAGCTCTGGTGACACGGTGTGCATGGAACAGCCTGGCATGGTCTCTGCCCCTGTGCAGCTAAGAGCCAGGCCGGGTACACAGAAACCAGATCATCACTATGAAAAAACACGGGCTCTGAAGGGAAAAAACACGATTCTATGAGAGATGAGGAACTTGACCTAAGCCAAGAGTATCAAGGGCAGCCTCCCAGAGGAAGCGATGTCTGAGAGGGTCTGGAGGAGGAAAAGGCACACACAGGCGATGGGAGCCGCTTCCAACGCTTCCCACCAGGTGTCTCTGCCCACGAGCTCCTGTGGGAGGTGAGTCCTGCTCAGGACACGTGGACAAGCCAATTCCCTGGGCCGAACCTGTTTCTTCACCTGTCTGAGAATGCAGCAGAAGAGACTTGGACTTCCAGCCGTGACCTGCAGCTCAAACCATTCACAGGGAAACGGGATCAGCAGCCATCTCTGGACTCTCAGTGGCCTCTGTCCCTGGGAGCCAGCACCTTCCTCCTTGTGACCTCTGGACGGTGACCTCTGGGCTTGTTGGCCTGACCCTGAAGTTCCTCATGTCTGATGCCTGTGTTGCAAAAACAATTGCCAGTTCCCTTGAAGTCTGTCCGGGCTCCCTCGGCCCAGGCAGCTCTTCTTGCCTGCCCAGGAAATGCCAGCCCCCTGGGGAGGCTGAGCTGGACCTTCCCAGAAACAGCTCCACTTCTGGAGAAAGCCTGGCAGCAAACCTGGGTCCTGGATTCAGAGCCGACCGGGCCTTGGTGTAAGTCCTTGGACAGCCTGCGACCTTATAGCCATCATATCTAATCCTTCTGGAGCCTTTCATCCTTCGATGCAAACCAAGTTCATTAATTCAAATATTTTCTGAGGACCTACTATGTGACAGGCACTGTTGTAGGCACTAGGAGAGAGAACAGTCAAAACAAAACACAAGCCAAAAACTAAAATCCTACCCACGTGGAACTCACATTCTGCTAAGGGAGTTGACAACAGACAAAGAGACGAACATGTACTACAATGTCAGGTGGTAGAAAGTGTTTGCAGAAAAATGTAGGATAGAAGCTATTAAATAAGACAGGGACATCAAGAAGGTATTTGTCTGAAGCAGTGATTTTGAATAAAGACCTGAAGGAAGTAAGAGAGGCAACTAGATAGTTTTCTGGAAAAGGGTATACCAAGCAGAGGAAAAGCAAGTGTAAAGGTCCTGGGGCAGGAATGTGCTTAATGTGTGAGAAATAGCAAGAAGGTCAATACGGCCAGAGTCCAGTGATGGAGATGGAGAGTGTGTTGGACAATGGGGTTGCAGTAAGGAGTGTGTGTGTGTGTGTGTGTGTGTGTGTGTGTGTGAGAGAGAGAGAGAGAGAGAGAGAGCACAAAACCTGAGATTCATAGTATCTTTCTTTCACTTTCCCTTCCCCATCTTGGTATCATCAAAATTGAGAGGAAGAAACACAGGTGATTAAATGGTTTAAACTGGCAGATACAGTAACACCTCAGTGAGCACACTGTGCAAATCTATGCAATGAACATTCCAGATGAGGTGGAGCCACCAGGGCCCAGGAAGTGATAAGTGATTTCTCTGGGGGCTCCAGCTGCATTCTTGCCCTCCCTGCAGGTCAGAGACTTCCCGGGAGGAGGGGCAGGGGAGGGGCAGGCAATCCCAGAGGGAGCCAGAGCCTGTGCACAGCAGGGCTTTCTCTCTCTCTCTCCCTCCTCCATCCTCCCGCACTGGTCAGAGGCAGGAACAGCTACTGTCCCATTTCGCAGAAGAGAGAAGTGAGGGGAAAAAAATTACTGGGTCTCATTGGGTCTCCTTAAGTCAAACTTAGAGAATTTTGCTGAAAATTTTCCAACTCATCCTCAGGCCTTTATTTATTTATTTTCTAAAGGGTCACCATTTTTTTTTTTTTAAGATTTTTTTTTTTTTTTAATTTTTTTAGAGGGAAGGGGGGATGGTAGGTAGAGCGGGAAGTGTAGTAGTTGCTTCTCGTCTGTGCCCTGACCGGGGAAGCCTGGGGTTTCGAAAGGGCCACCTCAGCATTCCAGGCCTGTACTTTATCCACGGCGCCACCACAGGTCAGTCCTCAGGCCTTTTAGTAAGGCAAACTTTCCGTAAAAGGCCAGGCCATCATCACAAGGCGGGGGCTGACGAGCTCAGTGAGCAAAAATAATCACACTGGGCTGTCTAATCGCACATTCCGACCTGATGCCTCTAGGATAATATACCTTTGAAATGTCAGAGTCATTTTCTCTTCCTTCCTGACCCTTCAAAGGCACAACTGCCGGCACCCCCAGCGAGCACTAGACCACAGGACCCCTCACTGTTACCTCGTCCCCTGCACACCATCCACCTCTGTGTGCTGCAGATGTCGATGTTCACTATCCTGGACCCACCAGTGTAGAAGTGTCTGTTTCTCCATTTTCCTTCCAGGCGACCCCAGCGGTCTCCCCACTCTGTGTTCTCCTGCCTCCTTAACCCAGCCTACGCCCGGACCCCCTGCAGCCCGCGCCCGGACCCCCTGCAGCCCACGCCGGGACCCCCCGCAGCCCGCGCCCGGACCCCCCCCCCGCAGCCCACGCCCGGACCTCCTGCAGCCCGCGCCCGGACCCCCTGCAGCCCAGACCTCCCGCAGCCGCGCCCGGACCTCCTGCACTCCCTCATATCTCCTCCTTTGATCCTAACGTGTAAGAGAAGCTGCAAAACTGTCATTTTCTGGAGCATTTGAGATCTTGCTCCTGGCGTATGTTACCAGTTTGACTCAAATAAACTCTTTAAAATTCTTTACAGGTTTAGACTCGTTTCTTTTTTTAAAAAAATTTTTCCAGCCTGACCAGGCAGTGGCGCAGTGGATAGAGCGTCGGACTGGGATGCAGAGGACCCAGGTTCGAGACCCCGAGGTCGCCAGCTTGAGTGAGGGCTCATCTGGTTTGAGCAAAAAAAGCCCAGCAGCTTGGACCCAAGGTCGCTGGCTCCAGCAAGGGGTTACTTGGTCTGCTGAAGGCCCACGGTCAAGGCACATATGAGAAAGCAATCAATGAACAACTAAGGTGTTGCAATGCACAATGAAAAACTAATGATTGATGCTTCTCATCTCTCTCCGTTCCTGACTGTCTATCCCTGTCTATCCCTCTCTCTGACTCACTCTCTGTCTCTGTAAAAAATAAATAAATAAAATTTAAAAAAATTTTTTTCCATTGATTTGAGAGAGAGAGAAGCATCAATTCATTGTTTCCCTTAGTTGATCCATTTAGTTGTGCACTCATTGCTTGTTTCTTTTTTTTTTTTTTTTTTTTTTTTCTGAAGCTGGAAACAGGGAGAGACAGTCAGACAGACTCCCGCATGCGCCCGACCGGGATCCACCCGGCACGCCCACCAGGGGCGACGCTCTGCCCACCAGGGGGCGATGCTCTGCCCATCCTGGGCGTCGCCATGTTGCGACCAGAGCCACTCTAGCGCCTGAGGCAGAGGCCACAGAGCCATCCCCAGCGCCCGGGCCATCTTTGCTCCAATGGAGCCTTGGCTGTGGGAGGGGAAGAGAGAGACAGAGAGGAAGGCGCGGCGGAGGGGTGGAGAAGCAAATGGGCGCTTCTCCTGTGTGCCCTGGCCGGGAATCGAACCCGGGTCCTCCGCACGCTAGGCCGACGCTCTACCGCTGAGCCAACCGGCCAGGGCATTGCTTGTTTCTTGTATGTGCCTTGACTGGGGATCGAACCTGTGACCTCTAGTGTGCTGGGTCAGTTCTCTATCCTCTGAGCTACCTGGCCAGGGCCTAAATAGATTTTGTTTTATTTTAGGTTTTGTGGTCCAAAAAAGTGGTAAGCAGGGCAGCCCGATCTGATTAGGGTTAGGGAGGGGCAGTTGCTGCTCCTCGGCCTCTTGAGTCTGGCTCTGGGCTCATTAGCTTTAGTCTTTCCCCACTGAGGACCACTTTTGTGCTTTCTATGGACATGGCTGGACACAGTGGTGTTGGTCAAATAAGTTTGTAAATATATATGTTTGCTCGCTTATAGTTTGTATTGGGTGTGGGGAACAGGCTGTAGGCTGGCCGGGTCATTATAGCCTAAGGCTTAGTTTTAAGACTAAGCTTTTCCCCACACCCTTGACTATTGCATGATGTGAGGTGGTGTACTCTCATCACTCTCATGAGGAATCCCATTATGCCTCAGATAAGTGACTTTGTATCAGAGACTTCCTTATTTGTATATTGGATTAAAGGTTTTGATTTCTACACTATAAAATGGGGGCAGACCGGGAGCTTGCTCTCTCTTGGTTCCTGAGATTAGCATTAGAGAAGAGAGCAGAGAAAGAAAGGAGAACAGAGAAAGACCACGTGGAGGGGATGAGAAGCAGCCAAGATGGCGGAGGGCTGAAGGAGAAGCCAGTCTGTGCAGAGTTTGTGCAGAGAGGAGATGGGAAACAGAGGTGAGTAAAGCTGGTGAGGTTAGAAACCTTAGATTCTAGGAAACTCGGATAAGTCAGTAGCTTTGTGAGCACTGAATGAGTGGGTTTTGGAACCCAGTGTGTGTTTTTTACTTGCCTGCTGGGTACAAGCTAGGATTAAAGCTAATGCCCCACCAGTTCTTGGCTCCGTTGTTTCATTACCGTCTGTCCAAATCCTATGCGAACCTGCATGGGCCAGGCAGCTGTGATGGTGTCTGTGGCTACTGGCCATACAAGTAGCCTTCTACACTTGAGTTTACACACGGTCAGTTCAGAAGCTGCCTCCTCCTGGCTCTGATTTTCAAATCCAAATCCTGGGAAAAGAATCTTATTGGTGAGCTTGGGTCACATGACCATGTCCTCGTCCAACCAGCTTACTGCCAACAGGTCTGAGACATAGCAGAAGTAGAGAAATAATGGGTGGGGGCCTTGGATATTCACTCTTAGGGAAGGGAGAAGGCTTTCCAGGAAGAGGGCACCGCGTGGGCAAAGGCTGAGAGGCAGGGAATCAGAGGCTTTGTGTGGAGAATCCCTGTGGCTGCTTGAAAGGTGGCCCCTGCAGCCATATTCCCACCATTGTGCCTGGGGGTTCAGATGTCCCCCAGAAAAGAAAGCCACAAGTGAACCAGAGTCAAACCCCTTTTCCCTCCCCACCCAGGCTTGAGTGTCTGAGGTGTAGGTGGGAATGGGGGTAAGGGAACAGGGAGAATGAAATCAAGAAATAACAACCTTCACAGGGGCGATAATGACATTTTAACTTGAGACAGGGCTGTGGAGGCGTATGCAAATTTCCGTGCAGATCAGATGTAAATGAGCCTGCCCGCTCTAGCTTGGCACACCTGGATGTGGTTCAGTGACAAATCCTAACAGGCACTGCAAGGCTGGGTGATTGATTATCAAAGCCAGCTGGGATGACAACGGCACTCCCCTCCTGGGAGCTGGAGAAGTGCGATTCTTTCTAGAGTGCCCTCTGATAGGAGACCCAAGGCACAGCCCTCTCTAGCTCAGGAATGGCAAGTTTGGGACACATTTATTACCTCTATCCCAGCTGGCATCCACGACAGACATGATTAATCAATCACAGAAGTTTTTCTTACTGAGCCAACCAGGTGCTCTAGGCAGTCCTTACTTATCGATCAAAGTTGGCATTCGTTCATTCATTCATTCATCCATCCATTCATCTAACAAATTTGGTTGAGTTTCTTCCCTATGCCAAGGATACACTGAACAGGCAGATTCAATTCCTACTCTCATGAAACTCACAGTTTAGTAAGCGATGGGTAGAAGCACTAATAAAATACTGCAAAGTGGCAATGGAGTGAGATAAATGCCATTGAGGTACGTGGTTTTTATAAAAGGGAGTTCTGACTCATTCAGAGTGGCCAGGAAAGGCGGGACCCTGTTGCTGGTATCTGAAAGATGAGGAAAGCTTAACTAGTTGAAAAGGGGGGGGGAGGGGAGAGAACATTCCAGGCCTTGAGACAAGAAAGAGCTTATCAATGCTATACTGAGATTCCTTTGATCATTTTTTGTTTGTTTGTTTCTTACGTGAGAGGAAGGGAAACAGAGACAGACTCCCGCATGCACTCTGACTGGGAGCCCACCTAGCAACCCCCCTTCAGGGGCAAGGCTCTGCCCAGGAATCGAACCGGGAACTTCCACCGCAGGTCCAACACTACCGCTGTGCCAACCAGCAGGGGTCACTTTTTGCTTCTTTGTATCCCTTCTCTGGCTTTTTATTTAAATAGCTGTATTGACATAGAGTTCACATACCATACAGATGCATGCAACCACCATTGTCACAGTTGAAACATTTTTATGATCCAAGAAAGAAATCCTTGACCCTTTATGTATCCACACCCTCTCACCCCACACCCTCAGCTCTAAGCAACTGCTACTCTGATTTCTGTCTTTATAGATTTGCCTGTTCTGGACATTTTATATAAATAGAATCATACAGTGTATAATCTTTTATGACTGGCTTCTTTCACTCAGACTAAATTTTATATGGTTCATCCATGCTCTGTATAGATCAGTACTTAAAAAAAATTTTTTTTATTGAACATAAAATTTGCCATTTTAACTATCCTTAGTGTATAATTCAGTGGCATTAATGACATTCACAATGTGCAACCATCATCACTATCTATCTCCAGAACTTTTTCATCACTCTGAACAGAAACTCTGTACCTATTAAACAGTCATTCCCCATTCTGGCCTCCTCCCAGACCCTGGTAACCTCTAACCAACTTAATGTCTCTATGAATTTGCCTAGTCTAGATATTTCATAGAACAGAATCATACAATATTGATGCCTTTTGTCTGTGTTAATTCACTTAGCATAATGTTTCGAATGATCATTCATATTGTGGCATGCATTAGAACTTCATTCTTTTTTATGGCTGGATAATATTCTGTTTTATGTAAATACTACACTTTGTTACCCATTCATCTGTTGATGGATACTTGGGTTAATTGCTACCTTGTAGCTATTGTGAATAATGCTGCAATGAGCGCATACAAGTACCTCTTTTGTTTCGTTCTGTTTTTAAGATTTCATTTATTGATTTTTTAAAAATTTTTAATATTTTTTTTTTTACAGAGACAGAGAGAGGGGTAAACAGGGACAGACAGACAGGAATGGAGAGATGAGAAGCATCAATCATTAGTTTTTCGTTGTGCGTTGCAACACCTTAGTTGTTCATTGATTGCTTTCTCATATGTGCCTTGACCGTGGGCCTTCAGCAGACCGAGTAACCCCTTGCTCCAGCCAGCGATCTTGGCCTCAAGCTGGTGAGCTTTTGCTCAAACCAGATGAGCCCTCGCTCAAGCTGGCGACCTCAGGATCTCAAACCTGAGTCTATTGCATCCCAGTCCAACGCTCTATCCACTGTGCCACCACCCAGTCAGGCTCATTTATTGATTTTTGAGAGAGAAAGGGGTGGGGGAAGAGCAGGAAGCATCAACTCATAGTAATTGCTTCTCACAATTGCCTTGACTGGGCATGCGCGGGGTTTCAAACCAGCGACCTAAGCATTCCAGGTTGATGCTTTATCCACTGTGCCACCACAGGTCAGGTGAGTACCTGTTTGCTTCCCTGCTTTCGGTTCTCTGGGGTGTATACTTAGGAGTAGCATTGCTGGATCATTCTATGTAGACCTTAGAGGAACCATCAACCTTTCCACAACATTTACACATTCCCACTAACAACGGACAAAGGTCCCCATTTCTCTACATCATCATCAACATATGTTATTGTCTGCTTTTTTGTTGATAGCCATCCTAGTAGGTGTGAGGTGGTATAATTTGCATTTCCCTAATGACCAACTATGTTGAGCATCCCTTCATGTGCTTGCTGGCCATTTGTATATCTTCTCTGGAGAAATGTCTATTCGAGTTCTTTACACGCTTCTTAATTGGGTGTTTATCTTTTTGTTGTTGAGTTGTAGGAGTTCCTTATATATTCTAGATGTTAAACCCTTATCATATATATGATTTACAAGTATTTTCTCCCGTTCCGTATGTTCCTGATAATGTCCTTTGAAGAACAGGTGTTTTTCATTTTGATGAACTCCATCCAATTGGTCAATTTCTGCTTTTGTTGCTTGTGCTTTTGGTGTCACGTTATTTTACGTTCTGCAAAGGTCCCTCTGGTTTCTGCTTGGAGGACAGGTGAGAGGGGCCCAAATGGCTGCCGGATGCTGTTCTAACCGTCCCAGGGAGAGAGGATGGAGGCTGGGATGAGGGTAGGGAAGGTGGAGGGAGAGAGAAATGGAAGATGAGAGAGAGATTGGTTGGGGGTGTCAATTTAGAAGCTCTGAGGAAATTCAGGGAGAACTTGCAGGTTTCCAGCCTGAGCACTTGGATGGATGGTCCGTGAACAGAGAGGGAGGCGGGGCTGGGAGGGCAGATCAGGAGCTCCACCTGCAAGATGACACCAAGGGCAAATCGGTCTGGCCGCTCTCTCCATTTCACAGATGGGGAAAGTGAGGCCTAAGGAAGTATAGCGGTTCATCCAGGGTCTCCCATCACACCCTAGACAGAGGGGCTGGGACTCCAGGAGTCCTGCCACCCAGCCGGAGTGGCTGCCACCCAGCCAGAGCACTTACTCTCTCTCCATGGGGCATGGGCTCTGGCCTCAGAGAGCTATTTTTCAGCTGGGACAGGGTGCGGTTTTAGGCCAGATGAGTTTGTCCTGGGCTGGCAGCCAGTTCACAGCCCCCAGAGAACAGAACAGCTCTGTTTCATGAGGGCAGCCTGGGCCCTGACCTTGGCCAGCTGTGCTGTATGGGTCTGCTGAGGGTATAAGAGAATGGGGTCATTTGAGGGTATAAGAGAATGGGGTGCCCACCTCAGAGTGTCTGGCAAGGGAGGGGCTCATCCACTTTCTTGGATTTGGCATCAATTAGACCCAGGCCTGGATTCTGAGGTTCCCTTCCCTATCCCCTTCCTTACGGTGTGACCTTGAGCAAGTCTCCTCCCCTCTCCACGCTTCATCTGTAAAATGGGGACAGACTAGGGTATGATTTCTGCGGCCCTCAATGTTGTAGTAGACATCAGATGAGGAAACGGACCAAAAAAGGTACTATGAAAACTCTGAAGTGCCTAAGCCTGGGCCCAGCCCTCCTTGTGAGCCACGCCCCTGCCCAGTGGACTGCTAAGGCTGGGCTCCTTCACCAGACAGACATCCTGCTGGAGAGGAAGAAGGCTGGGTATGGGGTTCAGGCACCCAAACCTCTTATTATCCTGGCCCAGCAGACTTGACCAACCCATTGGACAGATGGGGAAAACTGAGGGGCACTCATCTGCTCAGAGTCACCAAGCTGTTAAGCCTGGATTCAAAGGCAGGGCTCTCTGAGTCCAAAGATGAAAAAAGATCCTTATCCATCCAATGTCCCCATTAAACAGGGTAAGTTGAGAGCCAGGGAGAGGAAGCAACAGGCCTGGGGTCACACAGGCTGTCAGCAACAGGGCAGGAGTGGCGTGTGAGGTCCCTGCCTCCCAGGCTGGGCTAAGCTACCTCTACCATCCCTTGACCACCGACCCCTAGAATGGAAAACGGGCTCCCGTCACAGTGGGATATTCATAGTCACTGGCAGACTTGGGGTTCCTTGTCAGCCATCTTCTTCCCACCAGAATAGGCCGCAAGCTTTCCTAGAAATTCCACAGAGGGACCTTGTACCTCCACAACTCAGAGAAGTCTCCCAGGGGCTGAGGCTTTACTGACACAGAGCTATGTTGTCACTAGTGGGGAATCTTGGGGGAAAGGTCGACCCATGCCCCCACCATGAGCAGATTAGGACAAATATCCATATAGCAGGTCCCCTTGGCAACTGGGGACCCAGGAAACAAACTAGGAAATCTACATGACTCGAAGAGTGAAAAACTCTTTGGGAATTTACTGGTGGTCTCTGGAGAAATCTCTTCCTTGATTTGTCAGGTAATGAAAGCAGGGATCAGCTGGGCTGGTCCCCAATTATAATACCAGATACCATTTAATGAGCACTTACTATGTGCGAGGCACCTCTCCAAGGGCTTTCCACATATTAACTCATTTAATACTAACAGCGAGCCTCTGAGGTCTGCTTATTTTCATTTTCCAGTGAGGGAATCAAGGCACAGAGAGGTAGATAAGTTGGCCAGGGATTCACAGCGTGTAAGTGATGGAGCCTGGGCAGGAACCCGATCTGTTCAACTGCAGAGCCATGTGACTGGCTGACTGACCACTGGACCACACTGCCAGCCGTGTTGCAGGAGACTGGACATGAGTGCTGCCCAAAGGACCAAGCCCAGCCCAGCCCAGCCCAGCCAAGGCCCCCCAGACACAGCAGGACTGCTGAAGGGACAGAGCCTGTGGCCACCGCAGACCCAGGACTCGGCCTCGGCTGGTCCGAGGCTGAGGTAGAAGCCTGGACCGTATCGGTCTCACAGCTCTGCCACTCGCTGCGTGTCACGGGGCCGGGCTCCACCAAATCTCTTTGAGTCTCAGTTTCCTCCTTATTAAAATGGGGTGAGATTAGTATCGGCTTCATAGGATTGTTATGAAAAATTCAATGAGCCCTGGGAAGCTTTTCAAGGGCTTAGCAGCAAGCTAAGGCACAAAGAAAATGCAGATAAATGTCAGCTATTAGTGTTATTATTGTTCATTATTTTTGTTATTATTCATTATTACATTTCCTTTCCGAACCCTGTCTCCCCTGGGGGTTGCTGTGAGTAGACAAGTTACTCTGTTTGGAGGCAGAGGGACACACAAGATGGCCTTGGGGACCCCACCCTCTCAAGAATTTTGGGGTCACCCATCCCCCTTCCTTTGCCACCCCCCTCATCCCTCAGCAGTAGTTATAGTCTCTCCAGAAGTCAGTTTCCATCTTTGCACCCCGGGTACCCTGGCTCCCTGCCTGTGGTCCCCACTGGCTGGATGCTGTTGCTATGGCAACGGCATTCTAAGAGCTTTTGGCCCCCCTCTGAGGTGACAGGCGTGGATGGAGATGGGCTGATCAAATGTCTCCTGTGTTCTCTGACCTGTCTGGATGGAAGGCAGGAGGGTGGAATGTGAACATCGGAGCTGGTTCAGGGTGGGGGCTAGCTCAGCCCCCTGCCCCCTGCCCCCAGCGATGCCAGACAGCCGCCCCCAACCCCCAGCCCCCAGCGATGCCAGACAGCCGCCCCCACTGCGCTGTGTCCCTGTCCGGAGCAGCCCAGGGGATTACAAATGTAGATTCCAGCCACCAATGGCCCCAAGGGCCTGATTTTAATCCTTCGGGGAAGCTGCCTTAGATCAGAGCGCTGCTACTGGTTCTGAGGCAGGCAGGCCCCAAACCGCACTTGACGAAATCTTGGGTTTTGGAAGATTTCTCAAGTCCTTCTGGGCACTGAGGTTTGTGTGGCTCCCTCTGCTGAGCCAAGTCCTGAGAAACCCTGTGTGTCCCCTGGGCCCGCTCCAGGCTTGCCATCCTCTCCTTCCACGGCCTCATCTGTGGGAGGACGCGGGCCCACCCTCTCCCCGGAGCCAGGAAAATTCCAGGGCTAGGCTGTGGAAGGCCATGCTGGAAACGCCTCCCAGGATAGACTGGGCCCACGCTCCCTGCTCCCTCGGGGTAAAGACGTTCAGAGCAGGCAGCAGCGGGACTCACTCTGGGCGGAGGCGGGGCGGGAGGGTGAGAGGCTCACAGTCTTCCTGTCTAAGATTAGAGGTGTAGAGTCCTCTGCCTGTTGTCCCCCATCCCGCCCGCCCGCACAACCTGCTGGAGGGGACGTGGCTCCTTACGCTTGTCCAGCCCCTACCACCAACAGAACCGCTGACTGGGTGCCAGAGGCTGGGCCTAGAGAGAGGAGGAATTGTGGGAAAGGGGATGGCAGAGTCCGAGGAGATGTGGTGGGGAGGGGAGTTGACAGAGACCACGAGGGGTTGAGGGTTCTCTCTGAAGCTCAAGGACCAGACTGTAGGGATCCTTGAATTTGAGACTGATGGCCCAGATGGTTGGATTGCAGTGTGAGAGATGCAGCAGACATTCCCTCCCCTCCCCTCTCCCCTCCCCCCCTTTCCCCTCTTCCCCCTCCTTCCCCTTCCCTGGATACTAACCGGCCTCCAGCAGGTGATTCTCATGCCCAAGGTCAATGGTGCAATGAATAGCATGCAGTAATTTGCTTGACAACATCCCTTTATTTCTTTCCCAGACTCACCTCCCTGCTCCTCCCACAGTGGTTCCCGGGATTACTGTCAAATACACATGCACTTGGATCCTTGTCTTGGGGTCTGTTCCAGTGGGACCCTAAGACCGGCTCATGGTTCTATATGAGGGCAGTGATGTCCCCTGTGTCCCAAGGACTCAGAGGGCTGCGTACCCCTGGACTCCAGCCAGGCAGGTGGCCTGTCAAGGCTGAGAGCCCTGGAAGGGTCTGTACCGGGGGGAGGGGGCCAACCCCACTCTCTGCTGCACCTTGCGCTGACCTCCCGCGGGCCGGGTCTTCCCAGAGTCCCCTGCTGCCGGCTCTTGTCCCCTTAGCACAGGCCACGCACACACGGAGTGCCCAGGGGCCACGTCCTGATGGGTCAGGACCTTGTGCAGCTGACCCCAGCCCAGCACGCCCTGGAGCCGAGTGCAGTGGTAGGGGCTCCCAGCTAGAGGGAGGCAGGGGGGCTAGTCTGGGGCGAGTCCTCCAGAGACGTCTGTGAGTCTGTCCCCTCGGAGGAGAAGCTGCCTCCGGTGGGGTGGGCGATGCGACTCTGCCTGGGGAGCCGCTGCCAGGAGAAGAGGGTGCTGAAAAATCGCTCGGGGGCAGGATCGAGGGACTCCCGGGGGCCCTTGCTGTCATCGGCCTCTGCGGCCTGGCCAGTGTCCTGGGGCAGAGGGCCTGCCCGGAGGTTTCTGTCCTGCCCGGCTCTGGGAGCCCGGGGAGGCCCATGGGGTTTTGGTGAACGATCCAGGCCAAGGGAATCCTGGCAGGGCAGGTCCTGCCTTCCTCTGGAAACGGCTTCTCCATTCACTCCCTGGCCCTTGGTGGCTGTCCCCCGCGGTTCCAGGTGTGCTGCGTGAGCACTGGGGCCCAGCGGGCATGGACAGTGGGCCAATGCCTTCTTCAGGAGGGCCTGGATCTCCCCGTGTCTCGCCCGGGCCTCGTCCCACAGGCCCTGGCCCAGCCCCTTCCGGCTCAGCGAGGCCACCTGCAGCCCCATGGCGGTGAGCTTCTCGGCAGGGAACTCAGACGCCAGTCGCTGCAGGTAGCGATGGAGGCGGCGCTGGTCCCCAGGGCTGGCCTTCTGGGCCTTGCCCAGCCTGAGCTGGGCCATCAGGTCCTGACAGTCCATGTGGAACCAGGTCATCTAGGGGACAAGAAGGAAGAGAAGTAGGGTTCAGGCTAGGAGTGGGATCGTGGGGCCACCAGGAAGACAGGATGGGCTTCTCTGAGCAGGGAGAGGACTCGAAGAATAAATCATTGATGGACTGAATTAATAACATGCCCAAATAGGTCAGGGCCCCCTCCGGTGGCCGTAATTTTCTTTGACACTGATGACAGTGGTTTCCTGCTCTTCCCCGAGGTGCACACACCCGCCACCAGTCCCCAGCACCCTTGGGAACGCCAGGCACAGTCTAACACCCCTCTGGGTCAGCAAGGACTTACGCCTTTCTGGAGCTCAGTTTCTCCTGCTGCAAAGTGGGAGGTTTTATGACGATCATAAAAAGCTTTCTGAGAGCTGAATGTTCAGATTGTTGGGATTGCATCAACCCCTCATGAAGGGTACTGCGAGAGGAGTCTGGCTAATACGTATTGAGCACCACCTGTCTGCAGGCTCTGTGGGCTTTAGGCCTGAGCGCACTCAACTGCACCAACAGCTCATTTGACGGAGGAAGAAACGGAGGCTCAGAGACGTGAAATCACTTGCCCAGGTCACACCGCAAGTCATGGGGGGGGGGGGGGAGCTAGGATCGGGCCTCAGGGAGTATCCACCAAGCATGTCCTTACGTGGGAGAAACGGGCCCGGGCAGGGCCGACCCTCACCGTCAACCAGCGAGACCGTCAGCCAAGCCAGGCCCCTTGGCCGCCCTATTCCAGCCCCTCTGCCCCATTTTGAGATGCTGCCTGTCCCCACTTCACCCACAAAATGTCTGCGGGCTGCAAAGGAGCCAACACACTCCCAGCAGCTCGTGAAAAACATAATCTTTCTCTCCATTAATTTGGAAGCCGACAGCGAGCTGTTAGGCTGTGGGGATTGGAGAACCATTTTCTCTGAGGAAACCATCTTTCCGTGGATTAAGGGAACTTGTCTTTAGATAAATGGCTTCATATTCGCGGGAGCACACGGAGCTCATGGCTGGGAAAGGGCTCCATAAATCTCCGTTAGCGGCACAGTCGTGTTATTATTATTTAGTGCCAAAGCTGCCGCACGCATGCTCTCTGCCCGGGGCCGGGCCCAGCGCCGGGCTGTCCCGTCTGTCTGTCTCGGACTCCATTTTCCAGGCTGACTGAACACAGATGAATAACACCTCAGATACTATCTTGTCCCAAAGCCTTGTTGTGCGGGTTAAAATTCAGGGCCAGAAAGGAGAGGGGGCCTGCCCAGGTCACACAGCAGAGATGGCCAAGGTGTGGCTTCAGGCCAGGCCTGTTGCCTCCTGTAGGACTGCCAGTCCTGGGTCAGAGTCCACCTTCCCACATGCACCCAGCCTCCCGACCCCCAGCCACCTGGCCGGCCATCCGCAGCCTTCCCTGAGCCCCTTGGGCGCTGGCCCTGTGCCGGGCTCGGTGGACAGGACCAGGGCCCAGTCAGGCCCGGCTGCTGCCCCGGGAACTCACCTCACAGGTGACAGACAGAGACAAGCAGGTGAAGAGGCAACAGGATAATTTCAGATCACAAAGGGCCCGTGAAGTGATAAACAAAGGGTGATGAGAGAGAACAGGGGGGCTGGGGGCAGGTGACAACGCAACAGGATAATTTCAGATCACAAAGGGCCCGTGAAGTGATAAACAAAGGGTGATGAGAGAGAACAGGGGGGCTGGGGGCAGGTGATGACGCAACAGGATAATTTCAGATCACAAAGGGCCCGTGAAGTGATAAACAAAGGGTGATGAGAGAGAACAGGGGGGCTGGGGGCTGCGGGCAGGTGCTAGGTGGTCAGGAAGGGTCCCCGTAAGGAGGGGACATATGAGCTGAGCCCTGAAGAAAGATAAGAAGCCAGCCGGTCAAGGGGAAAAGCTGAGGGAACAGCAAGGGCAAAGCCTCAGAGCTACAGCAAGTTTGGTTTCTTCAGCAGAAGTCAGTGGGGCTGAAATTGGCTAAAACCGACGAGCAAGGGAGAAGCTTCCAGATAGATACACTTAACCCATGAGGTATTACCGCAACTAATGATAATAATATTGGTGTTAAAGATCATAATTCCAAATTAGAGCAGAGTATGGGGTAGGTGTGTGTGTGTGGGGGGGGAGGGTTACTTACTTTTAATTCGATTCTCTCGGCAATTTAATTTTCCCGGCAAAGCTGGCACGAGAGCCAGGTGATCTGGGTTTGAATCTCAGCTCTGCCCCTTCCTAGCTGTGTGACCCTGAGTACATTCTTTGGCCTCTCTGTGCTTCCTTGGTGCACAGAATGGGCCTATGCAATAACAGCACCCATCTCACGGGGTTAGTGTGACAATAAAACGATGTGTAAATGACTGGAACAAGGGCACATGATAAGAACTGCAGGAGCATTGGTTGTTATTGTCATCATCATCATCATCATCATTATTGATGAGGGGCGGAGGCCCAGGGCAGTGCGGCTCTCTTTGAGGTCACCCTGGCCACGCAGCACAAGTGACCTCACTCTCTAATGTCTGTACTGCTGGGAGTGTGTGTGTGTGTGTGGGGGGGTCCCTTTGCTGTCACAGCCTGCATCTGCCTCCCTTGCCTGCTGCCCCAGGGAGACAGAGAGTGGCCTGTCCTCCCAGTGCCCCTGGCAGGACTGACCGGAGTCCCTCCCACGGCCTTCTGAAGCATCCTGTGTTCTCTGTCCCCTGAGTGACGGGCAGGCTGACAGCTGGGTCACTGGGCTCAGGCTCTTCTCACGCTCTGCCCTTGGTGGTGAGGGTCAGCTGTGGGCACTGGGCCCAGGCCAGAGATGTGGGTGTCTGTCCCAGCTGGGTCACAGCTCTCCCAGGCTGCTCCCCTGCCCTCCGAGGCCTCAGTTTCCCCATCAGGAAATAAGGTATTTAGGAGAGATTTAGAAGAGTTGGGGGCCCTTAAATCAAATCCTGCTTGACTGTCGGCCCTTGGGGTACCATGAGCCAGTCACTTCCCTCTTTGGGCCTCGGTTTCCTCCTCTGTAAAATGGGCTGATCAACCATGCCACACTGGGTGGCCAAGCCATGACAGATGCAAAGTAATGGAGTTTCTCTTGCCTTGCACCCCAACACTCTGTGCTTGCCCCTCACCTCCACCCCACCACCGTAGTCCTACCCTCTCCTCTGCCCTCCTGGCCAAACTCCGGGGTCCTGGCTAGGACAGAGGCCTCTGATCTGAGCGTGCAAGCCTCAGCCAACTGTCCCTCCCTCCCCTGCTTGCGCCACCTGTGTGGCCAAGGGGCAGCCTGGGAAAGGGCACTGTAATGGTGTCATGGGCTTGCTGGGTGGCCTTGGCTAAGTGACAGCCCTTCTCTGAAGTTGTTTCTCCAAATCCGCGACTGAGGGGTAACATAAGATCGACGTCGCCTACAGAGCTACATGATTGGATTCTCAGGAACCCCTCAGCCCCTGCCCTTAATCCCCACATTTATGAAGCAGGTGCTATCTGAGGGTCCCGGGGAGGCTGCCTGGTGTAGTGGGTCTGCTGGAGAAACCTGGTCAGGGATACGCCAGCCCTGGATTTGGGAGGGTGACTTAACCTCTCAGACTATGTTTCCCTCCTGGAAAATGGAGGAAATGCTTTCGCCCAACTCCTGGGACCAGGGGATGAATCGCGCAGAGAGCCCGGGGCTGCGTCCGGCTGCTCCCGGTCTCCCGGCCGGAGGGGCAGTCTGTACAGGTGGTCTGCCAGGCTCACCTTCTTGCAGAAATGGTAGAGCTGGAGCAGCGTCTCCAGGTCTGTGCGCTGCCGCTCGGCGGCCATGTAGAAGTGGGTCAGCTCAGCCTGGAAGGTCCGCTGCGTGGAGGCGAAGGCTGCCAGCTCCGGGAACTCTGTCCCTCCGGCCTTGCCGGCCCCTCCAGCTGCAGCCCCCAGCTGGGCCGCCTGCTTGGACAGCTCCAGGCCTCGCCGGTACTGGGCCTGAGCGGAGAAAGGAGCATCCACTCAGCCCCCCTTAGCTGAGGCCTCCCCCAGAGTCAGAGAGCTCCCACTGCCCCGCTGCTGAGTGCTGAGACCGCCTGAGCCTCAGTTTGCTCATCTGCAGGATGGGGACACAGGCCTTTGTCGAGGCAGTTTACTTCACCTAGCTGGGACTCCGCTTAGTGTCATCTTCTGAAAAACGTCCCTGACCCCCAAAGCCTTTGTGTCCCCACAGTTTCCCCTTTCTGGCTGTTTCCCTGTTTGTCCCCCACCTCCATGCCCCACTGTCTTGGGAGTTCCCTGAGGGATTCTGAGATAGGACATCTTTGGACTCGGAAGTCCCTGAAGGCTTCCTGGAGGAGAGAGCATGTACGCTGAACCCATTACGACCCGCGCTGGTCTCCTCGCTGCCCCGGGCAGTTTCCTTGCACTTTCCCGCTTCCACACCTTGGCCCTGGCCAGGCCGCCCCTCTCCTGCCCTGTCCGTCTGCTCCAGTCCTGCTGCTCAGCTTTGGGAACGCACGGCAGCCCGAAGGAAGAAGTCCTCAAACTCCGCGTGGGCTCTCTCCACCGTCTCCAAACTCCCGTCCTTGGGCGTCAGCGCTTGCAGGCACCGGCTTCCTTCCTGCTCCATCCAGTTGCTGACCTGGGACGGGGGAGGGCGGTTTGGACATGAGGGGCTCACGTCCTTACACCAGAGCAAGTGCCCGGCGGGGGCTGGGCCTGGCGCAGGGCCTTCCCCGTGGAGGGTGGCCAGGTAGGAGCACCCACATCTCCCGGCCCGGCATCCCCTCTCACCTGGTGGATGGCAGCTTCCAGGTGGCCCAGGCGGATGCGGAGCTCCAGCCTCCCCAGGAGGTGATTAGATGCAGTGACCAGCACATGTAGCTGCTCGTCCAAGAGGCTATAGAGGGCGGTGGCTTCAGCCAGGTGGCTCCTGGGAGACAGAGGAGGCGAGAGAAGGCCCAAGATGCACCCCTTCCCCAGTACAGGCCTGTACCCCCAACTTCCAGCGGTTCTAGGACCCTAACCTGGTCATTCTAGCTGCCGACTTGATGTGTGACTGTGCACATGTCCCCATACCTTTCTGGGCCTCAGCTTCGGTGTCCCATGGGACTGGGAGGACCAGCAGACACAGCAGGGAACCGAACAGTCCTCCCATATCCAGGAGGGTAGGAACTGAGCTGGACAGGCCTGGGTTCAAATCCCAGCCCTGCTCTCTTCGAGTCATGGGGACGTGTGCAAATTTCTCAACCTTGCAAGGCTTTTTATTTCACCCCCGGAAAATGGAGATGACAGACCCACCCACTTCACAGACTGCAGCAGGGATTATATGATCTAACATCTTGGCTCTCGACCCTGGCTGCACATTACAATCCACCCTGGGAGCTTTAAAAGTCTGGATGCCCAGGCCGACCCCAGGCCACCGGGGGCAGGTCTGAGCGCAGCCCGGACAGCAGCGCTTCCCAAGCCTCTTCCGGAGGTTCGAGAGGTTCCGGAGGTGGGGGGCGGCCGGGGCTGAGAACCAGCCCTCACGCACTCAAAACGCAACGCGGGACATCCAGCACACCGCGTCCGTAAGCGCTTGTCATTTATACTGCAGCAACAGTGACCCGCTGTAACAAGCCCTCTACCCGGCCTCCATTTTACAGATGGGAAAACTGAGGTCCAGAGAGAGAGGAACTGAGTCTCAAACAGGCCAGTCTGAACTGGAACCCAGTCCGTGGTGTTTTCCGAACGTAATTTTTAAAAAGGGTCAAAGCCAGGAAGGCATAAATGAAAGACTGTGGATGGGATCCAGGCATATTAACACTTGTGTAAAGGAAGGAATCTGGGGCTTTCCCAGCACCCCTCAAATCCCACCACACCCTCCTCTGCCCTGGGTGAGGGGGGGGCGTCTTCCTTCAGGAGGAAAAAGAGATGTTAGGAAAGCCTGCTTGCCTGGAGGGAGTCTTGCCTGGGCCTTCCCATCTGACCGCTGCTCCCCACGGGTCACTGCCCTTCCAGGTGAGGGCCCAGGGCACTTGAACAGGAAGGAAAATGCCAGCTTGCCTTGCGGAGGGAAGGAAGGAGGGAGGGGCGGTAGGCAGGAGTTGCTGGGATTCATCTGCAGAATGAACGCGCATAGCGGCTCACATGGGACCACAGCGCCCCCTGGTGGAGATACCAGTGACAAATGGTCTGGAGGGGCCTTTGGTGGACAGAGGGGCCTGGTGCCCAGTCAGTGAGGTGGGGACACTCTAGGAATCACAGCTCCAGCGCCACCAGGCCACGTGAGGGGCAGGGATCCACTGCCCAATACCAGGGTCCACTGCCGCCCAGTGCTCGTATCAACATGACTCTGCCTGCGGCCACAGCGCAAGGTGGTGTGTTCAAGTTTCTGGACCAAGCTGCCTGGGTTCTGGTCCTGGCCCCGCCACCTCCCAGCTGTGTGACCCTCGGCAAGTCACTCAACCTCTCACTGAGCCTCAGGCTCCTCCACTGTGAAATGGGGATATCACTAGGATCCACCTCATTGGTGGGAATTAAACAGGTTACTATTTTAAAGCCTTTAAAACAATGTTGTGCTCATACTAAGTGCTATTTAGGTGTTGTCCTTGGAAGCTTATGTAGACGGTAGAACAGTGTGTTCTGGCAGAGATAAAATATTTCCAATTACTGACTGATTTAATTACTGATTGCCCCACCACACCCCTAAATTTAAGAAAATTGGTACTTTTCAGGAATATTTAGTATTTATTCTGTGGCTCTGAGACGCCCTCACACACTGTGAGCTTCTCCCCACCGGGCTCAGCTTGGTATCTGGGTCAGGGAAAGTGGTCAGTCCATGAGTGACCAGAAACAAGCAGGGCTGTCCTGCAGTGTCCACCCCAGTGTGACAATGACCAGGGCAGCACAGAAGAGACAGGATATGGGCCCTGGGCATCAGCAGCACCCACACTATGTGTTCCCAGCTCCAAACTCCCACCCAGGAGACAGGGTGGGGTGGGAGGGGAGAAGATTGGGAGTCCGTACCTGACATCGGGGTTGAAGTCCAGCCTGCTGGCCTCCTGCCGCAGCCTGGCCAGGGTGGCCCCGCCTTCCCGCTGGAGGCCCAGCAGACCTGGGTCCCTCAGCACAGCCTCCATCAGCTCCTTGGACTTGTTCAGACACCTGGTGGCCTCCTGCCAGTGTAGAGAGGTGGCCTGAGACCCATTCCCCACACTGCCTCTACAACCTTCCAGGGCTCTCCACACTCAGATCATGCCAGACCCCCCCCCCCCAGTCTGGCATTCAGGGTCCTACAGAAAGTGTATATTTTCTACCTCTAAAACATCTCTCATCATCATGTTAACTTCAGTGGCCCAAGTGCCATCATCGCTTGCTGGGAAACCATCCCAGCCTCCTCACTGGTCTTCCTGCTACACTCTGGCTCCCCCTTCAGTTTGTTTTCTGCATGGACACTGGCTTCCATGCTATTCCTGAATATACCAACCATAATCCCACCTCAGGGCCTTTGCACATGTTTGCCCTCCACCTGGAGCCCAATCTCCCTCTTATTTCCATGCAGCCTCCTTCTCGTCCTTCAGCCTGAATTTAAATACCATCTCTTCAGGGAGCCCTCATCCTGCTCCGTTATTCTCAATCTTACTATCATAGCATTTGGCACAATTTGTAATTACATGCCCACTTCTTTGTTCACTTTTTAACAACGACCTCTACCACAGTACCATGAATCCCAGGAGGGCAGGGATAAGTCAACTTGCCCCAGGCTGAGGCTTCAGGTGCACATAGAGAGTACCCAACATTGAGCCCTTGGTCTGTGGAATCTGGGGTGCAGCATGACTTTCCCGCCTCATGCTCCTGCCTCACCTGTGCCCCGCCAGGGGGGTCACCCTTCTCAAACTCCTTGATGGACGCCTGTAGCAGGGAGGAGGCCTGGCGGAGGTCAGCAAGGAAAGGGTCCGACTTCTGCAGGACAGAAGGCCAGAGGTGGGTGTCAGCCTGGGCCGTGGAGGAGGACGCCTCCCCCACCCCGGAGTACACAGCAGGGATGTCAGGTGGTGGTTCTCAAACTTCAGCTGCATCAGAATCACCCGGAGAGCTGGTTATATCTATGCTGCTGAGCCCCACTCCGGAGTTTGTGACTTAGCCCCTCTGGGGTGGGGCCTGAGTGGGACTTTGTAACAGGTTCCCAGGTGATTCTGACGCTGCCGGTCCAGGCAGGGACCACACTTTGAGAACAACTGGGGCTGGGAACAACAGAGGGAGGAGGACAGTCCTGAGCTGTCCCCAGGCTAGTGGGGACACCGTGGGGGAGAGAAAAAAGGGGTAGTGAGAGGACAGGGATGGGGGGGCATCCTCCGCTGGGTCCCACTTCAGCCCAGCTCTACCACTTACTCACTGTGAGGCCTTGGGCAAGTTACTTAACCTCTCTGTGCTTCCGCGTCTTCCTCTGTAAAACGGGATCACGGGAGTTCTTGCCTTATAGGCTGGTGTGAGGATCAAACAGTGTTAGTCTTCATCGTTACCAGTTTTATAGTCTGAATCTATGGGTCAGATTTCATTTAAAGGGACGGTTTTAAAACAAAAATGTACTTCGAAAGTCACTGGATTCATTGGAAGGGAACTGGGGCCCAGGGGACAAGCAGGAAAGGGAATGTTTTTCGGTACCTTGTTGTACCATCTGAATTTTGAACATACTGCCTATTTTTAAACAGGCGTGATTTTAAGAAGAGTACCACGTGATACACTATTAACATAAACCAGTGGTTCTCCGTGTGTGTGCGTGTGTGTGTGGGGGGGGAGTATTTCTACCCCCAAGGGGGCACTGCCAATATCTGGAAACATTTTGGTTGTCATGGTCAGAGTGGGCAGATGCCAGGGGGGATGGTGCTAATCACGCTATGATGCACAAGACAGCTCTCAACAGCAACACAAAAGAATTATCCAGCCCAAAATGTGAACAGTGCGGAGGACGAGCAGCCCCAGTCTAGAGGAAGCTGCAGGCAGGCACTGGCGGGCGTGGTTTCTGTGCGGTTTAAGCTGGTCATCTTCTGTGTGCTGTTGTGTGAGTCCCCCCACCCTGTGTGTTCTCGTGTGTTAACTTGGGCATGAAATGCCCCCTCGAAGGGTTGTGGTGAGGAGGGATTGAGCGCAGCGCTGGCTGTTTTCTCATTTCCCTTCTTACAAAAGGGAACACACCTGCCCCTCCCCCCCACCAGACACTGAGCTGGGTGGGTGGGTCTACAGAGCAGATGTCTGGATTTATTTTCCGTTAACAGAGACATAACTCTCAGCATATGTCAGACACTCTTCTAAGCTTTTTACCCCCCATTAACTCAATTACTGCTCACAACTGCCCCCCGAGGAGGTACTATGATTACCCCCCATTTTACAGCTAAGGAGAAGGGCTCAGAGAAGGTATATAACTTACCCAAGGTCACACAGCAGAGCTGGGATTAGAACCCAAGCAGGCAGGCCCCAGAGCCTGAGCTCTCAATCACTCTACACTGCACCTTCATTTTAGACATTTGTTGAAGGACTAGTTTTGACCTGGACAGCATGGATGGATCCCTGGGGGCAGGATAGTGGAGGGAGGGAGAGGAGTGGGGTACGGGGCTAAAGGCCATGACGGTAGACACCTGGAAGAATTGCACCCACTCGCTGTGGCGGTAGGGGAAGGACCCTTCCAGGGCTGCGGGCAGCTGGCTGGGGTCCACATGGTGGCTGAGGGCTTTTAAGGAGGTCAGTGCTTCTACCTGTATACGAAAGAAGTGAATCAGGAAGACTGGGGACTCACTGTGGGGACAGACGTTTGGTAAGGGTCTGTCCAGGTCCCAGCCCCAGCACCACTCCACCTCCCACACGGAAGTCTGGCCCTGGCTTTTAGAATTGCTTTCTGGGCAATGAATCTTCTCGGGGAATTCCGAAAAATCAAAATTCAGAACCAGACCCTGGGTAAAGAATAGCAAATAAACAGCATTCTCACTACCATTCTGCTAGCCTGTGCCCAAGGCAGACATCATTAATCAATCACAGCACTTGCTCCCTCTGAGCTTGGCTCTTTCCCAGCCCAGCTCTCCAGGCAATCACATAAATTGACTGAAGCTGGCCCTTGTCATGTAATTTCTTTGTAATCCTTGTACCATTCTCTGGTGACCCAAGGCACTGTCTCCTCTTTGAGGCTGTTGAGAAAGGTCACCAAGTCCTAACAGTATCCCCTAAGCCATGGAGGAGGGACTAGGTGATTGCTTTGCCCAGGCAGTGAAGTATCCAAACAGCTCCAGATACCTAAGCCCGGGACTGGGCAGGTTTGTGGTTTGGCGGGCCCACTAGTTAACCCTGTTACTCAAAGTGTAGTCCACGGACCAGCAGCATCAACAGCACCTAGGAGCATGTTAGAAATGCAGAGTCCCAGGCCCCAACCCAAACTACTTCGTTGGAACTTGCACTTGGACAAGGTCCTCAAGTGACTCATAAGCACACGAAAGGTTGAAAAGCCTATCTCTAGCCCACAATGTGCCTTGTCTCCGACCAGGAGGAAGGATCCCTTTAAAATCATTTTCTGAAACAGGGCAGAACGTGGGTGCCCGCACTTGACGACTGTGGCACATGGCACTAATTTTTTTTTTCTTTTTTTTTTTTTTTTCATTTTTCTGAAGCTGGAAACGGGGAGAGACAGTCAGACAGACTCCCGCATGCGCCCGACCGGGATCCACCCGGCACGCCCACCAGGGGCGACGCTCTGCCCACCAGGGGGCGATAATCTGCCCATCCTGGGCGTCAGAGCCACTCTAGCGCCTGGGGCAGAGGCCACAGAGCCATCCCCAGCGCCCGGCCCATCTTTGCTCCAATGGAGCCTTGGCTGCGGGAGGGGAAGAGAGAGACAGAGAGGAAAGCACGGCGGAGGGGTGGAGAAGCAAATGGGCGCTTCTCCTGTGTGCCCTGGCCGGGAATCGAACCCGGGTCCTCCGCACGCTAGGCCGACGCTACATGGCACTAATTTAAGGGAGCTGCCAGGCTCTTTCCTGCAACGGCCCAAATCAACTCTGCATCTGAGATGGAGATGCCTAGAGAAACTAGGGGGGAAATACAGGGAGATCAGGAGGAAAAGGCACCTCTGCCTCCAGCTTGCTGTGTGGCCTTGGGCGGCCTCAGTTTCCCCCTCTGAAAAGAAAGGGGGAACGGGTTGGCTAGATGAAGCTTTTCAAAAAGGTTTCATGCCATGTGCCGCTCTCAGCCACGTGGTGGTGGCCACCAGGCATTGCTAGGATTGCCAGAGAAAAAATAATTCTGTGACACAGGCAGGACCAGAGAGTTGTAGCATCCGGGCCTTGCATTTATTGACAGGCACTACTATCTCAGGGCGCCCTTGCTCGTGACTTCTGCAATGCCCCACCCCTGCTCAGCACAGACCCAACCACTCCTCTCCGCCTGGGCTGACGCAGCCTGCCCCTCACCTGGATGTCAGGCAATGTCTCCAGAGGAAGAGCAGCCTCCTTCTCCCCCAGGAGGAGTACGGCACAGATGGAGGCTGGGTCCCGAGCCTGGAAAAAAAGAAGCATTTCAGCGCTGCTCTGCCTGGGCCTTCGCTGAGCCCCTGAGCAGCCCCCGCACACACATACACACACCCCACTAAGGAGCAAGCAAATAGGGCTGGGGAGAGGGGCGTTTCCTGAGGCTGGGACCCTTCTGTGGTATGTGTGGAAGGTGACCCGTTGGGCATCAAGAGAGTAGCAGGTCCAAGCTGTGTTGCAAACTTCCTAGATGACCCGTCCCCTCTGGGCCTCAGTTTCCCCATCTATACAGTGAGGAGGAGATAAGCATAAGCCAAACTTCCATTTACTCTGCTGTCTATACCAGCCAGTTAGGAATCTCTTCCCTCCCTCATTCTAAGGTCATGGGGTCATGTGACCTAAGTCTAAGCCAATCAGAATGTGTCATTCCCCTGGTCACAGGGATTGGTTGATGGATCAACACCTGAGCCAATCACGGTTAAGGAGACACAAAGAAACATTTTCTAGGACTTCTGGGAGGGGAAAAATTTCTCTTTCTTATTGGTCTTGAATGAAAGACCACGTGTAGTTAGAGCTTCTGGGAGCCAGATTGCCACCCAGTGGGGACCTCGGTGAGAGGGATACCTTCCCAGGAGAACAGGGCCAGAAACGGAGAGAGAAGAACCAGATCTTGTGACAATATATGAGCCTCTGGTTCAAGCCATACATACTTAAGTTGGACTTAACTCCTAGACTGTGGAGTCACATGAACCCATGATCAGTCTTTCTCTGTAAGCCTGTTTGGGCTGGGGTTTCTGCTGGCTGCAACTAATGGTCGCTGTCTGGGGGCCCTGGACCTAGTTCTGAGCCCCCCGGGGCTCTATGAATATGCTGCCGAGACTTGCTAGGCTGATTCTGTCCACCTCCCACTCACCTGGGTGGCCTTCAGGGCACTGACCAAACCAGGGTGTAGAGGCTGCTTCCTGGCATCAATCACAACCGCCAGCCCCTTGGTCTTATCTTCTGGCCTGTGGGTGGTAAACAGTCTTGCTGGATAACCCAGGCCCTCTAGGGGAAGGCGAGGGAAACTGGCTGCTGGACACCTTGATTAATTGGTGGACTTAGAGCCTCCTTGGTCATCCCCTTTTCTTCCAGGTGAGCCTCAGAGAGGGGAGCTCACCACCCCAAGGTCACACAGCAAGTTAGTGGGATTCCAGGGTTTTGTGTACCATGCTGGCCACTTTCTCAGCACCAAAAAGGGGGCCTCGTCTCCCTGTCTGGTCAGAAAAGCCACTCCACCTTGGACAAGAGGAAGAAACTCTCAGTGGCCAGCTGGTGGCAGTGTTGCCTCCCATGGGGTGGAAGAGTACATGGAGAAGCTTCTATCAGTCCCTCTACCCCCTACCCCTAGCAGCAGACCTCCACGTTGGGTTGGGGTCTATAGCCATAACCCTGAGCAAATGCCACTTTTGAGACCATCTGATGGGCTGGGACTCAGAGGAAAGGATGGTACCTCTTCCCTAGCCAGTCCAACATGAAGTCCGAATGATAGGGTGGGGGTTAGACATCAGCCTGGGTCACTCACTAACTTATTCATTCATGCATTCATTTTTTTCACTTTCTCATTCATTCATTCATTTATTAACCCTCCATTTGTTCAACAAATATTTATAATTCAGATGTCAGCTTTCAATTATCACCTCCTCAGGGAAGTCTTCCCTGATGTTCCAATTGGAATGAGTCCACTCATCCTTCTCACTCTACGACCGTGGCTCTCAAAAGCTGGTCCACAGTCCAGCAGCATCAGGATCACCAGAAAACTGGTTAGAAATGCAAATGCTCAGGCCCCACCGCAGACTTACTGACTCAGAAACTCTGAGGTCGGAGGGATGGAGTGGCCAGCCAGCCCAGGTCTTACCTGGGGACAGTGCACAGGTAGGAAAGCAGCTTGGTGAGCTCTGAGGCTGTGCACCATGGCGCCTCCCAGGCTCCCTGGGTGGTTGACACCAGAAGCAGGGGCCGCCCTGCCCTGTCCCGACCACCTGGAGGAGAGAGGGCACAGGGGCACAGTGAGAACTTTGATGCAACCCTCTCTTCTAGGACCTGCTCTGTGGTCTCCAGGCCTTTGCCCACACTGCCTGAAATGCCCTTTCTCTCCTTCTCCCCCCTTAACTCTGAACTCCTTTTCATCCTTCCAAACCCAGCTCAAAAACCACTTCCTCCAAGAAGTCATCCCTGATTTCCTCCTCCATGCGGAGGTAAGCCTCACCCTCCTCTAGACTCCCTCTGTCCGGGGTTTACCTGGGGGATAGAGCTCACAGAATGAACTTTGGGTTCGCACAGACATCTGTCCTCCCACAGCCCCTTGAATGCCCCCTTGGTCACAAGTTCTTTTACACTGAGCTGTAACGACCTGTTGAATGTTCTCCACCCCAGAATATAGACTTCCTAAGAGCAGGAGCACATTCAGCTTGTTCCCTGCTGGGCCCTCAGGGCTAAGCTCAGGGCCTGGCAGGGATGCCAGCACCTTAAGATGGAACCAGCTCTGTGGTATCTTCATGCCCCGCCCCACCCCACCCCACTGTGGGATCAGGCCACACCCTTGCTTAGCTCCTCCCCCACCCTAACCTGCTTCCCTCACTCCGCTTCTCCGCAGAGCAACCTCAGGAAAATACATCCCTTTCACAAGGACCCCTGTCTCTGGCTCAGCTTCCAGGGAACCTGACCTGACACCCAGACACCCACCTTGCCTGCGTCACTGAAAGTAGGGTGTATGCACAATGTACGTATTAGACGGTGAGTAGGTAGATGAATGAATGGAGGATGAATGTTTGGATGCATACATAGAAATTGCTTTTCTACAGGGTGTGGCAAAAGTAAGTTCACAATTGTGAGTCCACGAAACAATTAATTCTTGTATTAATATTTATTGTATTGTTTTTCATACGAACAACTGTAAACCTACTGTTGCCCCGCCCTGTAAAATCTAACTTCTTCACTGGAAAGATAAGAAACCTGAGTCGCAGGAAGGCTCGGCCCAGAACACAGGCCTCCAGAACCCTCCCTGTCTTCCCTCACGCCCACCAGCAGCCGAGGATGCTCAGGGACCCCTCCGCTTCCCCTGCCCCTCCAGCCCCGCAGACCTGGCAGGCACGCTATCCTGGAGTGGACGATCTCCATGCTCAGAGCCCCGATCCTGGGTCCTGGCCCTGGCGGCTCCTCGTCCAGAGTGGGGCCTCTTTCTGGAGGGTCTGTGGGAGCTTCTGGGAAATCTGCCTCTTCTCCAGCCAGTGAGCCTGAGTCAGCAGCTGGGCCAGATGTTTTGGTCTGAGCTGTCCCAGCTGGGAAAACAACAACAAAGGAGAGGGTGTTAAGCAGAAGATGGATTTTCGGGAAGAGGGGAGGGGGATGTCCTCCTGACTATTAATAACAGCTTACAAACTACTGGTCTCCTGTGTGCTAGGCATTGTGCTGAGCTCCTTCCTTCCTTCTGGTGTCTCTTTGAACCTCAGAAGGACTCTGAGAGGCAGGTGAGATCCCCACTGCTCTGAGAGGGCCACCTGAACTTTGAGAGGTTCAGTCCTTGACCAAGGTTCACTCAGCCAGGGCGTGGTCAACCTGCGCCATCAGGGACTCCAGCCACCCAACACAGTCACAACACCTCGCTCGATTCCAGAACCAGAGGACTTCAGCCCTCTTGACATGCCGCCCCGTGCTCTGACCTGCTGAGACCGAGCAGCCCGTGTGGGTCTCTGTCCCTGACAACCCGCAGTACCTGTCACTTCATCCCATCCCGGGCACAGTTCCCCTGTCCCGCTAAGCACGTAGACACCTTACCTTTTCCCAAGCACTTGGCTTGGCCGGGTTTGGGAGAGTAGAGTGAACACAAGACCTTCCAGGGCCCTTCATGCTGGAGTGAGGCTTTCTCTGGGCGCGTGGGGGCTTGCCTCTGCCCCTTCAAGAATGAGAATTTGAGCCCGAGAGTGGGGGATCTAGAGGAGGAAGTGTTTCGACCAGAGCCAGCCGCGGGCTTGGGAAATCTCCTGTTTCCCTGTTTAGTCCTCTCTCCCGGCTTGGTTTCAGCGGCGGGAGCGGCAGCGGGAGAAGCTGGGCTCAGCCGGGGAGACGATGCTTGTTTTGGTCCAGGCTTGAGCTGGACCGTGTTCTCTGGATTTCCCAGAGCTTCCTGCATCTTGGAGACAGCTGGCTCTTCTGAGACATCCGTCTTGAGAGCAGAGGAGCAGGGCAGTGGGTCCTCAAGGACATTGAGGTAGGGCTCTTGGGGCTGGAGTTCTGAGTGGTGGGACGGGGCTTTCTGCTTGACTTTTCTCCTCGAGCCCGAGTGGCAAGGCTCCTCTTCCGAGCTTGTCGGCTTTGTGCAAGCACATCTGTCCAAGGGAGGCCCCCCACTGGCCCCTGAGAGAGGAAGCATCCTTTGAGAGAAAGGGATATCTTTAACTCCAGATAGTGCTTCCAGTGCCCCCATGGGATGCCCACGGGATGTGTCCACCTCCCTACTGGGGCTCTCTCCTCCGCTGTCTTGGGAAAAGTCCAGGAGGGCCACATAATCTCCCTCTAAGTCCTGGCTGGCCGCAGTGTCCATCCTGACGGCCACCTCCCCAGGCCTGCTTTGCTCTACCTTGATGAGTCCTGGGTACTTAATCCCATCTGCGCTGCCCTTACCTTTGGCCAAGCTCTGGCCAAGAAGCACCTGGCTACCTGGGGGCCTGGCCTGGTGCAGCTCTTGAGGGCCACTCAAGTCGAGTGCCTCTAATTGAAGGGACCCCCAGGCCGGGGAGAGGACAGTCTCTGCTTGGGGTTTGTCATCCACAAAGTCTGGGCTGGTTATCCTGATCCAAGGCACGGGGGCAATCCCCTCCTCTGAAGCTACCAGGCAGTTGTGTAGGGGACTTCCCTGAAAGTCACTGTTGACGGCCTCCAGCCACTCTTGGGTGAAAAGTATCGGGTAGGATGACTGGGACACAGGCTTTGCGTCCACTGTGCGGAGGTCTAAGGAGAGGCACTTGATCACGATGCAGACGGACTGCTCCTCCTGAGACTCCACTTGCAGGTAGAAGTCGCCCTGGCGCAGTAAGAGGGGGTTGAGGGGCGCCAGGTGGACCACGACCTTGTCCCGCAGGCACAGCGGCCAGCCCTGGTGCAGGAAGAGGCAGTGAGCGTAGGGGGCCTGCGGAGAGAAGGGGATGAGGTCGGAGACCCTGGCCCGGAAAGCCCCACCCATGGCGCCTGCTCCCTTCCCTCTTCAAGAAGGGATCCTGAGCGGGTTGGGGGCTCAGGGAGGCAAGAGAGGTGCCTAGGATGTGGCATCTAAGAGGGCCCCACCGTCAGGGCCCCCCCTACGAGTCACACAGCCCTGACAGGGAGTACCTCTGAAATGTTGCACCTTTGGTCCCAGCCCTGACCTTCAAAATACTTGCAAACCTACTGACCCGGGGGGAGAGCTTGAGTTCCAGGCACTAGTTTGCAAGCGCCTGTCCCATGAAAATCATCCTGTTGACCCACGTTCCCTTCTCCTCCCCATCTATCCAAACTCCTCCCACCCCAGCTCAAGCCTGAGCCCTCCACTTAAGGGAGACATGGGTGTCCAGGTCTGAGTTGCAAATGTTTGCAAATTATGTACTTAATGTCTTGGAGGCTCCTGTTTCCTACCTGCAAATAGAAATAATGACACATGTTTGGATTATTGGGCTGGTATGAGAAATAAGGGCAATTATAGATATATAACTTGACACAACACCTGGCATAGACTAGGCAATGTGTTCAATGAATATGATAATTCCCTCTCCCTTTGGCGACATTTATTCTACGAAGAAATTGTAGGGATTTTCAACTCAAAAAAATAAAGAGGTCATGTACTGCTTTTACACTAGTCTCTAATTTCTAAGTAGAGAAATTACAAGGGGAAGTAGAAACAGCATGGAGTGAAAGTCAGGAAATCTGACCCTGCCTCCAACTTGCTCATGGCCTTGAAAAAGGCACACCACTATTCTGGGCCTGAAATGTACATGCCAGCATATATGTACTTCGCTGTGTATGTGGGAGACATGAACTTCCTGATAATTAAGCAGGTGTTCCCTGGAATTCTTAATTGGGGAACTAATGAGATTTGACCACACTTGTACCCCCAATTGATAAACTAGTTCATGTCAGTCACACTGTAGATCTAGCTATCAAGCATAGCTACTATGAATTTGGGGTTCTTATGTCCCCGGAGCCACACTGTTAATTCCACGCTACGACCCACGGCTCTGAGGTGACATGAATTCACCAGTAATTACAATGAAATGGAAGTCACTTATCATTATTATTTTATGTTAAACTCATTGGGGTGAGATTGGGTAATACAATCGATCACATAGGTTTCAGGTGTACATGTCTATGCTACATCATCTGTATATTGCATTGTGAGCCCAACACTCCAAAGCAAGTCATTTTCTGTCTCACCATGTATTTGGCCCCTTTATCCTTTACTACACCCCACCCCCCACAACTGAAAAGTGTGACCCTTTTTCCGGGGAGAAATGGGGAGGAGGATGGCACAAATGTAGTTTTCGTGGCCAAACAAAGGAAGTGAGTGGTTGTATAGCTTGTCAGGGAGGAGGAGTGAGGATGGGGAAGGGTGTGTTTGCAGTTACGCAATGTGGCTATGTGTAAGTTGGCTGCAAATGTTTCAGCGAGTCTGCCCGCCCTATAATAACACTGAGTGTGTATGGAGCTACTTCTGTGTGCCTAGCCCTGTGCTAAGCATGTTTCCTTCCGGTTCCAACCATCTCTAAGTCTGGTCCCTAAGCCTGGACTTTTAGCTGCCACCGTCACTTTCTTTCTAAAAATGAACCGACGCACGTGGTCCCCATCCTCACATTTCGTTCCTGATGTGCCTGCTAGTAAAAGTGCAAACGTGAGAGACTCCTAGATGTCAGAGGGTAAGGGGCCAAGTGGCCTTCCTGCTCCCTTTGGAGGGCCTCCCTTCTGACTTACGCAGGCTGCTTCTCGGACTTGCTCACACAGGCGCTTGGCAGGGACCAGGAAATCCAGGAGGAAGCTCAGCCCATCCCCCCGGAAGTCAGACTCCAGGAGACGGAACACCTGCCCCAGGACAGTGGGCGCGGTGGCCTCAAAAGGAGGATAGAGGCCTGCCAGGGCATTCTGGATGGCTGCGTCCAGGGAGGGGGGGTCCTGTGGAGGAGAGGAGAAGAGGACAGACAGTGATATTAGCAGTAATAACACAGGTGGTGGCCACTTCTCATAACTTTCCAGGGCCCATGTGACTCAGGCCCCTGTTAACTCTCTGACTTCTTCTCCAGCTCCTTCCCCCCACTCACCTCCTCCAGACACACTGGCTTTCTTTCCTGTTCCTCCAACATACGGGGGACAATCCCACCTCAGGGCCTTTGCACTGGCTGTTCCCTCTGCCTAAAATACTTTTCCTCAAGACATCCTCATTCCCTCACTTCCTGCAGGTCATTCTCTGGTCCAAGGTGGAACAGAGGAATGAAGGAAGACATTTAGGTCAGGGCCAGAGAGAAAGGGGAGGCCAGCATCCCTAAATCCCACCCCCTGACTGACCTGCAAACCTGTATTTTGAAGCTGAGCTATCAGGGAGGCCAAGCCTAAATTGGACAAGCCTCAGTCAGCATGCAAGCACCTGAGTGATAAGTGGTGGCAGTTTTTACCACTGAGTTTTAGGACAGTTTGTTACACAGCAATAACTAATTGATACAAGTTGATATAATTGAAACTTGAAATATGTGCTCCAGACTCATGTATCTAACTGCTTTCTGGATACCTCCTTAGAGGTCTATCAGACACAGGCCATCAACATATCAAAGCAATGATATCAAACATATCAGTGCCTTCCTAAACCTACTCCTCCCCTGTGTCCCTGCATCAGTGATGGCCCCGCCATTCAGTCAGCTGCTGGGTCAAGAAACCTCATAACGCTGTGCCCTCCGGCCTCCCCTGCCCACGAACAACCCTCAGCCACATCCTACGCAGTCTCCTTGCTCCCACAGTGCACCTGCTCTCTTCTGGTCCCCTGGCCCCGCCCTATCCAGGTCCAGCCTGTGTTCCAATGAATCACCTCCTCGTTGGCTTCCAACCTCTAGTCAGCCTCACTTCCGGCCATTCTCCACCAGGACCCCAGAGTAACCTTTCTCAAATGTGAACCCGATCTCCTCAGTCTCCTGCTCAAAACCTTAAAGGTTCCCCACTACCTCCCGGAAGCATCAGGCTCCAGGTACCCGGGTCCCCGTGATCTTGCCGCCGCGCAGCTCTCTGCCCTCGCCTCCAGCTGCACTGCCTCTCGTGCTCCTGCCGCAAGGACGCGTGCATTCTCTCGCTCACCTCCAGGCCTTTGCACGTGCTGTTCCCCCCCACCCCATGCCTTCCCACTTCTATTCCCTCTTCATCCGGCTAACTCCTTCTCATTCTTCAAGATTCAGGTCAGCCCTCATCTCTTCCTGGAGGTTTTCCCTGACCTCCCTCCACCTGTCCTGCTAGGTCAGGTGTCCCCTTTTCCGGGCATCTATGGGGCCCCTGTCATAGCGGTTCCCACGCTGATTTCTGTCTTCTTCAATGGACTCCAGGCTCCCGGAGGACAAGAATGGTAAGCAGAACAATGGTCCCCAAAGACACCCATACCCTAATCTCTGGAACCTGTGAACATGTTACCTTAACATGGCAAAGAGGGGATGAATGTTGCAGATGAAGCAAAGCTTTATGGTCAGCTGACCTAACACAGGGAGATTATCCTGGATTATCCAGGTGAGTGCCATCCAAACACAAAGGGCCTCAACAGTGCAAGAAGGTTGCCGAAAAGGCAAGACTCGGGGAGCTGCGACTACGGGAGAAGAATCAGAGAGATGCGACGCTGCTGGCTTTGAAAATGGAGGAGGAGCCAAGGAATGTGGATGGCTTCTAGAAGCTGGAAAACGCAAACAGATTCTCCCCAAGAGTCTCCAGAAAAGAACGCATCCTGCCAACACCTTAGTGTGAGCCCAGTGACACCCACGTGGGACTTCCGATCTATGGAACGGCAAGATCACTGATTCGCGTTGCTTTCAGTTACTGAGTTTCTGATCATTGGCTCCGGCAGCTACAGAAGCTAACACAGCTAACACAGCAGGCATTGGCTCCTGTTCCTCCCTGGTCTTCAGTCCTTGGCACAAAATAGGTGCTTAGTAAATGTTGTAGAAAATTGAACAACATGTCCCTGTCTCAACCACAGTTTTTCCATCTGTAACATAGGCAAATTGGATTAGACCAGAGATTTCCATCCAGATACAACAGAGTCCATGGTTACGACTTTCAACCCTTAAGAAGCAGAGTGGAGGCCCTTCTGGCTGCCTCAGACTGATTACAAGCTCTGAGCCCAACTATCCCTGAGGAATGTAAAGGAAGTGAAGAATAAATAGGAATTCTTACTCGTATAATAGAGGCCCCCAGAGACAGGGAGGAGGAGGAAGATGATATTTCTCGATCCCAGCAAGACTTCAATGCCAGGAGGTTATAAAACAGGGGACACTAGCCCAGGGCTAAGTTTAGACAAATGTCAATGTCACCACTCTTCCTCAGTACCCACACAGTGCCGGGCACAGGACAGGTACCCCATCACTATTTGCAGGATGAATACACGGACGCTGATGGCCCCCACCTCCTCCCCGGCACTGTCAGGGTGGTAAGCTCAGAGGGGACGCCGGGTCAGAGGTACTTGAAGTCGAAAGTACACGTGCTCAGGAGACGCTATTTTCACATGAGGTGGAGGAGGGTCTTTACTTTGGCAAACTGGTTGGCTCATCTGGCCTGGTAACCTCTTCCAATCGCCCCCAAGCAAGGCTAAACCCCAGTATTATTTTCAACCTCCCCCATCCCCCCCACCTCGCAATCCTAACGATAGCAGGAGGAATAGGAACACGTCTAACATCCGTGACCACAGACACACTAAGTCAATCAGGCCAGCACCCTGCCCCTGCCACACGCCCTCCCCACTCCACCCAGCTTTCCCTAGGCCACTGTGTCCCCCCGGGGTTTCACTTCCCTGCGTGTCCCTTCCCTAGGCCTCCTTCCTCATGGGCACGTGGAGTCGGCCTAAGCTTGTCTCATTTTGTGTTTGGAAACTTAACCATTCACTATCACCTTCATGAATCTTAGCTCACCCTAGCACTGTGTGCACTATTAGCACCTTCTGTCTTTCTGCAAATCCACTTACTTTTTAAAACACTTACGCCTGGCCAGGAGGTGGCACAGTAGATAGAACATCAGCCTGGGATGCAGAGGACCCAGGTTGGAAACCTGGAGGTCGCCAGCTTGAGCACGGGCTCATCCAGCTTGAGTGCGGGATCATAGACATGTCCCCATGGTCACTGGCTTGAGCCCAAAAGTCGCTGGCTTGAGCAAGGAAGGGGTCACTCGCTTGGCTGTAGACCCCCTCCCGCCCCTGTCAAGGCACATATGAGAAAGCAATCAGTGAACAACTAAGGTGCTACAACAAAGAATTGATGCTTCTCATCTCTCTCCCTTCCTGTCTGTCCCTATCTGTCCCTCTCTCTGTCTCTCTCGCAAAAAAACAAAAACAAAAACGTAATTGCCTTGGAAAGAGAGACTCTATGTCACCAGACTGGTTATGAGGATGCAACCAGATTGCACGAGTTCAGGTTCTGGCTCTGCCACTTACTGATTATGTGAGCCTGGCAAGTTACTTAACTCTGCTCTGCCTCGATTTCCTCATTGTTAAAAGTAGAGGTTGTAGCCCTGGCCGGTTGGCTCAGCGGTAGAGCGTCAGCCTGGCGTGCGGGGGACCCGGGTTCGATTCCCGGCCAGGGCACATAGGAGAAGCGCCCATTTGCTTCTCCACCCCCCCCCCCTCCTTCCTCTCTGTCTCTCTCTTCCCCTCCTGCAGCCAAGGCTCCATTGGAGCAAGGATGGCCCAGGCGCTGGGGATGGCTCCTTGGCCTCTGCCCCAGGCACTAGAGTGGCTCTGGTCGCAGCAGAGCGACGCCCCGGAGGGGCAGAGCATCACCCCCTGATGGGCAGAGCATAGCCCTTGGTGGGCGTGCCGGGTGGATCCCGGTCGGGCGCATGCGGGAGTCTGTCTGACTGTCTCTCCCTGTTTCCAGCTTCAGAAAAATACCAAAAAAAAAAAAAAGAAAGAAAAGTAGAGGTTGTAATTGTACCGCCTTAAAGAGTTGAGGGCCATTCAGTGATAGAAGGAATGTAAATTCTCCGCACGGGGCAACCACTTAATAAGTGCTCATTAAGCAACAGCCATTGCTGCTGTTCTTGGTTTATATTATAGTTATTATTCTATCACCACCTTAAATGGTAAAATCAGTAGCAAGTGGCATACATAAAATGAAACTCCAAAAATGAGCACTCATGATGCATGGGGTGGTTTTTATATTATTTTATTTATATAAATATATTTACATTTGTTATTCTAATAGCTATAGTATATATATCTTCTATAAGCATATATTTATATAAATAATATAACATATCTAAATAATAAATCTATACTTTGTATAGAAAATGCCTTATTTTACTGCTCTATTTCTATCATATAAAAGATAAACTATGTTTGAAAGTCACAGTAGATCATGAAAAAAAATACTGCCGTGAAATTCAAGAGAGGGCTGGTCACCTCCTAAAGGCTCAACATGTTTTCTCTCCTTCTTCCCAAAGATACCGCCCTCCATGAGAAAGATTTGTTAAAGACCTCTTTCACCAGAGGAAGGCAGGATTTCTCTCTGGGTCCTCAGAAGACCGGAGGAGGATTCAGAAGAAACTGACTCTTACTACCCCGGTTCCACGTTATTACGTTACAGTTTGTGACAACCAATGTCGCGACTGTAGCCTGCACCCCAGCCTCTGGGAACAACAAGCTACCAGGGGTCTCAAATTCACGGCCCGCAGGCTGCATGCGGCCCACCCACCAATTTTGTGCGGCCCGCAGACTAATCAAACTTCGTGGATTAGTCTGCGGGCCGCACAAAATTGGTGGGCGGGCCGCGAGTTTGAGACCCCTGAGCTACACCATCTCTTCCCTCATGTGCCTCAGTTTCTCTATCTGTGCATGCTGATTCTAGTTCCTAACCTGTCTTGCTCAGAGGTTGTTCTGGGGATACAAGGAGGTAACAGTTGCAGGGGATCTTGGGAAAATAAATCTATACTTTGTATAGAAAATGCCTTATTTTACTGCTCTATTTCTATCATATAAAAGATAAACTATGTTTGAAAGTCACAGTAGATCATGAAAACAAATACTGCTGTCACTGATTATGTCACTGATTACTTACTTTTACACGTCACTGATTACTTACTTTTACGCGTCCTGTCGGACAAAGCTCAAGTCCCAGCCTCCGTAGAAAGACATCTTCCCCCTCCAAGAATAACAAGTTTCCAGACACCTACTGTGCACCAAGCCTTCTATTCATTCTCACTTACTTAGCCACACAAAGATCGCAGGGGCTAAGCAGGAACATCCCATTTTGCAGATAAAGAAACTGAGGCTGATGCTGCCCAAGTTCCCAGAGAGAAGAAGACAGAGCCAGGATCCAACTCAAGCCTGGAACAGCCAAGTCTGCCCTCTTCTCCGGTCCCTTGTGCTTGGTCTGTCTTGGGGCCACCATCAGCCACGGGCAGCCACCAGCTTCGAAGGTGGCCTTCCCAACTGCCCGTCCTGTGCTGTTTCCAGTAGGGCCTAAGGACGCTGTTTACCTCTCACAGACTGAGGCTCGCCGACTGGAATGGCCTTGGCTTCACAAATTGGCTCGGCTTCCTGCACACACGGTAACCATTTAAGGGGCAGCCAGTAACAAGGAAGAATGTTCCAAGTTAACAGGACTCCGAGCTCTTGGCCAGAGCATTACCTGCTATAGGCCCAAACCCCAGGGGCTCATAAGCTGTCCAAGTATTGGGGGAAACACGCCGGGAAGGGGACCAGGCGGCTGCAGGGAGGGAAGCTGGCCCCTCTCCATTCACAATCAACCTGGCAGCCCAGCCGGGGACCACAGGAACCCAAACACCGTGGGCCAGACGTGGGCCCCTCAAAATGATTTCCGTGAAACTTAATCAACGCGTTTCCATTCCTGCTCAGTGAGTGCAGCGGGGCTGGGCCTTTTAACTGCTCCCCAGCAGGAACCCTGGCAGGAGACAGCATGGAGCTGGGAGGAAGACCAGAGACAGGCGGAGCCAGTGTGCAGCCTGGGCACCCCCCTGCAGCCCAGGGCCAAGGGAGGAGCCCCCAGGGGGACCAGCTGAACCCCACCCACGGGGCTGGCACCTATGCGATGCTCACAGACCTTCTGAACCAACACGGCGACCTTGTGTGGTGCCAAAGGACTCAGAGACATATCTGTGCCCAGCAGTCCCATCTGGGCACAGGAAGAGAGAAGAGTAAGGTTTTCCGTATACTTCCGTCTCAAGGTCTTTATAAGGAGCCTCTATTACTATTGTCATCCTAAGTATTATCTTTATATAGAATAAACAAATACAAAGTCACAGGTTGGTGCACTTGACCTATATACATCACTCCTATAACTCCGACCCAGATCAATACATAGGATTCCCACCGCCCCAGAGAGAGGCCCCCTCCCAGACCACCTTCCGTGCCCCCACCCCCACCCCAGGAGTCACTGCTCTTCTGACTATTGGAATTTGTGTGTGTGTGTATTTTTCTGAAGTTGGAAACGGGGAGGCAATCAGACTCCCGCATGTACCCGACCAGGATCCACCTGGCATGCCCACCAGGGGGCGATGCTCTGCCAATCTGGGGTGTTGCTCTGTTGCAACCAGAGCCATTCTAGCGCCTGAGGCAGAGGCCACAGAGCCATCCCCAGCGCCCAGGCCATCTTTGCTCCAATGGAGCCTCGGCTGGGCGGCTGGGCTGCGGGAGGGAAAGAGAGAGATAGAGAGAAAGGAGAGGGGGAGGGGTGGAGAAGCAGATGGGCGCTTCTCCTGTGTGCCCTGGCTGGGAATTGAGCCCGGGACTCCTGCACACCAGGCCGACGCTCTACCACTGAGCCAACAGGCCAGGGCCTATTGGAATTTTTTAAAAGAGAAATTTCCATACAGTTTGCTCTCCACTGTGCAGAACCACGTGTAAGCCAAGAGACCACCAAAGGGTGTCAATGGTGGCTCCCCTCGAGGGCTGCGGCAGGCAGGAGCCTTGTAAGGCTCCGGGTTCCTTCTCTTCCTTGTTTCCCTGGGTTTTCCAAACGATCTGTAACTAGCCTGTTGGGCTTTTATAATCAAGGGGAAAAAATAAAAGTGTGATTGTGTGTGTTTTTAAGGCCGGTTCTCTTTTTAAATGGTCTCACCAGATGTCGTTAGCGGCGCCTTCTGAGACGTGGGCTGAACTTTTCTTAAAGGTCCAGACTTGGCATTTGCTCCAACAGGCAAAATTTTAGTAGCAGTTAGCATCAGCACCTCCTAGCTCGGGAAGAGAGAGGTCAGCTGGGAAAAGCCGAGGTCAGCTCCTGCTCTCCACCACTCCTGCTCTCCACCACTCCTGCTCTCCACCACGGCTGAAATGCCTTCGGGAAGGTGGGATTCCATCCCGGACACACTGGGTCAGCTTGGTATCAGTTTCCCCGCGTGTTAAATAGGGGCATTTATCTGTCCCCAAGGGCCGTTCCAGCAGGGCCATTTCTAGAACTCAAGGTATAATTAGGCTCAGGGAGAATCTAAACCAGGCACCACAGATGCAAATACCTACAGGGACCTGACAGGTGACACGGAAGACAGAGCAAGCCACGTGTGAGGAAAACAACCCCTCTAGCACTTTGATGAGTGGGCCCCCAACAACCATCCTCAGTGTCGGGGAGGCAACAGGGAGTATTGAAGCCTGAAGCCAACGCCTCTCTCCTCAGCATTAGCCCAGTGTTGCTTTAGCCTAGTATTGCCTGATCTATGGATATTTTAGGAAAACTTCCCAATTTTTTAAAGGACGGCCAAAACAAACAGATCCATGAGCCTGCTCTAGCCCAGCAAGGTGTCAGGCTGTGACCACCCGCCTCAACTACCTGGGACATTCCTCTTGAACGTCTCCAGGCTGGAGATTCTGAAGCCAGTATTCTGTCGCTCTGGCTGCCAGAACGTTCTTGCTCACGTCCAACTAAAACCTCTCTTGCTTTAAATCCTTATTTTTGTGTGGGCGGAGGTATGAGTGAGAACTGGCTCCTTCTAAAAAAGAAATAAAACTTTTCAGAAACTGGATAAAAACATTCCAGTTGCGGTGAACTGAGAAAGAAGCTAGTGGGTGTCAGAGACCCAAGTTCAAGTCCGGCACTGCCATGTATCCTGTGTAAGCTTGCACAGGTCACGTCACCTCTCTGACCTCAGTTTTGTGTTTGCGCCTTTCTCTCCTGTCTCCTCTGCCCTTGTCCTAGGGCTCCCCATCTCTCACCCCAACTGCATGATAATAACAATTCTAACTAGGGCTGCTTCTTACTGAGCAAGGCTTCTATGTCAAGCCTTATGCTAAACTCTTGCCATAGATTGTTTTATTTCATCTTCCCAACAAGTTTATTGAATGGGTATTTTTATTCCCATGTTACAGGTTGAGAAACTGAGCCCAAGGCTCTACTGTCAGTAAATGGTGGAGCTGGCATAGAAACCTGTGCAGATAACTACCAGCTCTTCTGCCTCTTCCCCAGGCTCCCTCCCACCAGACCAGCCTCTCCTTTGCCCACCCCAGGGGCCTTTGTGACCCTCCGCTGCTTAATCACCTTTCCCCGTTGCCTTAGCAACTCAGCCTGGCACAGGTGGCCCATCAGTCTCCACCCAGCATACCTTTCCTACTTCTTCTAAACACTCTTTCCACTCTAGCCCGGCCTTCCCATCACCCACATTCCGCATTCAGGAGTTCTTCTTGTTATTCTCATTCCTCATTTATTGTTTACTTAGTATTGTTATTTACTTCACATTCATCTTTTTCTCGATTCATTTTCAACTCAAATACCTTTATTTGTATCTACTATCACGTGTGTGGGCTATTTAAATGATTTCCTAACGCTCATTAAGATAAAAAGCTGTAAGGAAAAGTGTTCATCTAAATGCCACCTAAAGTCTCTCCTCCGAGGTATTATGCTAAGTGAAATAGGTCAGACAGAGAAATACAAATACTTTTATGATTTCACTTTTATGTGGAATTCAAAGAACAAAATAAACAAAACAGAAGTCAGGTTATAGATACAGGGAACAAACTGACAGTTGCCAGATGGGAAGGGCGTTGGGGGATGAGTGAAAACAGTGAAGGGGTTGAGAAGTACAAATCGGTAACTGCAGAACAGTCACGGGGACGTAAAGTACAACGTGGGGACTATAGTCAATAATATTGTAATAACTGTACGGTGCCAGGTGGGTGCTGGAAATATTGGGGTGGGGGGACTTTGTAAAGTAGCTGACTGTCTAACCACCATGCTGGACACCCGAAACTAACAAAAAATAATATTGAATGTAAACAGTAATTGAAAAATAAAACTAAAGAGCATAAAAAAATAATAAAATAAAGTGTCCCCTCCAAGGACCCATAGTAAACGCCCCACCTTGGGAAGCACTGCGTCCCTCCCTGGACTGGCGAGCTCCCTCCCACACTTTAGAGCCCTGGTCCACCTGCATCTCTCCTCTGCTCATGACACATGCGCTTCCAGGCAAAGGGTTGGACTCCCACTGCCCACCACACAGCACCAGAATTCTCAGACAGGGGGCCTGCCCAGGGCTCACACATCTCTCCCCCCAGGCCTTACACAGGAACTGGCACCCAGCAGGTCCTCTGGGGGACCACCATGAAGCAGGCACCTTGAAATGCTGAATGAGTAGAACTGGACTCAGACAGTTTTTCCCAAAGCAAGGAATAAGATCACCACAGGTGGCCCACAAGACCATTTGGGGAGGACGTGAACTCAGCATGAAGTCACAGTAAAGAAACTACTCTGATGTTCTGGTCCTCTTGCTGACACCAAAGAGAAAGTCTCAGCTCAGTGCCAGTATATCTTGAACACCTCTCAACACTTAGTCATTACTCCTTTTAACAAAAGGAGAGCAGTCCCCGGGCTTGGACTCATCCACAGCCAACCTCATCCAGCCAGAATTTTCTAACATGGATTCACCTTTGTTGTATATATTTTTACACTTACTTTCTACTTATGACAAGGAACACTGATTTTTCATGGTCATGATATAAAGTGTCCTGTTTAAATATATTTTTTTAGGATTACAAAGCAAGTTTATATAAATAAAGATATTAAGCAAAGAATAAGGAGTAGATTTTATTATTTCCTATATCCAATAAGTGGATATGCAAGAAATTTTCTGATGATACTGAAATTACAGAAATGTGGGACTGGATAAAACCCTAAGCCCCTTTGTCATAAGATGCTCCAACACTGGGCTGCTTCAGAACATTATGTAGCCACTAATCAAATTATCCCACAAAACTGACAACTGTGAGGAGTGTTGTGAAGGAGAGATATACAGCATGCTAGAGAGAGAGTCAGGAAAATCAGGAAAGGCTTTCCTGAGGAGGTGACATTTGGGTGGAGATACACAGGATGAATAGAATTTATTAGGGGAAGAGGTTCCACCCAGCAGAACAGCATGTACAAAGGCTCTGTGGCAGGAGATAACATGAAACATGAGAGGCTCTACACCAAGGTCAGAGTGTCTGGAGTGTACAGGTGAGGCCAGAGAGGTGGGCAGGAGACAACCTTTAATACTTAAAGACAACAGTGGGAGGGGAATCTGTTCATAATTCCCATTCAGAAAAGAGTTGTTCGTGTTTTGAGAAGACTACTCAGTGCCTGACCCTTGATCTTCGGATCTGGGGTTCAGCAAGGAGTTTCTGAATTCTAAGATAAATAACTAAATTAGATTAAAAACCAGGCAAGGTTTGGCAAACAGCACTTGGTGCAGGTGGCTCTGGGGTGGGCGTGACAACTGAGTGTAGGTTCAGAATTCATGCTGACCTGACTCTAAGTTCTTGGTAGGGTGACCTTGGTAGGGTGACCTTGGGCAGCCACTTAGGCCCCCAGAGTCTACTCTTAGAGTTGGTGTGAGTCACACGAGCTCCCACATGGAAATTGCCTGGTGCAGGGTTTTGCCCGTGGTGAGAGGTGAATAACATTAGCTTATGATGATCATTGACAAACAGCTCCAACAGCAGTGTGTGCACACACCTGCCCTGCTGGTACAGGAACCTAGGAGCCTGTCTGTGGTGTGCACGCAGGCGTGTGGCCATAGTCTGGCAGTGTGGGAGAGCAGGTGCACAAGGCTTGCGTGTGTGAGAGGGCACGTGTGTTCAGCCGTGCGAGTCATCAGGGTCATGCTTTGGGGGGGTGCAGTGTGTATGTGTATATGCATGTGAACACGTCTCTATATAGAATTGTGTGTGTGGACTGGCACATAGTAAAAACCCACATGAATTCAACATGGTAGACCACAGTCAAGGGGGAAAGCCCTGGCCTTTCTTCACTGTGCTCTTCCGAATCCCGACCACCCTTGTGACTGTATGAATCTGCCTGGGGTTCCCGGGCCTGTCTGGAGCTGGGCTGGCATTCTCTGAAAACAGACTTTTCTTTCATGCTCTGTTCAAACACACACACACACACACACACACACACACACACTCACAAACACGTTCACACTCACACACGCCTGTCCCAACCCTGAGGTGTCAGCCCAGGAAGTCACAGTGTATGGGTTTACTCATCCCCTCTCCCCTCCCACAAGCCTACCTCCCACCCAGTTCCCATGGGAGCACCTCCAGTCAGGACAGTGTGCCCATCTGACCTTCCTGCCCTGAGTCTAAAATGGTTTTAGTGGGCAACGTCCTCCTTTTCACTCATCACCCTGAACCCTCCTTGCCCCGCACTGCCTGACAGTGCTCAGAGGGACCTTTAACCTCCAACCCCATCCGAAACCTGCGTGGAGACAGTGGGAATATCTGCCGCTCAGGCCCAAGTCTAAAATGCAGCACCACCCCAAGTTGGGTCCAAGGCCCTGGAGCCAGGATTCCAGCTCTGCGCTGTGCTGCGGGATGGGCAACATCAAAGTTTACAAGTTATCCAGTCTTACTCATCCACTGTTCACACGGAGGGCCGGAGGCCCAGAATGCGGACGGGCATGGCCCAGCGATGGGTCTCTGGGCCCCCCCACCACCCACCCCTGCTGGTGGGGGCAGTTGAGCACAGAGCCCTGGCAAGGTACTGAGGGTCGTCTCAACGTCAAAGGTCAGGGTCTGTACTGTACACTCCCTCGAGGACCCCGTCAAAAAAAGACAGAGGGAGGTGGTCCAGGCTTTGGCAGGCGTTACCATGGTGACGGGCTACAAGCCACAGGCTGCTCCTCTCCCGGGCGTCGGGTTGGTTGGTCCGCGAGTCCGTCTGTCCGGTGCAGCCCGGTGCCCAGCCTAGCACTGGAGCGGGCTGGCCCGGAGCGCCGACCCCAGCCTCATCTCCGAGGGGAGGCTGGAGGGACAGGGAGAGGGACAAGGGGAGGAGGTGCCGAGAGACGGGCGAAACCGAGGCTGGACACTGCGAGAGACGAGGGAGCGGCGCGGCTGCGCTGCCTGCCTGGCCACCAACGAGGGGCGGCCGCATGGGCGGGGCGGGGCGGGACGGGGCGGGGGCTGCCCCAGGTCTCCGCCCGGGTTCGAGCGCTTCCCGCGTGGGACCCGGCGGCGCGACGTTGGCCTTTTGTGCCGGCGTCTGTCTCCCGCCCCGCCCGCCGAGCGCGTGATGAGAACCAGGCGCCCGGCTCCAGGCTCCAGGTCTCAGCCGCTGCCAAGAGGAGCTGGAGCCGGCCCGCAGCCGCGTCCTGCAGGCCCCTCCACTCCCCTCCTCTCTCCTCCCCTCCCCTCCCCTTTCCTCCCCTCCCCTCCCCTTCTCTCCCCTCCTCAGCCTTGCGGTGCCCCCGCCCCAGACAGCCCCCATTTACAGACAGGCAAAGCGAGGCAGCGCCTACCGACTTCGGGATCAGATCTGGTTTCGAGCCCCCTCATTATCCACTTTTTAGTTGATGGAATCTGGCAAGTAACGAACCGTCTTGAGCCTCAGTTTCCCCATCTGTAAAATGGGGTTGGTGATGATATGGTGTTGATGACGACGGTGATAATGATGATGATACCTGCCTCTTAGATTTGGTGGTGAGGAGTAAACATTTGTGTCTCCCAGATAATGACTACTTTTGTGACCTCTACCAAGCCCTGTGTCACAGCTAGAAACTAGGTGGCTTCTGGTTGGATGACTCTAAGATCCATCCATTTATTTATAAAACATTGTGCCAAGCACTGGGCCAAAACAAGTCAGAGTCATTGCCTTCAGGTAATGTACAGTTTAGTGAGGAAGATAAGCAAGAAACAGATAAACAAACAAAAAATCACTAAATATGGCAGCTGCTAAGAAAACAGACAAATGTTGCCACTAGGAACTTAGAGCTGGTAGTCTCAGAAAGACAGAATCCTAGATCTGAAAGAGGGAAAGAATTAGGTGGAGAATGGGAGAGGGTTGTGTGGGGAAGAAACAGAGTTCTGGGCAGAAGAAACAGCATGTGCAAAGGCCCTGAGTTAGTATTAAGCTTAAAGAAATTGGGAGAAAGCAAAGAACGGAAAAAGGATAAGTGCAGTAGTAAGGGTTTAAATTTAGAACCCAAGCCTTATTCAATGCCCATCTTTCACTCCATATAAGTTAATCAGTCTTTCAGCAAAGAGCCTGAGCTAGCTTTTAACAAGTCCTTTCATATCCCTGGACCTCCATTTGCTTGTTATTAATGTGGAACTAATAATCCCCAATAGTTCCACTGTGCCACGCAGCCCGGAGGATCCCTTGGTAGCATTTCCTAAGCAATCAGATAAACCCTCTCCAGCCTGTAGGAGCCAGTCTGGATGGCTCCAGACATGAGTTCGGGAGAAAACAGACTTGCTGATTGATGTCAGGTGCAGAGAGGTTCTAGAGCCCTAACTTTGCAGTGAGACATAACCGACATGACAGCTAGTATCCTGGGCTTGCAGGTAACAGAGATACATAAATCTGAGATAGTAGAGCAGCTAAATGATGGATTGGCTGGGTATCAGATGCTCACCGAATCAATGAGAAGACTGGGGGTCTGTCCTCTGGAAAGCACAGGAGCAAGCAAGATGGTTCAGGGGTCTCATTCACAGGAATGAATTGTAAAGGCTTGACAACTGATGGAACGACATCTAGACAGACACCCACACCAAACTAGAATTTCCTACGTGTCCACACTTCTCTAAACGTGTAACCGCTATGAGGTCTACTATTGTCTTCATTTTACGGATGAAGAGACCAAGGCACACAGAGGTTAAGCAGCTTGTCCAATGTCATATAGCTGGTAAACTGTGGAGCCTGGGAACTGGACAAGGCTTTCCATTTTCAGAAATCATGCTATTGACCCCCTTCCTGGGCTACCTGGATGAATCCCAAGCCTTGTGTCACTCCTTGCTAGATTTAAACACTTAAAATAAAAATTCTAATTGGCTCATGTGTCCAAAGTCCCCTAACACTGAACATATCAGGACTCGTTGGTCACCTACAAGGAAATTAGATTGCATAAGGAGGGTGGGAATGGAGGGTCTGAAACGGCTTATAAACAGCATGGGTTTGTTACAGTCCACCCCTTGAGACTTTTGACATCCTTTGCACCTTTATTCCCATGCCTGTTCTTCCAAAAATACTCTCTCCTGACACAGTACAACTCCATATGCACCTAAAAATGCATGCACACACACACACACACTCATACACACACACACACACACACACACAATACACCCTGTTATGATTTGGCCCCATACTGTGTGTGACCTTGAGGAGATTCACCTTTTCCAGCCTCAGATTCATCCTTTGTAAGACAGAGAGAATAATACTTAGTTCCTCACAGGACTATGGCGAGGATTAAATGAGTTAACGAACGTAAGGTGTCTTGCACTGTGTCTGGTACACAGCAGAATTAACATAACAACACACAAACCGGTCTTGTTTATGTTAGGGGGCCAATGGTTGTGAAATCAGTTTCTAAATACACAGGCTTAAATGTTGGATTGGACTGGGTTCATCATGCGGGGACTTTCCAGAGGGTTTTCCAAGGATCGTTCAAGTATTTATTTCCTTTCTCTTTGGTAAATGAGTAACGGAATCATGCTCCAATTGCTACACTAAATCTGGAGAAATAACAAAGCCCATCACTGGTCTTACACATGGCGGAGGGAGTGGAGAAAACAGGAAAGCTATGAGGAATCGGGCTCTGCTGACGATTTGCTGGATTGCTCTGTGTATATCCCTGCCTGCTTGGAGCCACATTTCCTCAGCATAAAATGGATATTATAATCCCTTCCTCATGAGACTTCTGTGAAGAACCATTGAAATGATTCCTTGAAAGGCCATAGCATACATCCCCAGCAAATGTTTCTGATATTGGTTCTGATATTCCCAGGGCCAGGTGCCTGGACGTCTTACCTGGGGACAGTCTCACTTGGGGGAAGAGAGTTGCCAAATTACACACAGAGTGTCCTGGAATTCAGAATTCATTCATTCATTCAATCAAAATTGATGTGTCCCTCCTTGGCACACGTGTGTATACTCACCCCTGTCCTACGCATGGTAGACATCATTCATCAATCACGGAATTTCCTGCTGAACCTAGAAGCAGCCTCTGAATCCTTCTCAACACAGAGCCCAGGCAGCTCTGTCTGATTGGCCAGAATTGGGCAGAGGTGCCCTACTCCAAAACCGCATGGAGCGGGGAGGAGGTCAAGGAAACCAGAGAAAGGAAGGTGGAAAGACAGGTTAAGACAACACAAGCTTTTTTCCTTGCCTAATTCGTAAACACCGGAAGGAAAAGGGATGGAAAAGACATGGTTTTATCCCTTCGTGGCCTTCTCTTCTTGTAGGGGAAACTAGAATGTTTACATAAGCTTCCTCATCCCAGATCTGGGGATGAGAGTAGAGGAGACCTGTGGACACTTAAGTACCTCAGACACTGTCCCACCCTCCCCTAGGATGCCCAAAATCTGGTGGCAGGGACAGAGATGGAAACAAGCTATGTGAACAAAACCTCTCAGAGCCCCTGAGACTTAAAGCTTGCCTTGTTCAACTGTCTTGCTTTACAGCAGAGAGATCCACCCAGAGAGAAACGACCCACACAGGGTCACACTGCCCAGTCAGGACAACTACTTGTCATACTTAGTTCTGCCCCTAAAACTGCTTCATGGTAGAGGAGCCCATGATTATGTAGCAGCTTTAGGTCAAGTCCCTGCCTGCCCGCTAACTTCATGGAGGGTCCTGGGGGTTTGCCTGAATTCTCTGCGGTACAATCTTCTCAGCTGTACAATGAATCACTGACCTCTTCTTTGACTCCCTCCCCTGCCGGCTGTGAGCCAATAGCATACAAGGGACAGGGGTCCTGAGATGCATTTATTGATTGTCTACTCTATGCCAGAGACAGTGTGCTGGGTGCTGGGGAACACGACAGTCTCTGCCCTCATATAGCTCGCAGTGTAGTCAGGGCTCAGATCCTTATAACGAGTGCCCTGTGCACCTGGTGGTACAGTTGCTAACGCGGAAAGAAAGCACATATCGAAGGAACCTAGTAGATTCTGAGGGTCGGGAGAGGCTGTGTTGGAGGATTGTGCTGAGATTTGAAGAGAAGAAGAAATAACTAGTGAAAGAAGTCAGGGAAGAACATTACAGTCAGAGGGAACAGCATATGCAAAAGCCCTGGGGTAAGAGAATAGGTTGGAGGCACAAAAAAGGCAGAGAAGTGAGAGCGACAGGGACCTGAGAAGAGGGGAGAGGTGGGCAAGGCTCTGCAGATCACAGAGAGCTCGGCTTTTCTTCTTAGAGCCAGGAAAAGCCATAGAGGGAATTAAAGAGGGAGTAATGTGATCACTCGAGGAGTCAAAAAAAATTCCTCTAGCTGCTGGGGGGAGGAGGCAGAGGAAGGGGGGCAGGGGCTGCAAGGAGACCCACCAGCAAGGGGGCTGCGTGGAGAGCTGGAGAAGGGTCTAGTTCCAAGGGCAGTGGAAACCAAGGCCAAGGCTCCAGGGGGACTTAGGTCCTGAGGCAGGGGATGCTGAGAGCTGTCCTGCTCTCCCCAGCCCAGCCCGTAGCCACAGGCCCTCTGGGCCCTGCACCCCTGGGCTTTCTCTCCCCCCTCCCTGTCCAGCCCTTGTTATTGTGGGACAGACTCCATCAATGACTCACCCAGGACTTGGATTTCTTGCTGCCGCCGTCCTCCTCCCAGCCCCCTCCACTTCCCTCTACTTGGAGCTCCTAGTGCCTGCAGGCCTCACCCCTCACCATCTGGGGTGGCAGCCAAGAGCCCTGCCAGCTTGGCCGGGGGGTCTAAGAGGGAAGGAGCTAGGTCTCCGCCAGCTTCAGGCACCACCCACGCTTTCCTGCGGCTGGGACTGTGCTCCGCCCCCTTCCCCCTGCCAGGAGGTCTTCTTTCTGCAAGTCCTGCTCATCTCAATGCCACCTCCTCTGAGAAGCCCTGCCTGAAAAGGGGTCTTTTCCTTTGTGAAAGGTCTTTCACAAAGGGTGGCAGCCAAGAGCCCTGCCTGAAAAGGGGTCTTTTCCAGTGAAGGCTGCCTGGAAGAAGTGATAACCCAAGCAGAGTCTTTTTTATTCTTTTTTAGATTTTATTTGATTATCATTTTAGAGTGGAGGGAAGGAGCAGGAAGCATCAACTCCCATTTGTCCTCACCTTGGTCCTCACCTTTTGTGAGGGAGACAGAGGGGTTGCAAGGATAGAGCTGGGGGCACAAATACGCCCGGAGCCTGAGGAGAAAGCCAGTTACAGACCCCAGAGGTGGGGTCAGAGGAGGTTTCCCAGAGGAAGGGACATTTGCACCTGGGTTTTGAGGGAGGAATAGAAGTTCACCGAGGGGAGAAAGGTGGGGAAGCATTCCAGGCCAAGGGGACAGTGTGTGATTGCAAGTCACTTCCGTAATGTGTGAAAGGGGCCTCGTGCGTTGTTGAATGAATGAATGTTTGGGGAGGACACTGAGAAATGGGGTGTGACTGCATCCGAAGTTTGCAAGCTGGCAGTGGATGGGCCACACCAGGCAAACGGAGTTTCAAACCAAACTGAACTAGTCGTCAACATTTCACGGTAGAGAGGCCTCCCCTAAACCTCTGCAGCTGGGCAGCAGCCTCTCCTGTCATCCAGGGCCCTGGGGTCCAGCTCGCCAGACAGCGCCTGGTTCAACTCCTAGAGCCTGCGGGTGTTTCAGTTTCTACCCCCAATCCAGTTCAAGGTCCTGGACTATGAGCTGCTCACAGGGCCAGGCACGCGGCAGACACTCAATAGATGTTTGTTCACTAGGCGGATGAATACAGTGGTGATACTAAGCCATGTCTCCACGTTTCTTCCTGAGGGGGAGCCCCCTTCAGTGTGGGCTGGATTTAGAGCCTCACATTCAAGGAATCATATGTGGAGGAAGTGACAGTGTGTGACTTTTGAGACTGGGTCATAAAAGGCCGTTGGCTTCTGTCTCGCTGTCTCCTGGATCTCTTGCTGTGGGGGAAGCCAGATGCGGTGTTGTTAGGACACTCAGACAGTTCTATGGAAACACCCACGTGGCAAAGAACTGAGGCTTCCTGCCAACAGCCAACACCAGCTTCCAGCCATGTGAGCAGCCACCTTGGACGTGGGCCCTCCAGCCCAGGGTAGCCTTTGGATGGCTGCACTCCAGCTGACCACTTGCCTGCAAACTCATGAGAGACCCTAGCTAGAACCACCCAGCTAATTTGCTTCCAAAGCCCAAGCCACAGAAACTGTGTGAAACAATGTTTAGTACTTCAGAAGTTGAGTTCAGGAGGCAATTTGTTATGCAGCAATAGATAACTAATACGGATGGATGGATGGATGGATGGATGGATGGATGGATGGATGGATGGATGGATAGATGGCTGGCTGACTGGATGGATGGATGGATGGATGGATGGATGGATGGATGGATGGATGGATGGATGGATGAGTGGGTGAATGGCTGGATAGATGGCTGGCTGACTGGATGGATGGATGGATATGTGGGTGGATGGATGGGTGGATATAGGGTGTGTTGGGAGGGAGGGAGATTCCATTGGGAAAGTGAATAGGGATCAGATCCCAGCTGAGTTTGACATCCGGGAGAGCTGGAAGAAGTTTGTAACCGGAGAACGCCACGTTCCTCTCTGAGTTTTAGGCAGGTCACTCAGGCAGCCAGGTTGGGGAGGACGGAGCCGATGAGCTGGTAAGCCAGACTCTGGGTTAGTCTCCTGCCCCTCCAGCTCCAGCAGTGCCACCCAGTCCTGGGCACCCGTCACTCCTCAGCCCCAGCTGGCCCTCTGAATTGCAGGGGAGGTCAAGACTTCCGCATTTCTCAGAGGCCAAGTCATCCTCCTCTCTCAGAGTCTCCTTTGTGCTGAGGACACAGTTCTCCCTCAGCTGCTGGAGGCGGGGAGCTCAGGGTAGGGTCAGCAGCATTCGGAAACCCAGCGGGGGTGGGGAGGAGCTGTGACTCTGTGAAACCCCACTAGCCTCTAGGCATGATGGGACACCAACACCAATTTGGGTAGATCAACCCTGACTTAGCCTGTGGGGGCCGTTGAAAATGACTCACCCACATCTCTGGGGAAATGAAAATCTGCCATTATCCCGGCTATCAAATTGGCAAAGGTTCCAAAGCTTGACAACAACACATGGCGAGGGTTCGAGCAGACAGGCACTCACACATCTTTGGTGGGAATGTCATTTGGTAACAAGCCTTTCGGAATGGAAATCGATAGTATCCAAAAGAATGATATATGCTGTACTCCAGGGGTCCCCAAACTTTTTACACAGGGGGCCAGTTCACTGTCCCTCAGACCATTGGAGGGCCGGACTATAAAAAAAACTATGAACAAATCCCTATGCACCCTGCACATATCTTATTTTAAAGTAAGAAAACAAAACGGGAACAAATACAATAATTAAAATAAAGAACGAGTAAATTTAAATCAACAAACTGACCAGTATTTCAATGGGAACTATAGGCCTGCTTTTGGCTAATGAGATGGTCAATGTGCTCCTCTCACTGACCACCAATGAAAGAGGTGCCCCTTCCAGAAGTGCGGCGGGGGGCCAGATAAATGGCTTCAAGGGGCTGCATGCAGCCCGCAGGCCGTAGTTTGGGGACCCCTGCTGTACTCTCTCACCCAGGACTTTTACTTCTAGGATTTAACCTGAAGATATAAATAGGAAAAACACATGCATAAAGTTATTCACTGAGGCATAACTTGTCATAGCAAAATGTTGGACTACCCAAATGTCCATCCATAGGCAACTGGATGAATGAACTGTGATCCCACACAAGGAAAAGGTATGCAGCCGTAAAAACAGGGAGGAGGAAGATCTTCTATTTCTATGGACATATATGGAATGATTACAGTGTATATCGTTAAGCAAAAAAAAAAAAAAAAAGTAGAAGCAAAGTAAAAGGACTGTATATGGTATGCTACCGTTCATGTAAGAAAAAGAATGATAAAAACACTTATTTATTTACACATGTACTTAGTTATGCAAAAGAAACCCAGGAAATATGAATTACAGACTTGAAAATGGGTACTCAAAGGAGTTAATGGGAACTCAGTGGAAAACAAAGAGATGGGAGTGAGATTTCCCTGAATATATTTTTATACCATTTTGACTCTAACCATGTAAGTATTTTACATTAAAAAAAATTTTTAAATAAGCCCTGGCCTGATAACTCAGTTGGTTAGAGCATCGTTTTGAGGCACAGAAGTTGCCAGTTCGATCCCCTGTCAGGGCACAGACAGGAACAGATTGATGTTTCTGTCTCTCTCTAAATATCAATAAAATACACATGAAAAAAACTTAACTAGAGTAAAATTTTTAAAAAACTTAAATAAAAAGATGAAACCCTAATCCCTAAACTTGAAAACAAAGAAAAAAATGAGCTTAACTGTATGTTACATTAACATATACTAGAGACAGTATGAACTCACGGTTAGCTTAAGACGGATACAGACGTAGATAGGTGGATTGATAGATACGTCTAGACATAGATGTAGATATGTGTGCGTACAGAAGTCGGTCTATGCACACGGACTTCCCTTTTCCATCAGCTGAGCAGGCTCAGAGGCAATGACCCCCAGTGACAACCAGCACACCTGGGTTTTGGGAGGAATGTCTGCGTGGGGCCGGAGCGGGGAATACGCAGGATGTACCTGGTGCGCCTTCTCGGCCGGACATTAGGAAGTGCTCACGACACACAGACGAACCCCACAAGGATGAAAAGGGAGCGCAGGGACCGGTCAAAGAGCTTCGAATAACCAAATTTGGAACAATTTGAACAAGAAAATAAATCATTATCCTGATATAAATAAGTAAGTGGGAGAGAGGAGACAAACCTTCTATGAAGAAGATTTCCAAGTCATTTATGTAGCGACTTCACCCTCAGGCGGTGGAGCATAACCCCCCAGTCCTCGCGTGTGGTCACACACGGCTTCTTTCCAAAGAGCCCAGGAGGGAAAGGGGGGACGGAGCCACTTCATGGTGGAGAAACGTGACAAACACTGCCTCAGCCAGGTGACCACGGTCAACATCCGCAGAGGTGAGTCCTGTTGATAGTCTGCACCCCTGATATGTGGCATGAGAATAAGGTAACTGAGTTACAGGCTACCTTAGACACCTCCATTCTGCCCCCACCTGCCTTGCACGATGCCCAGAGAGGGCAACAGGCTTCTCCAAGGCTGCACAGCCCACCTATAGAAGATTCAGGATTCAAACTCACTGTCCTGATCAGGGGTCCTCCCCCAAATTCCAGAGTGCTGGGAAGGACAGGCATGGAACAGGCCTCTTTGTGACATTATCAAAGCCACCGCTGTGGGGACACCCATTTTGCAGAGAAGATAAGAGGGACTGGCAGAATTCCCCTGCGTTACCTTGTAGCAGCAGCTGCCAAAAATAAGAAGTGGAGCCTGACCAGGCGGTGGCGCAGTGGATAGAGCGTCAGACTGGGATGCAGAAGGACCCAGGTTTGAGACCCCAAGGTCGCCAGCTTGAGCGCGGGCTCATCTGGTTTGAGCAAAAGCTCACCAGCTTGAGCCCAAGGTCACTGGCTCCAGCAAGGAGTTACTTGGTCTGCTGAAGGCCCATGGTCAAGGCATATATGAGAAAGCAATCAGTGAACAACTAAGGTGTCGCAATGCGCAACGAAAAACTAATGATTGATGCTTCTCATCTCTTCATTCCTGTCTGTATGTCCCTGTCTATCCCTCTCTCTGACTCTCTCTCTCTCTCTCTCTCTCTCTCTCTCTGTCTCTAAAAAATAAAAAATAAATAAAATAAAAAAATAAGAACTGGAGATCTCCAAGCCACACCTCACTGTGAGGACACCCCACTGTGAGGATCTCAGCTTAACCTCATTTACCCCCTTTTCTGAGATTCTCAGCACTGAAATGTCTCCTTACTCGTGGGGGCAGTATTCCCCCCCCACCCCTGCTTAGCTCCAAGGCCACCCAAGAGCATCAGGGTCTCTTTCCAGAGTGAAAAGGCCTGGGAAGTGTGAGAAAACAGAGCAGATAATGTCATGGCGGCCACAACAGGGTGGACGCCAAGGTCATTCCGCAGCCCCTCCCGCCAGCCCAGCGGCGGGAGCATAGCTCCTGGTGAAAGGGTGGACTCGTCCTCTGCAGCTGTGCTTGTCTGCCTTCCCCTCTCTGGGAGGGCGGCGCTGTCTTCTTCCTGCCTGTGTCCCCCCGCCCCACAGGGAGTCCTCCAGGGGCCATCAAGTGCCACCTTCCCCTCCTGGTTTCTTGCCAAAGCAGAACCTCAGGTCTGCAGAGTGAGAAGGGGCCTCAGAAACCACAGCATCCTGCGGCTGTCACATCAGCATGACTCCTGGGGGGGGGTGACAGGCAGACATGCCCCTCTTCTCTGGGATAGGAACCCCCAGGGCTAAGACCAGAAATTAGATTTCTAATAAACATAGCTGATACTTGGGGTAGTGAACACACAATGTAATATGCAAATGATGTTTTATATAGAACAGTACGCCCGAAACCTAGATTATTTTATTAACCAATGTCACCCCAATAAATTCAATAAAACATTTTTAAAAGTAAAAAATCAAGCACAGCTGGTTAGTGAGATACCTGGTTACACAGACTGCGGAAAACTGAGGTGCAGAGAGGCACATGGACTCACTCAGGGTCACAGAGCAAGTCTCCTGGCTAGACGCAGGCCGCCTCATTCATTAATTCACTCCCTTATTCATTCATAAAAACATCCACTGAGCACTGACTATCCCAGGCTCTATGCTAAGGATGGACCAGAGAGAGAGTCTGCACACAAGGCACTCACAATAAGCCAGTAAGAAAACAGCAAACGGGGGTCTTCAAAAGTACAGTGATAAAGACTGCCGTTGAGATTTCCAGAATTCTGCAGAAGCCCAGGGAGGCAAAGGGGCTGTGATCAGTGAAGGCTGCCTGGAAGAAGTGATAACCCAAGCAGAGTCTTTTTTATTCTTTTTTAGATTTTATTTGATTATCATTTTAGAGTGGAGGGAAGGAGCAGGAAGCATCAACTCTCATTTGTGCCTTGCCCAGGCAAGCCCGGGGTTTTGAACCGATGACCATAGCCTTCCAAGTTGACACTTTATCCACTGCGCCACCTCAGGTCAGGCCCAAGCAGAACCTTAAAGGAGCCATAGAAAATATCTATGCAAAGAAGGAAGGGTCCTCCAGGGAGATGGGTCAGCAGGAGCAAAGGCTTGGCGGTGGGAAGCAGCACAGTGTGTGTGGGCAGCCAAAGCAGCTCAGTGTAGCTGAAGTGTTCAGTCCTTGATTACGTCTGTTGAGTGCTTAGACCCATGTATGCCAGACCCTATTCAGGCACTGGGTTTGGGCACAGTGAACAAAGAAAAAAAAGTCTCTTCCCTCATGATCTTACACTGTAGTGAAGAGGAGAGACAACACACACTGTAAGCCAATAAGTTAATAAGTGCATAACATGTATGAGGTGGTAAGCTCTGAGGAGAACTATAATGCAGGGTAAGGGGCTAGGGATTATTTCAGAAGGACAGCCAGGGACGGCCTCTTGGAGTAAATGGCCATTAGTGGAGACCTGAAGGGAATAACAGAGTGAGTTGTGAAGAATCTGGATGAAGCATGTTCTAGAAAGAAGCAGCAGCAAGTGCAAAGGTCCTGAGGCAGGAGTGCAATGAGACTGGAGAAACCTTGGTAGGGGCCAGTTCCAAGAGGAACTTAAGTGATACGGTAAGAATTTCTTTTTCTCTTTCCCCCCCTTCTTTTTGTAAAGTATGTAAAGTATAAGAAGTCAGCGAAAGATTTAAGCAGAAGAGAGAGCAGGGTCAACTTTGGATTGTCGAGGTCCTTCCGACTGCCATGTTGAGTGGAGCAGAGGGCAGCAGGAAGACCAGTGTAAAGGTTGTTGCAGTGGTCCAGGTGGGGAGAAATGGTGGTCTGGACTGTGGTCAGTGGACATACGGGGATGAGAAGGAAAAAAGAAAAGCTAAACCGACTCTCCAGGATACAAAAGCCACAGGGCTTTATAGGTTGCTATTGCTGGGGCAGGAGGTGTCTGAGACGGCCTCAGGTTACTGGTGAGATGCCATCTGTTAGAGGGAGGCATAGAAGGATGAGCACGACTGAGTAAATGATACATTGCGCTTTGACCTCCTGAGTCAGAGGCTCCTCTGGGCTCTCCCTGTCCGGGGGGGACAATGACATGGGGTTCTAGGGAGATCTGAGGAGAGTCAGGGAGTGGGCAGCATAATGAGGAGCTAAGGAGAGACTGGACCACTGGTCCTTTGAGATGGTGCGTGACACTGAGCAGGCAGGGAAGGTGGCCCAGGACAGAAGCCCAGAAAGCCCCTGGGTTTCAGGGGCAGTGGAACAGAGGCCCACAAGGGGCAGTGGAACAGAGGCCCACAAGGGGCAGTGGGACAGAGGCCCACAAGTGACCCAGAGAGAGCTGTCTTTAAAAGGCCGCCCGCCTACATAAGCATCTGAGGTCTATTCATAGGACATCTCTGGGAGGACACGCTTCTCCCTGGTCATGTCTTTGTGTCTTTTATGTGTTTCCCTATTCTAATAAATATATATTTTTAAAAAAATAATTACCAGGAGACCAAGGGAGTGTCACTGAATTTGGAAAGGAGTTCTTTCATTCCTTCGAACAACAAATATTTTTATGGAGCTCCTACTGTGTGCCAGGCATTGTTCTTGGCACTGGAAACAGTGAACTGAACAAAGTTCCTGCTGTCATCAGCAGGATTAGTCTGCGAGGGCTGTCATAACAAAATACCACAGCCCAGGCGGTTTAAACAACAGAAATGTATTTTCTCCCAGCTCGGGAGGCTGGAAGTCTGAATTCAGGGTGTCAGAGGGTTGGTTGCTCCCGAAGGCTATGGGGGAAGGGTCCCTGTTCCAGGCGTCCCTGCTCAGCTGTGAGTGGCCACCTCCAGGTTCACACAGCCTCCTCCCTGTGTGTCCGTGTGTCCACATTTTCCCTTCTTTATAAGGACCCCAGTCTTACTGGATTAGGATTCACACTAACGACCTCACTCTGATTTGACTACTTCTATAAAGACCCCCTCTCCACAGAAGGTCACACCCTGAGGTGCTGGGGGATTAGGACTTCGACATATGACTTTGCGGGGGACACAATTCACACCATAACATCCACCTTCCAATCTAGTGAGGCCGACCCTCAATAAGCAGATAAGTAGATGATACCCCAGTAGGTGAGGGGTGGTGTGGAGAGAGAAACAGCAGGGGCAAGGGGAAGGTGTTGCTCTTATCTATGGGGTGGAACGTTCCAGAGCTGAGTGGGGAGGGTGGCCTGAGGACAGGAAGTAGGAGTCTGGACCAGGGAGACAAAGGGGCTTTGAGGAGGTTTGACGGAGAGAGGGAGGGAGGGAGGGAGGGAGGGAGGACCGTAGCTGGAAGGAGGCCTGGGATCAAAGGGGAGTTTCATCCGATTTCATGGTGGAGAATTTTGTGAGCTGATTAGACTCCAAAACATTCTGAAAAGAGGAGGGCTGGGGTTGTTCTTGAAGCAGAGAGGGAGGGAGGGAGGGGCAGGTGCATACGCAGGAGCCTTGGGGAAAGTGGAAAGGGGGTGGAGGAGGAGACCTGCGGAGAGTGGGGGTGCAGGGGGTCTAAGATGTGAGGATGGAGAAGGCTGAGGGCTGGGCTGAGAGACACAGGAAGCTTGAGGACGGGGACTCCCCAGGCCCCCCTCCCCACCCCACCCCACCCCCGCTGCCCCTGCAGCTCAGTCCTTGCCATTTCCTCCCTGTCTCCCCCAGGACCCTCCTATGAGGTCAGGGGGACACTCCCTCCCATCTGCTGTCCACTCCGATCAATGGATGCTGTGTTCTCTCTGGCGCCCCCTCCCGTGTCCCCCCATCACAGGGACCACATGGCCATGGTCACAGCAGTCTCCATCTGGCCAAAGGGAAGTTCTGCCTCCACATCTCTGCCAACACTTGAAATTCTTAAGAAGCTATGTTTTGTCTTCACATCTGCGGGGCCCTGCCCCACACTCTGGAAGCTGGCCAGTGATGCCCCATTGCTCAGAAAACAGAATCCATACACTCCACAGTGGCCTCCAAGACCCTGCGTGGTGTGGGTTCTGTGGTACTTAAAACCTTTTTATATTTTGAAATAATTTTAGGTTTGCATAAAAGATATGCAAAGGTAATATAAAGATTTTCAATATACCCCTCACCTAAGTTCCCCTGACATTAACGTCATGTGTAATCATAGCACATTGATCAAAACTAAGGTATTAACATTGGTCTAATGATGTGTTACTTTCATAGTAAACAAAAGTGATTATAGATCGCTTTCATTTTTATTGGGGCATATTCTACAGATACAAAAGCATATATGAACAGTTTGAATGATAATAAGTGCCCTTGAACCCACCAGTCTACTTAAGAAATTAAACACGATGTTACCTTGGCACTCTCTGTGCCCCTCCCTGATCAAATCCCCCATTCCAATGATTGTGCCCACAGCTTCTAATTTGTGGAGATGACAGAGTTGAGGACCAGAAGAGGCTAATGTCTTTGAAAGAATTGACTTACATTTCCCAACAGAAGGGGGCGCACCACACCATTCCGGGCCACATGGAAAAGACATCCTAGTCAGTCAGGGTAGAGGGGAGCAAGCCCTTAGGCAGGGCGTGTATTGGGGTTTCCAGGAGAAAGGCAAGGCAGGGCAGGGCCAACAGCTTAGGACTGGCTGGTGTGAATCATTCCAGTGGGCTTTGGACTCTAGGGGTGGTCTGCAGTTGTCCCGTAGCTGGCCCTGAGCGGGAGAAATACTGGCATGGTGTGTGAGTTAGATAAACTGGGTCCTCGCGGTTTGCTTATGAAAGGCATGCTCTTGGCAGAACCCTCTGCTGTTTCTAAGAATCGGCTACCCCTGGGAGGGCCATCTCTCTTTGGCCAGCAAGATTTTTTAAGATGTTAAAACACCATCAATACAGAAAATTAAAAAAAAAAAAAAGCACATGGCTAACATCACTGGTCCCGTGCCCCGGCCCCCTGCCCGAGGTAACCCACCCTGTTGCTTCTGTGTATACTTTTACTCCTTACATAGAAATCCCCAAACAGATTTTTCTCTTGCTTTGTCTGTTTTCGAACTTCATATAAATGGAGTCCCTATTGAATTGTCTCTTCCGTGACTAGGCTTTCTCCCTGGACACTCTGCTTTGAGATTCATTCATGTGGGTGGGCCCAGCAGCCCAGCCGTCCCTTTTCTGTCACAGCTATAGAGTATTTCATTGTCTGCATATTACCACACGGGTGGGACCACTGCGTGTTGCGATGTGTCCATTTTCGGGTATCCGTGGCTATGTGAGTTCTCTGCAGGTGCTCTGCCATTGAGGACAGTGTTTCTATGAGCTGTCCTGCACGTGTTGCGGACATACAGACATCACTTCTCTAGAAGTTAGAGTGCATACACACCTGTGTTTACATCACAATACAGCATCTTCCGTTTTTAAACTGCTTCCGAAGTTTCCACGCTCACCGGCTCCCCCCAGAGCCTCGCCATCCTTTGCTGCCAACCCCAGAGGGTATGTAACCCAGGATCGGACGGGGTCTCGGTCTGGACTTCTTTGCCCGAGAATGAGATGGAATGTCTGTTCTCGTGTTTATGAATCGTGTCTGCTTCTTTTATGAGGTTTCTGTTCATGTTTTTGTGCATTTTCGACTGTGTTCTTTATTAGCCTCTTCTTAGTGATTTATGGGCAGTTTTATGGATTATGGGCTCTGTGGTCCCATTTCTATGACATTGCAAAAAAAAAAAAAGGCAAATTTATAAGATAGGGAAACATCAAAGGATGTCAGGGGCTGTGACGGTGGGAGAAGTTGACGACAAAGGGGTACAAGGAAAATTTCTGGGGGCGAAGGAACAGTTTTATGGGTTGATTACATGACTGTGAGTTTGTCCAAAACTCAGACACAAATACCAGGAAGGGTGACTTTTACTGTCTGCAAATTACACCTCAATGAAACATGCAAACTAGAAAAGGTGCTGTGTAGAATACCTTTGTAAACTGAAATAAACCCCTGATGGGAAAGCTGGAGAGAAACAGGCTGTAAGAACATTTAACGACACGGGAACACATCCGCAGCACTGTCAAACGACTGTCCCTGTTACCCAGCCCCAGACTGGGTCTCCGCCGGTCCGCGCGGATACACATGCACACACGTCTAGGAAGACAACCTGCTACACAGACACCAGAAGGGGTGTCCGCGAGGCTCTCCGAGTGCAGGGACTGCAGCTGACCTTTGTTTTCTTTTGCTCCTGTGCTTGCTCATTTTCCCACACCGCGTCCTGGCTCCTTGGAACCGCTGGAGTCGGGGCCTGACTCAGGGAGGTGGGAGGAGGCGGCCACGCCACAACTGGGAAAACAGCAGCCCCCGGATGAACCCTGGGCCTCGTCCTGTCAGTGTTTATTTTCCTCCCTGAGCAGACAAGGCAGGAGACTGGGAAAGGGGGCAGCAATTCAGACTCAGAAGCCCCCTTCTGTTGCCACCGGGCAGCCCAAACATAACCCCTGCCCCACAGCTTGGGCTTCTGTAGTTGAATATAAGGTCAGAGAGGGTGGACTCTGGTGCCTACAGGTTGACTCGCAATTAATCACTTACAGACTGTGTGTCTCTAGGCCAGCTACTCAACCTCTCTGTGCCTCCATGTCCTCTGTACCACGGGGATAAAGACGGCGTCTACCTCAGCAGGACGCTGTGTGTGTATGCGTGCATGTGCCCATGTGCAAAGAGCTTATAAGGATGCCTGGCACACATCGAAGAGCTCAGTAAGTGTTTGGGAGAACGGCTGTGAAAATCCAGCTGATAGATGTATGAGCGCACAGGTCCCTGAGGTCATCTGAGAGCAGGTGGCCGTCACAGGGTCACAGTCCAGCCACCCCCAAAATAATTTTTAAATGACTCAAATTCTTCATTTGTGATGTAGCACACCCTGAAGGGAATATGTGGTTTACTAAAATACCTCCTAATAGTTTCGTCTCTTCAACTGGCTGTTTCCCCACCGCAATTACTATCATCTCCTTGGTGGAGTGAGGGGTCCTCCTTCAAATTCTAACAGGTGTTTACTGAGCACCTACTATGTACCAGGAGCTGTTCTAGGTACTTAAGATCCATCCGGGAACGAGAGACAAGAATCCCCACTGTGCACATGTAGAGTACAGAGCTGGCCCCCAGAGCTGGCCCAGACCCTTGGTCTTTTTCCTGTTTCCCTCTTTCTTTCCCCCCTCTTTTTCCATATTCTGCCACTGGAACCCAGGAAGACCCTGCAGCCCCTTCCTCAGAGGGTAGGGTAGAGAAGGAGGCTGAGCCGGTAGACTCTTAGGTAGGTAGGGCTTGAACAGAGACTGGGCACGTCCAGTCATCATCAACCGTGTTCCGTTCCACGTAGAACACGCCCCAGCTTGGCACACAGTAGGAGCTCAGCAATGGTGGCCTTGTTGTAGTGGTCACCTTGTCCCCAGTTGGATTGGCAGCAACTTCCAGGCAGGGCGCCCCACTGGTGTTCACTCCTTGGGAACGTACAGTACAGGGCAAGGTGCACAGTAGGCTCTTGGTGGCCAGCAGGGCCCTCTCGGGTGACCCAGGTGGTTGATTTGAGCAGAAAAGGAATTTTTGGAAAGGGTAAAAGTTTGACTTTCAGAATCACAGGAAGTTCTCCAGGCCTCTACCCAGAAGGCAGAGTGAACTTTACTACAATTAAGTGGGAGGCACAGGTAGTGCTGTGCTTTGCGTAGAGTTAGCGCTCCAGAAATGTCATCTAATAATAATAAAAGCCCGTCGTCTCCTGGGATACCTCCACTAAAAATCCTTTAATAGCTCCAGCTGTCATCAGGGAAGCCCTGGCCTCTGGGCTGTGGACACTCATGATGGGGTGGGGTGGGGTCTTGGAATCCTTTTCAAGGGTCTGCACCCCCCCCCCCTTAGTCATGGACCATTGTCTGGAGGCCAGCACACATCCCTAGCAGGAGAAGAAACCCTCTCACCCCACCTGCTTCTCTGCTGTCCAGGCTGTCATTTCCCCTCCCCTAGGAATCTGGAATTGCTACTCTGATTGGCTGGATTCTAGGACATTGACTGGCCCTCGTCTGCCAGTGAGCAGGAGTCCCTGTGCTACAAGGCCACACACCCAGATGGCCCTTTCTCTGTTCTTGAAACTGTGCCATGTGACCAGGGAGCTAGGTTCAAGCTCTCTCCCCCTCTCCCCGTCCCCCCAAGCCGGGCATCCTGGGACTTCTCCCCCCAAGTGGCCCGCTAAAGGCTGGGAGGGGAAGAGGTGGGCGGTGGGAAGAGGCCAGTTCCGTGCCTTCTGTGGTCCTGCCCAGCCTCAGCCCTTGGCCACTACCCAGCTGACTATGAATCAGTGCTTTGTTTCCGAGCATGACAATCTCTGGGTTCAGCTCCCCAGGTGCAGTGGGGACAAGGGGCCAGGGAACTGGAAGGGCAAGTTTTGGGGGCACTCAGAAATCCCTTAGCCAAACACTATCAAATAGCATCAGACATGCCTCTGGCTTTCCGCATGTGAAATGCCTATAAATCTGAAGCTAGAAAAATTAAGATTCGTTTAAAAGAGTTCCTGATTTTGCATTGCTTTCTCTCAACCTGATTCTCTACTGATTGCAAATTTAACTGTCATCATGAAAAGACCTTCTTACTTGAAAAACTTGGGGTCACTGGCCTTCAAGGACAAGACCACATTACGACCCCAGGACCCAACCCCTCCCCTCCCCCAACTTACCCTCCCACACGGAAGCCCCTGGGAATTCTAACCCACTGGCCACCCGGCCTCCCCTTACCCCACCTTCAGCTCAGGGTTTGCGTTTCTCCTGGAGTCCCAGCATTCCACGGTCCCCTCCATCATGAAACCCAACAGGAAGTGCTCCCTTCCTCATTCTGAAACCTTGAACCTCCCTTTGTGTGGCCTTGAGCAAGCTATTTAATGGCTCTGAGCCTCCATTTTCTCATCTGTGAAATGGAGCCAATGAGACCAACTCTCAGGGTTGGGTGAGGGAAGGAGAGGGTTAGCCCACGCTGGACTCGGTTTCTGGAGAGCTTCAAGCCCTCCGAACGTAGGATGGCCCTACTGGGGCTCAGAAAGGAGCAAAGTCTCGTCCAAGTTCACAGAGCCATGTAGAGCCAAGCAGGGCTCCAAGCCAGGTCGTTCCTCCCTGACCTCCTCTAGTCCAGGTCTGTCTGTGTCCCCAGACTGGGCAGGGCCACCACGGGGGTAGTTTGCTCTTCACCAGCACCAGTTCCCTTTGGGACCACCCCTCACCTCCCACCCCCACCCCCCGGGGCTGGCTGAGCCCACACACCCATTTCTTAATGTGACTGAAAGGAAAAGGAAGGTTCTGGGTGTCAGAGGCCTTTGGACGTTTGGCAAGTAAGTGCCTGTTGCCTTAGACTTCCTGTGCTCGATCCTCCCTGGGGCTGGAGGAAGACCAGCCTACAGGAGCCACAGCAGTGACACAGGCCAAGCTCAAGAGAAAGGAGAAGTGAGAGCCACACGCTCCCTCCCCTCTGCCCCCCCCACCTGCAGTTTTCTCTCCATTCTTTCCCTCAGCCTCCAGCTCTCCCCAGAAACTGTTCTTCCTGCAAAGCCAGTGCCTCCAGTCTCAGAGGCAGACCTCCTCCTCTCAGCCCTGGGGCACCGAGGTGGGCTGCCCCCTCTGGCCCCAGGACCAACGCCAATTCTCGCCTCCTCCTGGCATTGCCAGGTCGGGCTGAGCTTGGCCTTCTCAGGCTCCAAACATTTATTGTCTGAGCTCTGACCCTTCTCTCATTTATTCACTATTAAATATATCTGTGATCTATTCTGGGATGATAATAATAATAAATATAATATATATATAATATATCAATATAATATATAATATATAATGATGATGATGATGATGCAATGAGAAAGATCTCCCCCACCTCCAGGACCAGAGTACCCAAAGGAGCCCTTTTATGAGACTCAAGGCTCAGGAGACAAGACACTGTTTTAGCACAAGGCAGGAGATACACCCTCTCAAGAGGCTATCTGCTTGGTGCAAAATGTCTGATTGCCATTTAGATACTACCTTGAGGCCAGTTCTCTTCCTCGACCTTAGGGAAAACAGCTGTGTCAGGCTTGCTCACTTGTACTTTGCGTGATTAGGGCGTGAGCTAGCCTACATGAGGCTACGGGTGCTTTCCCTTGGCACCAATGGCTTGCCCGCCACTGCGAGGGACCATTTCCTTGTTTGCTCACCTGCTGCCACAAGGAGTGATTTGCCTCTTTGCTCGCCCATTGCTGTGAGCAGCGGTTTTCCCCTGCCTGTTTGCTGGTCCGCCGTTGGGAGACTCCAATAAACGGGGAATGGCCCAATGCTTTCCAGCTCCGCAGTTCCTCTACTGTCTGCCCGAATCCAATGTGAACCTGCCCAGCCTCAGCCACCACCGGCATTACCTCCACCCTCAGGACCGACCACGAGCCCCTCCTACTCCCACATCCCCCATCCAGGGTCAGACAATGACCCACAGCATACCCTCGAAGCCAGACACACAGAAGGGGTAAGACAGGGTGGGTGGAGACAAAGAGTGGGAGAAACCACCTAAGGGGTGGGGGGAGAGGCTTATAGGGTCTCAGTGGATCACAGGGGTGGCCTCGTGGTCAAACCTGAGGATCTGGACCTGAGGATGGCGTGTGGGGACAAACGAGGAGATGGAGATTGAGATTGAGCAAAGCTAAGCTCAAACGCGAGCGGCAAGTAAGTGGCAGGCTGAGATTTGCGCCCAGGTCTGTTTGTCCCCACTCACCTGTTACCTGCTGTGAGCTGTGAACTCCCCTCTCTGTGCACATGTCCAACCGACTCCCAAAGCCAGAGCTCCGAGAGCCCGTTTGTGGTGACAGGGTGTGCTCTCCTGGCTCCAGCTGGTGCTGAAGGGTGCATTGTGACTGTTGACTGACTGGCCACCTTCTCCACGCAGACTGCGTCATACTTATTATCTCATTTAATCCCCAGGACAGCCCCCATGACGGGCATTGTTTCCCCAGGTTCCAGGAGGGTCAAAGAATCTGACCAGAGTTACATACACATAGTAGGTAGCCTGGCGGGTCCCTGAAGGACGCGCCTGGATTTGGCTGGGCGTCATGAGTCATCAGTGAGAAGCCGGTCGGGGGCAACTGACTCAGAAGCTTGGTAGTTGGTTTTAAGAGTCCAATTTTATGGCGGTGTAAGTCATGGTCATGTGAATTTCATCTTACTGCTCCTTTCCTGTCTGATGTCCTCACACTCTCAAGGTCCGCCTGGGCCCAGGGGACTCGGGAATGTTACACAGTTTAGTTAGAACTGCTGCTGTTCAGAACTGTGCAAGAGAATTTTTTTAAAAATCTAATTTTCTGACAGGTCATCGATCAATGTGTTTTGGCAGTTACTTAAAGCTATCTTCCTAGTATAGGTGCAGACATCTGACTCTGGTGGCTCAGTCAGGTACAGCTGAGTCGTGAGGACCCCAGGGTGACAAGTCCTCCTTGTCTACTGACCCAGGTAGGGGGGAGAAGTCTTCTCTTCTTGAAAGGCAGTTTGACCTTGACTGGGACATAAACACTCTGTGACTCAGTTCCCTCATCTCCAAAATAGAGAAGAACTCTTCCCTCCCTCCGGCTTGTTTTTAGGCTTGGAGATGATGTATGTAGGGCATCTGGCACAAAACAGAGGTACAGAGCCGCTGTTTTCATTCTTAAGCAAACCAGGAGGATTCTAGTTGTGGGTGGGGGCATGAAGGGAAGCCCTTTTAGAACTAGGCAAAGAGAAGGAAAACAAAAAACAAACAAACAAACAAAAGTCTAGAGGTCTCACGTCCTCCTGGCTCAACCAGGGCTTATTAGACTTTCATAAAATCAAAGTCGGGGAGACAGGGCTCCAGGGGACTGATGGGGACCCAGCAGGAGAGAAACTGGCCTCCCCGCAGAAGACCCTCCCCCTTCTCTCATCACCATGGAGACCGAGCTAGCTGCCGGCAGGGTTCCCGCCCACCCAGGGCCTGAAGGGACTGCAAAGGGAGGGGCAGGAACCCTGCAGACAGAGAGCCGTCTGGGAAGCTGGGGGGGGAGGGGGGGAGGGGTCTATGCCCCCTCCCAGCCCCCGAGGCGCTGAAGGGCTCAGGCTGGTGTGGGATGTGTCTGGCGGCCGTCTGAATCCCTGCTCTGCTGCAGCGGCGGGCTGCGAGACTGTGGGAAAAACACTTCCTCTCCCAAAGCCTCCGGTCCCACATCTGTCAAAGGAAGGGATAAAAGGGATAAAAAGAAAACTTGATGAAGAAAACTGGGAGGTGAGGAAGCAATGCAATAGGGTGCATGTAGGAGAATATTTAGTATTCAGAGAGAACATACACGACACCCCGGTTTATTGAAAAAAAAGAGAACTTTACAAAACTGACTGGTGTGATCCCATTTCTCTTTGTTAAAAACCACACTCTCTATTTATGCTTACCAAAAACCAAGGAGGGGGAGGAGGGGAGGAAATACTCTAAATACACTTCTGCTTATTGTCTCCAGAAGGGGGATTGCATGTAATTTTTATCTTCTTGGTTCTTTCTCAAGTTTTGGCAGTGAACATGGATTACTTTTAAAGTCAGAGTGACATCAATAGCTACCGTTTCTGTGCTTATCACGCAGAGGCATTGCGCTGAGAAGTGCTCTACAGCAGTGGTCCCCAACCTCTTTTGGGCCACGGAACGGTTTAATGTCAGAAAATATGTTCATGGACTGGCCTTTAGGGTGGGACGGATAAATGTATCACGTGACTGAGACATGCATCAAGAGTGAGTCTTAGACGGATGTAACACAGGGCATCTAGTCATTTTTAAAAAATAAAACATTGTTCAGACTTAACTATAAATAAAATGGAAATAATGTAAGTTATTTATTCTTTTTCTGTGGACCCGTACCGGTCCACGGCCTGGAGTTTGGGGACCACTGCTCTACAAGTTTCAAGCCCCTCTGACCCTGGTGGGGTAGCTCAGTTGATTAGAAATACCAACATTGTGGGTGCAGTCAGGGCACATACAAGAATTAACCAATGAATACAGAAATAAGTGGCACTGGTACAACAAATTGATGTTTCTCTCTCTCTCCTTTCCTCTCTCTTTAAAATCAATGAGTTCTTTTTTTTTTTTAAGCCCCTTCTGTCTTCACAGTCATCCAGGGAGGGAGCGTACTCTGATTATCCCCACTTTACAGAAGAGGAAATTAGGTTCAGAGAGGATAAAGGGCTTGACCAAGGTCAAATCACACTTGTGGCAGAGCTAAGATTTCAAAATCCCTGCTAAGATACTGAACTTCCAAAATTCGAACATTTAATTATTACTACCACTGCCTCTTAAAACAAGAAAACACCAAAGGTTCTGTTTCCTTAAATGTCTTCCTATGGCCTGACCAGGCGGTGGCGCAGTGGATAGAGCGTCGGACTGGGATGCGGAAGTACCCAGGTTCGAGACTCCGAGGTCGCGCGGGCTCATCTGGCTTGAGCAAAGAGCTCGCCAGCTTGGACCCAAGGTCGCTGGCTCCAGCAAGGGGTTACTCGGTCTGCTGAAGGCCCACGGTCGAGGCACATGTGAGAGAGCAATCAATGAACAACTAAGAAGTCGCAACGCGCAACGAGAAACTGATGATTGATGCTTCTCATCTCTCTCTGTTCCTGTCTGTCTGTCCCTGTTTATCTCTGCCTCTGTTAAAAAAAAAAAAAAAAAATTGTCTTCCTATGGAAAATATAAATCAAGGAAGGCAAAAGTAGACAGAAAAATATAACTTTCAGTTATAAAATGAGTAAGTCCTGGGGACCTAGCGCACAGCACGGGGACTCTAGTTAGGAGTGTTATATCATAGACTTGGGATTCACCTAGGGAGGAGGTCTGAAGTATTCCCAGCACACACAGAGAAGTTAGGATAGGTGGGATGGTGGATGTGTCAGTTAGCTTGGGGGTGGCAGTTATTTCACAATGAATATCCATATCAAATCATGACATTGTGTGTGTGTATATATATATACATATATATATATATACCTTCAATGTATATAATTTTATTTTGTATGTCAATTTTACCTCAATAGGGGCAGGAAAAAAGAAAACAATCATGAATCCTGATGTACCCACCGCCCAGCTTCCAGGAAGTCCTTAAATGAAGGGCTTTGGGTGGGGGCTCAGAGAAGGGAACGGTGTGCTTTGGGAAGAGAATGATGCCCTGAGCCAGAGTTTCCCAGCTTATACACCCATGCACCGCACCACACACACACACACACACACACACACACACACACACACCTCCCAGACTGCACTTCTGGCCGCCTCTGGGGTTGTGGCCCCAACCTCAGTGGGGAGCCGCAGGTGGGGAAACACCGCCGCCTCGGTCCTGCCCCGGTCCCGCCCCACCCCAGTTCCTTCCTCCTTTCTACATTCTAGTGTAACTTGCATTTCCCCAGCCGGATCCTTTTCAGATCCCTGGTTCCCTGCCAAGGACTCAAGGCTTTGCCAGCTCTGGAGGACAAAGACATGGCCAGGAGCCCCGACAACGCGCCGAGGTGGGCGACGCTGGTGGTGCTGGCTGCCCTGGGCACAGCTGTGACAGAGGCCACCAACCCCGGTATCGTGGTCAGAATCACCCAGAAGGGCCTGGATTACGGTAGGCCTTCCTTCCCTCCTCTCCTGCCCTGAGGAGCATTTATTGAGCACCTGCTGTATGCAGAAGCCCTTCACCTCCACTGCACGGCACACTCACAGCTCCTCAGAGTAGGCCCCTCACCCTATCTTCCATAGGAAGAAACAGAGGCAAGGTGAGTTGCCCTAGATCACAGGGCTGGGAAGTGGCAGAACTGGGACCGGAGGGCTGGGCCCAGAGGACTCCAAGTCCAGTACCCAGGCCCCACGGCCCAAGCCTCAGCTCTGGCCTCTGCGCCGTTTATTTCTTCCCAAGCTGTTCTCAGCCTGCCATTTGCCTGGAGACTGCTGGCTCAGTCTTCCGCGTGGGCAGAGCTCAGGCAGGGGGTGAGGAGGTGGGGCAGGCTGCAGCGGCAGCAGCGGAGCACAGGGCGGGCTCTTCTTAATGGTTACCCCAGGGCAGGCCTTGGTAGCTATATTGTGCACACTACCCATCTGAGTGACCTCAAGAGGGCCCCCCAGGCCACTCGTTCAGCCCCAGATAGAGGAGAGCAGGACAGGAAGCCGCTCCGGCGGAGGCTCTGACCTGCACCAGGCACCGTGCTAGGAGCGTTACACACACGATCTCGTTTCATCTTCATGTCACCCCTGAGTGGGACATACAGTTACTAGCAACATTTACAGATGAACAAACTGACACTTGGAGAAGGTTCCGGGTAGGCCAGAGGGCCATCTGGATTTGAGCTGTGGCCTGGGCTGGTGTCTTTGCGTGGACTGGTGGACTTCTCGATGCTGCCTCCCTGTGACAGAGAGGCAAACTGCAGGAAAGTGGAGGAGAGCCAGCCCCAGAGAAATCAAACCAAGGAGAAGAAAGAATCCCACGCCGTAGTAGTGTATTGCTGTGGCATCAGGACCGGACTCAGGGACCTAAGCTACCATCCCTGAATTCCTACCCCAGCCCAGGCAGGACACCTCTGAATCCCAAGGAGAAAGAAGTATGGTCCTGCTCTGAACACAGTGCTGGGGGGATCAGGAAGGCTTGCTAGGAACAGGGACTGGCAAGCTACAGGCTGCAGGCCAAATCTGGGCCACCGCATGCTTCTCTAAGTCCCAAGAGCTAGGAATGGCTTTCACATCTTTAAACAGTTAAAAAAAAAAGTCAAAAGAAGAATGATATCTCACAACATGTGAAAATTATATGAAATCAAAACTTCAGTGTTTATAAAGTTCTGCTAGAACATAACCACACCCAGCCATTTACATATTGTCTGTGGCCGCTTTGGTGCAATCAGAGCAGAGCTGAGTGGTTGTGACAGAGAAAGTGACCCACAGAGCCGAACATGTTTAGTATCTGGCCCCTTGCAGGAAACCTTAGCTTTAGACCGTTCCCATCCCACCGTCCCTGCAATGGACCGGGCGAGGGCCCGCCCGGCTCCCAGGCTGTGCCCCTGACAACTGCCCCTGCTCTCTCTCCCTTCAGCCTGCCAGGAGGCCATGGCTGTGTTGCAGAAGGAGCTGGCGAAGATCGAGATTCCCTCTTTCTCGGGACAATTTAAGATCAAGTATTTGGGGAAAGGTGACTATAACTTCTACAGGTGAGGTCTGTCGAGCTCAAGCCTCAGTAGGTAGGACTCTGTAGGGTCCTGCGGCTACCAAAGCCTAGAATCACAGAGCCACAAACTCCCAGACTCAAAGAGGTTAGGACCCCAAAGCTAGTGTTTACACCGTCCCAAGGAGATACAATCCCCCCAAGCTCCCACCATAAAAATTATCTTTTAGGGCCCTGGCCGGTTGGCTCAGTGGTAGAGCGTCGGCCTGGCGTGCAGAAGTCCGAGGTTCAATTCTCGGCCAGGGCACACAGGAGAAGCGCCCATCTGCTTCTCCACCCCTCCCCCTCTCCTTCCTCTCTGTCTCTCTCTTCCCCTCCCGCAGCGAGGCTCCATTGGAGCAAAGATGGCCCGGGCGCTGGGGATGGCTCCTTGGCCTCTGCCCCAGGCGCTAGAGTGGCGCTGGTCGCGACAGAGTGATACCCCGGAGGGGCAGAGCATCGCCCCCTGGTGGGCGTGCCGGGTGGATCCCGGTCGGGCGCATGCGGGAGTCTGTCTGACTGTCTATCCCCGTTTCCAGCTTCAGAAAAATACAAAAAAAAAAAAAAATTATCTTTTAGGAACTCATCATGACTCCCTGGAGGATGTGTCATGAACCCCAAAACACTGTGGTAGGCCCATATATTAATTAGGATTTGGGGGAGGATGGTTCAAGGACAGAAAACCTAATCTAAAAGGGGCTAAACAGAAATTACTGGCTCAACATGACTGAGACGTCCCTGGAGTAGTCTAGCTTCAGGTTCAGCCTGAGGCAGGCTCGTTGCATCCTGTTTCTCTCTTGTCACCTCTCAGTAACACTTCCCTTGGAGGGGTCTGATTCTCAGGTAGGGTGTCCTCTTCCTAGAGTCAACACCTCCTGCGGAAGAAGAGCGCCTTCTCCTTGCAACTCAAGCGAAACCCCTAAGATTCACTCTGATTGGTTCATCTTAGGTTATGTACAGCTTCCTGAGCCAATCCCTGTGGTCAGGAGAATATAATATGCTAATTAGTTTTATGCCCAAATCATAAGCTCCACCCCGTGAAGATGGAGGCAAAGTCAACTTTTTTTGGAGCAATGTGGAAAAGTTAAAGGACAGTTGTGTTAACACAATGAGGGGGTGTGGATGCTGGGCGGAAAATCCATCAATGTCTTGTAGAGAATTTTACACACCTATTCACTCAACACACATTTTTGAGCATATACTATGTGTCTGACACAGCAGGCTTTGCTACAATAGTGGAAAAAAACACCCATTTCACCCCTTTACAAAACTTGCAGTCAATGAGGGAACATATGTTATCTTTAGTGATTGTCACACACCCTGAAAGATAGAGATTATTGTGCCCATTATACAAATGAGGAAACTGAGGCTCAGGGTGATTAAGTGACCTGTCCAGGGTTACACAACAGTAAATTTAAAGCAGAATTCAGATGCAGAGTTGTCTGACTACAAAGCCTGGCCACTCTGCCCAGTGCCCAGGATTCTCAAGCCTGCTCTCATAGCGTCTGGGTTGTCCTGGAATAAATGGGGTGTGGGGCCTGGGTGGGGAGGATGTGTCTACATCCGTTGGCTGAGTCCTTGTGTGGGCCCCCAGAAGACTAACTGGACATTTCTTCTTTGCAGCATGGTTGTCCGTGGAGTTGAGCTTCCCAGTTCCCAGATAAGACTGTTGCCCCATGAGGGCCTTGCTCTCTCTGTGACAAACGCCAATGTCAAGATCAGTGGAAAATGGAAGGCACGCAAGAATTTCATGTGCGTCTCCACGCCTGGGGTTTTTGAGTGTATGGGTGAACTCTTGGTGGTACTTAGAAGGGATGAGAGCTAGGACTTCAGAAATGCCCAATTTTTGTGTTGTCCATCACCACCATCACTTGTCCCTACAAGGTTCCTGGGGAAATTTTTCACATAAGAAGATTCAACATAACCCTTAGTTAATATCTGAGCATTGTCCTAGTCTCCATTCAGGATACTGACAAGGCTAAGTTAGTGCATGTGGCTTAGGATGGAAAGCTAAGTGGGACCTTTAATTTACCCCATTATCAGTTAGCTATTGCTGTATAACAAACATCCCAGCTCAGTGCCTCATAACAAGCCATATGTTATCACTTTCATATCTGTGTGTTGACTGGGTTTTCCCCATCTAGGCTGGGCTTAGCTGAGGTAGAGACCTGTCTTTTCCTCCTCTCTGGGCTACCTACAGCATGTTCTTGGTGATGGCAGGGGTACAAAAAGGACAATAGGAAATATGCAGGTCCCCTTAAAGTCTAGACTCAGAACTGACCCATGGTCACTTCCACCCACGTGCCATTGGCCAAAGCAATCACATGGCCATACCCAAAGTCAAAAGTGTGGAAATGCATCCCTACCTCCACCAACACAGGCAATGGCAAGGGTATAGATGCAGGTCAGTATAAAAAACTAGAGCAAATCATCCAAACTATAAAACTGAATCTAAATATTAGGCTGGCATCATAGTAACCCCATCCACTACTGACAGTGGCTCAAAATGACCAGTCACTTTAGCAACTCCTCTCCTTTAGGGTGAGTCCAGAGAAAAGATGAAGGAAAAGGCACCATGGTGAGGAGAAGGGTATGAATCTGCCCTCCCCCACAGGGACCACTGGGTCTGTTCATTCCCTACAAGAAGTGCTGAGGTCTTCGTTTGGGCTCTTTGTATGTACCAGTTCACATACCAATCACACACACACACACACACATACACACATAACAATACTTCATCACATTATAGAAGAGTTGACAAACTACATTTATGTCCGATGTCTTACCCAAAACTCATTTCATCCCCAAAGGAGGAGTTATGAACCCCACTTAATGAATAAGGACATTTATTAATTAAAGTCATTGACCCAAAACAACCATCTTTTTAATGGCAAAGCTGGTGTCCCACTGCTGATGTAGGTCTGTCTGGATGAGGACACTGAAGCTCAGAGAGGTGCAGAAACATTCCCAAAGCCACACAGTAGGGGCAGTGTTCTGCCAGGTGGACATGAGCTGAGACTTCAGTTTGGAATCCTGGATCTTTCATTCAGCTGCTGTGTGACCTTGGGCAAGCTGCCTCCCTCTCTGAGCTCCCTCTCCTCACCTGGAGTGGGGGTAATAGCAAAGTCTACCTTCCAGAGTTGGTGTGAAGTTCAAATGGCACCAGGGAAGAAAGTGCTTGCTCCAAGTCTTTTTCTCTTCGTCTCCCTTCAGCAAAGCCAGCGGCAACTTCGACTTGAGTGTGGAGGGCATCTCCATTTCGGCTGGTCTGAGGCTGAGCTGTGACCCCACCTCAGGCCACTCCACCGTCACCTGCACCAGCTGCAGCAACCACATTGACAGAGTCCATGTGCACGTCTCAGGCAGCCACCTGGGGTATGACCTTCTGGGGCTGTGGATGGCAGAGGGGCATCAGGGAGAACTGTCCTAATCAGCCAGCCTTTAGAAAACACATCCCAAGTGCCACCTTGTTTAGAGGAGGGGACAGAGGTCCTCGAAGGGAGCAGACACTGTCCCTGCCTCGAGGGACCACTTATCCACTCAGCATGCATTCAGCAGACTTGACTGAGCTCTGACTATTGCCCCAGGCTCTGGGCTAAACCCTGTGAGTGCACTAAGTTATACAGTTCTCACCACAAAGCCGTAAGCATTCTGCCAGCCAGCCAGTCAATAAATACCTGCTAAGAATCCTACGCATCAGGCTTAAGCAATGCACTCAAGCACCAGCAGTAGCCAATGCCAATTTAGCAACAGCTAACAGCGATCGGAGGCTTACGGTGTGCCCAGCAATGTTTTTAGCAAGTGCATTAGCTCATTTAATCCATACAATAGATTAGTCTATCATTACCCATTTTCAGAGGAGACAACCTAGGCTCAGGAAGGCTAGGAAATAACCCGAGTGTTCATACCTAGTGATTATGGAGAAGGGATTCAGCCCAAGACTGGCCGGCCCCTGATTCTCAGCCATACAGTTCCCGTTCTCATGCAGCTTCCAGCCCAGTGGGAAGACAAACATTAATTAAATCATTGCATGAATGAGTGGCTCACAAAGAAGTTCAAAAGGAGATAAGAGCTAAGAAAACGAGGTACAGTGTGGGGCAAACACAAAGAACAGGAGGATCTGGTATGGTCTGAGGGTTAGCCCGTTCTTCCTTGATGAAATGACATTTACGTTGAGATGAAAAGAATAAGTGGGAGGGGGGTGAGGAGAGAGGAAAGGGAGGGGTAGGGGGTAGGGGAGGGGCACAAAGAAAACCAGATAGAAGATGATGGAAGACAATTTGACTTTGGGTGATGGGTATGCAACATAATCAAATGTCAGAATAACCTGGAGATGTTTTCTCTGAATCTATGTACCCTAATTAATCAATGTCACCCCATTAAAATTAGTAATAAAGGGGAAAAAAGAATAAGTGGGAGTTAACTAGGTAATTACATTGTTGGAGACGGGGTGTTTTAAGCAGAGAGAACAGCATGTGCAAAGGCCCTGGGGTGGAAGGAAGCCCAGGCCACATGAGGATATGGCAGAATGGCATGGCTAGAGGGCAGAGAAGAAGACGAGTGGCAAGGACTGAGGCTGAGATAGGGCAGGGGCCCGGCCACACCCCTGTTGAAGAAATAACCTTATAAACAGGTCACTGCACACAGGGGCAAGGTGTCTCATGGGGTATGTGCAGTTGCATTCCAGGGACAAGAGTGCCTAGGCCCTTTTGGAGGTGAAAGGAAGGTTTTGCGGATGAGACTAGCTCCCCAGGGCAGCTCAGGGACACCTGAGAAGCCTCATGCATGTCCCCACATGTCAATCTCTAGGTGGCTGATCCAGCTTTTCCACAAGAAAATCGAGTCTTCGCTCCAAAACATCATGAGCAGCAAGGTAAGACAGGCTCAGTTTCTCTGTACCGGTCAGAGCGAGAGGGGCCCTCCGTGTCCACACACTGCATGCATCCCTGGACACTTCTGCTGTCCCCCAGGCCTCCCCGGCGGTCCTCCCAGCCCTTCGAAGACACAGCTTCAGCCCTAAGCATCAGGCATGTCTATTTTTCTGAGGGTCCAGTGAGAGGCTAAGAAAGGGGCACAGCATACACCCACACAAACCGCCACGTCGGCTTGGATTGCCTCTGTTCTCCCCCCAACAGTCGTCCCTGCGGAGAATCTGCCATCCTCTCCCCACCAACCGCTTCTTCTCAGACCTCTGGCTCCTCCCCCAACCCTGCCCCTCCCCGGACCCCCTGCAGGTTGCTCCCCACCCAGGAAATGTGCAGTTGTTGAGGTGGCCAAACTATTCCGGGAGGCTGGAGCTGGTATGAATGACAGGCACTGGCCAGTCCTCTAGCTTCCTTGCCTTCACTCTAGCTCCCTTGCCCCCAGCCAACTTCTTCAGGGCAGGAAAGGGGCCGTTCATTGGGTCGGTTTTCTTTTCTTTTTTTTTTTTTTTTTTTTTTTTGTATTTTTCTGAAGCTGGAAACAGGGAGAGACAGTCAAACAGACTCCCGCATGCGCCTGACAGGGATCCACCCGGCACGCCCACCAGGGGCGATGCTCTGCCCACCAGGGGGCGATGCTCTGCCCCTCCAGGGCGTCTCTCTGCCGCGACCAGAGCCACTCCAGCGCCTGGGGCAGAGGCCAAGGAGCCATCCCCAGCACCTGGGCCATCTTTGCTCCAATGAAGCCTCGGCTGCAGGAGGGGAAGAGAGAGACAGAGAGGAAGGAGGGTGGGGGGTAGAGAAGCAAATGGGCGCTTCTCCCTATGTGCCCTGGCCGGGAATTGAACCCGGGTCCCCCACACGCCAGGCCGACGTTCTACCGCTGAGCCAACCGGCCAGGGCCTCAGTTTTCCATTACTAAACCGTCAGCTTTGAGGAATCCTCTGAGCCTGTCTCACAAGCCAAGTAAGCTTGGGCTTTCTCCAGAGGGCACTGGGGAGCCATTGAAGGTTTTAGGCAAGGGCGTGACTTGCCTAGATCTGCGCTTTAGGACAATCTCTCTGCTGACTGCCGTGAGAATGGCTGGAGGGGCCAACAATGAGAGCAGGAGTTTGGGGGAGACTGAGGAAGCTATGCAGTCCTCCAGAGAGGAGGCGTTGTTTTCCCCGTTAAAGGTACTGACAACGTGGGTAGGGAGAAATCAGCCAAATGAGATCGTTTATCTGAAGGCACTGTCAAAAATTTGTTTTTTGTTTATTTTACAATCAATGCATAGTTGTCAAAATGTATAACACATTTTAGATGTGGATTATACAATGGTCAGAATTTCTGGGTTTTCATTCTGGCTCTAGGGCTGAACTAGGTATATAAACTCAAGCAAAGAACTTGACCTTTCTGAACCTCAGTTTCACCATCTTGTAAAATGAGGACCCTAAGACTTTCTTCAGTAAGCTGCTGTAAGGATTACTGAGATTATGCAGACCCATAGTTCAACTATCTTTGTAATTAACTAATAGCATAAGGGGACTGTTAGCATATATTTAACATTTGGAACTATTAGAGCAGATTATTTCTTGGTGACACCCTAAGAGTGGCCCCTCAATAGTGTCCAAGCTAATACTGCTGCTGCTGGTGAAGACGATTGATTGTGGGGAAGATGACGATGATGACGATAACGGTGATAAAGATGATGGTGGTGAAGATGGATGGCTGCCAAAATAGAAATACCCATTAGTGAAGTTCCACACTAGAGTAGGAAATAAAATGCACGTTATCTAGTCATATGCGGTTATTTCCAAGGTACATGTTGGACTCTGAGTCTCCTGGTGGCCAAAGAGAAAAGGGAGACTTGGTTAGCTCCATGATTTTCAAGGAAACATTCCAAGAAAGCGAAACATGTCTGGATCATTATTCCCAAAGAACATTGTACACCTTGCCCTGGCCAGTTGGCTCAGTGGTAGAGCGTCGGCCTGGCATACGGGGGACCCGGGTTCGATTCCCGGCCAGGGCACATAGGAGAAGTGCCCATTTGTTTCTCTACCCCTCCCCCTCTCCTTCCTCTCTGTCTCTCTCTTCCCCTCCCGCAGCCAAGGCTCCATTGGAGCAAAGATGGCCCGGGCGCTGGGGATGGCTCCTTGGCCTCTGCCCCAGGCGCTAGAGTGGCTCTGGTCGTGGCAGAGAGACGCCCCGGAGGGGCAGAGCATCGCCCCCTGGTGGGCAGAGCGTCGCCCCTGGTGGGCGTGCCGGGTGGATCCCGGTTGGGCGCATGCGGGAGTCTGTCTGACTGTCTCTCCCCGTTTCCAGCTTCAGAAAAATACAAAAAAAAAAAAAAAAAAGAACATTGTACACTATGGGAAGTCCCCACTGATCGCTTCTCGTGTTCTCCCCAGATCTGCCAGATAGTGGTCAGTTCTGTGTCCTCCAGACTGGAACCTTTTTTCCAGACACTCCCAGGTGAGTGCTGGGTGGGGTCGAGGAGTCGGAGAGAAGGGGGAGAAGGGTGGGGAGTCGGCTTATGATTCATCTTCTTTCCCTCTAGTGACAGCCAAGATAGATAATGTGGCCGGGATCGACTACTCACTGTTGGCACCTCCAGCTGCCACAGCCGAGACCCTGGATGGGCAGCTGAAGGTGAGACTAACTGAGAATCCTATACCCTCACTCCCGGGGCTCCCTGTCATCCTTGGAAACAAATCTTAGAAAGACTCCACCCCCTTCCTCTGTCCTCAACTACCCTGCAACCCCACGACCCCACGCTGAACCTTCTTTCCCCTCCAGTCACGCTGACCTCCCTGTCATTCCTGAAATGCACTCCGCCTGCTTTATCTCCAGGGTCTTAGCACTCGCTGCTACTTTTTAATCCTTAATCCAACTTTAGGGGATGCTGACCCTGCATCAAAGGCCCCAAAGATGCTGGCTGCCCAGGGGGCTCTCGCCCAGATATGAGACGCCTTCTCCGACCACTGTCGCTGAAAGAGCTCCCTCCTCTTGCCCCATGTCTTGCTCTATTTTTCTCAGCAGCATTTATTACTAACACAAACACACACAGAGTCACTCACTTGGATGAAAAAGAAGGGGCTAGGACGGCTTTGTTCTTTACTGTATGGGCAGCACCCAGAACTGTGCTCAGCATATAGTAGGTGTTCAATAAATACTTTTCGGATGGATGGGTGGAATTCCATTTCATGCTATTCCTCCCTCATTCACCACCCTCCAACCGGACACACTGGCCTTGCGCCTCCCCAACGCATCATGTCTGTTCCCTCCTCGGGGACTGGTCCTATCCAGGCCCTCTGCAGAAACTCCCCTCCCTCGTATGCCCTCCGCTACCCTCTGGCATCTTAATTTTCAGTGACGGAATGATTCAACAGCACAGAGAACATTATACACTCTCCACATACCCACCACCCAGATTTAAGAAATGTTACCATTTGTCATACTGGCTTCTGATTTTTTTAAAAAAGGAAACATTGTAGAAATAAATAGCTCAGGCCCCCTGGGACCCCCTTCTCCAACCCTAGCCACCCACTCCCCCCAAGGGAGGGAATCACGCTGATGACATTGGCATGTGTCCTTCTTGCCTACGTTTTTATACTTGTTGTATTCTATATCTATGTGTGTCGGTACTTCTCATACAGTATGTTTTATAGGCCTTTAAATTTTACATAAATATAGTATCTTACCATATGTATCCATCTACAATTTGCTTCTTTATAACTCGATGTTATTATTTTTTCAGCCAAATAAATTACCTGCTTTTGCAGAGTGTTGCTAAATTGCTCTGCAAAAAGCATATAAACATATATTCTCCAACAACCCGTGAACTCTTTTACCAAAAACCGGATGGCATGGGTTTAAAATATAAATGCAGTCAAAACAGCTCACCTCTCCCTTTACAGTGATTGCCAATTTGATAGATGAAAAGACAGAAACAAACAGAGCCTGTTGTTCTTTTAGCAGAATTTCTGCGCTTCCTGGCAAGGGGGAGGCAGAGCCCCGGAGCTTTGGCAGTGCGGTGCCAGAGCCCGGATACCCAGCTTCCATTCCCAACTACGCCACTTACCCGAGTGGCCTGGGGCGAGTCACTTCACCTCCTGTGTCTCAGTGTCTGCTCCTGCTAACCAGGCATGATCACACCTGCCTCCAGGGTTGGCAGGAGGGGCACGTAGGCCTCAAACCCAGGAGACGTTTGATGCTGTCGTTGGTTTCTGGCCATGTGGTTTTCTCCTCTGTGATGCATAGTTGGTATCTGCAGCTCATTTTTTCCCCCTGGAATGGGAACATTGATTTATAATTCCTGAAGGATGCCCACCCTCACTCTTGCCTCCACCCCCAGGGGGAGTTTTTCAGCCTGGCCCACCGCACCCCGCCTCCCTTCACCCCTCCGGCGCTGGCCTTTCCCACCGACCATGAACACATGATCTACCTGGGCATCTCCGACTATTTCTTCAACACGGCCGGGCTCGTGTACCAACAGGCTGGAGCCCTGAACCTGACCCTCAGGGACGACATGGTGAGGTCGGGCTGGGGGTGGGTGGGGGAGGAGAAGCCGACGGCCTGGGTTTGAGTCTGTCCATGCTAGAGAGATCGAGGTCTGGACTCTGGAGTCAGCCAGACCTGAGTTCGAATATCGGCCCCCTCTTTTCCAGCTGGGCCACCTTGGGTGGGTTAGTCAACCTCTCGGGATCTCAGTTCCCTCCTCTGTAAAACACCAATAGCAGTTTTTACCTCCAAAGAGGGTAATGAGGATTAAATGCGAGACGAACACATGACAAGCACTCAGCACAGACCTAGCATGCGGGAAGTCCTCAGTGAGTACCCAGGTAACAGCCAAAGTGGACTGAGTACTTGCCTTACATCAGGCTCTGTAGTCCAGTCTCAGCATCATGTCATCATTGCTGTCATCACCCTCGTTGTCTCTTCTGTATTTACGGCTGAGTCCTGCTCTAGAACTTCAAAAAGAGGAGGTGACTGTCTCCAGAGTCCAGGCGCAACCTGGTCCCAACCTGGTCACCAACCCCGTGAGGTTCATCCCACACCTCTCCTGGGAGAGATGTCATGTTCTCCCTCTCTGTCGAGGTACCACGGGGATGCTGAGCCCACCTGCCCCCCGTGGAAATAAACAAGACCACACGGATGAGAACTTTTCAGAGCAAGGGAGTCGGCCACCATCATTTGCGTTTGGAAAAGACTCGAGGAGAGGGCTGGGATATGGATGGACGAATATGGATAGACGGACAGACGGACGGATGGATGATGATGGATGGATGATAATGAATGGATTGGATGGATGGATGAATGGATGGATTGGATTGGATGGATGGATGGGTGGATGGATGGATGGATTGATGGATGGATAGGAAAGCTTTCTAATGGAAAAAGAGGAAGGATTCGGTATGCATCCTAGGGAGTTTGTTGGATGAGGAAGCTGGGTAGGGGTTAAGAGAAGCTTGGCATCATGTATGATTGGTTTAAGAGCATATTTGACTTTTGGGGGGGCAAAAAATTAGGGAGCTGGCATTCACCAAGCATATCCTCACTCTGCTGGGTCGATTGCTGCAGTGTCCGTTGTTATATATGGTCCAGTCATTGTCTCTCACTGCTCATATAGAATCTGCCCCCTCGTCTATAACATAATCCCCCAGAACCCTTTTCTCTTCTTTTGCTACAGATGCCAAAGAAATCCAAATTCCGGCTCACAACCAAATTCTTTGGAACCCTCATACCCCAGGTAAGAAAAGGCCTGCCCCCCTGTGGTCAGTTCATGAGGTCGCCTGGGGATACTGGGGAGTCAGGGCTCTGCTAAGTGGCCCGGTGGGAACTGCCCCCTCCTCCAGACCCAGAGACAGTCCAACCTCAGAGAGTGGCAGGAGATTTGCACAGCCCACCCCCAAACAAAGAAAGGCTCTTTGCAATCTGGTGCTCAGGTGTGAGGGAGGCCAGCTACCAGACTGTGCAGTCTTTAGGATTTAGTCAAAATGCAATGGCGAGACATTGGAGGTATTTATGTAGAACCAGGACGAGATGGGATTTAGACACATTGAAATAAAATTGCCCCTTTTGTTGGTTGTCCCTGCTGGGGGCTGCAGGTGGCTAAGATGTTCCCTGACATGAACGTGCAGCTCCTCATCTGGGTCTCCTCCCCACCGCACCTCACTGTGTCCCCCGCTGGCCTCACCCTCATCCCTTCCCTGGAAGCCCAGGCCTTCGCTGTCCTCCCGAACTCCTCCCTGGCCCCTCTCTTCTTGCTTGGCATGGTAAGGTGTTGCAGGGTGTGGGCAGATGGGGAGCCCTGGGCAGGGCCAAGAGCGCCACTCTCAGGGTCGGGGGACCATTGTGAATCCTGCTCAGATTCAAACCTGGACTGTGTCACTCTAGGGCCTGAGACCAGAGCCATTGCGCTAACTGCTTTGGGCTCCTACAGGAATTCATTCATTCAATTATTCATTCCGCCATCGGCTCGAAATATGTGTACTCTCTCTGATTCACTCGGTCATCTCTTCGGTCATTTAACTATGCATTTGTGTATTGTTCATTTCTTTATCCATTCAATTATTCATTTGGTTGCTAACTTGAAATATGCTATACCCTTTCTGGTTCATACATGCATTATTATTCATTTATTCATTTACTTATACCTTTGTTCAGTTGACCATTCATTTGTATATTTGTTCTCTCATTCATTATTTATTCGTCCATGCATAACTTTGTTTATTCCTTCACTTGTGTGTTTAATCCTTCACTCACCCAAGCTTTTATTCTACTGTTGATTTGTTGATTTGTGCATCCATTCATTTGATCACTATGTCACTCCATGAGCATTTGGTAGCACTCACTGTGACCTCGGGGGGGTTAATGGTCCAGGACTCATCAACAAGCAGAAAGCAACGGGAAGATTACAGACCCCCTCCACTCCCTCTGGCCTTCGGTTCCGTGGGTCTGACCCGCAGTGTGGGTTCCTCCGCCGGCTTTCTGAAGCTGACCCCCCCGCCCCCCAGTCTCGGAGGCCTTCCAGAGCCCCCGGGCCCTGGCCACGACTTCATCTCTTGCATTATCGCTTTGCAGACCATGAACATTTCTGTGGAGGTCAGCGCCAAGTCTGATAGGCTTGTCGGAAAGCTCAGCTTGGACAAGTAAGTGACCTGCGGGGACAGGGGAGGGGAGCCACCCATCCATCATGGTGTCCGTGGCCTAGCAATGACCTTACGATGTGTCAGGTACTAGGTCATTGATTTCCCATCTACCCATCACATGGAAGCTTCAGACAGTATGCAGAGGGCACAGGTTCCCATTTTGCAGACAATGAAGCTAACACTCAGAGACAAAGTGACTCGCACAGGCCACACATCACAGGGCAACCAACCATCTCAGTTTGCCCAGAGTGTCCCAGTTTTAGCACTGAAGTCCCGTGTCCAGGCCACCCCTCAGTCGCGGGCCAGGTCGTGGCTGGGCAGTGCCAGCTGATCCCACTCCACAGTGAACCTGAGCAGCCCCCAGCCTCCCCGCACCCCGCTTTTCCTTGGCACTTGGGAAACCCACTTCATCCTTGGGCCTTTGTCAGCCCTCCCGCGCCAGGAGGCTCTGGGACCCACGTGCCGGGGTTTGCGTCCTGGTGGAGGAGATTGTTAGGAGTGTGATCTCTGAGGGGCAGCCTGCCTGCTTGTGCAGAGCAGCTCCCTGCGGCGTGCAGCAGACTCTCCAACCGTCGGAGTTCCTGGCTGTCAAAGGGGCCCGGTCATTGTTCTTTGCCAGCAGCATTGTGGTGAGGATGAAATGAGACGTTGACACGTGGTGAGGTGTTTGGAACACTTCGGGGGATAAAACAAGTGCTCAGGAAGAGAGACACAGAAAAATGCAGAAACGGGGAGAGATGGCGAAAGAGACAGACACAGAGACAGAGACAGAGATACACACAAAGGATAGAAGGAAAGGGAGAGGCATAGAGAGACAGTGCAAGACGGACAGACAGACAGATAGGGAGCCACATTCAAAGGGAGCCTCTCAGAGAAAGACAGAGAGACACAAAAGGAAGGAAAAGATGGGGAGGTGACACACAGAGAAAGGAGAGAGACACTTGGACAGAGGAGATGCGGTGACCCCAACTTAGAGCCCGTGTCTACCTCTGAGTAACATTCACACCCTTTAAACTGAGTCAACCCCCGCCCCCGCCCACGTCCGCCTCCTCCCTGGCACAGAGCTGCCATCTTAACCTTGCGATCAGCCCCTGAGGGTTCCATGATGCACATTTCTGGTGGTGTCCTTTTGACATGTGTTACCTGCTTTGGAAACATGTAGATTTATTTATTATTTTATTTTATTTTATTTATTCATTTTTAGAGAAGAGGGAGAGAGAGACAGAGAGAGGAAAGACAGAGAGAGAGAAGGGGGGAGGAGCTGGAAGCATCAACTCCCATATGTGTCTTGATCAGGCAAGCCCAAGGTTTTGAACCGGTGACCTTAGCATTTCCAGGTCCACGCTTTATCCACTGCACCACTACAGGTCAGGCGGGAAACATGTAGATTTAATTTCCCTTGAAACACCCATGGGCATCTCAAGTAGAGGAGGAGCTGGGGAGGGTCCAGCCGGGTAATGGCTGAGCTCAGACCTTCGGGGATATGCAGGATGGGGCTGAGAATCCGTAGGGCAAGCAGCCCTGGAGCTCCTAACTCTCGGTGGAGAAGAGTGAGTTTTCAGGCTTCGTAGGGTATTGGAGGCAACAAAAGCTTGTTAGAAATTCTACTTTGCTAATTGTTAGCTGTGTGGCCTCGGGCAGGTTGTTTGACCTCTGTGAGTGTCAGTTTTCTCATCTGTAACACAGGAGTGTGGCAGCCCTTACCTCTTGGGGTGTTAACAGGAATTCAATGGAACAAAATATTCAATATAGTGAATGATAGGAGTTAATGAGCAGCCATTTATTTCTCCCTTTCTCTGAGGTCACATTTTAGATGCCATAAAGGCTGTAAAGAAGGATAGTTTATTGGCTTAGGTAACTGAAAAGTCTAAAGGCTTCAGGCAAGGGTGGATCCAGGTGCTTAAATAAGGTCCTTGGGACTCTTTTTTTTTTTTAATTTTTTTGTATTTTTCTGAAGTTGGAAAGGGGAGGCAGTCAGACAGTCTCCCTCATGTGTCCGACTGGGATCCGCCTGGCACGCCCATCAGGCTGCGATGCTCTGTCCATCTGGGGCGTTGCTCTGTTGCATCCAGAGCCATTCTAGCGCCTGAGGCAGAGGCCACAGAGCCATCCTCAGCGCCCGGGCCAACTCCGTTCCAATGGAGCCTCGGCTGCGGGAGAGGAAGAGAAAGACAGAGAGGAAGGAGAGAGGGAGGGGTGGAGAAGCAGATGGGCGCTTCTCCTGTGTGCCCTGGCCGGGAATAGAACCCAGTACTCCTGCACGCCAGGCCGACACTCCACCACTGAGCCTACCAGCCAGGGCCACGTCCTTGGGACTCTTGACTCTCTCCGTCTCTTGGCTCTATTGTCACCTATGTTGGCTTCATTTTCTAGAAGGTTGACACCAAGTGTTGACAAAAACGGTCACCAGCATCTCTCTAGTTTTCCTGGGAGAAAAGAACACCTCATTCCCAACATGTCCCGCAGAAGTCTTGAGGCAAGCTCTCATTGGGTCAGCAAGAGTCACGGGTCCATTCCTGAAGCAGTCACTGTGGCAAGGGAGCTAGAATCTGCCCTTTGGCCGGCCCACCCCCGAGCTCAGCACTAATGATGTAGAGAATGGGCGATTTCCCCAAAGGAACACTCGGGGGGCTGTGGCCAGAGGAAGGGGGATAAATACTGGGTAGGGAAACCAGGCAGCAACCACCAGCGTGCTTTCTCCCCAGTAACTGCACTCTCCTACGAGGCAGACAAATGGTGCCTCAGCCGCCCCTCCCTTCCTCACAGGCTGCTCCTGGAACTGAAGCACTCGGACATCGGCCCCTTCTCGGTGAGTCTGAGGCCGCTGGCGGCTCCTTACTTCCCCCGATCTTGAGATATCAGGTCTTGAGGACAACTGGGCTCGTGGCATCCTTTCAGAGGCCACCAGTGGTTCATTTGCACACAGTTTTCCTTGAACAGCTGAAGAACATTTCCTTGACTCTCTGACACGCCCCCCCACCCAAGATCTCCACCAACTGGGTGTCTGTAAGCCACCCAACCCCAAAGTCAGACCATCCCAAGGTCCCCTCCAAATCTGATGGAACTGCAGCCACCTGTGTCTATCAGATGAGATGACAACTAAAACAAAGGGCCCCAAAGCTACCTCACTGCATATTCCTGGGTGAACCGGTGCCGAGACTCTGGTTAGCATGATGACTCTGTGGGTAACTAACTTCTGCTTCTGCGGAAAATAAAAACGTTGAGTTCCTAGACTCACGGGAGGAAGGGCACCACATTGATGAGCCCGGAGAATTACAGCCGGGGAAGGAAACTCAGTTGTTCCAGAAACAGAAATGTACATATCACACATTATAAGTGTCACCATTGTAGGCGATCCTCTGGAGGGTGTTTCCTTATTGTTGATTTTTTCTTTTACTGTTGCAAAAGCAAAAACATATATACATTATAGAACAATCCGAACCTACTGGTTTACCAAAGAAAGAAAAGAAAAACCATTTCCTCATTTCCTCTTCGTGAATACTTGGGCCTCGATCCTTCCCTACCTTTGGCTAGGTGTATTTAATGACGAAGGGAATTCTGTGGTTTCCGCAGCCTGCTTTTCCTTACTCAAAAGACATCGTGAGTACCTCTGTGATGGTACTTATATTGCTACAATGTCATTCATAACCATTATATAGTGTCCTAGTGTCAAAGTGCCACCATGTCCTCCAGATAATTCCCCAAGTAGGGGCATGTAAGTTGCTTTTAAAAAAATGGTTTTTTTATTACAGTATAGTTGGCATACAATATAATATCAGTTTTCATTTGTACAACAGAGCGATTTGACATTTATCTACCTTACAATGTGGTCACCACACTAAGTCTATTAACCATCTGTCACTGCACCAAGTTATCATCCTGTAAAGGACTAGACCCCCCCCCTTCGCCATTTTCACCCATCCCTCCATCCCCGTCCCCTCTGGCAACCCTCAGTTTGTGCGCTGTTTCTCTGAGTCCGTATTTGTTTTGTTGGGATTCCACATGAAATTGTGCTGTATTTGTCTTTTCCCGTCTGACGTATTTACCCTCCAGGTCCATCCGTGATGTCGCAAATGGCAGAATCTTGCCCTTTTTGGTTGCTCAGTAATATTCCATTGTTTTGGTTGTAGTCATCAGTCTTTGAGCATCTTTGCATCTGTTTCTGCCCACACCTTCATTGCTTCCTTAGCATAAATGCCTTAGAAGCCAGGTTGCGGCCCACCAGGCTCAGACATCTTTAAGGCTTTTGATGAACATGGCTGAATAGCCCCGAGGAAGGCTGAACCAGTTGCTCTCTAGCCTGCGGGGTCTGAGATCGGGGAAGGTTGAACCAGTGTGCTCTCTAGCCCGCGGGGTCTGAGATCGGGGAAGGTTGAACCAGTGTGCTCTCTAGCCTGCAGGGTCTGAGATTGGGGAAGGTTGAACCAGTGTGCTCTCTAACCCGCAGTGTCTGAGATGGGGAAGGTTGAACCAGTGTGCTCTCTAACCCGCAGTGTCTGAGATGGGGAAGGTTGAACCAGTGTGCTCTCTAGCCCGCAGTGTCTGAGATCGGGGAAGGTTGAACCAGTGTGCTCTCTAGCCCGCGGGGTCTGAGATCGGGGAAGGTTGAACCAGTGTGCTCTCTGGCCCGCAGTGTCTGAGATCGGGGAAGGTTGAACCAGTGTGCTCTCTAGCCCGCAGGGTCTGAGATCGGGGAAGGTTGAACCAGTGTGCTCTCTAGCCTGCAGTGTCTGAGATCGGGGAAGGTTGAACCAGTGTGCTCTCTAGCCCGTGGGGTCTGAGATCATGCATTTTCTCCCACCACAAAGCTCTTCACATCTGAATACTCTCTGCTGGGCTTCCTTACCTCTCTGCCTTGCACCTTGCGCTCTAGAACTCACTTTACATCTGGAAACTTGGAGTAAAAACGATGACTTCCGTGACCTTGATCAGGCTGTAGAGCTTGCACATCACCTGGGTCTGCCTCTCAGCAGCTTTCCGGCTGCGGGGTTGCGCTGCACGGGCAGGGAGGGTGGTGGAGGACTGCGGATGCCTCCGGGACCTGACGTGGGGCCCGTCCTCCTCCTGATTGCCAGGTTGGTTTGCTGCAGGCCGTCATGAACTACGTCATTCCCACTGCTGTGCTTCCCAAGGTTAACGGTAAGGAGCTTTGATTTTTCCGTCTCAGCAGAAGCGGTGGGGATCATTCCTAGAGCCACCTAATACCTGGTCCCAGTTGTGGTGGTCACCTCAAATGACCCTCAAATGGCATCTAACCCGGAGAAGGAACGGAAAGACAGGAACCCCCATGGATGGAGTTCTTATTACGTGCCCATCCAATCCTGATGAGATGGGAGAGTATTAATATCTCCAGTTTCCATGGGAGGAGATCGGGGAAGTTAAAGGACGTAAGGAGACCAAAAGCGAAATGCCCAGGTCACAGAGCAGGTGAGAGATGGAACTCGGGTTTGATTCCGCTTCTGAAGCCAGAGCCCTTGGTCTGTTTCCCAATCTGGGAGGAAGGCCAGGAAAGAAGCTCTCGGGTAAGGGCTTACAGGTAGGTCCCTCTCCGGTCCAGTAAGGCCACCCACCTGGCTCTCTTGAGCCCCCTGCCTCACCTGCAACCTTCTCCCCTGAGCCTCCCTTTGTCCCCACTGCAGAGCGGCTGCAGAAGGGCTTCCCTCTCCCGCTGCCCAGACGCATCCAGCTCTTCAACCTGGTGCTTCAGTCTTACCAGGTGAGTCCCAGGCGTCTCCTTTCACCAGATCTCCCGCTACCACAGCACCTAGTGCTGGAAAGCTTTCTCTACGTAAGCCCCCTGCTAAACCCTTTCCGCCCTCGCAACCGCCCTGGAAGGTGGGTGCTCTGAGTCAACAGAGGAGGAAGACCCGAGGCTCAGAAACGCCCTATGGCTACTACGTGAAGTCCAGATCCAAAGCCAGGTCCCTGCTTTTAACCGTTGACATCATGCCCACCTGACACCTGGTGAAAGCGGAACTCACTTGGTAGCCGCAGAGCCTCATCTACAAGGGGGCGGCATTTAATTATTGAGACGTGTGTCCCATGCCTTCCCTGCGGGATGTGGAGCCTGGTCAGTGTCCTGTGAATTTAGATACAGGAGTGGACTGCCTCCTCTTGTCTTCCCCCCCAGCAGTATTGGAGGCTGTTTACCCCGTCCTTGGAAGCATCTTCTCTTAGCTTTAGAGACACCCCCCTCCCTGTTTCCCAGCCCCCTCTCACCAGGGCCTTTACTGTCTCCTTTGCTGCTTCCTGCTCCCCCCTCCCTCCCAGAGGGAGTCCTGCAGGGCTCCTGCCCAGGCCTCTGCCTTTCCCCACCACGGGCTTTCCCTGGTCACTTCCATCAGCTCAGGCAGAACAGCCACCCTGTGTCACCCCGTGACTTAGCCATGTTTCCAGTTTCTTCTGCATTCCCGTCTTGTACATCTGTGGGGGCTTCCTCGGTGCCTCCAGCCCGCAGCCCAGCACATCCCAGTGAAACTGATCATTCTGCAACCTCCTGTTATAATATTCCTTCCCTCGTCCGGTCCATGGCTTTTCTGATAGCCTCGTGGTCTCCACGGGAAACCCCCCATCACCCAGATTCCTCGCTCTCCCTCACTCCCGATGTCCAACCAACCCCCCAATTCTTTAGACCAGGGAACTAATGGGGCAAAGAGACTAGAAAAATCGATGAGAGAGCAGAGAAAACACATCTCCTATGTTGCCCGCCTTTTACCCAGTTCATCCTTAAAGAAAAAAAGACCACAACGCCGTGGCACAGTTGAACTTCTTCGTCTAGGAAAACTCTGAGTGAAGGGCACGAAGGAGCAAAGAGAAGTGGCTATGCAGCTTTGACTGGAGCCAGGGCTCCCGTGAGTGGCCATGAGGCCCGATGACAGAGCTGCCCAGGGGGTCTCCCTGTCAGAGCTGGAAGCAGCTGCCAGGCACCATGATCTGCAGACCCCGGGGGGCCCCCAGCGCCCCCACTCCCTCCTGCCTTTCTGTCAGCAGACTGGCCCCACTCTGCTCTCTCCCTTCCAACAGACAGTCTCCCAAAGTCCCCTTCCAACAACCCGGCAGCCCCACCCTCACAGCAAGGTGATGACAGCATCCCCGTCTCTTCCTAGGATTTCCTGCTGTTCGGGGCGGATGTTCACTACAGCTGAAGTCGCCCTGGGGGCTGGCACGCCCCTCCAACTCCCCCGCACCGGGTCAGCCGCACTGGGAGGTGAGGGGTTGTCAACACCCATTTCCGACGGCCCCCTGGGCACAGGCCACTTTTCTCCAGGGCTCCCTCTCTAGCCCTTGACCCAGAGACCTTGGCCAACTTCTCTGACCTCACTCAGGTCCTCAGGTTCAGAAGTGACCTAGGCAGGGAGCCTTGCTCCTCGGCAGTGTGTGATGTGTGCTTCAGGGATTATGAGCTGCTTTCAAAGGCTAAGCCTGCACGGACGTTTCCGCCAGGAATCACATTTCCGCTGTAACCACGGTATTTCTCTTTGTGCTTCATACACACACACAAAAAAAACAAAGAAATCTGGGTTTGTTTCATGTGAAATTCTGTGTGATGATATTGTTTCTTGTTGTATGACCATTCATTCATTCTTTGGCTGTATTCAGCTGGGCCTGCAGCGCTGGTGTACAGCACGGACACAGTCACCTCTTTATTCTCTAGTGACTCTCTTGAGCTCCCACACACACCTCTGTTAGTAAAACGTGTCATTGTTCCTCTGCGAGGACACCTCTTATTCCAGGGGTCGGAAAACTTTTTGGCTGAGAGAGCCATGAACACCACATATTTTAAAATGTAATTCCATGAGAGCCATACAATGAACGACCCGTGTACATTACACATCATCCAATAAAAATTTGGTGTTGTCCCGGAGGACAGCTATGATTGGCTCCAGCCACCCACAACCATGAACATGAGTGGTAGGAAATGAATGGATTGTAATACATGAGAATGTTTTATATTTTTAACATTATTTTTTTTAATTAAAGATTTGTCTGCGAGCCAGATTCAGCCATCAAAAGAGCCACATCTGGCTCGTTAGCCATAGGTTCCCGACCCCTGCCTTATTCCATACTGGTGGAGGGTCCAAAGGGAATAAGGCTTGCTTCCTTTTGTCAGAGTTGGCGGAGTGGGTGGGTCCACTGGGCTGTTGTTCCCGCCACTGACACATGGTGTCGCTGTTGCACAGCTATCCTGCACAGCCTGTCTTCCCTGCCCCACACTTGGGCCCCCAAAGGTGATGGTTCCCTTAACCCGTCCTCTCCTCTCCTGCTCAGCCAGTGGGCTCAAAGGAGAAAGGGGCCAGGGAACAGAGGCCGTTGGAGTTTTCAGTCAGTTGCATTCCCACAGGCAATTAGCCCCTCCCCCATGACTTTCCAGGGTGGCGTGGAAGCCGGCTCACCAGTCCGGACTGTTCTAGGTCTCTTAGTGGATTTCCTCCCAGGTTTTGGGACAGTTCCTGGCATGGGATACCAGGTGGAGCTATCTCAGGCCATTAGATGGGTCCTAACAGCATTTTATTTCAAATTGATTCAACATTTCTGGAAGGCCTCTTTGAGCTTGCTGGCGTTTGGCCCCAGACCAGAAGGGCGAGGAAGAATTTGCAGCCGTCCATGGGGTGAAGGGTGACATGACCAGATTTAGCGTTTAAAATCTTTTGGAGGGGCAAGAGTGGAAAGGGGGTGGGCACGAATTAGGAAATCTGTAGTTCAGATTTCATCTGGGCTAGCGATAATAAAAATGGAGAAAAGCGTTTGTAGTGATGAAAAGCAGATAAAAGGCATTTTTAAATAAAAGCAAGCATTTCTACTCACCTCGTCAATTCTCTGTCAAATGGAGGTGGAGGCTCTGGGGCCACACGAGGGGAGGGAGGGTTACTGATCAAGCACAGCACGTGGATGATTTGATGTAATCCCACTGCACTCTCACCCCCCAAAGGGGGCAGGTTCAGTCCTTTTAAGCTGAGTCTCTTTCCCGAGATCAGAGAGCTGTTAAGTGGCAGAGTCCAGACGCCCACCCTGTGCGCCATCGGAGCCCACGCGTGCTCTTTCCACACCTCCTGGCTGTCACACTGTTGCACAGGCATGCACACTGTAGTGTTGCACAGGCTGTGCACTGTAAAAAGGTGTCAGGCTGGGGAAACAAAATCCTTCTGCTAATTTGTCCACCAAGAGGACACCCCTTTTTTTCTTATGCGCTTAGGGCCATTTCTTCCTCTGAAGAGTAGAGAGAAAACTGTGCCTTTATCTTTGGCATGAGGTGGGTGGGAGGAAGCGGTGGTATAATTAATGAGATCATGGCATGGTGGTTAAGGGCACGAGCTATGCACCCAGACACTGGGAGTTCAAGTCCCAACTCTGCTATTTATCAGCTGAGTGACCTTGGGCAATTAACTCTCCAGGCTTTGACTTTTCTTCTCTGGATCATAATAGTACCTACCTCATAGGGTTGTTATGAGAATCAAATATATATGCAGGATCTGTATCAGTGGGCCAAGACCTGAGAAGTAGTAAACAAAGCTCTAAATATTAGTAAAAAAAAAAAAAAAGCAGTTCTTCTCTCTCTGTACTGTAAAGACTCTGTCTGCCTGGCTCTGAAATGGAACGGAGTAAGCAGCCAGGGAGGCTGGAAGGCAGAGAGTGAGTGGGAACGCACCCGTGAATCGTGGGATGAGCAGGAGAACAGCACAATCCAGTTCACATTTTTTAAACACCCCCCCCCCCCGGGGACCCCGCTGGGTAACTCAGTGGCTAGAGCACCATCCCAATACACCAAGGGTGTGAGTTTGATTCCTGGTCAGGGAACGTATGAGAATCAACCAGTGAGTGCATAAATAAGTAGAACAAAGACATTCTCTCTCTCTCTCTCTCTCTCTCTCTCTCTGTGTGTGTGTGTGTGTCTCCCTCCCCTTCCTCAAAAATAAATAGAGAACCCTCTGGATGAAATGGGGCACATAGCTGGTAAGCGTAGGGACACAACCCTGCCTTCTGCCACCCTCACCTCGTCTCCCGCCATTCTCTTTGGACATAGTTGCTCCCCGCCACCACCACCCCCTACTTCCCAGCTGCCCCTGCCCCACTCTCTATAGGAAAAAAATGCAGTGTTTCTTGAACCTAAGGACTGGTGAGCGGGAGTGCCGCACCCCGGGACCTCCCTCGAATGGCTGAGAAAGAGGCAGCTGTTTGGAGGTGTGATTTGAAGAGCGTTCCTGTCCAAATGGTCTGCGGGGCTGCCTGCCTACAAAACCGCTCTCAGCGGCTTCTCCCTTCTGGCAGAGCAGCCGAGCTTCGCCAGCTCCCTGTGGCTGCCGGTGAGCGCCGCTCCCTGTGGCTGCCGGTGAGCGCCGCTCTCTGGGGCTGCCGCTGAGCGCCGCTCTCTGGGGTTGGGGGGGGGGGGTTGAAAGCCTGTGCTAAGATTAGATCATGGGGAGAGTTGCACAACTCTGTAAATAGAGGAAAAACTACCGAACTGTGCACTCTAAATGGGTGAATGTCATGGTACGTGAAATATATGTCGATAAAGCTGTTGGAAAACAAAAAGAACGGCCTACTCCGGGCTGCCTAAGAGCCCGCCGTTTAATCAGCTTCCCTTCTAGGCTTGACTATTGCCCTCTCGGGGTTCCTTTTGGAAATGGCGATGTGAGTTATAATGGAGGGGTACCCTATGTGGGGAGAGAGGGGAGGGCCACGCAGACACTAACCGCTGTGCTCAGCACGTTGCTACATCTCATTGGTGGCCATGAGTGTCCCTGCCCTGAGCTCATCTCTTCATGTTTATTATCTCCTTTCGTCCTCACAACACCCCTGAAAGGAGACCACGGAGTTTAGGGACGTGATGTGGCCTGCCCCAGGTCATTCAGCTCAGTTGTTCAAATGGGGGCTGTGGAGTCACCTGGCCCTGGTTTTGAAAGCCAGCCCAGCCCGGCATGAGCAGATGTTACTGAACCTCTCTGATCCTTTATTTCTTCCTCTGAAAAATAGAGAGAGCCCTGGCCGGTTGGCTCAGCGGTAGAGCGTCGGCCTAGCGTGCGGAGGACCCGGGTTCGATTCCCGGCCAGGGCACACAGGAGAAGCGCCCATTTGCTTCTCCACCCCTCCGCCGCGCTTTCCTCTCTGTCTCTCTCTTCCCCTCCCGCAGCCAAGGCTCCATTGGAGCAGAGATGGCCTGGGCGCTGGGCATGGCTCTGTGGCCTCTGCCTCAGGCGCTAGAGTGGCTCTGGTCGCAATATGGCGACGCCCAGGATGGGCAGAGCATCGCCCCCTGGGGGGCAGAGCACCGCCCCTGGTGGGCGTGCCGGGTGGATCCCGGTCGGGCGCATGCGGGAGTCTGTCTGACTGTCTCTCCCTGTTTCCAGCTTCAGAAAAATGAAAAAAAAAAAAAAATAGAGAGAAAACTGTGCCTTTATCTTTGGCATGAGGTGGGTGGGAGGAAGCGGTGGCATAATTAATGAGATCATGGCATGGTGGTTAAGGGCATGAGCTATGCACCCAGACACTGGGAGTTCAAGTCCCAACTCTGCTATTTATCAGCTGAGTGACCTTGGGCAATTAACTCTCCGGGCTTTGATTTTTCTTCTCTGGATCATAATAGTACCTACCTCATAGGGTTGTTATGAGAATCAAATATAGATGCAGGATCTGTATCAGTGAGCCAAGACCTGAGAAGTAGTAAACAAAGCTCTAAATATTAGTAAAAAAAAAAAAAAAAAAAAAGCAGTTCTTCTCTCTCTGCACTGTAAAGACTCTGTCTGGCTTGCCATAGTTGTATTCCCGATCCCTGACATATAATAGGTGCTCAATAAATATTCAATTAAAAAATCATCTAGGATTTGATTCACGCCTGACTAACTCAAAGCCACTAGGTCAGTGATTCTCAAAGTATGACCCAGGACTGCCTGCTTGGATGGGCCCAACCCCAAGAACCAGAACTGCAGGCTGGCCCAAAGCTAGGTTCAGGGCTGGGCTTACAGGGTGACCTGGGCTGGCCCTTCCCCCTCTCTGGGTTTCAGTTCTTCTAGCTGTAAAAGCAAGGGTCCTCTGGAACTCCGGGAAAGGAGTCCAATCAAGTGAGCTCTGGCAAATACTACAGAACCTTCTCTTGCTGAGAAATTTTCAATTTAACAGAAGCTCCTTAGGGTCCTGCAAGCTATCAAGACCCAGTGAAATGAGGCTACTGCTGGGATTTCAGATGATAATGCCTACGGCAGAGGCAAAGGGGGCAGGGAGGGAGAGAGGGGAGGTGGGAAGGTTCTCAGTTTCCTTGGGGTCCCCCCTGGAGTGAGGGGCTGTGTATCCATATGGCCAGCCCTGCTCCAGGGAGTCTGCTAGCATCCCAAATAGGGGATACACAATCTTCAAACCACACTGGATTGTCACTGACATTTTATTTTTCTTCTGTAAATCCACACGCCTCAGGGCTTGCGTGTGTGTGTGTGTGTCTGTGCGCACACGTCAGGGACAGGACTAGGAGAAGGGACTGCCAACAATATCAAACTCTCAGATTCAAAGTACTCTGCAGGGACCCGGAGCTGCAGGTCTTCATAACATCGTTGTTTTCCAACGAGAGCCGATGTTCTCAGGAGTGTGGGCACCATCAGGGGAAACAGCACAGACAATAAAAGTCAACAGAGTTACAGAATGGCTGAGCTTAGAGCCAATTTGGAGCTCATTTTGTCCCTTGTTACTCAAAGCATGGTCCAACATCAGCACCACCTGGGAGCTTGTTAGAAATGCAGAGCCTTGGCCCCCAAAGGAAGCCGATGGGTCCGAATTTGCATTTAAACACGAGCCTTGGAACATGCACACCACCGCATCTTTATCCATTCACCCATCGATGGACACTTTGGTTGTTTCCATATCTTGGCTGTTGTGAATAATGTTATCATGAATACGGGGGTGCAGATACCTCTTCGATAGCCTGTTTTTATTTCCTTTGGGTAAATACCCAGAAGTAGCATTGCTGGATCATGTGGTAGTTCCGTTTTTAACTTTTAAAGGAAACTCCATACTGTTTTCCACAGTGGCTGCACCAGTTTTCATTCCCACCAACAGGGAACCAGGGTTTCCTTGACTCCACATCCAGAAGTTGTGGTACATGTATGCAATGGAATAGTCTTCAGCCACGAGGAAGAAGATCCTGCCATTCACAACAACGTGGATGAAAGTCGAAGGCATTATGCTGAGTGAGATAAATCAGACAGAAGAAACAATACTGTATGATCTCACTTACACTTGGAATTTTTAAAAGCCAAACTCATAGATACAGAGAGTAGGTGATGGTTACCAGACGCTGGGGGTAGGGGAATAAGAGAGATATTGTTCCAACTAAATGAGAGATGATATTTTCAAACAACAGCTCAGATAAGGGCCTGATATCCAAAAATACAAAGATCTCACAAAACTCAACAACAAACAAGCAAACAATCCAATAAAAAATGGGAAAAGGACATGAACAGACACTTCTCCCAGGAAGAAATACAAATGGCCAATAGATATATGAAAAGATGCTTATCTTCATTAGTTATTACAGAAATGCAAATCAAAACTACAATGAGATACCACCTCACACCTGTTAGATTAGCTATTATCAAGACAGGTAATAACAAGTGTTAGAGAGGCTGTGGAGAAAAAGAAACCCTTATTCACTGTTGGTGGGAATGTAAAGTAAATAATACAACCATTATGGAAGAAAGTATGGTGGTTCCTAAAAAAAATTAAGAATAGAACTACCGTATGACCCAGCAATCCCTCTACTGGGTATATACCCCAAAACTCAAAAACACTGGTATGTAAGGACACATGCAGCCCCACGTTCATTGCAGCATTGTTCACAGTGGCCAAGACATGGAAACAGCCAAAAAGCCCTTCAATAGATGACTGGATAAAGAAGATGTGGTACATATACACTATGGAGTACTACTCAGCCATAAGAAATGATGACATCGTATCATTTACAACAATATGGATGGAACTTGATAACATTATACTGAGTGAAATAAGTAAATCAGAAAAAACTAAGAACTGTATGATTCCATACATAGGTGGGACATAAAATTGAGACTCATGGACATAGATGAGAGTGCAGTGGTTACCAGGGGGAGGGGAAGGGAGGAGAAGGAGGAGGTGAGGGGAGAGGAAAGGCATAAAGAAAACTAAATAAAAGGTGACGGAGGACAATTTGACTTTGGGTGATGGGTATACAACATAATCAAGTGGCAAAATGATCTAGAGATGTTTTCTCTGAATCTGTGTGCTCTAATTGATCAATGTCACCCCATTAAAATTGTCTAATTAAAAACAAAAGAGAGAGATATTGTTCAAGGGGACAAACTTTGAACTATAATAGTACATAAGTAAGTCCTGAAGATCTAATAGCAGCAGAGTGATTAGAGACAACAGTACTGTATTATAAGACCCTGGCAGGGTAGCTCAGTTAGTAGAGCACTGACCCAATATGCCAAGGTTGCGAGCTCAATCCCCGGTCATGGCACAAACAAGAATCAACCAATGAATGCATAAATAAGTGGAACAACAAATCAGTGTTTCTCTTTCTCTTTCTCTCTCGCCCCTTCCTCTCTGTAAAATCAATTTTTAAAAAGTTGCTAAGAGACTAGCAACTTTATAGTTTATGTGATGGGATAGAGGTGTCTGCTACAGTGGTCATCATATTACGATATATAAATATATTAAGTCAACATGTTGTACACGTACACATATAGCTCAATTATATCACCATAATAATACATTTAAAAATAAAGAGCCCTGGAGGATTTGAGAACTGCTGTCTTGGTCCAGCACCTTCATCTTGCACTTGGCGGAAAGGTGAGGATCAGAGAGGGGCATGGTTTGCCCTGTGTCACACAGCCCATCAGGAGAGGAGCCCAGACAAGGACCCAGGCTTCCTTGCTGCCAGTCCTTCCCATTTTATGACTCTTTGTTTCAGCATAAGCTGCTCCTTCATCAGCAAAACCTCCACGTGCCCTTTAAGATGCAGCAGGATGCCACCTCTCCACAAAGTCTTCCCCAGTGGCCCCCCCAAGGCGCTTTTGGTGACAAAGCGTGAGTTGCTGTGTATTTTTAGTTTTCTCTCTCTCTTAGTCCCTGTCCCTGCACAAGACCTGCAGACTCAGGAAAAGAATTCAGAGCTCGCCACACGAGGAAGGCATTTGCTACAAAAGATTGGTGTGCTAATTGTGTCAGTCATGGTCTAGGCAGGAAACCAGAATGCAGCTCAGATGATCCTTGGGATTCAAATGAAGGGCTTATTTATAGAGCTGGGGAAAAGGTTTAAGGAAACTGGCGTCCCTAAGCTTGAAGAGCAAAAATGGAGTCAGCGTGTCCCAGCCCAGTGGGGGCTGAAGACCGTGAGGGTTCAGGAGTGACACAGCCACGGCCAGTACTCTCTGATGACCCTTGTCTGAGCCCAACCACAGAGAGAAACTGAGTGCCCGCGGTACCGAGTGGGCGAGTCAGGATTCACACCCTGGCCATCTGGCCCAGAGCCCATGCCTGCAACCTTCCACTGTTTTGTGTATTGTGTCCGTCCACTCTTGCGACACCTGTCCACTGGGTGCCACTCAGTACTCCAAGCACGGTGGTTTCCAAATTCTGGGTTTTCTAAATTCTTTTCAACCAACACTCCTGTAATCAGAACACAATAAATACTGCTCTTTGGAAAGGGAGAGCATTCTCACTGCGGTAGGCCTTGATGAGTGGCAGCAGCTGTGGCTTCCATGGAAGTAGATGGTCAGCCTGGGTTCTGACCAGCACTGGGGTCAGGGTCACCTGGGTCACTGAGGGACCTGCAGCAAGGGTGAGCACCTATTGGGGTGCAGGGCTGGCCTGGGGCCACGTGGCACACTGGCCAGGGCAGGTCTATGGCTCAAAGTTTATTGCTGTGGGGATTTCCCTGTCCCCCCACCTCCCACTGCCACAAATGGCCCCCAGCCTGGGACATCTTCAAACAGCCACCAGAAGTTACATCTGTGTCCCCACGAGGCCCTCACTTTCCACACTGTCCTCTCCAAGGCCCATGGCAGTCACCTGCTAAGTCCTGCTCTGTTTTACAGAGGGAAACTGAAGCATGGGAGGAAAGAAGGCTTGTGAGGGTCACGTGGCCAGGCAGGGCTGAGCCAGGTTGGACCTGGTTTCCTGATTCCCGGCAAAGCACTGGTTCCTCCCCGGGCAGGCTGAGTCCAGACAGCAGATGTCCCCAGGGTGGCCGAGTGCTCTCAACTCTGACCTCAGGAACATCTGGACCCGTGAGGCCACAGGCAGGACCTCAATAAACCTCAGCCAATGACCGAGGAGCAGAGAGGCCCAGGCTGCAAGCTTCTCTGCGCTCAGTGTGGGAAGTTCCCCTCTTAACCCCAATGCCAGTGCCTTTCATGACCTGCTGGGAAGACACCGTCTGACTTCCATCACATTCAGTTTATTGAGGCAATCACAAAGACCCACACGATTTCAAGGGGAGGGCACAGAGATTCCACATTTTGATAAGAGGAGTATCAAAGAATTTTTGTACATATTTTTAAAGGACCACAATTACAAAAAAGCAGAGCATGGTTACTGCTACGATGGAGAAAGTGCAGAGGAATCTGGGATCTTAGAGGAAGTCCTTTCTCTAATCGGAGGAAAAGTGCAGGTGATCAGGGAAGGCTTCCTGGAGGTGGGGGTAGAACAAATCTCACAAAAATAAGGAGTCCTGGGGAAGCTCTATGAATTTAGCACGATCCCTACTATAAATTTTGTTTTTCAAAATAAAATTTTATCATCTTTACTTGGTACAAATGCAATAGACCCCAGGACCCTGCCCCCCCCAATAAAATGTTAAATACCATAGGCAAAAAAGATTTTTAAAACACCCATAATCCTGCTTACCCAAGAATTTTTCTTTAATGAGAGTTTTTCTATAAAGATTTTATTTATTGACTTTACAGAGACAGGAGAGAGGTGGAGGAGGAGTGAGAAATATCAACTCATAGTTGCTTCATTTTAGTTGTTCATTGATCGCTTGTCATATGTGCCTTGACTGGGCAAGCCCAAGGTTTCGAACCAGCGACCTCAGTGTTCCAAATTCGTGCTCTAGTCACTGTGCCACCACAGTCCAGGCTCTAAGAGTTTTTCTGATTGGCAAACATGGAAATAGACCAAAGAAATAGAACCTCACCCTATGGTTCCATTAAAACTGACCCCCTCATGACCACTCTTTCCTGATCAAGAAATACATTGATTTCTACAGCCTCATTTTAAGTGGCTTTATCATTGTTAATTTAACCAATGCCCTCTGGTTGGACACTTTGGGCTGGGTCCCTCTCCTCCCCTGCCTGTTTCACATAGTGTGCAGCCACAGGCACTTGGGTGCAGTGACATATTTGTACACTGACTTCATTTCACAATGGCTGGGGCACCCGGTGTTTAATAATTTGCCAAGTTAACTTCCTGAAAATTTTACTACCACCAAGGTTTGCGAAACCACCGTTTTCCCATGGTGGGGTGGGGTAGGGTGAAAATAGTTCTTTTTTAAATAAACGTGAGTCGAGTACAAGGAAGAGAGAATTTGGATGGTGCCGGACTGGCTTGGACTTCCCGCTCCACCCTCCGCGGGGGGTGTGATCTTAAGCGCCTGCTGTGGCATCTCTGAACCTCAGCTTCCCGCTCTGTAAAACCGGGCCTCCCTAGCAATGAACGTGGGAAGGGTGGACAGATATTGCCACCTGGAGCCAGGCCAACCCACCCTCTGACCCCGGGACAGCAGCAACGGGTTTCTAAGTGTGACCTGTGACCCCAACAGTGTCGCAATTAGGTTCCAGCCCCTGTGCCTCCCCTTCCTGTCCGGATTCCAGGAAGCGGCCTCCGCATTGGAGCCGAACTACTTAAGGAAGCGGGGCCGGTCGCACCTGCATTTGTAGTAGTCCTGGCCCACCCACCAGGCATCCAGGATGGAGGCCTCAGCCAGGGCCCTGCTCTCTCTGCTGCTGGGACTGCTGCTCCAGTCCTCCTCCGGGGCTCCGGGAGCCAGCCCCGGCCTGGTCGCCAGGATCACAGACAAGGGCCTGGAGTATGGTAAGAAGCGATGGCCGTCGGCTGGACTGGCTGACCCGCTTGGCACCAGCCTGCTCTGGGGACAGCGGGGCACAGACAGGGCATTCTTCCTCGGGCTGTGTGACCTTCCCAGCCAAGGGGCCCCGGCTCGGACTCTGGCCGCGTCACCCAACCACTGTGTCACTTAGGTGCTTACTTGTCTTTGCCAACAGAGACAAGGATTTGGGTGCAAGGAGTTGGTTTGGGAGATGAGCCCAGGACAGACAGACCACAGGGAAGAGGAAATGTGAGAACGGAAAGGGTAGGGGGGGGTGTTATTAAACCAGCTACCACCCAGTGACTGCAGCAATTCCACCGCGAACATTCTTGCTCAAGTTTGAAAATATATGCCTGCGAACTAGAAGTCAGAATGGTGGTTACCTCTGGAGGCTGATGGAGCCCCGGGAGAGGCACCAGGGAACCGGCTGGGTGCTGGGAAGGGGCTACCTCTCCGTCAGGTGGTGGTTACATGTGTATAAAAACTGTGAAATTACCTCGCACTACTTTAAGATTAGTGCCCCTTAGGTGCCTTACTTATTAAAGAATGGACAGAGGTTGGAGTCTTTTTATAAAAGATGCTGAAAGAATGCCTTAGAATTAATCTACCCACAGGGCAAGGGATCTGGGGTATTTATACACCATTCGCCACAATAATTGATCAAGGGAAGCTCCTCATATTCATGGAGCCTCAGTTGCCTTGTCTACTAAATAGGGTAATAACATTCCCTTGGGTAGAGTTTTTGGGGACCTGGACTGGCTTGGGGCAGAAAGAGAAAAACCAAGGAAGTCTTCCTGGAGGAGGTGAGGTGAGGTAGAAAAGATAAGTGGGAGATAGCCAGAGACAAGGGTGCAGCATTCTGGCACAGGGACTAGCACATGCATTTGCTAAAGGGAGGGATGCGAGTTGGAAAAAGGCAGACCGTCGGTCATCGGTGTACACATGCCCACATTGAGGGAAGAATCCGGCTCCCTCGTGTTTCAGGACAGAAGGTCCTGTATATATTGAAACCCTAAATCATGCAAAATTTGCTTTCTGTTCCTTTCTACGTGTGAATGTACCGTGTTTATTTCACTGATCCTCTAGAGTTGGACTTTTTGGTCCTTTCTGTATCTTTAATACACAAACCCGCCTCGCTGTTCCCGACATTGACCGAGCGCCTGCTGTGTGTCTGGCAGCAAGCCAGGAGTGCTCTGGCTCTTCCCAGCTCCCTGCGCTCCGTGATGATCTCCTTTAATCCTCAGGCACCTCCGCGAGGAAAGTACTATCACTGCGTTTTGACAGATGGAGAAAGTGACGGTTGAGGACTTGTTGAAGGGTACCCAGCTAGAAAGATGCCAAAGCCACGATGCTAACCCTAAAATCCTTATAGTTTCTCCCGCGCAGGGTAGATGCCAGGAAGGACAGGAAAGAGAACTTCCCACCCAAGCGCACAGCCCTTCCCCCCACCCCCATGGAGTTGCTGACGCAGGCACTCTGTTTCCTCGTCCATAGAATGGGCACGTACCACGTGCAATGCGGTGAAGTGTTGCTCAGGCCAGCTGGTATGCAGATGGGTTCAATAACCCATAACTGTCATTAGTGTTAATAAGGAGGTCAGCCGTTCTCCTCAGAGCAGGTGGGAGCCACTGAAGGGATTGGAGGGGAAGGAGGCAGGCAGATTAGGCGGACTCTTAAGCTTTTTCCTGTCCACAGTGGCCAAGGAGGGGCTGGTGGCCCTGCAGAGAGAGCTGCGCAGAATCACGCTGCCTGACTTCGAGGGGGATTTCAAGATCAATCACGTTGGACGTGGGCGCTATGAGTTTCACAGGTGGGGCTCCCTTCTGCTGGGCCCCGTGGTGGCTGGGCAGCGGTGGGGGCCCAGAGAGGGAGGGAGGGAGGGAGAGCGCCAGGACTAGGCTGGACCAAGCTGGGGCTGATGCCGGCCCCCATGACTCTCTCCCCAGCCTGGACATCCTCAGCTGTGAGCTGCGGGGCTCTGCTTTGACACCGCTTCCTGGCCAGGGCCTGAGTTTGTCCATCTCTGACTCCTTCATCCAGGTCCAGGGCAGGTGGAAGGCACGCAAGTCATTCCTGTAAGTTGGCTCCATTCCCGGGCTCTTGAGGCCCTTGGCCCTGGCCCTGTTCTCGTTCTTCTTGGGTCCAAGGAGTTCCTAGCTCACTGGAAAGGCCACACGGTGGAGGGAGGAAGCCCCAGCCCGGAAACCCCCCAGCTTCTGAGTCCTGGCCTGTGGCCCAATCTCTTCCCATCTTCTGCCCCCCTGATGGGGTTGTGGGCAGGCTACCTAAGATAATACTGGGTTTTCTTGGTTTGCTTCCTCCAGCAGCAGCCCCTAAGGCAAGAGTTTAAGCGCAAATACTTTCTCCGAGAACTGATCTAAGATAGTATCCCAGGGTTTTGGGGAAGTGAGGCAGAAAGGGAAAAAAAACCCTTTGGCCTGACCAGGTGGTGGTGCAGTGGATAGAGCGTTGGATGGGGACGCAAAGGACCCAGGTTCGAAACCCTGAGGTCGCTGGCTTGAGTGTGGGCTCATCTGGTTTGAGCAAGGCTCAGCAGCTTGAGCCCAAGGTTGCTGGCTTGAGCAAGGGGTCACTCGGTCTGCTGTAGCCCCCTGGTCAAGGCACATATGAGAAAGCAGTCAATGAACAACTAAGATGCCGCAATGAAGAATTGATGCTTCTCATCTCTTTCCCTTCCTGTCTGTCCCTTCCTCTGTCTCTGTTACCAAAAAAAAAAAAAAAAAAAAAAAAAAAAAAAAAAAAGACCCTCTGGAGACAGTGCGGATGGAACACAGCTCTGAGTGACCCCAACGCAGATATGCGACTCCATCCTCCTATTTGCCACTGGTCAAGGGCAGCTCCCCGGGCACTAACTCTTAACACATTGAACCTGCAAGGTCCCCGATGGAAGGTGATTTCAGTGCATCAGTGCACGGTTGCCATAACAGAATATCAGTATCCCAGACCCAGACTGATGGTTTAAACAGCAGAATTTTTTTTTTTTAAGCTAGAAACGGGGAGAGACAGTCAGACAAACTCCCGCATGCGCCCGACCGGGATCCACCCGGCACGCCCACCAGGGGAACGCTCTGCCCACCAGGGGGCGATGCTCTGCCCCTCCGGGGCGTCGCTCTGCCGCAACCAGAGCCACTCTAGCGCCTGGGGCAGAGGCCAAGGAGCCATCCCCAGCGCCCGGGCCATCTTTGCTCCAATGGAGCCTTGGCTGCGGAAGGGGAAGAGAGAGACAGAGAGGAAGGAGAGGGGGAGGGGTGGAGAAGCAAATGGGCGCTTCTCCTGTGTGCCCTGGCCGGGAATCGAACCCCGGTCCCCCGCACGCCAGGCCGACGCTCTACCGCTGAGCCAACCGGCCAGGGCCAAACAGCAGAATTTTTTTTTTCTCACACACTAGGGTCCAAGATGAAACTGTGAGAAGGTCTGGTTTCTTCTGCGTCCTCTCTGCTTGGCTTGCAGATGGCCGCCCTCTCTGTGTCCTCCCTGGGTCATCCCTCTGTGCGCGTGCGCCGTGGAAGTCTCTGTCCTAACTCCTCTTCTCATAAAGACACCAGTCAGATTGGATTAGGGCCCACCCTAGTGGCTTCATTTTAACTCTTTATTTTATTTTATTGATTTTAGTGAGAGAGGAAGGGAGGGAGAGAGAGAGAAAAACATTGACCTGTTCCTGCGCTTGCCCTAATCAGGGGTCAAACCTGCAATGTTGGCTTATCGAGTTGATGCTCTAACCAACTGAACTACCTGGTCAGGGCAACACTGACCATTTTAAATTATGCATGCCAGTGGCATTTGGTACATTCACAACTTTTTTGCAACCACCATGTGTATTTAGTCCCAAAGCGCTTGGTCACCCGGCAGATAACTCCATACACAGAAAGCAATCACCCCCGTCCCCCCACCCCACCCCCAGACAACCATCAGTGCCTTCTGTTTATAGATTTGCCTATTCGGGACATTTTATATCAACGACAATATGGCACATTGTGTGGTTGGCTTCTTTCACTTAACATGATATTTTTCTAAATTAAATTTAATTAATTAACTAATTAATCCATTTTAGAGAGGAGTTAGAAAGTGAGAAAGAGAGAGAGAGAGAGAGAGAGAAGGGGGGAGGAGCAGGAAGCATCAACTCTCATATGACTGGGCAAGCCCAGGGTTTCAAACTGGCGACCTCAGCGTTCCAGGTTGACATTTTATCCACTGCACCACCACAGGTCAGGCTTAGCATAATTTTTTTTTTTAATTTTTAATTTTATTTTATTTATTCATTTTTAGAGAGGACAGAGAGACAGAGAGGGAGAGAGAGGAGAGAGAGACAGAGAGAGAGAAGGGGGGGGAGGAGCTGGAAGCATCAACTCCCATATGTGCCTTGACCAGGCAAGCCCAGGGTTTCAAACCGGCGACCTCAGCATTCCCAGGTCAACGCTTTATCCACTGCGCCACCACAGGTCAGGCCTAGCATAATATTTTTGAGAGTCATCACATTACAACAAGCATCATGCATGACTTTATTCCCTTTTTATGGACGAGTAATATTCCGTTGTATAGCTAGACCACTTTTGGCCTTATTCTTTTTAAAGGCAGCATAGCATAGGTGCCCACGACTTACTGAACCTGTCCCTACTAGTTGGCCTGTAGGTTGTTTCTCTCTCTCTCTCTTTTGTTTTTTGTGTGGGTTTTTTTTTTTTTTTTTTTTTTTCTCTTATTCATGACATTTCAGTGAGCTGCCTCACACTTATCTCTGGGCCAGAAGAGCCACAGAGTAAAGGCGTGGAAGTCAAATCACTGAGCCAACGATGCGTGTGGGTAACTAGGACAGACCCCACAGATTTGTGTCCGGAGGTGTTCCCCAGCCCCGGGGTCTGGGACTTCTGTTTGCGCGTACCTTCGTGAGCACTTGGGGGTTAAAACTTCAAGAGTTCTATCCATTCGGTAGGCATCGTTGTGATCTTTATTTTTAATAATTTTTAATAACTTTCCATGTGCTTATTTGCAGTCTAACTTCCTGAGCATATCTTTGATCTCTTTTCTTTCGTTTCAGTAGTTTTGTCCTTAATTAGTCTAAGCTTGTTCCTTGTGTATTAAGGAAATTAGCTCATATGTTAAGAAAACGAGTTCATATATTAGCTCGTCTATTAAGGAAATTAGCTTTTTGGCTCACTTCCGATGCTTTTTTTTTTTTTTTTTTTTTTTTTACTTTGCATATGGCATTCTTTTGTTCACTGAAGTTTAATTTTCTGTGCTGGCAACTGCATCAACCATTTCATGAGAAGTAAAGACTTCTGCGATTTGGATCCTGTCTAGAAGGGCTTTGCCCATCCCTGACTATAAATAAGTGAACCCGGGCTTTCTTTTTTTATATATTTTTTATTTAGACAATTAATCTTAATGGGGTGACATTGATTAATTAGGGTACATAGATTCAGAGAAAACATCTCCAGGTCATTTTGACATTTGGTTATGTTGCATACCCATCACCCAAAGTCAAATTGTCTTCCGTCACCTTCTATTTGGTTTTCTTTGAACCCAGGCTCTCTTATAGCTCTTTTATGGTCTTTGTAATACAACTTGTTCTATAATAAATATTTGTAATAATTTACAACATTTTGATTGATTGATTGATTTTAGAGAGAGAGGAAAACATTGATTTGATGCTTCACTTATTTATGCATTCATTGGTTGATTCCTGTACAGCCCTGCCTGGGGATCAAACCCACAACCGTTGGTATACTGGGACAATGCTCCAACCAACTGAGCTACCTGGTCAGGGCTGTAATAATTTTTAATAATTAAATTTTTGCTCTAGCTCCATTTATTTTGAGGTAAGAATTGGACTTCATATTTCATCTTTCCTCCCCAAATGGTGGCTGACTCCTAGGCGAGGAGTCCATCTTCGCTTCTCTTCTCTTCTCCAGGAAACTACAAGGCTCCTTTGACCTGCAGGTCAAGGGCATCACCATTTCTGTCCACCTCGTCCTGGGCAGTGAGCCCTTAGGGAGGCCCACGGTCACTGCCTCCAGCTGCAACAGCCACATCCGTGACGTGGACGTGGACATGTCGGGAGGTGTGGGGTAAGGTCAACCCTGAGACAGTGGCCGGCTCGACCCCTGGCTGCAACCTGCGGCCCAGCCTGTCAGGGACCCGGCCTCTGTCAAGCAGAAGGTTCCAGGTGTAAGGCATGAGCACTTCACGGACGCCTGGAGATAATTTTTGGGGAACACTGCTGCGTTAACAGATGCAGATTCAATCCAGGGGTCCTGGTGCGATGTTTCCACCAAAAGAACTTCGGGAACTACCATCAGGCAAATTAAATTTGGATCTCGGAGGAACCCAAGGGTTTTTAGCCAAAGGAGAGTTTGTGAAAAATACACAAGCCCTTGGGCAAGTCTCTTGGAGTCAAGTGTCCTTGATTAGGAAAACGTGGATTCTTAAGCCCCTCCTCCAAATCTACTGAATTTGCTCGGGGCCAGCAGGGGCCTGGGATGCCAGCCGCCCTGGGTCAGTGAGTGTGCTGGGAGCTGAGACCCTGGGAAACAGCAGAGTACCGGGATGGGGTAGGGAGGGCTCCCTTGGGGACTGGCCTGGCCAGAGACCAGGGCGGAGCTTTCCCTGTGGCCCAGCCTGACCACGCCCTGCGCTCCATTCCCCCAGGTGGCTGCTGAATCTCTTCCACAACCAGATCGAGTCCAAATTCCAGAAAATATTGGAGAGCAAGGTAAGGATGGGCTTACCACGCAAGGGCTGGGCTCAAGTCACACGGGTCCTCAAGGCCCAGAGAGGACTAATCATCTGCTGAAGGTCACAGAGCTGGTGTGCAAGCTGGGGGCAACAGTAGGTCTCTGGATGCTGAGTCCCGCCTGTAAAGCAGAGAATGGTTCGATGCTTGGCCGGGGGCCAAGCAGACTCCGCCCTCCCTCTGCTCGGTCTTGCTCACCGGCCCCCACTACCCTGCACTCTATCTACGTCGGCTTTGACTTTGAGTGCCCCCCGGTGGTCGAATCGGAATAGCAGGCACAGCTCGCCGATTGGGCGTGGCAAACTGCCTTGTATGCCTTCTCTTATTCTGGGGTCCTGGGGTCTAGGTGAGTTTGGGAAACATGCCAATCTGCTTCTCCAGTGCCCGGATACCATGTTGTAATGCATCAGGGGAGACAGAGAACCATGATCAATCCAGCCAACCTGTTAAGTGATGACATTTGAGAAGTATCTACATTAAGTATACACTTATTTGGATAGCTCTATCCACTTACTATGTAGCTCTGCTATTCCCCTCTAAATACCCCTCTAAATTCTGGGAGTCCAGAGCCCCTCCAAAGGAACGTCTTTCATGAGAAGAGTTTCGGGCGGCACCTCCAGCCAGTGCCCCCTCATCAGGCTGTGTACCGAACTACCTCGCTCAGATGTCCATCCCTGGGATCAACTTTGGAAGGTCCAGGAGGATCCTCCAGGAGTCCATGCTGGGTGCCGATGTTTCTGATTATTTCTGTTTGTTCTGTACCTGGCACATAATAAGTACTTATGTGTTTTTCTAAAATAAATGATCAATGAGAAAATATGTGAGATAATGGGAATAAAAGCAATTGGCACAGTGCCAGACCTACACCAGGGAGCCCACTGGACTTTCTCTCCCATCTTTTTCAGATTTGTGAAATTGTCCAGGAATCGGTGACCTCTGACCTACAGCCTTATCTCCAAACTCTGCCAGGTAGGGTGCCCCTGCCCAGACAATTTATTTCTATTCATTCTTTTCTTTTTATATATATTTTTTGTATTTTTTTGAAGTGAGAAGCAGGGAGGCAGAGAGACAGACTCCCACATGCACCCGACGAGAATCCACACAGCATGCCCACTAGGGGGCGATGCTCTCCCTATCTGGGGCATTGCTCCGTTGCAATCGGAGCCATTCTAGCGCCTGAGGCTGAGGCCATGAAGCCATCAGCGTCTGGGCCAACTTTGCTCCAGTGGAGCCTTGGCTGTGGGAGGGGAAGAGACAGATAGAGAGAAAGGAGAGGGTGAAGGGTGGAGAAGCAGATGGGCGCTTCTCCTGTGTGCCCTGGCCAGAAACCGAACCTGGGACTTCCACACACTAGACCTATGCTCTACTACTGAGCCAGCCAACCAGGGCTTATTTCTATTCATTCTTCTAAAAGCATACATGTAACGTATAAAACCTTAAATAAGACAGAATTATAGAAAATAAAAATTAAAAGTCCCTTTTTCTCCCCCAATTTTATTCTAAGAGGCAACCTCTGAGTTAGGTATATCTTCTTAGATATTTTCTTTGCATATATAAATACACATATACATATACATGAGTATATGAATCATACATTCACATATGTATTCCTTTTGTTCGTGAATATATGTGTATATGCAGAATTGTGAATATATATTCATCTACACAGTATAGACAGCATCCTTTTGTAACTTGTATATGTTGGAGATCTTTCTATATCAGCACATATAAACTGAGCTCATTTTTAAAAGCTTTTTTTGTGGAAGTTAATTCTTAGAGAAAAGTGGTCACCTCATCAGTGAACCGCTTGAAGGGTTTTCACAAACTGAACACCCATATACCAGCTCCCAGATCAATGTACAGAATACGACCAGCCTTTCAGAGCCGTCTTGTATCTCCTTCTGTCCCTACCCACTGCTCAAGCGTAACCACTATCCCAGCATCGACCAGCAAAGGTTAGTTTTGCATTTTGTACACAGATGGGACCTGGCTGTATTCAGAGTCTTTTTTTTTTTTTAATCAAAAACAGAGACTTTCTTTGTTTAACTTTAAAATGAGTTTGATCCATATAGTTGCCTATAGTGAGTTCATTCATTCTGCTCACTGGGTAGTATGACACTGTGTCCATGTCCCTCCATGTGTTTATCCACTCTACTGTTGAAGGTCATTTGGGTAGTTCCAGTGTGAAACCGTTATGGGTAGTGCTGCTAGGAATATTCTAGCTCATGGAACGCATGTCTTTGGGTTATTATACCTACGAGTGAATTGGTAGGCTCACGTGGTCTGCATGGTTTCCGCGTTATCAGATCCTGCCAAACAGTTTTCCAAGAGAGTTGTAACAGACCTCATTTTAATAGCTGGGCCTTATTCTTTCCTATGGGTGTGTATTCGTTTATTTCAGAAGTCCCCAGACTCTGGACACGTGGGCTTGTTGCCCTGTTTTGCTGCTGCCAATATGGGGAAGGAAGTGCCTCAGCCACCCTCTCTGCCTGCACTTGTCCGTGTACCCATAGAGCAGTCCTCAAAACTGGGGGCCCTGGATCGAGGGTGCACACATGAAGTTTGAATTACAGTTCCTGATGAATTGTCTGAGGCGGCCTCTGGTGGCATGGCCCCCAGGCCCCGACACTCACTGTTGACATCCCCTCCAGTGAAGGACCAGGCATAGATCTCTTGTTCCTCCTGACCTTTAGGGGGAAGTGTCTGAGCCCTCTGATACGCCTGACCTTCCTGGTTATTTGGTTTGTGTTGTTAGAAGGCCAGTGTCCCTTAAGATCAAAGCCTCAGTTGTAAACTTAGGGAGCGATACCCTTGGTTAAGAAATTCTCCCCATAGTGTGGCTTCCTTAGTATGAGATTCCAGGTGTGCATGGGATTGTGGGATTGTGTGTGTGTGTGTGTGTGTGTGTATGTCCCTGGAACACGGTCACACACCAAGCTGAGCGTCTCCCCGCCCCCATGGCTCAAGGGGGACAAGAGAACCTAGCTAGTCTCTTTAAGAAAGTCACAGGAGGCCTGACCTGTGGTGGCGCAGTGGATAAAGTGTCGACCTGGAAATGCTGAGGTCGCCAGTTCGAAACCCTGGGCTTGCCTGGTCAAGGCACATATGGGAGTTGATGCTTCCAGCTCCTCCCCACCTTCTCTCTCTGTCTCTCTCTCTCTCCTCTCTCTCCCTCTCTATCTCTCTCTCTCCCTTTCTCTCTCCTCTCTAAAATGAATTAAAAAATAAATTAAAAAAATAAATAAATATATATATATTAAAAAAAAAAAAAAAAAGAAAGTCACAGGAGTGTAAGTCTTTCAGAGCTCTCACCCCTTCTCTATGTCTGGCTCCTCATCTGTCCCTCCCCTGGTTCACAGTCACAGCAGAGATCGACAGCTTTGCTGGCATCGACTACAGCTTAACGGAGGCCCCTCAGGCAACAGCCCGAGTGCTGGACGTGATGTTGAAGGTGAGGGTCCTGGAGCCGGGGCTTGGGTGGGTCCTGCCGCAGCAGGGCACTCGTCCCTCAGGATCAGCTCTTTCTTGGAGCCCCACGTCCCCCTGGCTTCAGCTCTGCCCTCGTCTCCCCGTGGTTCCAGCCGGGTCGCGGGCAGGGCTACGTGGAGTGGTGGGGAGTGTTCCCGGAGCCTGGGCCCTCTCACAAGTGTCTGAAAACTCTCCGGCCTTGTCATTTCCGCTCCCTCTTCCAGTCCGTCACCTTGCCCACCGTGAGGATGAGGTCAGTCAGAGGCTCTGGCCAGTAGGTCTCGTGGGTTAATATATACCAAAGCTGGCGATTCTGGACATGCGACACTTTGACCCAAAGAAAAACGTCTTTTTTTTTTCTTTTTTTTTTACGGAGACAGAGAGAGAGAGTCAGAGAGAGCGATAGACAGGGACAGACAGACAGGAACGGAGAGAGATGAGAAGCATCAATCATTAGTTTTTCGTTGCGCATTGTGACACCTTAGCTGTTCATTGATTGCTTTCTCATATGTGCCTTGACCGTGGGCCTTCAGCAAACCAAGTGACCCCTTTGCTCGAGCCAGCGACCTTGGGTCCAAGCTGGTGAGCTTCTGCTCAAACCAGATGAGCTCGTGCTCAAGCTGGCGACCTCGAGTTCTCAAACCTGGGTCCTCGGCATCCCAGTCCGACGCTCTATCCACTGCGCCACCACCTGGTCAGGCGAAAAACATCTTTAATGGTGGAGTTTTAGGCAGTAGCTCTAGGCAGTGCCCCCTCATCAGGCTGTATAATTGACTACCTAGCTCAGATGTCCAGCCCTGGGATCAACTTTGAAAATTCCAATGGACTCTATTTTCTCTCTCCAGGCTGAAATGTTTAACCGTGAGCATCGCTCCCCAGTTCCCTTCCTTGCTCTTGTCATGAGCCTTCCTGAGGAACACGACCGAATGGTCTACTTTGCCATCTCTGATTATGTCTTCAACACCGCCAGCCTAGTGTATCATGAGGCCGGGTACCTGAACTTCTCCGTCACAGATGATGTGGTAAGGATGGTGACAGAATAATGCTTACAAATGACAGTGTAACCTAGCCTCCCTTCCTTCTTTCCTTTCTATCCCATTCACACCAGTGAAATAATAAATTATGACTAAGAAAAAAAGGTCAAGGACAGCAAAAATATGTTAGTACAATTTCCCTTTTCACTTTGGCTGCCAGGAAGCTCAAAAAAAAAAAAAATTCAAAGTTCTTTCTCTCTTGTAACAACTGTGGAAGACTTTACAGCTAGTTTGTGTTTTGTTTTCCTGCCAATCTAAATCTGTTATTTTAACTCATATTTTCTCTCATTCTGATGGTTTGTGGAGATTTTAAAAAATATATTTTAGTGAATGAAATGCATAAAGTTACACAGAATAGTAAGTAAAGACCAAGTTGCCTGACCTGTGGTGGCGCAGTGGATAAAGCGTCAACCTGGAAATGCTGAGGTCACCGGTTCGAAACCCTGGGCTTGCCTGGTCAAGGCACATATGGGAGTTGATGCTTCTAGCTCCTCTCCCCTTCTCTCTCTGTTTCTCTCTCTCCCTCTCTCTCTCCTCTCTAAAAATGAATAAATAAAATAAAATTTAAAAAAAACTTAAAAAAAAAATAAATAAAGACCAAGTTAAAAAACAAAGCTCAAGCCTGACCAGGTGGTGGCGCAGTGGATAGAGCATCAGACTAGGATGCAGAGGACCCAGGTTCAAGACTCCAAGGTCGCCAGCTTGAGCGCAGGCTCATCTGGTTTGAGCAAAAAACTCACCAGCTTAGACCCACAGTCGCTGGCTCCAGCAAGGGGTTACTCGGTCTGCTGAAGGCCCGCGGTCAAGGCACATATGAGAAAGCAATCAACGAACAACTAAGGTGTTGCAACGCACAACGAAAAACTAATGATTGATGCTTCTCCTCTCTCTCCGTTCCTGTCTGTCTGTTCCTGTCTATCCCTCTCTCTGACTCACTCTCTGTCTCTGTAAAAATAATAGATAAATAAAGCACAATTATGAAGACACTGGACCCATAAATTGATGTTTTAAAGATCACAGATCGGTGTGGGAGCCAAAGTGAAAAGGGTACGTGATTCACGGTGAAAAAGAGAGACAGAGTCTTCCCAGCACTTACCCCCAGAACAACTCTCTCAAATGTGGCTTTGTCTAAGGGATACTACATTTTATAGTGGACTGTATCTTTACTGTGTCTCATCTCTTTAACATTTCTGAGTTTCAGAGAGTTATTTCTTAAAGCTCTTGGAGCTCGTGAACAATGTCAGGGTGGTGGGGGAAACAGGGCGGTCCAGTTTGGATGATCCAGCTTCCCCTGGTAATTCATCAGGGGCCACCTGGTGGAGGGCTGAGTGACGGTTTCCCCTTCCAGTGATTTCCCACACATGCGCAAGCTTTTCCGTTCTGTCATCACCTCCGACCCCCCACCCCCCCCCTGTGGTGCAGCCCTGTCTTTTGTGAATGGAATCGTATAACTGTGTTTTATTGAGTACTCACCATATGCTAGACCTTGCGCCAGATGCGTTGTACCTACCATTTCACGGAGCCCTCACAATGACTGTGATAGGTGGGAACTATTAATAACCCATTTTATAAGTGAGGGAGTTGAAGCTCAGAGAGGTGAAGGGGGTGGCCTGAGACCACCCAGTGACAAAGCCAGGAGCCAAACCTCGGTCTGTGTGACTGCACATCTCACCTTCATGATCCCTCTGAGTGGGTCCCACGTGACACCCGTGCCCCAAGGAGAGCAGAGAGACTTGCGGACTCATGTACTTGTGTTGGATCCGGGACAGGCACCTTGTCGTGGCCGTGGTAACCAGGGGCATTCAAGAAGTCCCAGGCCTACACACCCCTCCCGACATCCCCCTCTCTGTTTAGACCTTCACCTTCAACTTCTTTGTGTCTTTTTACTGCAGGTTCCAGAGACGTCTAACATCCGACTGACCACCAAGTCCTTTCGTTCCTTTGTCCCCCTGGTAAGGCTTCTGCCAGCCCTGGGTAGGTGGCAACTGGCCGTAGGACTTCTCTTTAAAACCCCCATGCTCCTGGCCCTGGCCGGTTGGCTCAGTGGTAGAGTGTCAGCTGGCATGTGGAAGTCCCAGGTTCAATTCCCAGCCGGGCACACGGGAGAAGCACCCATCTGCTTCTCCACCCCTCCCCATTCTCTCTCCCTCTCTCTCTCTCTCTCTCTCTCTCTCTCTCTCTCTCTCTCCCTCCTGCAGTCAAGGCTCCACTGGAGCAAAGTTGGCCCAGGGGCTGAGGATGGCTCCATGGCCTCTGCCTCAGGTGCTAGAATGGCTCCAGTTACAATGGAGCAATGCCATAGACAGGCAGAGCATCGCCCCCTGGTGTGCATGCTGGGTGGATCGTGGTCGGGTGCATGTGGAAGTCTGTCTCTCTGCCTCCCCGCTTCTCACTTCAGAAAAATACAAAACAAAACAAACAAACAAAAAACATGCTCCTCTCAGTTTGACCAAGAGTCAGAAGAGCAGCAGCGAGCCCCCCACAGTGAAGGCCCAAGTGCTGCGGGCTTTGAGACTGTCTTCCCTTCAGAGACCAAATCATACCTGCCAGAGCCCTGGGACTCCTGGGACCACAGGCTGCCCAGTGTTGTATTGGTTCTCTCTGAGAATCCCAAGGGATAAGAAGGGGCTAGACACTGTCCGTGGTGCTTTAAAAATTATTTTTGGACTGTGTAATAAATTCTCATGGTTCAACATTCAAATGACATAAAAGGCTATAGAATGGGAAGTCTCATGTCTACTCCTGTCCCCTAACCAGCCAATTCCCATGCTGAGTCTACCAAATTATCAGCGTGTATATATCCTTCTCGGAGCGCTCTATGTACATACAAACAAATCTATGTCTTTTCCCACTCTTTTTACGTAACTGGGAGCATCTTATACCATCATTTCCTATCTTATTTTTTCCTTTACTGTACCCAGAGGTCATTCTAAGCAGATAGATAAAGATCTTCCTCACTCTGGTTTTCATGGGGACCAGTCTGCCATTGTAAGATAGACCAGAGGTTGTTTACCCAGTCTCCCATGGGAGGGCATGAAGGTGTTTTCAGTCTTTGACTACACCCGTGTTGCAGTGAATAACCGTGTGGCTCTGTCATCACTGGGCTAAGCTCTTCGTGAGTGGCATCTCATTTAAGCCCATAAAAATCCACCTGTCCTCCCCCCCACCTCTGAGTCCCCCTGAAACACAGCTCAGAAAGGCTATAATGTTTAGCATGCCTTGCAGAAACCTTGCAGATGGCTGAGAGGAATTATAAAAGTGGGAAATTTTTTAAACTTCAAGTCCTGCAGTGCCTGGGCTATGTCCTTCCACGAGGCGCCCCCTACAGACTCTTTCTCTTCACAGAGCCCCACGATAGCCCAACCTGCCGCCATACTGTCCCGGCTGGCTTTGGAGGGCCCTTGACCATGTGCTGGCTCCAACATCACATTAGCCTCAGAAAGAGGAGCAAATTCTCCCTCCTGCTTCCTGCTTGCATCATATTCAACCTGGCAGAGAAGCAACACAGCCTACCTTCTTAGCAAAGAGGTTTACCTCCCCAACTTTTACAATAGGATGTAGATTTTATCTTTGCCTAACCAAAAGGCCCATGGGACTGTTGTGTTTTCACCAACTTCCCCCCCCTCGACAAAAGGAACAGTCTTGCCCCAAATTGAATCCTGTACCTACTTCTAGTTAAACAGAAAGTTAAGAGCACTTTTGAAATGGGGGTCTCTAGTTGTGTCATATTTCAATAACATTAGTGTCTGATCTCTGATATATATATAGTTACCTGGCTGTGCTGAGGGTGTGCAGAAAGGGTGGGGAGTGAAAGAAATTGGTCCAACCTTTCTTTCTGGGGAAGAGGTTAGCAGTTCCTGACGGAATCACTGCCCTTTGACTCAGTATTTCCACTTCTAGGAATGTATTTCTCCAAATAATTGCCAAGGGTTTATGGAGAGTAGTCACTATAATGTCAGTCCCCAGAGACAGCCTGATGCCCTACAGGGTCAGATCGATGACAGTACCCTTGCACAATGGAATACAATGCAGGCATGCAGTAGATGGTGCAGACCCTGTATGTCTGACAAGGAAAGATGTCCCGTTATACTGCTAAGGGGAAAAGGCGTAGAGCATTTTATGGAAATAAAATCGACCAGAAAGCATTCTCAAGTTTATCCGACTTCCTCCAGGCTCTCCCAGCAAACTTGCATGTTTCCTTCTCTTGACATAATCTCCTCATTCTGCCCCCAGTTATACAGACGCTACCCCAACATGAACTTGGAGCTCCAGGGAAGAGTGGTCTCTGCCCCCGCCCTGACCTTCAGCCCTGGGAATCTGTCTTTGGCCCCCCAGATGGAGATTGAAGCCTTTGTGCTCCTGCCCAGCTCTGCCAGGGAGCCCGTCTTCCAGCTTGGTGTGGTAAGGTTTGCTTTCGCAAATGCTGTTCCTTTGTCCCTTGTGCTTTTCCCTCCACTGACTTCCTGTCTGACTCATTCAGGTGCCAGCTTAAATACCACTTCCCCAGAGAGGCCTTTCTTGATCACCCTGACCCCAATCTACCTTGCACCGCTTGTCATGTTTCTTTGGTAGCACTCTATTATTCTTCATTGCATTGTGTTATAAATATACTTATTCAGCTGTTTGCAGATTTTTCTGCTTAATGTATGTCTCTGCTCATCACTGAGTTGCCTCTGCAACTCTTTATGTGGCTTCTCAGAAATTCCATCACTTGTATACCAATTCTCTGAATTAAATTCTGAGTTCAATATTGAGAGTTTCTCCTTTCTCAATGGACCCTGTCTATAGGGAAAGGATTCTAAGCCTTTGGGGGCTCCCACTCTCTGGATGGAGAATTTTGCTCTTTTATTTTAGGTTTGAAACTCAACAAGACAAATTTCCAGAAGGGTAATTGCACTTAATTGCTATACTGGCAATTTGATATTGTTGTGAAATTTTTTGTTATAAATATATTTTAAATTAAAACATAATTTTATTATTATTATTATTGTTAGGGATGAATCTTAGCCTTGAGATGAGTTCCTGCTTTAATTCATTGAGCTGTTTGTTTAGAAAAGACAGCTGGCCCTCATCATTATCCTTCCTATACATTCAGACCTGTTTCCCTCTACTGGAATTTCCAGGCCACTAATGTATCCGCCACGTTGACCTTCAACACCAGCAGAATCACCGGGTTCCTGAAGCCAGAAAAGTAAGTCAGCCTCCCACCCACATGGGGGCGCACAACTGGGCTTGCTCTGTCTGGCACTGTAACTGATTCTCAGTAGCTGGAGGTGGGGATGTGACCAGGTCTTCCTATCAATGTTGGGAGCCCACCATTTGAAAGGGAAACTTAAGTTTTACCCCAGCTGGCCAAAATCTTTTGCCCCAGTGGCCCTGCTTCTACAAACTTCCTTCCCCCCTAACCCCCATGACCTCCAAACTTTTACAGAATTTACCAATACTGCTTTTTCTTTGTCTATGAATTTGAAACATCAGCTGTCCTGAAGTGATAAAGATCGAACTCTTTTACACTACCACCCCCGCCCCGCCTTCTTCGAGTCTTCCCACTGAGGTTATATCGTTGTTATTGGTTACTCAGTCATCTTTTCACTTCCCATGCCTCCCCCACCCTTAGTCCCGTGCCTTCTCAAGCCAGTGCCTCCTTCTTTCTGGGGACCCCCCACCACCAATGCTTAAATCTCCCATGGGCATAATACCCACATCTCTGCATCATCTCTGATCCATTATAGGGTACAAGTGAAACTGAAGGAATCTAAAGTTGGAGCATTCAATGTAAGTTACTGCTGTTCTTATTTATGAAATGAGTGGCATATTAATTAATTCAGAGCGTTTACTAAGCAATGCCGTGGCGTCTGGAGTAGAAACTAGGAAAGGCGGAGAGCTGCTCTCTGCCCTAGAAAAGTCGAAGCTCTCGAGGACACAAAACATAGGGCCAAGCAGAAGTTACCTCCCGATATCAAACAATATGTAATTAAATCTTCTATTGGACCAAATTCTTTTAACTTCAAGGAACAGAAAGCCAACTAAAAATATCTTAAGCATACAAGAGGAATGTATAGAATCACATAATTAAAAAACAAACCAACAACAAAAAACGACAAAGAAAACTCGGGCTAGCAATTTCAGGCATAACGGGATTCCAGTGCTCAGATTAATGCATCAAGAAGCTCTCTCCATCCCTCTGTCTGCTCTTATCTCTGTTGGCTTCATTCTCAGGCAGCTTATTCCCATCTGGTGAAAACTGCCTACATTTCCTGTAGTTTCTTTCTTTTCTTTTTTTTTTTTTAACCTACAAAATTAAAACAAAAAATCCCTGTGCTCATTCTCATTGGATCAGTCTTAGCCACAGGCCCATTCTTTAGCCAATCACTGTGGCCAGAAATTCGACAAGGCTAACCGGCCAAGGATGTGTTTCCTGGAGCCAGAATTTACAATCCTCAACAATCTGGACTGAAATTGGACAGGAAGGCTCCCCTGGGGATGGGGGGGGGGATGGAAATAGGGACTCTGTTATTAAAACAAGACAAATTGATCTCTGGGCATTCAAAACCAAGAAGAGATGATTTCCATAAAGAGGAAAAGTGGTGAAATAGACCCCTATCAAAGGAAGAAAGAGAGTAGGGAAATTGGTGTGGACAGAAGCAATCACGGGGAAATTTCTGCAAAGAGAGAAGTGGGCTGATGGCAGCTCCTTCTTACAGGTCGAGGAGGAAACAGGAAGACTTTAACTTATAGTAGTTGTTTTCCTCTAAACCAGGGGTCGGGAACCTATGGCTCGCGAGCCAGATGTGGCTCTTTTGATGGCTGCATCTGGCTCGCAGACAAATCTTTATTAAAAATAATAATAACGTTAAAAATATAAAACATTCTCATGTATTACAGTCCATTCATTTCCTACCGCTCATGTTCATGGTTGTGGGTGGCTGGAGCCAATCACAGCTGTCCTCCCGGACAACACCAAATTTTTATTGGATAATGCCTAACGTACACGGGTCATTGTATGGCTCTCATGGAATTACATTTTAAAATATGTGGCGTTAATGGCTCTCTCAGCCAAAAAGTTTCCTGACCCCTGCTCTATACCGTCCCAGGGATAGTGACTTCCTCTGACCACCCCAACCCTGTTCTCCTCTCCCAAGACTTTCCATTAAGTACTTATGAAGAGGACATAAATCAGTGTGGAGAGAGACACTGCCCACAGGATGACCCTTTCAGAGAATAAAGTCAATACTGACACACTACCATTGTGTCTGTGCGTGGCATGTAAAAATGTTCTAGGGAGTCAAACATATATAAAGATTCAAAAAAAAAGTTATTCACCGAGTTTTTGGAACATAGGATATGAAAAGCAAGAGCTATAGAATCAGATAAACCTGAATTCAAATTCTGCCCCTGCTTCCTAGTTTTTAACAATCCACTTTCATTCTGTTGACCTCAGTCTTCTTAGCTGTGAAATGGGGACATTGATGTCAACTTAAAAGGATTACTGTGGATATTAAAGCAGATATATGTAATGCTCTGAGCTCTATACCTGGCACACAGGGAGTGTTAAAAGTTGTGTTGCTTAATTTTTATTTGTTACACAAGTAATTCAGGAAAACACCTTCACTGTAAAAAATAAAACATTAAATACTTAAGATAAGGCTAAGTCAAAGCTTGATGTTCTTCCTAGAGGAAAGATGGTTGGGCTTGTAGTCTTCCAATATTTTTCTGTCCTTTGCACACATATAAGTGTACTTCTCAAAACAGTTTTATCATATAGTAGAATGATGCAGGTATCTCTGTGAAATTTGCTGTTTTCAAGCCTTTGGCCATGTCAGCACATACAGAACCACTCCACCTCCTGGGTGGCTGTGTGGAGGTTTATTGGTGGGCAAAACACCGCATGTGGTCACTGTGTTCTCTGCCAGGTGAACAGTGACCACATGTACCATTCTCCTGTTTTCCACCAGGTGGAGCTGTTAGAGGCGCTGCTCAACTACTACATTCTCAACAATCTCTACCCAGAGGTCAATGGTAAGTATGAATCGCTGTGGATTTTTCCAAGTCAAGCGTGAACACCACTTTTGGGGGGAAAGAGAGCTGGACTTGGAGTTGAGAAACAGGGCTCCCCTGCAGGCTATGAGACCTTCAACGAGTCACTTCTCTATGAGCATCAGTGGCCTGTCTTTGCAATGGGAGTGTTGAAGTCAACCTCATCTCCCTCCAGGGCTTAATGAGGGCTGGGGACTGGGGCAGCTCTTTGGAGCACAGGAAACTCTCTCTAAGAGAAGGACCGACTCACAGAAGTGCCCCCCCGCACCCTGAAGTGGCAAGTGAAAGACTAAGGATCAGGTTACTATAGAGAGCACAAGACAGCCCACCTCTGAATTCACATTTCTGAGTCAATAGCCAGCTCTCTAGTCAAGAAAAAAAAAAAAAAGCGTAAAGACCTAAACCCTGTTTCCATGAGGCTGCGCTTCATTTGGCTGCAATAGGGAGGAAGATGGGGTGGAGGGCAAGAGCAGATGCCCACAGCTTCTCATCATGGGTGTATCCTGGCCCATATCTACCACTCCTTCCAGATAGCTCGTGGCTACAAGCTCAGGCTCCTGTGGCAGGCTTCCTGGGTTTAAACCCTACTTCTGCCCCTTTCTAGCTCTGTGACCTAGGATCAATTACTTGGCCACTCTGTGCTTCAATTGCCTTATCTGTAAAATGAGAAAACTAATCATATCTACCTCACAGTCTTTGGTAATAATTAAATGAGAATATACTATGTATAGAGTTTGCACAGAGGTATTTTTTTTTAAATAGTAACTTTGTCTACAATTGTTATTTGTTAACGAATCTCTCTCAATGTCGTGCCTCAACCTCAGATAAACTGGCACAAGGCTTCCCCCTTCCTCTGCTGAAACGTATTCAGCTCCACGATCCTGTTCTCCAGATCCACCAGGTCAGTGGGTGCAGGGGCCTCGGAGGATTTGGGGACGGGGATTGTTTAGCATTCCAGGTTTGGAGGCCAAAGCTCAGTGGGTGAGCTGGGAAGCCTGGACCCGGGGTGGGATGTGACCTGCATGGCTAGGTGCCACTAAGCCATACACATGTCCTTCAGCAGTGGCACTTTTATTGGAGCAGAAGGTAGTTGACACAGTCTGCCCCCACCCTACCACCACCATGAGTTACCCGGGGTAACCTCAAGACTAGCTCATTTTAAAATACTGCAATCCTAGATATACCAACAGGCCAATTTTTAAGTCATTTGTAACTTTTAAAACTTTCTTATAAGTTCTTAAGAGGAAGACCTTCGTTATAAGTATATGTTTGGTATGCACCCCTTATAGACCCATTGCTGTCGTATCCGCCCATCTTCTGAATTCTAGCATACTTCCTTCAGTGTTTTTTATTTCTCTAAGCATTCAAAAAATTCCTTGTGTGTTTTGAATAGTTGCATTGCTAGTACTCATACATGCTTTCTTTCTTTTTCTTTTTTTTTCTTTTTGTGGCAATCTATTCCCCCACCCCTGCCCAATGTAAAGTACTGTCCCATCCATCAGATGATCTGTCATTTACTTAACTATTTTAATATCAAGAAATATGTTTGATTCTTCACTATTCTCTCCGCTCTTCCGATTGGGCATTTCATGGCCCATCTGTGCCACACAGTTCAGACTATCTTTCCAGAATAGCATCTGTGAGACGGGAGGATTGGGACGGTGGGCTTGGGAGCATTAAGGGAGATGCTGCCTCGTGCCCAGTACCTCATTGACATCCAGCAACAATGGCTGCGGAAGTGAGTGAACGGCAGCAGAGTGGTCAGGAACATCGAAAGACCAACCAGCTGGTATATTTGAAAACCAAACATCCGAAAGTCTTTTGGATACAAAGATACTCAACACCCAACGACCATTGAGCATTTATTTTCAGGAGTCAGACTGTTCGTTGTTCAAAGCAAAGACTGGGCCCTGGCTGGTTGGCTCAGTGGTAGAGTGTCAGCCGGCATGTGGATGTCCCAGGTTCGCTTCCCAATGAGGGCACACAGGAGAAGCGACTATCTGCTTCTTCACCCTTCCCCCTCTTCCTTCCCTCCCTCCCTCTCTCTCTTCCTCTCCTGCAGCCATGGCTCTGTTGGAGCAAGGTGGCATTGGGCGCTGAGGATGCCTCCAAGGCCTCACCTCAAGTGTTAAAACAGCTCAGTTGCCTAGCAACAGAGCAACAGATCCAGATGGGCAGCGCATTGCCCCCTAGTGGGCTTACCAGATGGATCCCGGTCCAGGTGCATGCGGGAGTCTGTCTCTCTGCCTACCCACTTCTCACTTAAGAAACATTTTTTAAAAAATTCAAAGCAAAGACTGAGTGACAATTCATGCAGTTGGCCTCAGTTTTCTCATCTGTAAAATGGGGTATAGCCCAAACCCTCTGGGCCTCTTGTGGAGATGAGAGGCCAAGTATGAAGAATTCTGGCCTAGCTTGGCACATGGAAAGTCATTGGGAGATTTAGCATATGCTATCATATTCATCAGAATTTTGAGGGCAACTCTGTCTGTTTGTTTGATGCCCAAAGGCAGGGATGTGTCACTGTGGGAAAGAATAGAATTCCCACCCCTTTGGTTGATGGAAACCTACGAGGTGGTAGGAGCTGTAAACCCCAGCAGCTCCCAATTTTGTGTTACTCGCCGAGGAGAGAACATTTAGGTGACACAAAGGACATTTATGAGGCCTGCCAGGAAGCAGCAGCTTGGGAAATGGCAGATAAATCACCACCTCAGAGAAGGGAGCTGGCAAAAACTTGTGCTTTATGGAGACCGTGGGGACAGAGGCACACTCGCGATTTATGCGCTGACCTGGTTTCGGGCAGAGCTTGCGTTTCCCCAGACGTGGGCCTCCTTTTAAATCGGAGCTGCGTCTCTTTGGAGTAGAGGATGCTCTGACCGTGCTGTTCTGTCTTGTCATTCCTAGGACTTCCTGTTCTTGGGCACCAATATCCAGTACATGAGAGTATGAGGGCAAGGAGGAAGACGGGCTGGGAGGCCACAGCTGGATCAGCGAGTTGCGTTTCCAGATGTGCAGGATATTCCTGGAGAGTCTGGGAGGATGAAGACTGTCTGTTCTCAGCTCTGGGGGCGAGGTCAGCCTGGCCTCTGCCCCACACCCCTCCTCTTTGGAGGTGCAGCCTCGCCCTGTCTGGCTCTGGACTTGACTTTCTCTGCCAGGATGGACCCCCCTCCTCATGGTTCTGTACGGTCTTTAAGGGCAGGCACGGTCTTGTTTATTCACCATCAATCCCCAGGCTTAGCAGCACAGTGTCGGCATGTAGTAGGTCCTCAATAAATACGTATTTATTGAATGGTTCAACGAAGGAACCCCTGGTACTCTAGCTAAACCTCCCTATTGCCAACCCTCCTTTGCCCACGGGGTCTTTGGAAGGTCAGTCCCATCTGTGGTCTCCAGTGTTTGACCCTGACCATACCCCTTTCTCATCGGTCCCTGCTGTGGGGACCTCCGTGAGAGCATAACAGATTCCTTCCTGTTTAGCCCTGGGCCTGGTGCTGGTGCCTGCCCTCTAAGGGGAGTGTCCGTCTTGGTGTGTGGGCGGTCCGTGGGCTTATTTGAATATATGCTCCCCACCCCCTCACATCTCGCCTCCTGCAGACTCGAAGCCAATGGGTCTCCCAGGGCAAGCCCTCAGCTTCCCACTGCTTTCCCCATTGAAACAAGGGGGAGTGCGGTATAAATGAGGACAAAATGGATCTGTCTAGGTTTTTGGTCTGACGCAAATAAAAAAGCTCACCAACTGTTGTTTATGAGCCCCGAGCCCGGAGGAAGAGGCCATGATTTCTAATTATGACACAACCAGACTTTGATCAGACTTACCGAAGGGTCGTTTCCAAGTTATGTAGTTGGTCCTCCCGGGACTGGGATTCAGAAGGCTCATTTGATATATTTTTTATTGTGTTAATGAGCAGATGGATGGAGCTGCCGGCTAGCAGATAATTTACCAGGAATAGACCCATTTACCCCGCCCGTGACAGAGATGCTTTCCAAGATGGGACGACGCGCGGGCGCCCAGCTGCCAGCAGGGTAAGCCGTGGCTTCCAGTTCTCCCTCCTCGGTTTTTTTGGCCCAGTTGACCGCCACCATCATCCATCCCTGTGGTGGACTGGAGACAGACTCAGGCTTCTTCCACCCCTAGCCATGTGGTCTTGGGAGGTCCCTTACCCCCTTGGGGTCCACCTATGAAGTAAAGAAGATAGTAATAGTAGCTGCTTCCCACAGCTGTTACAATGATGATGTTAGATAACCTATGTAAAAGGATTTACTTTGCCATAGTGGGGATTCAGTATTTAATGCCTGGACATGCTTACAAAGCATCTCGCATTGGCAGGCCTTGGGTTGCTCAGCAGGGGTTAAGTAGAGGTAGCTCAGACCCAACTCCAGTCCCTGCTCTTAGGAGCATGGCCTCAGATATGGGGGAAAGAGCCAGTCTTCTTCCAATGTACTTGCTTTGGGCCCCTAGGAAGTCCTCGCTAAGCCCTGGTGTCCTCATGTGGCAAATTGTGGCTGGGACACCCTCCTTTCAGGGTGACTAGGGACTCGGTGGCTTCATGTCAAACTTCTGGGGATGCCCGGAGCATAACCAGGTCCTGGTAAACGGCTAATGCTAATATCACCTGCCTCACTTGGGAGTCCCCAGGAGCAGAAACTGAGAGAAAGAGGGAGAAGACTCTAGAAGTACCATGGAGAGAAAATGAGATGGGGAAGGGGAAGCATCCTATGAACGGTGCACGATCAAACCAGTTACCGCCACAGGTGACTGGAGCTTCAACCTACTGGGAAACTGGGAGCCAGTGTGGAACAGTCCTCGGAGCATCTCCCCGAGGGCCACAGGAGCTAGGCTATGTATACACCGGGCCCCATCAGTCACTGTCTGAAGGGAGCTCCCGGGGGCTGTTCGTGCTCTGGCTCTTCCAGTCTGGGCTGAACGGGCTCTAGCAGCCGTAGACACTTCTCAGGCAAAGAAGCACAAGTGTCCAATGCAGCTCTCCCCTTGGCTGATCTTAAGTGGTATCCTTTCCCTGTAACAAACTGTTACCATGAGTATAACAGCTTCCCCTGAGGCCTGTGAGTCTTCCTAGTAAATTATAGAACTTCGAGGTGATTGTGCGGACCTTCCAATGGGCCACTGGTTTTAGAAGTGAGGGTGGTCTGTGGGCTGTGCTACATTGAACTTCCGGGGGGGAGGGGGGGAAGGGTCTCCTGTTCTCCGGTTCCTCCGGTCATCGGACACACTGCTGGTCTCAGACACTGAGCGCGAGGCCGGTGACACTTGGTATCTGTTCTCTGCGGCCCGGCTGAGCCTGGAGGGCCCCCTCCTCCTGCCCCCAGCGGACTCCCCTTCAGCTCTGCTGTTGTGGGTGCTACAAACCCAGGGTCGGTTGGGCTCCCTCGCTGCACACTTCACCACCCACTCTGGTTGGTATAAGCAGAAAGGGGATTTCAGTCTCCAAGTCTTTGAAGGCCATGGGTTGTCAAATCACCCTCCTGTGCAGTAAGGCTTCACCTAACATCTACAGGAGGTTCTGCAACTTTAATGAAACCAGTTTGCCGTTGATATAAACAAGAGTGAAGGTCTTGTGGCCTCTCATGAATGTTACAACAAAATGACATTGAATGAAACAGCATTATTCAAGGACCTGCTGTATATGTCTTTGGTCCAGACCTCTCTTCTGAGATTCTGACCTGTCCCCTAACTACGGGCTTGACATCCCTCTCAGGCAGACTGGATTTGGGGGCTGCACCTGGCTCATGTAACAAAGGAATCTGGCCTGACCTGTGGTGGTGCGGTGGATAAAGCATTGACTTGGAACGCTGAGGTCACCAGTTCAAAACCCTGGGCTTGCCCCATCAAGGCACATACAACAAGCAATCAATGAACAACGAAAGTGAAGCAACTATGACTTGATACTTCTTGTTCTCTCCCCTCCTCTCTCTGTAAAATCAATCAATAAAATTTTTTTAAAAATTAAAAAAAAAAAAAAAGAATCTGTAACAGCATCCTGAGGATTTTCCCTGGAGTCTGGTGCATAAATCCCTGCCCCCCCGACACACACACACACATCTGTTGGGCCTGCTTCTCTCAGCCCGCAGAGGAACACTGATAGTAAAGCACAGCAACACAGACAGCTGCTTTATGGGCCAGAAGAAACAATTTCCCACCTGGGGCCACTAAAGAATCCAGAGCTGAATTCTCTACTTCCCTTAGAGAAGGCTTTTCTCTTGCAGCAAGTGATCTCATGGGGCCTGTAGTAGAACTAGCAGCAGAAACCCCCAAGCAGGTAGGCTGGTTTTATCTTACCACTACCCTGGCATCTTGGGCGCATGGGTCGACGCAGACCCATCACCTGCATGCCCCAGACCCAGACAAGCCCAGCTTGCTTTCAGACCCACCCCCCAGGACCCCAGCAAGCTTTCTGGACCTGCAGTTCGATCAAGAGCGGTTCTCTAAGCACTGTCCCTGTACAGAACCATTTTAGAAGTACCCTGCCTAATTGCTCTATCTGGGACTTCCAGTGCTCTGTTGAATCTAAGTAGTTATAGTGGTCATCCTTGCCCTTGTTCCTAAAATCAGAGGAAAAGTTTTCAGTATTTCGCCATTGAATATGATATTAGCTGTAGGCTTTTCAAATATGGGTTTAAGTATGTTGAGTTAGTTTTCTTCTTTTCAGTGTGTTGAGTATTTTGTATCATGAAAGGGGTTAAATTTTGTTAAATGCTTTCTCCGCATCTACTGAAATAATTGTGTGATTTTTATCTTTTATTCTGCTAACATGGGGTATGATTTGTGTGCATTGAGCCATCTTTGCATCCCATGAATAAATCCTACTTAGTGGTGTATGATCACTTTAATGTGCTGTTGAATTTGTTTTGTTAGCATTTTGTTGAGGATTTTGCGTTTATGGTCATCAGAGATCTTGGTCTGTATGTAGTTTTCTTTTCCTGTACTGACTTTCTCTGGCTTCAGCATCAGGGCAACGCTGGCCTCATACCATGACTTGGGATGTATTCCCTCCTCTTTAATATTTTTGAAAGAATTTGAGAAGGATTGGTATCAATTCTTTTTTGAATGTTTGGTAGAATTCTGAGCAAAGCCATCTGGTCCTGAGTTTTTCTTTGCTGAGAGATTTTTTATTACTGATTTACTCTCCTTACAAGTTATAGGTCTGTTCAGATTTTCTGTTTTTTCATGAATCGATCTTGGTTGGTTTTATGTTTCTAGGAATGCGCCCATTTCTTGTAGCTTACCCAGTGTGTTGGCATGAAGTTGGTCACAGTAGTCTCTTTACAACCATTTTTATTTATGTCATCAGTTATAATGTCTCTTCTTTCATTTTATTTCTTTTTCTTTTTCTTTTTCAGAGACAGAGAGAGTCAGAGAGAGGGATAGATAGGGACAGACAGACAGGAATAGAGAGAGATGAGAAGCATCAAACATCAGTTTTTTGTTGCGACACCTTAGTTGTTCATTGATTGCTTTTTCATATGTGCCTTGACCATGGGCCTTCAGCAGACCAAGTAACCCCTTGCTCAAGCCAGTGACCTTGAGTCCAAGCTGGTGAGCTTTGCTCAAACCAGATGAGCCCGTGCTCAAGCTGGCGATCTCGGGGTCTTGAACCTGAGTCCTCTGCATCCCAGTCCGATGCTCTATCCACTGCGCCACCACCTGGTCAGGCTCTTCTTTCATTTCTGATTTTATTTGAGTCTTCTTTTATTGTAGTCTAGCTAAAGGTTTATCAATTTTATTGATCTCTATAAAAATAAAACTATTAGTTTCATTAATTTGCATGGCTCAGTTAACCTGTCCTTTCCTCTAGTAAGAAATTGTGCGCCTCTCTAGACCCTAAGTAATCATATAACCTCTCCTGGTTCAGAATTCTAGAAGCCTGTTTTCAGCTCTACAGTTCATTTCACCACTGGTCACGTGGTATTGTGAACTGCTATTTAAATATTTTGTTATCTAACGTCTCCTGAGTTGTAGGTCTAACTTCCTTCAGTAGATTATAGTTTCCTTGAGGGCAGGATATAGATCTTATACGTCTTTATGTCACCCACGGGCTCATTGCAACACCAGGTTGGGTACTTCATATGTATCTGGTGATTTGATTTGAAGTCTCTTGTCGCTTAACCTAACATTCCACTCTTTTCCCCAGTTATGGGCTGCCCCAGGCCCTTATCACATAGCTCCTCCAATTTATAGTCAGCTGTTAATTATCTCCATGCCTCTGCTGGGCTGCACATGCTCAGTGGACCCTCCGTTGCATTTTCATATCACTCCTGTTCAGATCACAGAGCCCCCCAAAGGGTATATCTCACCCTGTTCTCACTCTTTCCGATGATTCCACACTGTCTGCTGGGGCTCCAGGAGGTACTTGGAAGGTAGATGAGCCATGAAATGCGAAGTCAAGAGGGTGGAAACCCAGGGTGGCAGGAAACGAAGGAAGGGCTCCACTTGAAGGGTGATCAGAGCAGCAGGGATGGGAGGGCCTGATAGTCTGAGGTGATTTTTACCAAATAGAGCACGTTTGTGTACACTTCCTTTGGTCTGTAGCCCTTCATTGTTCAGTCAAAATCCTCTTCCAAAGTTAGGTAGGTTAGTTCTTCTATTTCCTGTGTTCTTCAGTGGGATTATCTCAGCCACTTGTGACACAGGTTTATTTGTTATTCTTTGTATGCCATTCGGGGTTTCTCCCATACATCCTGGTTGTTTGGGTATTTATTTGTTTATTGGGCATGTGAAACATTGCCAGGGTTCTAGAAGGCAGGGCTATACAAAAAGTGTACTCACCGGCTCTGGCTATTCTTGGTCTTTTCAAGTTTAGCCATCCCAGTAGGTGTGAAATGGTGTCTCACTGCGTCTTTAATTTGCATTTTCTAACAGCTAATGATGTTGAAAGTTTTTTCATGTGCCTGTTTCCCTTCTTTATATCTTCCTTAGTGAAGTCTCTGTTCAAGTCTACACATTTTCTAATTGGATTTTTTATTGATTGACTTTAGAGAGACAGAGAAAAGGGAAGAGAGCGAGAGAGAGAGAGAGAGGGAAACATTCTTTTGTTGTTTTACTTAGTTGTGCATTCATTGGCTATTTCCCATATGTGCCCTGACTGGGGATTGAACCCACAACCTTGGTGTTTTGAGGTGATGCTCTAACTGACTGGGCTATCTGGCCAGAGCCTTGGATTGTTACGTTAATGTTGAATTAGGAGAGTTCATTGTGTATTCTGGGTCAGATATGTGATTTGAACATATTTTCTCCCTGATTACAGTTTGAATTTCATTTTCTTAACAGGGTTCTTTATAGAGCAAATTTTTAAATTTTGATGAAGTCCAATTTATCAGTTATTTTTCTTTGATGCCTATGCTGTTGGTGTCATGTCTCGTCACCAAGCCTTAGGTCATGAATAGTTTCTTCTAAAAGGTTTCTAATTTTGGCCTGGCCTGTGGTGGCGCAGCGGATAAACCTTCGGCCTGGAATGCCAGGGTTGCCAGTTTGAAGCCCTGGGCTTCCCTGGTCAAGGCACATACAGCAAGCAAGCAATGAACAACTAACATGAAGCAACGATGAGTTGATACTTCCCATTCCATGCTCCCCTTTCTCTCCTGTCTCTGTAAAATCAATAAAGTATTTTAAAAGGTTTATAATTTTGTATTTTATTTATTCTTTTTTTTTAGAGAGAGGAGAGAGAGAGACAGAGAGAGAGAGAGCAAGGAGAGAGAGACAGAGAGAGAGAAGGGGGAGGAGCTGGAAGCATCAACTCCCATATGTGCCTTGACCAGGCAAGCCCAGGGTTTCGAACCGGCGACCTCAGCATTTCCAGGTCGATGCTTTATCCACTGCGCCACCAGAGGTCAGGCTAATTTTGTATTTTATATTTAGACCTAGAATTTATTTCGAGTTAATTTTGCATACAGTGTACAGTTTGGGTCGAGGTTCATTATTTTTGCCTTTGAAAGTCCAATGTTGGCTTGGCCAGGTAACTCCATTGGTTAGAACATTGTCCCCATTCACCAAGGTTGCAGGTTCCATCCCCAGTCAGGGCGCGTACAACAATCAACCAATGAATGCATGAATAAGTGGAACAACAAATCGATGTTTCTCTCTCTCTCTTTCTCCCTTTCTTCTAAAAATCAATCAATAAATTGCAAGCCTAGGAGAGGCTTCAAAAGAAACCAGTCCTGCTAACACTTTGAAGTTGGACTTCCAGCCTCCAGAACGATGAGAAAATAAATTTTTGTTGTATACCCCCCGACACCCCCCCCCCAGTCTGTGCTGTTTTGTTATGGGAGCCCCAGCAAACTGATACAGAAGGCTTTAACTTTTTGCTCTATTTTTATTTCTTGGACTTCTGTTTCTACTGCATGTGTATGTATCTGTTTTTACGTAATTTAAAAACACATCTGAAAATGTTCTCTTATTGTGCTTATATCTATCATTTCTCATTTCTAATTGTGCTTTCTGCACATGTGGTTTTCTCTCCTTGATTAAGCTAGCCAGTAGCGTATCCATGTTTACTCTGTGAGGTGTTTTTCCCCACAATGAATCATCGCTTCAGTGTATCGATTCTACCCTGGTTTCCTTTTCTGATTCATTAATTTCTGCTTGTCTTCCTTCTGTCCGTCTTTCCTTAGATTTATTCTGTTGCTTAGCTACTTCCTGGGTTGAATATTTAATCATTTCTTTTCCTCTTTCTCTTTTTCAGGAATATAAGTGTTTAAGACTAGTTTTCCCTTCGATACGGTTTTAGCTGTATCTCGTTGCTTTGGGCATGTGGTCTTTCCTTTCTTCCTTTTCTTCCCCAGTGTGGTCTGAACTTGCAATTTTGACTTCCTTTTTTTCTCAAATGGAAAATTTTGAGGTTTAAAATTTTCTATGTGGTTGGGTTTTTGTCTCATGTCTACTTTTGTTTTAATTTCTTGTTTTATTATTTGGTGGTGAGAGGGGTCTTTACTATTTCTATTTTGGGGAAAGGAGTGATAGTGTCTTTATGGCCATGGTCAGTTTTTGTAAATTCACCCATCGGTGTTTCAATGGAAGGAATAGTCTCTGTTTGCAGGATAACACAATGCAATATTGTCACTCATATCAACCCGATTAGTTATTTGCTTTATATCCTCTGTATCCCTTTGTGACCCATGGCTCATGGTAAAGCCTCGAGCCACCCTTTATCCAGTGTGGTCCAGCTTCTTTTTCTCTGGTCAGCTGGTCTGTGAAAGGGTAATATCAGAATGCCATTCCCCTCTCTCCTCTCCTCACCCTGCACGCAGATTGTTGGTTTGGGTTAGGAGCCCAGCCCAGAAAAAATAAGGGTCCTCCCGGAAGCCCAGCTTCCACCATCCTGGGTAGTGTGACCCTTCCTAACTCTCTCTTTTCTTTTCTTCTTTTCCAAGTGAGAGGAAGGGAAATAGAGAGACAGACTCCTGCATGTGCCCTGACAGGGCTCCACTTGGCACCCCCATCTGAGGCTGATGCTCTGCCTATCTGGAACCACGCTCGAAACCAAGCGATTTTTAGCACCTGAGGTGGAGGCTCCACGGAGCTATCCTCAGTGCCCAGGGCCAATGTGCTCAAACCAATCGAGCCATGGCTGTGGGAGGAGAAGAGGGAGAAAGAGAGAGAGAGAGAGAGAGAAGGGGAGGGGTGGGAAAGCAGATGGTTGTTTCTCCTGTGTGCCCTGACCTCCTAGGAATCAAACACACGAATACATCAACACACCAGGATGATGCTGTACCATTGAACCAACTGACCAGGGCCTCCTAACTCTCTTAAGTCCACTTCTGCCCTGTGAAGATGTTGGCCAGACTCTTTGGGACCATTTTCCTTCCTTTTAAGGAACCTGCCCCTATGTCATATCTAGGAGATAGGCAGGGGATCTCAAGGTCTTCCTTAAAATGTTACAGATTCTCTGTGTGTCTGGAGGTGCTCCTGCAGATTCGCTCACATCTGCCAAGTTCATTAGAGATGTCATGTCCCCTTCTGTTACTTGCTCTGTCACTTTGTCTCTGCTGATGCTGCTGTTCGTTGGAGAGGTGTTAAAGAGGCTCACTGGGCTTTCGCTCTGCCACCTTTCCTCCTCATCCCCATCTGAGCCCATCGCTTTGGTCGATTGCCACATTCTACGAAAGCCAATAACCGAGTCCTCACTATATATTGACGTGTCTGACTCAAAATAAAAGCTATTCACTTTGTGGATCCCTGGGGACACCTCAAAGGCCATCCTGAAAGTGGAGTTCAGTGGTAAACCCATGTGCCTGCTGATGAGGACAGAGAGGGCGCGTTCAGATGCCGTTGAGAGAGAACACGGTGGCTCCAAATCGTAAGTCTGGAGACCAGAGAGATGTTCCCAAATGTGTCTCCCACAGGCCATTTGCTGTGGCCTCCAGAGAAGCAGCAATGGGACTTTATTGGTTTAATAACATTCTTTTTATTTATGAGCCACATCGGGGCGTCTGCTGAGTTCTATATAAACACCATATCCTCAAATTTTCTTTGCCTTCCCCTTAATGTTTTATCTTTATGTTGTCCTTTCAATATTGTTCTTTTTATTCCTTCCCCTGATCTCGTTACAAATGGGCAAGCACCAGTCTTTCTCATGTCTGGGAAGTATTTTTATGACTCTTTCCTCTGAATAAGACCTTCTTAGATCTCTCTTTAACCATAATTCTTACCTTCTCAGTATCTTTTACAAAACAGAAGACTCTTCTATTTACTTTAACTGGCCATTATTATATATATATATTTTTTTTTTTTTTCATTTTTCTGAAGCTGGAAACAGGGAGAGACAGTCAGACAGACTCCCGCATGCGCCCGACCGGGATTCACCCGGCACGCCCACCAGGGGCGAGGCTCTGCCCACCAGGGGGCGATGTTCTGCCCATCCTGGGCGTCGCCATGTTGCGACCAGAGCCACTCTAGCGCCTGGGGCAGAGGCCACAGAGCCATCCCCAGCGCCCGGGCCATCTTTGCTCCAATGGAGCCTTGGCTGCGGGAGGGGAAGAGAGAGACAGAGAGGAAGGCGCGGCGGAGGGGTGGAGAAGCAAATGTGCGCTTCTCCTGTGTGCCCTGGCCGGGAATCGAACCCGGGTCCTCCGCATGCTAGGCCGACGCTCAACCGCTGAGCCAACCGGCCAGGGCCTGGCCATTATTATATAAAACATTCTTCATGTGTATTAGTCAGGTTCGCCAGGTTATGCTGCAGAACAAACAACCCCCAAGGTCTTAGAAGCTAAACAGTGATTGATTTCTCGCTCACATGACATGTCAGCTGCAGCTTGGCTCCAAGTCCACTGCATTCTGGATCCTGCAGAAAGGATGAGACGCTCAAAGTGCAAAAGAGACAAGCCAGCCAAATCTAACCCTTTTCTAAAGCCTTTTCCTGGGAGCCCACCCCTTCCTGGTTCAGGTGGGCTCCCTCAGCAGCCTCCTAGAGCACAGGCAGCAACTGCAGCACCGGGTTCCTTCACTGTGTAGCAGCTAGCAGCACAGAGAGGCCAGAAGTGTCCCCCAGCACCCCCACCTTTAACAATTTTGTACCCAAGTGCCTCTAATGAGATACCGCCCTGTGAATAGCTTTCCCTGCGCCGCAGAGGGCAGATGTCTGAGACGTTCCAGATGACGGATTTTCAGCAAGTTCCATCAGCACAGAATACAGTGATTTCTCTGCCTCCGCTGGGCAAGTGGCCACTTCAAGGAAGCCAGGGATTCGCTACTAAGAAAGAAGGGGAAGTAGAGACTCGCATAAGCAACTGGCAGTGTCTGCCTCAATAGCAATAGATATTTATACATAAGGACACCTTCCGAACGTCTCTGTTTCCTAAGACAGGTCTCTTGTTCATTGCCGGCCGTAGAAACCCCCACCTCCCACGTCCCCGGGCTCATTCCACACCATGGCCCCAGGCAGGATTCCTTCCCATGAAAATCAGCTCAGTGCCATCTCTTAGGAAAGGATTAAGTAAGTGGAAACAAATTCAACAAGTACAATTTGCTCTACAGTGAGCATCTCGTAGACTGAATGCCCCACACTATCCCACCCGTCTTTTTTTTTTTTTTTTTTTTTTTTTTTCATTTTTTCATTTTTCTGAAGCTGGAAACGGGGAGAGACAGTCAGACAGACTCCCGCATGCGCCCGACCGGGATCCACCCGGCACGCCCACCAGGGGCGACGCTCTGCCCACCAGGGGGCGATGCTCTGCCCCTCCGGGGCGTCGCCATATTGCAACCAGAGCCACTCCAGCGCCTGAGGCAGAGGCCACAGAGCCATCCCCAGCGCCCGGGCCATCTCTGCTCCAATGGAGCCTTGGCTGCGGGAGGGGAAGAGAGAGACAGAGAGGAAAGCGCGGCGGAGGGGTGGAGAAGCAAATGGGCGCTTCTCCTGTGTGCCCTGGCCGGGAATCGAACCCGGGTCCTCCGCACGCTAGGCTGACACTCTACCGCTGAGCCAACCGGCCAGGGCTCCCACCCGTCTTTTAAAGCCCCCAGCCCCTCCAGCTTTAGTCTGCTGGACGGCAGTCCTACTGATCCTCCATGGGCTGTGATCCTTGTCATTTCTGCCTTCTTGACCATTTGAGCCCCCTTCCCTACAGGGGCACTGACCCGGTGTCTGTCCCTTGCAGCTTCCTGCCCGGTCACCTGGCCCCCACAGTCAGGGAAGAGCGTCCACTCCCTTGTCAGGATGCCCCCAGAGCGCTCAGAGCGCGTGCTGGCGCCACAGATGTCACCGTTCCCCACCCCGCCTGTCACTCAAGCACAAGTTCCAGCCAAGGTGGAAAGAGGAGGTGGTGACAGTGACTTGCGTTGTGAGTTTGGGCAGGTTACTGCCTCTGTAACAATCCCCTCCTGGCGATGGGGGTGGGGGTGCTTGTTAAATGAGAAAGTGAATGAGTTGTACTTGTCACAGTGTCTAGTACACAGTAAGCCCTCAGTAAACACTAGTTGGGGTCATTATTACTATTATTCTTTTCACAGTTCCCAGCTAGCTCTCATCTCTAGAAGTGTGTCATCTCTGGCTTAGGAACTTCCAAATGAGTTCTGTCCACTCTGAGGTCCTGGGGCACCCAAATAAGTCACTGTGAAGGGACAGGTGGGGGAGAGCAGGAGGCAGGCGTCATAAGCAGCCAAACTCTTCTGCTAGATGTCAGCTTGAATTCAAAGAAGCACCGCGGGGAGAGGTTCTAGAAACGCAGAAGCTGCATGGAAAGTGTGGTCTGCAGCGCCACCTGCTGGCCATGTCTTGGAATGCTGTGGCTGGAAAGCACGAGAGAACTGGTCACCTAGGATGCGGGTTTACCACACGGTCTCCTGGCGCCCACCCTCAAGGGGACTGGGATGTCTGCAGGTTTAGCCAGTCCATCGGGAGATTTTCATGCAGGTGGTGCCATGCTCCCCAACTCTTCTCGTAAAGGCACCTTATTTTAAGGTTGTGAACAAAAATGTTCACGATGATACAACACGGAGATGTTCTCCTGCCTGAAACACACTTCCTGAATCTAATCAGGAGGAAACAACAGACAAACCTGCAGAAAGCGATTGGCCTGTACTCTTCAAAAGTGTCAAGGTCATGAGAGACACAGAAGACTGGGGACCTGTTACCAACTCAAGGAGGCTCAGTAGACAGGAAAACTGAATGTAATATGTGATCCAAGATTGTCTTTTACTATACAGGACATTATGGAACAATTGGCGAAGTCTGAATATGGTCTGCTGATAATAGTACTGTATCGATGGCAATTCCGTGATTTTGACCATTGGACTTGACTACATAAAAGAATGTTTTTGTTTTTAAGGAATACAAACTGACGTACTGTGGGGTAAAGGGCCATTAGGTTGCACCTGACTTGCAAACAGTTCGGGAAAACAAAATATGTATATTTTGTGTTATATCTATATCTATATCTATATCTATATCTATATCTATCTATATATATCTATCTATATATATATATATATATATCCCCATCTTGGTGAAGAGTATTCAGAAATCCTTTGTACTATTTTTTGAAACTTTTCTAACAGTCTGAAATTATACTAAAATAAGAAGTTAAAAGATTTTTCTTAGTCCTGAGAAAATAGTGACATAATGCCACCATAATTCAGTTGCTCATCAAACCAGCAACTCCCCACCTTTTTATGGAGTCCTTAGTAAGGGCCAGCCATGTGCTCATTACTTGTCATGGTTTATCTCATTTAATCCTCACAGCAATCCTCAGAGAGAGGTGCTGTGATGAACCCCCAATTTGAAAATGTAAAGTGACCTGTCCATGGTCCCACAGCTAGTAAGTGATGGAACTGGGATGAGCTCTCTGGATCCAGAGTTATAAATATCCGACTAGCAGCACATAGGGCCCACGATTCCAGAGGACAGGTTCTTATTGTTGAGAGAACCAGGATCGCCTCCTACGGCCGCCAGATTGAACTCTACAACGTCCTCCAAAAATGCCTGGGTCTCGGCGCTGTCTCCGGCCATACTGTTGCTCCCGGATGTCCTTCTTATTGTCTTTCTCCTACCTCCTCTCCCATCTTCCCTTGGTTCCTTCCCAAGCCCTCTCCCTCCTCTGCAGCCCACAGCCCTACACCTACACCCTCTCTCAGAGACTATCCCAGACTCCATCTCCTGCTCTAATTCCTTTGGCAAAGGCAGAAGAGTATAGGTATTGCTAGCTCCAGCTTTGAACTCAGACAGACCTGGATTCAAAACCTGGCTCTGCCATTCACCAGCTGTGCAACCTTGGGCAAGTCGCTTCACCTCTCTGATCATCTTATAAGTAAAACAAAGCTAGTATAACCTGACCTATTACCAACAGAAAGTAAATTGAGCTATACAAAATCTTCCCTATAACATCTGGCAAGCGGCGAGTACTTAAATGTTAGCTACTGTTCCTATGTCCTATCTCCATAATGACTGTTTTAATTTTTTTTTTTTAGACAAATTCATTATAAGCATGTGTCAAAGTTTTATTTCAATCTTGCCACAAAGCCAAGTCAGAGTATTCCTTTGTTAAGAATATTTCACAAGAAAGGAAAAATGGTTGGGTAATCATTATCAAAATGAATACAGGACAAAGAATGTCTGCTAATCAGCTGAGTGTTTGGGTAGCTGATTTCCCCAAAGAGGTTTTAATGTTGTTAAAGTTTATCAGAAAATTGCTTAGGCATTTATCAGGAATGCTAATTTCCTCCCAGAAGGAGGCTATGAATTGAATCAGGTGAGAGAGTTCTGTAGCAGGCTGTGATTGGGACACTTTTCTTCATCACGGCCATAATAATCAGGGCTGCATTTCTTGAGGCCTCACTATACACCCAGCCTGGAGCTGTGTCGCAGGCCTAGTCTTTTTATTTTTATTGTTTCCATTGATTTGGGAGAAAGTGAAAGAGAGAAGAAGGAAGAGATCAAGAGAGGGGAAACGAGAGAGAGAAGCATCAACTCATTGTTCCACTTAGTTGTTCTATTTAGTTGTGCGATCATTGGTTGCTTCCTGTATCTGCCCTGATTGAGGATCAAACCCACAACCTCAGTGCACTAAGTCGATGCTTTATCCACGGAGCAATCCAGCCAGGGCCCACGGGCCTACTCTTGAAGCAATCGTGGATGCATGCCATTATTGCCCTTCCAACCCCTCTTGCTCCCACTTAGCATAGTTCCACTTTGTTCAGGGTCAAACTAGGCAGTTGACTTCTGAGTCCTAACGGAATGAGTGAATGGGAGTAGTGACAGTCTCATCCCAGGCCTCTGCACAATGCGGGACACACACCCTCTCTTGTTCTCCACACCACCAAGATGTTCTGAGCCTGGCCAGGCGGTGGCGCAGTGGATAATAGAGCGCCATGCTTCACATTTCTCCCTTCCTGTCTGTCTGTCCCTGCCTGTCCCTCTGTCTGTCTGTCTGTCTCTCTCTCTCACACTAAAAAAGAAAAAAGAAAGAAAATAAACATGTTTCTGAGAGTAGAAACCACACACTGCCTTCCCAACTTAGTGACGTGTAAGCTGGTGCTATTCAGAAGACTGTGACGGCTTTCTGGTCCAATACCATCAAGTAAGGCCTTTCCCAGCTGGATGACAAGGTGTTCTACCTCTGGCCGCAGAGCCCGGCAGAGCGACCGCAGGCTCATTACGAAGCATGGACGCCTTTCCTCCAACAGACAACGCCGAGTTGGATCCAAGTGGCCCGTTAGCTTCTCCAGGGATTTGCTGGACATCTTGCTACAGTATGAACAAACAGATGGACGCGGCTGTTGGCCGCCAGGGTGTTTTGGAAAGAACAGGTCTGCCTTACCCGTTGTGAAGAGCAAAGCAGCGCGTCCGAAGCGGGTGCACTGCCGCCAAGCCGGCTTTGGATGAGGTCAGTTGTCCTCGACCTGTGGTCCCCGACTACAGTAGCATCACCTGGGGACTTGACAGAAATGAGAAGTCTTGGTCCCCAGCCCAAACCGACTGAATCACAAGTTCTGGGGTGGAGGCCCCGAAATACATGCTTTAACAAGCCCTCTGGGGACCTTGGCTGCAGAGTGAATTTCGAGTTAAGTCGGGTTCAGTTATGGTCGCTTTTCCATCTTCACTTGCTTCCCACCATCGTCTCTTCCTCCCCACCATCTTCCATTCCTTCTGCCATCCTCAGATTCAACCTCCGTACCCGGGCGGGTTGTGAAACCCCCTTTGTCGATCACCAGGGAAGATGGGAGACGATCAGGACCCAGAAAACTGTCACATTCTCCGGCGGAACGTTTGGGAGCAGGCCTGCCTGGATGAACCGGAAGACACGTTGGTGGCATCTGAGGCCTCGGCTGGGCTCCCCGGGAGGCAGAAACAAGATCAGGCCACCGGTGAAACCTGTGCCGGCCTTAGCTGATTGTAAGGCTCTCTGAAGAAAGATGGTTTAGGAGAAGAACAGCAACAGGGAGAGGAGGTGATGATGTGGCCAGTGGGAACCACAGAGACACGATGGAGCCGTTCCGAGGAAAAAGCACAACAAACAGCGTGGGATGGGCCCGCTGGAGCACACAACCCTGTCCTGGGCTCTGGAATGGATTTTCTGCAGATCTGCGGGCGGATGATATTCAGTGGATGTTCAAGGAAAGGGTGACTCCTGGAGGCTGGAGAACTTGGGACACTCACACGACACCCACAAAAAGAAGACACAATCCAACTGCTTCTTTCAGTAAACTTTTGCCATTCACCATGGCGCATGCTGGATTTTAAGCAGAGGGGCCAGATCCGGTACCTCGCTCTGGTGCTGTGGCCCCTCTAGCGAGCTCTCCAACCACCTCCACAGCCATGCCTGAGTTTGCTTGGGCCATTCAGGATCCCTGGGCAGCTTGGGGACACTAAATTCCAAAGCCTCCTGCTATAGACTAAATCGTGGAGCCGCAAAACTTATTTATTTTATTTTATTTTATTTTTTTACAGAGGCAGAGATAGACAGGGACAGACAGGAACGGAGAGAGATGAGAAGCATCAATCATTAGTTTTTCATTGCGCGTTGCGACTTCTTAGTTGTTCATTGATTGCTTTCTCATATGTGCCTTGACCACGGGCCTTCAGCAGACCGAGTAACCCCTTGCTGGAGCCAGCAACCTTGGGTCCAAGCTGGTGAGCTTTTCGCTCAAGCCAGATGAGCCCGCGCTCAAGCTGGCGACCTCGGGGTCTCGAACCTGGGTCCTTCCGCATCCCAGTCCGATGCTCTATCCACTGCGCCACCACCTGGTTAGGTAAGCCGCAAAACTTATATGTTGAAGCCTAACCCCCAATGTGACTGTATTTGAAGTGAGGAGGTAATTAAGGTTAAATGAGGTCGTAGCAATGAAGCTCTAATCCAATAAGATTAGTGTCTGTGAGAAAAGGTATCAGGCCAGGGAGGTCTCTCTCTCTCTCTCTCCCCTCTTTCTCTCTCTTTCTCCATCTTCCTCTCTCTCCCTTACTCCCTCTCATGTGAGAACACAGTGAGAAGACAGCCATTAGAAGCCAGGGAGAGATCATTTGCCAGAAACCAAACTGACCAGCAACCTTGATCTTGGACTTCCCAGGCTCCAGAACTGTGAGAAAACAAATGCTGTTGTTTAAGCCACCCATGATATGTTGTTATGACAACCTGAGCTAACTAGCGCCTCCCTCTGCCTGGCCACCACACCAGGCTGTCCAGTTGTCCCGGCCGGACGGCGGAGCAGGGCAGGGGACTTCTTTCACAGTGTTAAATGGGAAGCAGAGTCAGCGATTTCCCTCTTGTCCTCGGTGTTTCCTCAAACGCACTTCTTCCTTTTCCCTGAGAGCCAGTTTACAGAAGGAAACTGAAAATAAGAAATAAGGAATTTCACAGAAGGGAAATAATACTGTGAAATTGCTTATTGGTATTAGGGAGAGATAAAAGAATTGTGAGAACTCTGCTTTGCAAGGCTGTTATCCTGTTGCACAATTTCTTTTGATTGATTTTAGAGAGAGAGGAAAAGAGAGAGAGAAACATTCATTTGTTGTTCCATTTATTTATGCAGTCATTGGTTGATTCTTGTCTGTGCCCTGACTGGGGATCGAACCCACCACCTTGGAATATCAGGACAGTGCTCTAACCAGCTGAGCTACACAGGGCCAGGGCCACACAACCTATTTTTGAACAGCAAAAGCTAACCCTGATCTTCCTTGACATTCTTTCTATAACAAACTTGAATTTCCTTCACTTATTATGAATAGTCCAAAACCACCAAATGTGAACTTGTCAAAAAGGGTCAGAACTGTTTTAGGCCAGGCACAGTTACAGGTATTTATTTTTGGGAGGTGATAAAAATGTTTTGAAATTAGATCATGGTGACGGTCATAAAGTTCTGCGACTCTCCCCTGGTCAAAATGAAGAAACTCTAAATAGAAACAGATTTAATTTACAAAATTTATAAAAATGTAACTACTTCTATTTAACAATAAACACTATTAAAATACTCATACAAGCCCTGGCTGGGAAGCACAGCTGGTTGTCCAAATGCTTCAAGGTTGCAGATTTGACCCCTGGTCAGGGCACACACAGGAGTCAACCAATGAATGCACGAATAAGTGGGACAACAAAATCAATGTTTCTCTCTCTAAAATCAAAAAATAAAATAAAGGCCCTTGCCGGTTGGCTCAGCGGTAGAGTATCGGCCTGGCGTGCGGGGGACCCGGGTTCCATCCCCGGCCAGGGCACACAGGAGAAGCGCCCATTCGCTTCTCCACCCCACCCCCTCCTTCCTCTCTGTCTCTTTCTTCCCCTCCCGCAGCCAAGGCTCCAGATGGCCCAGGCACTGGGGATGGCTCCTTGGCCTCTGCCCCAGGCGCTAGAGTGGCTCTGGTCGTGGCAGAGCGACACCCCGGAGGGGCAGAGCATCGCCCCCTGGTGGGCAGAGCGTCGCCCCTGGTGGGCGTGCCGGGTGGATCCCAGTCGGGCGCATGCGGGAGTCTGTCTGACTGTCTCTCCCCGTTTCCAGCTTCAGAAAAATACAAAAAAAAATAATAATAATAAAAAATAAAAAAATAAAGAACACAAATACTATGAAAAACAACTACACTATTCTTATGATAAGTACAGAATCTCTTTTCTAAAAAAAATTAATTCACAATGCTCCAGAGGCACTACTGGCCCAGTAAAGAGACACAGATTTCATAATTATGGAATACTGTGTTAAGTGTTATAAATACAGACAAAAGGGAACTAACCACCAAATTTTATTAAAAGTTATTTTTTAATCTAATTTTTAAATTGCAAGAATATGTGATGATTCTTACACCCTTTCCTTAAAGCAATGCCAATTTTCTCAGTCCAACATTCCCCACAAGCTTCAACATTTCTTTACTAATAAAATGCAAGAAATAAGGAAATTGGGGCACTTCTTGGCAAGTGGACTGTGGTAGCCAGTCTTTAAGATGGAGAAGGCCCAACCTTTCTCTCCCTGGGCCTTGTGGGGTTTAGATTTTGTCCTAGGACAGGGGTTGGGAAACTTTTTGGCTGAGAGAGCCATGAATGCCACATATTTTAAAATGTAATTTCGTGAGAGCCATACAACGACTGTGTACGTTACACATTATCCAATAAAAATTTCATGTTGGCCCTGGCCGGTTGGCTCAGTGGTAGAACGTCGGCCTGGCGTGCAGGAGTCCCGGGTTCGATTCCCGGCCAGGGCACACAGGAGAAGTGCTCATCTGCTTCTCCACCCCTCCCCCTCTCCTTCCTCTCTGTCTCTCTCTTCCCCTCCCGCAGCTAAGGCTCCACTGGAGCAAAGATGGCCCAGGCACTGGGGATGGCTCCTTGGCCTCTGCCCCAGGCACTAGAGTGGCTCTGGTCACGACAGAGTGATGCCCCGGATGGGCAGAGCATCGCCCCCTGGTGGGTGTGCCAGGTGGATCCCGGTCAGGCACATGCGGGAGTCTGTCTGACTGCCTCCTGGTTTCTAGCTTCAGAAAAATACAAAAAAAAAAAAAAAATTTCATGTTGACCCAGAGGACAGCTGTGTTTGGCTCCAGCCACCCGCAACCATGAACATGAGCGGTAGGAAATGAATGGATTGTAATACATGAGAATGTTTTATATTTTTAACGTTATTATTATTATTTATTAAAGATTTGTCTGCGAGCCAGATGCAGCCATCAAAAGAGCCACATCTGGCTCGTGAGCCATAGGTCCCTGACCCCTGTCCTAGGAGAATGAAGTATTTTATAAACACAGAAGTGACCTAATCAGATTGGTGTTTTTAAAGGACGACTCTGGCCGCTACACAGCAAAGTGGCTAAAGGGGAGCAAGAACGGAACCAGAAAGACCAGATAGGATGTGTCTGCCATAGTCCAACGTGGAGACATACTGTAGCTTGGACAGGCAGTGGACAAGCAGAGGTGAGAAGTGGTCAGACGCGCTGGACACTAGCGCTGATAGGACTTCCTACTGGGTTGGAGTGGGGTCTTCTTCCCCCGAAATATTTGGCTTAATTGCTGGATGGATGTGTGATGGAGCCATCTGAGATGCCTACTAGATATTCAAGTGGAGATGCTGGCTAGAAATGTGCTGCTGTGAGTCTGGAGCTCAGGAGAGAGGTAGGAGCTGGAAATATAATGTGGGGTCTTTTACATACACGGGTCCTCGGGTTACGACAGCCCCAACAGACAATGTTTCGAATTTACGACACTCGCTCCCATAAAAATTTTTAAAAATTGAGACGTGAGTGTTTCAGCTTATGCCGTTAGCGTCTTACTTAAGGACGACATGGGTGAAGTAGTTTGCACGCAGCGGAAGAATACACCGTGTTCTTCTATGGCCTAGTTGTGTTTTTATATTCTAGATTATGATTTTGCAACTGTGTTAGGATAGGTAAGTGACTTAGGCTAAGGTGTGTTTTGACTTACACCAAAACTCGGTTTACGTCACTGTCATCGGAACGGAACTGTGTTGTAACCCAGGGACCCCCTGTAGAAGATACTTAAAGCTAAGAGATTTGCTCAGGTCTCCTAGGAAGTGAGAGAAGAGAGGAAGTCCGTGGCTGAAGCCCGGGACTCTTCAACATTTAGAGGTTGGGAAGAGGAGCAGGTGTGAGCAAGGGACCCAGAGGAGACACAGGAAATGAGGTGGGAGGGGATCACAGGAGAAGATATTATTCCAGAAGCCTTTCAGAAGCCCAGTGATGAAAACCTTTCAAGGAATGCGACCGAGAGACTGGCCAAGACACGGACGGAGTAAGAACTGACTGTTGGATCTGTGATGATGGAGTTTGTAGGTAACCTCGACAGCTTTGGGGAAGTGGGGGCGGGGGTGAAACTGAGACAGGCTGGTGAGCCAGGACAAGTGGAATAGGGAAACTGAGACAGATAGTTAAAGGGCCAAGCAGTGTACAGCCATCGAGTAAACCGTAAAATCCTATCTTCCCTGAGGACACTTAAGAAAAATAGTTAGCATTTCTCCTCCCCAACCAGAGGGTAAATAACTTAAATCACCCTACTCAGGGAGTTAGATAACAGAAATTCAATTAGTGCCATTTGTGCCAACCACACACACATCGATCTGTTGTTCCACTTATTTGTGCATTCAATGGTTGATTCTTGTATGTGCCCTGACCAGGGATCGAACCCACAACCTTGGCATTTTGGGACTATGCTCTATCCAACTGACCTACCTGGCCAGGGCAAGATATATTTTAATCAAGTAAGCCAGTGCTTCAGCCCAGTCCCGGAAGAAGGCACGTTTCAGGCCAGGGCTCTTGAATTTGAAAGTACAGCCTTCCAATTTCCTGTCCCTGGCCTCAAGTTAAGTTTCAGCCAAAGAAGAAGTGAAAACTGCAATTAGGACTTTTCCACCGTAGGTTTTACATTTCTAATAAAATCTGATACTCATTTCTGGGATATCAGCTTAGAGAATAGTCCCGATGTAGATGATCTCACTGCTCAAGTCAGCACTCAGCGCATTTCCAAATATTATCTCAATTAATTCTCATAACAACCCTGCAAAGTTGATGGTGTTATGCCTATTTGGGGGGATGAGATACAGGTTCTTGAAGAAACAGTCATGCAAGACCTTTACTCAGATTTCAGCATCTCCATGACTGCCCTCCTCATTCCTAACAGAATGCAACCTTGTTTGGAAGTAGGGTCATTGCCGATATAAGTAGTTAAGATGGATCATTAAGGTGGGCCTCGGCCTGACCTGTGGTGGTGCAGTGGATAAAGCATCGACCTGGAAATGCTGAGGTCACTGGTTCAAAACCCTAGGCTTGCCTGGTCAAGGCACATATGGGAGTTGATGCTTCCAGCTCCTCCCCCCCTTCTCTCTCTCTGTCTCTCCTCTTTCTCTTTCCCTCTGTCTCTCCCTCTCCTCTCTAAAATGAATAAAAAAAAAAAAAAAAAAAAAAAAAAAAAAAAAAGGTGGGCCTCTAATCCAATATGACTAGTGTTCTTTTTTTTTTTTTTTTTTTGTATTTTTCTAAAGTTGGAAACGGGGAGGCAGTCAGACAGACTCCCGCATGCGCCCGACTGGGATCCACCTGGCACGCCCACCAGGGGGCGATGCTCTGCCCATCTGGGGCGTCGCTCTGTTGCAACCAGAGCCATTCCAGTGCCTGAGGCAGAGGCCACAGAACCATCCTCAGCGCCTGGGTCAACTTTGCTCTAATGGAGCCTTGGCTGCGGGAGGGGAAGAGAGAGACAGAGAGGAAGGAGAGGGGGAGGGGTGGAGAAGCAAATGGGTGCTTCTCCTGTGTGCCCTGGCCGGGAATCAAACCCGGGACTCCTGCACGCCAGGCCGACGCTCCACCACTGAGCCAACCGGCCAGGGCCTAGTGTTCTTATAAGAAGGGAAAAGTTGGTATCAGATACACACAGGGAGAACGACATGTAAAGATGAAGGCAGAAAACAGGGTGATGTGTTTACAAGTTGTGTTGGCCGTCACTGCCAGGCGGGGTGTTGCGGTTTCAGTCTGTAGATAATGGAGAATGCGTGGAGGGTGTTCAGCTAGAGAGGAGCGGTGAGAAGGCCCCTTCGGCTTAGAGCAGAGCTCGGAGAAGAAAGAAGCCAGAAATTATGGTACCGTTTCTGCTGTCTTCCGGCCAGAAATAAACCACAAATGGTTTCAGAAACGACCTCTCCCCATTTCACGTCACTGAAACTTGGGCTGCCCCCACGTGTTGAACCTTCCCCGCCCTCATTCCTGGCTGGCTCAGTTCCTCATCTGAGCCTGGCTTTATAAGCACCTCAGCCTCTGCTGTAACCTTCAAGAAGGGAGGCTCCCACAAAGAGACTCTGACCAACCTCTGCCCAGGAAGGAGCTGAGGACAAGATGATGGCCAGACCATGCTGTGTGGTAGTGGTCCTGCTGCTGCTGGCAGAGGTCTCCAGGCTTGGAGAAGGGGTTCCTAACCCTGGGTTTGTGGCCAGGATCACCAGAAAAGGTCTGGAATATGGTAAGTGGGTTTCATTCCTCTGATGCTCACTATTGCTCACCAAAGTGGTGTAACCAGGATTAAAAAAAAAAATCACAGATTTGGGTTGTATCCCTGCTTGACTTAGAAACCTCTGGACTTCAGCCTGACCAGGAAGTAGCACAGTGGATAGAGCATCAGACTGGGACCCAGAGGACGCAGGTTCAAAACTCCGAGATTGCTGGCTTGAGTGCGGGCTCATCTGGCTTGAGTGCAGGCTCACCAGCTTGAGCACACGGTCGCTGGCTTGAGTGTGGAATCATAGACATGATTCCATGGTCGCTGGCTTGACCCTAAAGGTCATTGGCTTGAGCCAGGGGTTGCTTACTCTGCTGGAGCCCCCTGGTCAAGGCACATATGAGAAAGCAATCCTTGAACAACTAAGGAGCCAAAATGAAGAACTGATGCTTCCCATCTCTCTCCCTTCCTGTCTATCTGTCCTTATTTATCCCTCTCTTTGACACTCTGTCTCTGTCAAAAAAAAAAAAAAAAAAAAAAGCCCTGTTTGATTATAGGCTATTGAGAGAAAGAAAGAAAGAAAGAAAGAAAGAAAGAAAGAAAGAAAGAAAGAAAGAAAGAAAGAAAGGAAGGAAAGAAAGAAAGAACTCTGGACTTTAGTTTCCTCATCTTGAGTTATCAGATGTTAAGTATAGGACTAGATTACCATTTTTACCAGCGTGGTCTATTGACACCTCCCCCCTACCACCACACACACATTAGAATTGCTGGGACACAATTCTGGAGATCCACCCAAGATTGACTGAAGTTGGGCCTGGGGATCTGCATTGTTGACATATGGCCCAAGCAATAGTGAAGAACCCTAAGTTTTGACCCACTACAGGAAATGATTCTTCAAAAGTCCCATTGTATTCCACCATTGCTTCCACGATCTAGTTGAATGAATAAACAACAATGATTGCTATTTACCTGTCACTTTGAGTTTATGATCTAATTTAATTCTCAGGCTCAGGTTGGTATTATCATTATTATCATTTCCTTGTGGGGAACCGAGGCTCAGGGAATTTAAGGGACTTTCTTGGGATTACACCAACAGTAAGTGGCAAATCCTTCATTCAACCTCAGTCCTTGTGATTCCAAAGCCTGACCACTCCACTGTTAGGCTTTGCTGCCTCCCACTGAATGAGCTAACTCCCTCTGTTTGCCTCCAGCCCGCCAATACGGAATGGCCACGCTGAAGAAGGAGCTGTCCAATGTCAACTTGACTGATTTATCAGGAAGCTTCACAGCCGGTTGGATGGGAAGTGTGAGATATGAGTGTAGGAGGTGAGAGCTCCATTTGTCACCACAGAGGCAGTGGAGGAAGGAGACGGGGGGGGGGGGGGGGGGGGACTAAGGTCACGGGGAAAAGAGAGAAACATGGGCTCAGCACTTGGACTAAGAGCAAAGGGACCATAGCCAGCTCCTGTGGGGCCTCTGAAAGGTGCTAATCATCAGGATGGGAGGGAAACCCTCAGAAACCATTCACCAGCCATAGGTCAGTCCTGCAGAGAGTGGCCCTGGACTTCTGCTCTACCAGGGATCCCTGGTACTCTCCTGATTGCCCAGACTAGGGACCTGCCTGAGATACACCATCCCTTCCTCCAGAGCCTGTTAGGGGGCTGAAATCAAAGACTTAGAGTCTCTCTGGAACCTACTCAGATTTTATTTGCACTGCTAAAGACAACTTCTAGGCCAGGAGTCAGGAACCTAGGGCTCGCAAGCCAGATGTGGCTCTTTTGATGGCTGCATCTGGCTCCCAGACAAATCTTTAATAAAAAATAATAATAACGTTAAAAATATAAAACATTCTCAGGTATTACAATCCATTCATTTCTTACCAGTCATGTTCATGGTTGTGGGTGGCTGGAGCCAATCACAGCTGTCCTCCGGGACAACACCAAATTTTTATTGGATGATGCATAACATACACGGGTCGTTGTATGGCTCTCACAGAATTACATTTTAAAATATATGGCGTTCACGGCTCTCTCAACCAAAAAGGTTCCTGACCCCTGTTCTAGGCAGACCAAGAAAACAAATACCCGGAATCTCCCCTTTTCCTATTCACTCATATCCCCAGTGCTTCCCGTTGACCAATCCTAACTAGCAGCCCGTTGCAAAGGGTCCTGGGAAGTGTAGTTTTCAGAGGTCAGCACCCTCCAAATAGGTCAGAGCAAGAGAAGGAAAATGGAATGCACCTGAAAGTAAATAGACATATGATCAGTGTGATGTTTACCTGGAGGGCATCTGCCCCATTTAAAGGGAGCAGCTGCTACTCCCTGTCGTTGATTGATGCTCTAAGGAAATAAGAATGTTGCCTTTTGACTTTTTCAAGGGAAGCCAGAATTCTAGTGTTTTTTTTTTCTTCACATTTTTACAATAAAATGTCCTCATTTTAAAACATTGGCAACAGATTCACGTTTTCAAGAACACGAGGAAAAGCATGTCTGTAGCATATCGACCTCATGTGTGACCCACAGATCAGCAGCAGGTGACTTCGGATCTAAATTGCGAGCTCTTAGTTGTATTCGAGGTGTGGGGAGCAGAGAGAGGAAGCTGCCTCTTGCACCAGCTGTGGAGACAGGACGCCCAGTGAGAAGCCAGCTCCCAGGGTCTTCGAGGTGGTGAGGGTCGAGTGTGCAAGACAGTCAGGAGCAGCCAGTGGGTGGGGTCATACAAGAGAGGAAGGCTGTGGTCTTGAAGGCTGGGGAAGGCTTCCCAGAGGAGGAAAGCCCGCACAGACCTTGAAGGACGTGACTGCCATGATCTGGTTGTCCTTTGTGGAGTAAGTTGATAAGTCTGAAAGAAACTGTGAGAGCCTGGAAGGGACTCTGGGGACTCGATCAGGGGACTGATGTGCCCCTCATTTTTCTCGGTGTCATGTCTGCCTTCCTTCCCTAGCCTGAGAATCCGTTCCTTCCAACTCCGGAACTCCGATCTGCGTCTGCGCCCCAGCCAAGGCGTCACAGCCTCCCTGTCCAATAACTACATGTCTGTCAGCGGGAACTGGAAGGTGGAAAAGGGTTTCGTGTAAGTAGCGCTTGTGTCGAAACGTCTCTCGGCTCTGCGCCAGGGCGTGTCCTCGCACCCTGGACTTTTATTTCTGGATTCTTAAATGTCCAATCTGTAGAGGATCCAGATCTATCTCTAAGCCTCAGTTTCATTATCTATAAAACGGGGTTAATAATAGCCCACCCCAGACGCAGTTGTGGATTCAGTAAAATAGCAGATGTAAGGTATTTGCACTGTGCGTGGCACATACAAAATCCTCAGTAAACGCCGGCTATTTTAGTTAATGAGACGTTGAGACTGTACAAATAATATAAATGGAACTGCTTGAGAATAGAGCCAGAGTTGCCGTGCCGGAAGAACTGCCTTGCACGCCCTGTCCCAAACCTTTGGGATGGTAAAGCAGGGCAAAATAATCTGCAGCAACCTTGTGCCCCAGAGAACTGTTTGCAAAGGTAAGAAGAAAACAGATATTGTGACTACCCATCTGATGACTCCTGGACTGAAAATTTACAACGTTATTTAGAATTAATGTCAGTATGTTATATCTTCACCAGTAAAAATACTTTCCTTCTTTTGAAGTCATTGTTCCTCTTCCCTTACTCATAAATACCCATTGTCTTTGCTGATTTAATTAATTAATTAATTTATTTATTTAGAGAGAGAGAGAGAAGGAGAGACAGACAGGAAGGGAGAAAGATGAGAGGCATCAATTCTTCATTGTGGCACCTTAGTTGTTCATTGATTGCTTTCTCATATGTGCCTTGACACAGGAGTGGGGGGCTTCCACTGAGCCACTGACCCCTTGCTCAACCCAGTGACCTTGGGCTTCAAGCCAGTGACCTTGGGCTCAAGCCAGCAACCATGGGGTCATGTCTATGATCCCATGCTTAAGCCAGCAACCATAAGGTCATGTCTATGATCCCACGCTCAAGCCGGTGACCCTGTGTTCAAGCTGGTGAGCCCATGCTCAAGCCAGAGGAGCCTGAGCTCAAGCTGGTGACCTCAGGGTTTCAAACCTGGGTCCTCAGCGTCCCAGGCCAATGCTCTATTCACTGCATCACCATCTGATAAGGCTTTGTCTGCTAATTGAAACATTATTTGGCCTTCTGCATTATCAATGCTTCCTGAATAATTATCGCTACTGATCTCAAATAAATGCTTGTTAGCCTGGCCTGTGGTGGCGCAGCAGATAAACCTTCGGCCTGGAATGCCAAGGTTGCCGGTTTGAAACCCTGGGCTTCCCTGGTCAAGGCACATACAGCAAGCAAGCAATGAACAACTAACATGAAGCAACTATGAGTTGATACTTCCCATTCCATGCTCCCCTTTCTCTCCTGTCTCTGTAAAACCAATAAATAAAGTATTTTTTAAAAAATGCTTGTTGCCTCTTGCCTTGAAAGGCCTTTTTGTTCTTAGGTCACCGAGGCTCAGACAGGATACAAAGCTTGTTAATGGGGAACTGAAAGATAAACCTGGATCTGTGGTCTTCTGGCTCCTCTTTGTGGAGGTGACTGACCACCATTTGGTTCTCATGTCTCCCAACCAGCACCCTAGAGGGTACTTTTGTTCTGAGTGTGGATGGCATTTCCATCTTAATTTCTCTGAACTTGGGCAAGGACCAGTCTGGACGACCCACTGCCTCTGTGGCCCACTGCAGCAATGCCATCGGCCATGTCAGCATCGACATCTCAGGACAGCTAAGGTAAGTCACCCTGTACAGTTGCTGGAAGTTGTCAGAAGTGCTTCAGCATGCAGCCCACACAGGGCATGTCTCTGATGGGGCAGATCTGAGAGCAAGATTTGAGACTTACCAAGATCAGAGGTCAGTGAACTAAAAGCCTGTGGGCCCAATCCAGAAGGCCACCTGTTTTTTGTAAATAAAAGGTCATTGGAACACGACTATATTCATGTCTATGGCTGCCTTAGCGCTACGTCAGCAGAGTTGAATAGTTGCCACAGAAACCATATAGCCTGCAATGCCAAAGATACTTACTATGGGGCCCTTTAAGAAAAAGTTTGCTTACCCCCGAGCAAGGCTGCCTTTAATGGCAATCCAGCATCCTAAAGCCACTTACCTGGAGCAGACGCTCAGTGAATTTCAAATGAATGACAGCCGTCTCCAGGGCGACTGCCTTCCCACTCTGTTTCGGTGGACCCTGCATCAGTCAGATCCTGGCAGGAAACAGAGGGCAACTCAAAAGCCTTACCTGATAAGAATCTAATAAATGGCCCTGGCTGGTTGGCTCAGTGGTAGAGCATCGGCCTGGCGTGCAGGAGTCCCAGGTTCGCTTCCCGGCCAGGGCACACAGGAGAAGCGCCCATCTGCTTCTCCACCCCTCCCCCTCTCCTTCCTCTCTGTCTTTCTCTTCCCCTCCCGCAGCCAAGGCTCCATTGGAACAGAGATGGCCCTGGCGCTGGGGATGGCTCCATGGCCTCTGCCTCAGGTGCTAGAGTGGCTCTGGTTGCAACAGAGCGACATCCCAGATGGGCAGAGTGTCACCCCCTGGTGGGCGTGCCGGGTGGATCCCTGTCGGGCGCATGAGGGAGTCTGTCTGACTGCCTCCCGTTTCCAGCTTCAGAAAAAATAAATAAATAAATAAGAATCTAATAAAGAACATATTCACTGGAGACTAGCAAAAGCAGGAGGCTTCCCTAGAGTTGAAGGGAAGGGAAGGGTGTTACCAGAGCCTGGAGAGGCCTGGAACCTTGGAGAAGGGCTTTGGGACAGGAGTCTAGTGGTCCAGCAGGCAGGGAGGAGTGTGGGTGTAAATACCCCAACTCCTCTCTCCTTCCTACCTGTGCCTCCCAAGGTATAAAAGTGTCTGTTTCCTCCCACTATTGCCAACTCACCAACTGTCAAAAATTTAGCTTTGTGCCAATTTGAAAGGTAAGGGTATGTCAGCATCCAAAGGTCACCTACCCTTGGATTGAATTCACCTGGCTGTGGCCCTTCTTGGGATAACATAGGAAAGGTCAAGTCCAAAGGTAGCCCTCCTCCTGGGAGTCTCAGTTCATCATAAAATGAGTCTTGACCCTCTTTCCTCTCTTCTCCAGCTGGCTCCTGAATCTCTTCCGTGCAACAATTGAAAGCAAGTTAAAGAATATCTTGACACAAAAGGTAAATAAAGGATAGGCTGATTTGTGGTGCAGGATCACTGACAGGTGCATAGTTGATATTTGGAAGCAGCCTTGTCGCTTAAGTAGGTTGCCATTTGAATTTGCTTGGCAAAAACCTTCCTCTTTGGCGGTGCAAAGGCCAAGGCTTTTCCCAGTCTGTAGGATCACATGAGTAAATTAGCATTTGAAACTGACAGTGTTTAGAGCAAGATGGAGAAGTGACTTTGGATCCCTCCCTCACCCTATACACAAAAATCAACTTGCGGAGGTTTAAGGATTTCAATGCCAAAACAAGTCTAAAACTTTTTAGGACCCTGGCTGGTTGTTGGCTCAGTGGTAGAGTGTTGGCCCGGTATGTGGATGTCCCAAGTTCGATTCCCAGTCAGAGCACAAAGGAGAAGTGACCATCTGCTTCTATACCTCTCCCCCTTCCCCTTCTCTCTTTCTCTCTTCCTCTCCTACAGCCATGGCTCGATTGGCTCAAGTGCATCAACTGTGGGCACTGAGAATGGCTCCATGGAGCCTCCACCTTAGGCACTAAAAATAGTTCAGTTGCCAGCATGGCCCCAGATGGATAGAACATTGGCCCCAGACAGGGGTTGCCAGGTGGATCCTGGTCGGTGCACGTTTGTCTATCTCTCCTCTTCTCACTTGGAAAAAATACTTTTTAAGAGAAAACCTAGAATATCATTCTCACTTTGAGAGGATAGGGAAATGTTTCTTAAATAAGACTCACTCCTCCCAAAAAGGCATCATATTGAGAACAGTACTGGGGTAGGTCCTTAGTATTTCTCCCCTCTGGAAAGAGGATTGGTCTTGGAGGCAAAGAGGGACCTCTTACATTTGCCCTTTGTGTATCTTTGGACAAAATGGCACATGCCCTGGAGTGTCAGTGATGGTGTTGGAATAGCTGAAGTTAGGATATCTCAAGACTAAAAGCGCCTGGCATTTCCCAAACGGTAATCCTTGGTTTACAAAGGACTAAATTGGTGAACCCTCCTTCTGGCTTTGTTTTGGAGCCCTCTGGTGGCCATAGTTAGTACTGCCTGCAGACCAGACACCATGCTCCTGGGCAGATTCTGCCAGGGACAGAAACCCCAGTAGGAAAGGGAGGCAAAGGGGCCGGGGTGGGGTGGGGGGGTGGCAGTGGTGGCGAAGCCTCTGATTCAAGAGCTCTTGCACCTAGAAGCTCTTCTGCTTTGTCCCTCTGCTCGCTAATGTATTTATGTACTGCACTTCTTGCCACTTGGCCACCAGAGGACGACTGTAGCAGACCCTAGGGCAGTGCTGACGTGACCACCATGCACTTGTAATGTGGGTTCCAGAAAAGTCTGTGAACTGAAGTCGGGCCCACCTGTGTGAAATGGGGCAGTGCCCAAGTGTTGCCAAGTGTTGGCGGGAGGAGTGGTTTCTTCCTCTTCACCATCCTCTCCCGAGGCCCCTCCGTCCCCACCTACAAGGCGGGGATGTAGTATACGTTCCTGAAATGGGGTCGGGGGAGAACTCACCTGTCTTTCTCACCCACTTCCCGCAGATCTGCGAAATGGTCAGGAGCTCAACAACCTCACACCTGGAGCCCTACCTCCGGACTCTGCCAGGTGTGGAGCCACCCTCGCTTCTCTGGGTGCCATCAGATGCCCTGGCAGCCAGTACCCCTGGGAGACTTTTCCCCACTTAGTATCTCTCCATCCCACGGGGTTAGATTTGGGGTGACCACCGCCTTGGGGAGTTTGTTCTCTGGAGGTGAGGGAGTAGGGCGATCGAGGGTGGTGACTCACCACCCGCTGGGAGCCCAAGGTGAGCAGAAAGTTAGGAATACATGGGAAAATGATGTGTTGGCTGCTTTACAAAACAAAGGTGCTCTGCCTGACCAGGCAGTGGCGCAGTGGATAGAGCATTGGACTGGGATGCGGAGGACCTGGGTTCAAATCCTCGAGGTCGCCGGCTTGAGCGCTGGCTCATCTGGTTTGAGTGCAGGGTCGCTGGCTTGGGCGTGAAATCATACATGTGGCCCCATGGTCACTGGCTGGAGCCAAAGATCGCTGACTTCAGCCCAAGGTCGCTGACTTGAAGCCCAAGGTCACTGGCTCAGCTGGAGCCCCCTAGTCAAGGCACATATGATAAAGCAATCGATGAACAACTAAGCTACCACAATGAAGAATTAATGCTTCTTTCATCTCTCTTCATTCCTGTCTGTCCGTCTCTCTCTCTCTCTCTCTCTCTCTTTCTCTCTCTCTCTCTCTTGTCCCCAACAAAGAAAACTAAAACTAAAACAAAGGTACTCTGAGCTCCCTGTGCAGGACTGGGAGCCCTTCTAGCTTTGACCTTCTGGCTGCCACAGGGACCTTTTATAATCACACATTAGGTCTTCCCCTTCTTGAAATCCCTCAGAGACGTCTTTGACTCTCAGAATACTGAGCCCAGCTGTGGGAGACAAGGCCCTGCATGGTCTGGGCCAGACCTTCACACCGCTGTCCCCAGCTTTATGCTGGTCCCCTCCCCGACTCAGCCAGCCACTCTGGTCCCTGTCAGTCTCTCTACTATACAGTGCTCCATAACAGTACACGATCTTTGCATAGGTTATGCTCTCGGCCAGTGCCCCTACCGCACACTTACCCCCTTCCCCTACCAGCCCCTGCTCATCCTCCAGATCTCAGCCAAAGCAACACCTCCTCTGGGAAGACTTCCCTGACTTCCTGCCCTAATAATCAGCTTGCCACCTCCCACTACCCCCCCCCCTTTATATTGCTGGCATCATCCTATGGACTTCTGCTACCTCACATCTAACATACTTGCAATTGTACATCTCTTCCTTGAGTGTTTGATCATTGCCTCCTCTGGACTTGTGAGTTCATTCAGCGGTTTCATCAGCCCCTTGCATGGTACCTGGCGTATAGCAGGTTGCTCTATAAATACTGAATGAATGAATGAACAAATGAGGAATGAAGCACTCTCTCTGTGACTAAAGGTAGCATGGATATGCCCCAGCCCCCAGCCCACTCCCATTCTCCAAAGGCTGCAGTCCCTGTGAGAGGAGCATCTGGAGTTGTGCAACTGGAAGGTACAACTTTGCACAACTGTGTTTAACTACCCTGTTCACAGTGCTGCCTCTTTCCCACTTCACAGTCACCTTGGAGATTGACCAGATTGCTGGCATTGACTACAGTTTAGTGGGAGCCCCCCGGGTGACCTCCCGAGCCCTGGACACGCCCTTCAAGGTAAGGGGCTGTGGGAAAGGGCCTTGGAGCTGAGGGCGGCAGGAAATCAGCTCCACCCCCCAGAGTAGGCTCCTCCCCTCCCTCTCCCATCCTCCACCCTGAACCTGGGAGAACGAAGGACATGCCTCCCCACCAAAAGAGACATTTCGGGCAGCTGAGGACCCAGACGTCGTGGGCCCAGAGGGAATCTTTCAAGACCCTTGAGTCTACGTTCTGGAGAGGAACCCAGGGCACAGGAGGTGTCCCCCAGGCAGGCTTTGGGTGCCTCTGCCTGACACCTTCTCTGGTAGGAAGGTGACTGCTATGTCCTTCTGTCTCCAGGGTAAATTCTTCGGCCTAAGGCAGCACTTCCCAGTTCCCTTTAAGTCTCCGTCCATCAAGCTGCCCTGGGAACATGACCGGATGGCCTACATTGCAGTCTCCCAGTATGTCTTCAACACTGCCAGCCAGGTGTACCACCAGGCTGGGCTCATGAACTTCACCATCCGAAATGAGCACGTGCGTAGGGGATGGAGGAGGCTCGGGGTCCCAAGAGAGAGCATCGGGTGGGACTGTGGGCACCCTAGGGAGTGGGGGAAGAATGCGAACAGGAGTTCAAAAACCAGGCTGTGCCTCAGTTTCCCTATATATGCACACACGCCCCTTGGGGTCTATGAGAGATTGTAAAGAGCTCGGTGTCTGACATACAACACATGAGCTATTATTAGCAGTACTTTAAAAAATATGATGGACTCTGGTGTGTCATACCAGGTCCTCTGAGCAGGAAATGTCAAGACAGCGTTAGACTTGTGAGAGTTTTATGAGGGAAACGCCCGTGAAGGGTTACAGAGGGGGGAGGAGGTAGGAGAGCCCTCAGACTGCAATGCAGGACCGACAGTGGTGAAGGGAGTGGGAGGCAGGTAGATCAGGTAAAAATGCTACTGCGCAGCAAGCTCTAAATCTCAGCCAAGCTGATGGGGGCAAGAGCGAAGCTTGCTGGTTGGAGGGGGAGAGCCACACACATCAGGTGTGAGGCGTGGGCTCCAGGCCAGATCTTCTGCGTGATCTGTCGGACCTGACCACAGGCAATTACACAGGCTTTACCTGGCAGGCGGGAGCCAGACCAGACCAGAGCGCCGCCAGTGCTTGTCAGTACCTAGATGGAGCTGCAGTCAAGCAGTCAAGCCCCGCCCTGCCCCACCCCTGCCCCCACCCGGAGCATGTATCACTAGACTAGACTGCCTGTTCAGAGGTCTCCTTATGGACAGGGAGAGAGGGAAAAACTTTCAGCCAAGACACTGTCAGGTGCCTCTGCTGAGACCCCCTTGCTGGAGGTCATGGAGACAGTTCTCTCCAGTCTCGGTGCTCAGTGCTTTTCTACAACTGGCCCTTCCCCTTCTCCTCCACCTCTTCTCCCTGTGTCCATGAGCCTTTTGTTTAGAGATCTCTTGGCAATAAGATGAGCTCCCCGCCCCATCTTCCCTGATACAGCTGGCCCTCAAAGGTGCCATGCCACAGAGAAAAACAGAAGTTGGGGGGCGGGGTCCTGCCCTTTCCTGATTAGTCTCTTGCTTATACTGCCACCTTGAGTCCTTGCAGTGATCTGACAACAGTCTTCTGCTCTGCCACCCCAGCCACGCTCAGCAGGGGCTGGGAGCAGTCCGGGAGAGCGTGGCCTCAGCCTGAATGGTGCGGGACCCGGATGAGGGGCAGTGGTGGCGGGGGTGGGGGGGGGAGGCTGTCAGCCAGCTGCCCCCCCTCACCGCTGATCCCCTTGAAGGGAGGTCTAAGCAGTGCTCCGCCCGAGCCCACAGTACGATAAGTGCTATAGGACCTGCCCAGGTAAAGGGTGGGGTGGGCTATGGACAGAGGTAGGCGGGGTTCTCCAAGCTGAAAGGTCAGCAAGTCATGAAGTGGGTAGAGAATGACACCACAAGAGATGGTGAGAAACAGAGTTTGGGAGAAGCCGTATCTGGAAGCACATTAAACTTAGATCGTGGTGGTGATCAGCTCTCACTGGCCCTTTAAGGGAGCATCCTGAGAAATAATCAATAACAATAACAGACCTGTATTAAGTACCTAGTAGGTTCCAGGCACTGCACTTGGTGCTTTCTCCATATACTATCTCATTTAGTCCTCAAACACTCTGCGGAGCAAGCGCGGTCATTCTCATCACTCCCACTTCATAGATACGGAACCTAACAACGTTAATGGGCAATCACTCCGCGGAATGGCGGAAGCCACGCTGTCAGACCTCAGAAGCCACATCTTTCATCACCATGATGTCCTGCTTCTCAAGCAGCTTACTACTCCCTCTGCTGCAGTTTTCCCCGGACTTTCCAATTTACATGCACACCACATCATTAGGGGCCGTGATCCCTCAGGTAAGACCTCTGCCCACTCGCCACAGAGGACAGGGCAAACCACCTGACGTGGGGCAAATGTGGCGATTGTGTTTGAGCTCTGCACAGACTTCCTCCAGACAAACAGCTTCCCTATTAGAACAGTGTGTAAAGATAAAAGTGATTCATTTTTTATATGAAATTACAATCATTGCCTGACCAGGTGGTGGCGCAGTGGATAGAGCGTCAACCTGGGACACTGAGGACCCAGGTTTGAAACCCTGAGGTTGCCAGCTTGAGTGCGGACTCATCTGGCTTGAGTGCGGGCTCACCAGCTTGAGCATGGGGTTGCTGGCTTGAGCCTGAGATCACCAACAAGACCCCATGGTCGCTGGCTTGGCTCAGCTTGAGCCCCCTGGCCAAGGCACGTATGAGAAGCAACCAATGAACAACTAAGGTGCCACAATTATGAGTCAATGCGTCTCATCTCTCTTTTTCCTGTCTGTCTCTCTCTTTCTCTCTCTCTCGTGCGTGTGTGCTTAAAAAAATCCCAACATTCTCTGACTCCTTGTGGCATAAAGAAGGAGGATCTGGATTCGATTGCCTGCGTCTGAATCCTGGGTCTGCTCTTTTCTATCTTTGGCACTCAATCTTGTTGGGCCTCGGTTTCCTCATTTTTGTCAAATGGAGACAACACTAGGGCCTGCCCCACTGAGTTGCTGGATCAATGGAAGACAACAGCACCCAGCACAAATATACAAGATCCCTCCTGGGCAAAAATGGGGCATGTTGGGCAGGCTAATGATTTGGGGGTAGGCTAATAATTGATATCTGCTTGATATTTATGTAGAGCAGAGTTGAATGGAGACAGAAACAGAGGGTAGAAGAGCACTCAGACTCCCTCCTCTTGAACCAGGCCATTCAGCTTCGCCCCAAAGTTGCACACTAGTCAACACAAGTTGTCCACAGCATTGAAGGAAGTATGGTGACCAGCCACTGTTATTGGAACCTGCCCATGGGGGCATCTCACCCTTCTCAGACATGATCAGAGTGCCCCTAACAACTACAACAGCCTTCTATTGGAAAGGAGTTCTGAAAAATACAATTCCCTCAGTGATATTTCCACTGCTGGTTTCGGGCCCTTGGGGATTTGAGCCTTGAGAATGCACCCCTCTAGCCTTTCCGGTACAGCGCAGGGTCCCTCTCTCTGTCTCCTGCCCTCCCCTGAGTCTCTCTGCCCTTTTTCTCCAGCTGGCCAGATTGTACCCCAATATGGAGCTAGAGCTGGAGCTGTCACCTGAATCAGCTCCATTCCTGACGTTCACCCCTGGCAATGTGACCCTCATGCCGGTGATGAACATTGAGGCCTTCGCCCTCCTGCCCAACGCCTCTGACCGCAGCCCGCTTTTCCAACTCAGGGCAGTAAGTCTGATCCTGGCTGGGGTGGCCAAGGGTCATCTTGCCATGGGTGTAAGCCCCTGCCTCAGCTGAAAGACTGGGAGACTACACAGCCGATAGAAGCGGGACGCCACTATTTCCCCGGAGGTATCAGCGGGCTTTGCAGTTCTGGTCTGCACAGTCAGACTTTCCGAGGACAAAGCGCATCCAATCAGAGTCGCAAGGAAGCTTAAAAGTCATTCACTCCAGCTGAGTGGAAGATTTTAGATTTCTCACTGCTATGTTTGTTATAAAAAATTGCTAAAAGCATAACCATATGTAAAGTGTTATAAATGAAAGTCATCAAATTATCTTTTTAAAGAAGGTTTAAAATTTGAAGAACTCTTAAAATAGCCATGCTCTCCAAATTGATTTACAGATTCAACATAGTCCCTCTCAACATCCCAGCTGGCTTTTTTTTTTTTTTTTGTCAGATAACAAGCTGATTCCAAAACTCCTGTGTAAATTCAAGGGACCCGGAATAGCCAAAACAATTTTGAAAAAGAAAAAGGAAGTTGCATAACTCATACTTTCCTATTTCAAAATGTCACCAAGATAGAATGGTACTAGTGCATGGACAGATATCTAGATCAATGGAACAGGGTTAGTTGAGAACCCAGAATTCACTCTCCATACTGATAGTCAATTGATTTTCAACAAGGGGTCCAACACAATTGAATGTGGAAGAATAGACCTTCAAGAGACGGTGCTGGGGCAACTGTGTATCCACATGAAGAAGAATGAGGCTGGGCCCCTCTCTTACACCGTACACAAAAACGAACTCGGAATGGATCATGGACCTCACTGTGAGAGCTAGAACTATAGAACTCTTAGGGAAGATATGGTATTAAATCTTCATACTTGAGTTAGGCAGAGCGTTCTCAGATCAATTTAAAAGCACAGGCAACAAAATAGGTAAACTGGAGTTCATCAAATGATACCACCATTCAAGAAAGTGAGAAGACGGCCCACAGAATGGGAGAAAACATTTGCAAATCAGAAATCTGATAAGGGCTTAGGGACTCCGAACTTCCCTCTGGTCATCTGCTCCCAGACTCAGTCGTGCTTGTAGGCAGATGGCCTCCCAATCTGAATCCTCTTGAGTCTTTAGTTTGGGTTTATCCCCCTTCTTGATGCTTCCATTAAGACAGAGACCTCTGAAATCTCAGCCCACCTTTCTTAAAGTCAGCGGCGGAGGCACCAGCATCCTGCATCCTCAGTCCCTAATCCCTGAGTGGCTGCCTTTTGGCTATAAGTCCCCCATCGGGCTGTGGTTTCTGTGTCTGGAGGTTTGTCTCCTGGACTGGGAACCACCAACAAGATGTCTACGTGGCATCTGAGAATCTAGGTGATATCCTTTTGCTTTTCCAGAGAACCAACATCTCCGCCACCATCAGTGTAAGCTCTGGCAAGATCTTTGGCTCATTGAGCCCAGGAAGGTAAGAGGCCACGGGTGAGTGGCGGGATGGGCGGTCAGAGCACTTGGTCTGGGTCACGGATAGGCCTGGAGCTGCCCCTTGGAAGCAGAGGTCTCCACTGTGGCTGGTTCATTCTCTCATCCGGTGCTCCTCTGCAAAAGGCAGGTTGACAAAAATAGAAACAAAAAAAAATCACCCAGAATCTTGCCCCATAGAGACGATCACTCTTAGTAGTTCTACATCTACTTCCAGTCTTTTATTTTAATGTACATTTATATATAACTGGAAACCCACAGTGCCTTACTTTTTATATTCCACTTTCTCCTGTTACTATGTATGTCATCATAACTCCTTCCAAGTTATCAAAAATGCTCAGATAACACTATTTTTTTTTTTATTTTTTTTTTTGTATTCTTCTGAAGCTGGAAATGGGGAGGCAGTCAGACAGACTCCCGCATGCGCCCGACCGGGATCCACCCGGCATGCCCACCAGGGGGCGATGCTCTGCCGCAATCAGAGCCACTCTAGCGCCTGAGGCAGAGGCCACAGAGCCATCCTCAGTGCCTGGGCCATCTTTGCTCCAGTGGAGCCTTGGCTGCAGGAGGGGAAGAGAGAGACAGAGAGGAAGGAGAGGGGAAGGGTGGAGAAGCAGATGGGTGCTTCTCCTGTGTGCCCTGGCCGGGAATCGAACCCAGGACTCCTGCACGCCAGGCCAATGCTCTACCACTGAGCCAACCGGCCAGGGCCTAACACTATTTTTTGAAATGTCACTTCTTAAATCACAGTGCATGCTTAAAGCCTTAAATCCTCAAGCACCGTCTTGCAGAGGAACCGTTGGGTGCTCATTCCCTGAAATGCCCCTGCCTGGAGGGGCTGCACCCCCCGCTGGGGTCCCAGCCGGGGCCTGGGCCGAGCATGCTTCTCTCTTTTCTACACAGTAAGCTGGAATTGGAGCTGAAACACTCCCACATCGGTTTCTTCAATGTGAGTTGTTCTCTCTCGGGATTTCTTGATGTCTTGCCCAGCAAGGCATCGTGGGGCTCCAGAGGTGACAAGGTCTCAGAGAGAGATGCCTTAGGGTCTCGCAGGAAGTGAGTCACCATGTCTGAAAGTTAACCATCCAAGAAGGACACAGCCTGAGGGCAAAGGGGTGACAGGACATGGCCACTGAGAGTATGAGCTTTGGAGGAAGATAGATCGGGGCTCTTCAACCAGGTCTGCCACTTACTAGCTGTATGACCTTGGATTCACCTTTCTAAGCCTCAGTTTCCTTGACTGTGAAATGGGAATGATTAGCATCTACCTCGACTGGGGGCCGTGTTAGAAAAGAGGGCAGTGAATTCAGTAAGACACTTTGACAAATTGTCGCACATAGTGAGCTCTCGATATATGTTCTGATTGTCATAACAGTGGCCCAGGTGCATAATCCCTGGTGGGTTTCAAAATTGAGAGAATTTTTAAGGTGCTATGGGGCAGGCATATGAATCCACCAGGATCTGGGGCAGTGCCCTATAATCAAACACACTAATATTTCTGCAACAAAAGTTTAAATCAGTCACACCAACTGGGTAGCCCCGTGACCGTTCAGATGATGTTTTGCCTTAAAACAAGCTTGCAGGCACTTAGGGAGAATGGAGTTCAGAGATTTAAGGTTTGGGGGAACTGGGAACAAGGAGCTGTTTCTCTGTGTTGGTTGATAGTCAGATAGTCAACCTCTGTTCTGTAAATGGGATGACATGTCAATGTTTCCAGAGGTGGGGGCAGATGTTCTTTCCTTGGACCCATTTTCATTCGTGTCTTGTTTGATCCTTTCGCTCTTGGCCCTTCTGTTCCAGGTGCAGTTGATGGAATCCATCTTCAATTACTATGCACCCTACGTCGTGTACCCCTCTCTCAATGGTAAGAACAGCTGCTGTCAACTGCCACGTGCAGATTCTCCCCTTTCTGTAGCATTTAAGGTTCATTCGTTCAACAAGTCGAGCCCGTCTTCTGTGCTGGCCGGGGGTACTGGCAATCTGTGGTCCCTGCCCTCGTGGGGCTCGCATTGTGCTGGGAAAGCATAGGTGTAAGTCTGATAAGTGCCACAACAGGAGGAAGCGCAGGGGAGCAGTGGGAGCTGGGAGGATGCACCGGATGTGACTTAGACATCGGTCCAGCAGGCGAGGGCTAAGTTGAGTCCCAAAGCACAAGGCGTTGGGCCCAGGGAGGAGGAGCACTCCAGCTGGAGAACACCTGGAGTTAACACCCCTGGGTCCTGAGCCAGGTGAGGTCACTGACTTGCTGGGTGACAGTGATGAAGGTCGTACTTGGGACAGTGGCTGCCTGTGAAGCCAGCAGCCCTCCTCCCAGAGCAGGACTCTCTCCAACTGGCTCCACCACCTGCCCTTTTTACAACCAAGAGATCAGAGCAGCAAAACTGACTGGGAAAGGGACAGTGGAGGAGATGGTGGTCCTCGTGGATGTGTCCCTGGATATAAACACTGCGGGTGGCGATTGAGGGCAGGGCTAACCGAAGCCTAAGACGCTGTCGGCTCCTAAAGAAGCTGCGTTTCCCCGGCGTTTCTGGGCGCCTCCTGCACCCCCCTAAAACACCCGTCCCGAATCCAGTAACCTACAACGGTTCGGTGGTCCGCTCTCCTCGGCCAGTTGCAAATGCAATGGTCTGTGTTCACACCTCCCCAGGGTTTTCTTTTCTGTCCAGCCCATCTCTCTGCTGTTTCTCTTCCAGCAAAACTGAAGGAGGGCTTCCCGCTCCCTCTGCCGAGGGACACCTACCTCAACAGCTTGCAGCTCCAGATCCTAAAGGTCTGTGAGAGGTGGCGTCTGGGGGCGGAGCCTTATGGACTCGAGGTGGGGGGCTGGTTCAGGGTTTGGTGGATACCAGGGGAGGGTCTTTAACTCCCACTTACATCCTAGACCTATTGTTCATAGAAAAAAAAATGTTTTGAATTTTGGTGTATAAATGGCAGGTTTTGATTATCCGGAATCTGGGCTCTGTGTAAAACGGCTCAGTTCTCAGTAATTCAGTTCCAACATTTACTGAACTTCTACAGCATGCAAGGCCCTTCGGCCATGGACGGAAGAATGGGCTGGAGGGTCAGATTAGATGCCACACTCCTGGGTGAAGGAGGGGCCAGCTGAACAAACCCAGAATGTCCTTGGTGCTGTGAGTCCCCCCTGGGCCGCTGGCCAGACTGCTCACCCACAGCAGCAAGGGATGATCCTGGAGAAAAACTGACCACGCCTGCGAGTGGAAGAAACCTACCAGGGCCAGGGGGCCGGGACAGTCATAGGACACGCCGGGATATCAATCCGGAAGTCCCAGTGTGCCATGTCCTCACTGTTCGTGTGTTCTCACTCCAGAGTAACCCGGGACTATGTTCTCAGAAATTACGAGAGGGGAGTGAACTCAGGCAGCACCCAGAAGGGAGTGGTTCTCCTGGGATAAACACATTCTGGAGGAAAGCAGTTCGTGGATGTCTTCCAGGAACCAGCGTTTAGGATATCCAAATAATTTGCTAGCTGATAAGGACCGTGTTTTATAAAGGCCCCCTTCTATAAAAGTGGAAGGGCTTGGTTTTGGCACTGACCTGGTTGTTTGTATTCAAGAACTTGCCTGGCCCTGTGTCCCTCCCAGGAAGCTCTTATGCAGCTTAGACAGTGACCGTCCTTCTCTGCCCTTTTTGTCTTCTCTCCAGAACTTCGTGCTCATAAAGGCCGACATTGATTAGGGTGAAGACTGCGGAGCACGTGGCTGGGGGAGTGGAGGACAGGACAGCCAGGCTTCCCCAGCCCGCCCTGGGGAACCCCAGGGGATGCTGTCACTCTATTTCCTCTCCCATGAGCTCCCCCTGCCCCCCATGGAGCCTACAACATCTGAAGACACGCCTGACCGCAGGGCACCCTCCCCACCCCATCCTCTTCCTCCTGCCCACGCCCCTACATGTTCTCTCTTGGCAGCTGTCCTCAGCTTTACTCTGGGTGACCTAACCTCGGCTCCTTACCTGCCCGCTGCTAGAATCCTTTGGTGAAAGAAAAAAGTATTAGCCGTGTCCAGTTACCACGCTGCCCAAAGCATCCTGCTCCTGATCAAACCTATAGATCGGGCCCTGGCCGGTTGGCTCAGCGGTAGAGCGTTGGCCTGGCGTGCAGGGGACCCGGGTTCGATTCCCGGCCAGGGCACATAGGAGAAGCGCCCATTTGCTTCTCCATCCCCCCTCCTTCCTCTCTGTCTCTCTCTTCCCCTCCCACAGCCAAGGCTCCATTGGAGCAAAGATGGCCCGGGAGCTGGGGATGGCTCCTTGGCCTCTGCCCCAGGAGCTAGAGTGGCTCTGGTCGCAGCAGAGTGACGCCCCGGAGGGGCAGAGCATCGCCCCCTGGTGGGCAGAGCGTTGCCCCTGGTGGGCTTGCTGGGTGGATCCTGGTCGGGCGCATGCGGGAGTCTGTCTGACTGTCTCTCCCGTTTCCAGCTTCAGAAAAATACAAAATAAAAAATAAATAAAAATAAAAAAACCTATAGATCGGCCTGACCAGGCGGTGGCGCAGTGGATAGAGCATCGGACCAGGATGAGGAGGACCCAGGTTTGAGACCCAGAGGTCGCCAGCTTGAGCGTGGGCTCATCTGGTTTGAGCAAAGCTCACCAGCTTGGACCCAAGGTCACTGGCTCGAGCAAGGGGTTACTTGGTCTGCTGTAGCCCCACAGTCAAGGCACATATGGGAAAGCAATCAGTGAACAACTAAAGTGTTGCAAGGAAAAATTAATGATTGATGCTTCTCATCTCTCTCTGTTCCTGTCTGTCTGTTCCTCTCTCTCTGACTCTGTCTCTGTAAAAAACAACAACAACAAAAACAAACAAACCTGTAGATCGCCTTCGTTGTCCGTGGCATTTGATGTCATGGTTTAAGAGTCAGAAGCGAGCTCCCAACCTTGTTACATCCTTGGTTGTATTTATTGAGATGGGACAAACACAAGGTGAGGGAATTTATAAAACCTTAATTAGAAGCAATGCTGAACGTTCTACCTGAAACAAAAACTGATCAAGTCTGTGAAACAGAGCAAAATGACAAACAGGGAAGCCCCTGAAGGCACAAACCGTCTGATTCACCGCCGTGCGGTTTCTAACATGGCGTCTGGCTCCTGAGTTGCTTATGTTTTTTAAATGGATGAACTGTCCATCTCTCCGTCTCATTCTCCTGGCTCTCTGGTCTGCTGGGGACTCTCCCACCAGCTGCTCCCCTAGGCCTCTGGTGCCTCCCAGTTTCCAGGCAAGGATCATGCCTCCTCAACCTTGACCCTGGATCCCGGGTCACCTCGGTGGTGACGCGGAACATGAACGCTGCACTTCAGACACTGGGGGCAGAGCGGAACATGAACGCTGCACTTCAGACACTGGGGGCAGAGCGGAACATGAACGCTGCACTTCAGACACTGGGGGCAGAGCGGAACATGAACGCTGCACTTCAGACACTGGGGGCAGAATGGAACATGTCAGCCGTGAAGAATGCCCGCCCTGCAGCGGGGGCCGTCCGGGTGGGGGCCGCAGGCAGGCGGGACAGCCTGAATTCTGCCTCAGCCCGGCCTGGGTGGTTCCTACTTCCAGTGCAAAAACCAGACAATGAACTCAACTTTCATCATGGCCTTGGGGATGTATCTCCTTAGGTAGACCCCTTGATCTGTAAAATGGGATTAAAGAATTCATGCATGCATACCCTTACATTGAATTATTCATTTTAACCCAGTGATCTCCAAAAAGCTGAGGACAGCCCCAAGTCCAGCAGCAGCTACTCCATGCTCCCCCGCTCCCCCTTACACAGGAATCTGTCCTCTCAGGGGAGATACCGTGTGTTTTACGCCCCAGAGAAGCTGACCAACTCGTCCCATTTTGTGTGGGACTTACCTGGTTTTAGCAATTAAGTCCCACATCCTGGGCAACCCCTCGATCCCAGGCAAACTTGGACAAGTAGTCACACAAGCAGGCAATTACCCACGGGCCAGGCCCCAGAACTCCAGGCCACGCCAGCTTTCTGTGATATCAGCACCGGTCCCACTCGAATCCACCCTGTCCCCAGCCACCCTTCCGCAGCCTTGGCCTGACTGTTCAACACCCGCATTGTCACGGGTCCCAACGCAGAACCGCTGCCATCCTGCTCACCTCCCAGTCCGAAGGTGGCACTCCCGCCTGCAGCCCACGCGCCAAGCCTCAGGGCAGCGAGAACACACACTCAAAGACTGAAAACAAGATGGGGCCCGCGGCCCACTTTCTCCCGCCCAGCCCTGCTGGCACGTGGCTTGACACTAATCCAAAGGCAGACAGAGCGAGTTTGTAAAGGTTTATTAAATGTGTGGGCGCAGAGGAAAGTGGTGAGCAGCTACACATTCAAGAGAAAAAGTCTTGGTCCTTAAAGACATTCCGGGCACGGCAGAGGGACAGGGGCTGGCCCTCGCAGCGTACTGCTAGCCAGCTGACGCGGACCCCAAGTTCTTCTGATCTCTTGAGCAGAGGAACGTTGCTCCATGATGCTCTGAGCAGGCAGTGGGGAGGAGCTGCGACGAGGCCTCCTGTGGGGACCTCCCTCTCAATTCTCTGGCCCTCTGGTGAACACAAATAGCAGCAAGAGAATCTAAAAAAACAAAAAACAAAAAGCAGGTGAGTCCAATGGTTTGAGTTCCCACCTACATGAACGCAAACCAGCTTACCCTCTGGCTATGGTTCTCAGACTTTGACATTAATTCACCTTGGTGAGAAATATCAGGAAACCCAGTTCCCAAGGCATCCTGAGGGTCACTGATTCATGACCTTGGGACTTTCATCAACAGTCTCCGGATGTGAGGCTGACCTAGAGGAGGAGAGAGCATACAGACACTCAGTCCCTAGTGCCACCTTCTCCCAAGGTGACATCACTGGGTGGGTCCCACTCAACCAGGCCCAGGCTCGCCCAGAGCCTCAGCCACTTCCAATCTTCCTACACAGACCCCAGAAAACCTCCCTGCTACAGAGTCAAGACACTCCCAGCATAAAAAAACTGGAAATGCTTTTGGGTTGGAAAAGATCAGGATCATGCAGTCATGACACCACTGTGAGGAAAGATTTAAAAACCCTCTCTGCTGCCTGACCTGTGGTGGCACAGTGGATAAAGCGTCCACCTGGAATGCTGAGGTCGCCGGTTCAAAACCCTGGGCTTGCCTGGTCAAGGCACATATGGGAGTTGATGCTTCCAGCTCCTCCCCCTTCTCTCTCTGTCTCTCCTCTCTCTCTCTCCCTCTGTCTCTCCCTCTCCTCTCTAAAATGAATAAAAAAAAAAAAATTAAAAAAAAAACCCTTCTCTGCTATCCTGGCTTTGATTTTCAGATGAAGTAGAGGGTGGGACTAGGTCACAGAGCTCGATAGGTTCAGAGGCTGGACCGGTCTCTGGTGTCTAAATCTACAAGCTCTCCATCACAGCCTACTGCTGATACTCCGGCACTTGGAAGGGAGATGCCACGGGGGGGGGGGGGGGGGGGGGGGCACATTGCCCGTGGGGTCTCTACAGGCCCCTCCCCTGTAGGCATACGAGTGAGGGACACAACTGTGACCTCCCGGGATGCCACTTTTCCCTCCCTTCCTCTGACATTTTCATCCAAGCCCCAGGGAATATGTATGTGACTTTACAGACGCAGCAAAGTAAAAATTCCAGAAAACATCCAAAACCCTTACCGCAGGGCCCCACGGGGTTAGCGCCTGACTGTTTTGAAGACTGACACGAAGATGATTGAGGTCTCCCGTGGCACCTCTGCACCCGCAGGCCCATCTGCAAGAGACAGCCATGAACATAGAGAACATCTGGCACAGTGGCTGGCAGATTAGAGCACCCACAAATGTGGGCTGTGCTGTGACTATAACACCCAAACAGCCACACTGCTGTCCCAGGAACAAGAACTGATTTAACTCTAGGAAGTGGTCTGCAGATCATCTGGAATCAGGAGTAACATCCGTGTTACCCAATGTGCCAACTGTGATCAATTTGTTGCTAACAAGTCTATGTTAAAAGGATGCCAAGGCCAGGTTTTCAGAGGGTGCCATGGCGGACTGGCAGCAACTAGCAGGAACGGGGAGGGCTACCGGGTTGTGGGAAGGCCCCAGACTACCATCTCGTCTAAGGGCTGCTTACATATATATATCCTCCACTAGACTGCGCTTGGCCCAGCGCTATCACTGCTCTAGTCCTTGCCCTATAAGGGAAGAGGGAAACCAGCCCTGATGGAGCGTGGGGGGATGTCTCAGCCTCCGGCACTCTTTTAGGGTTTTGTTCCCTTGACCATCCACAACGGGATGAACCTACCATCTTACCATGTCATCTCCACATCTCCATCTCCTCGTCTTGTTTTATTTTGTTTTGTTTTTGTCCAGGTGCCACACGACAGGCACTGAGCACGTCGCAAAACAAGCCTGATCACGGCACGAGAAGCAAATCAACAATTTCCAGCACTGATTAGTGCTAAGAGGCAGGACTCCACGGGGCGGGGCCCTGCCCTGTCGAAGGGCCTCTCGGTGCCACGCAGCACCAGGTACCGGGAAGTAACACAAACGGCTGGGAAGACGTGTACGAAAGCGCCAGGGTTTGGAAGGGACATAGGCGGACCCTCCAAACACGGGGAAATGCTGTCGGCAGTTGCTCTCCCTGCACTATCAATGACCAGGGCACAGGCAGCCCACGATCACTTTCGAATGCAGGGGCAAAAAAACGGGGCGAAGACGAGCAGGAAAGAGGAGCCCGTGTAACCAGCCTGCTATCTGCCCAGCCAAGCCCAGGATCCTGCGCAATATCGTCGCTCCGTCCATTAGATTCAGCTCCCCTCATCAAAAGGGTGCACAGGACGACCAACTCCTAGTAAAAACGCCTCAGTGTTTCATTTTCCGCACAAATAAGGACTGAGTACCTACCACGTGCCCGACACCGTGGGTTTCCGAAGGCGCCCAGCACGCACGCGCCCATCGCTCCTGGCAGTGGACTCACCCCGGTGCCGGTACTGCGGAAAGGCGGGGACGTCTGAGTATTTCAGGAGATGGCCTGAGACAGCCACGCGACCGCGACACTCTCCCAACTGCTCAGCGTGGGTGGAAATGCGGCTGGGACCCCGGCTGCGGCCTAGAGCGGCGCCTCCCCCTACGGAACCCGCGCAAGCGATTCTGCGCGCCCCCTGGTGGAGCGGAGGGTTTGGGATAATTTCCCAAAGCGGTCTGGCATTAGAGAAGTAACATTCTCACACCTGTTTTGCTTTTCTATTTGTTCGGAAGGCGTGTCCTTAGTCACTGATTTGTCACTAATCTGTCGAAATAATCACTATTCCACGTGAGTAGCTTTTATTAGCAGAGTCTCAGTGTCCATGGTGTTTAGTCTAGACAATAGGAATTTGTCTGAATGACCACTGTATTCATAGTACCTGGGTTAGTGGCAGGCACAGTTGAACAAATGAATTCTGTTCACGTATTTATTTGGACATCACCAGTCTAAAATATTGTTCCGATGGCCTGAGACTGGAATGTGAAGGTGACAATGAGATGAGCCTAAAGAGGTGGGCAGGTGCTTTGCTGAGCCTCATTCTAAAATCGAATGCAACTAGACTGTGGAGCCAGCCTTTGAAGCAGAAGGGACTCCATCAGACTTGCACGTGAGGGACCTGATCGGATGTGCATAGTGGCAGAGAAGACAGAGGTACTGTGTGTGCTCCCACCATCCCACTAGACAGGGGCCTGGGAGGGGCCTCGGGTCTCCAAATCTCACAAGCACAACCAGGATAGGTGTACCTCTCAGACTGGGGGCAACCTGCCACTAACTCAGCCCGCATTCTGAGGTGTCGAACAGGCCACCCTTGTCCCCGAGCACCCACAGTTAGATTCCTGGCGCCCAGTCAGGCAGCACGATGCAAAGACCCAGTCCAGATGTCCGCAAGTGAGAGAAAACTGGGGTCTCTGAGCATGAGAACACCCCCCATTCTGTGTTCTGGGAGAAGGTGTTGGGATTCTAAGACTGTGAGAACGTTAGGGGTCTTTATGGTGGGGAGGGGCCAGGGGATGCTATGGCTGTGTGGACATGGGACAAAGGGGTCAGGTACACACACTGTGGCCACCCAGCCCTACTGTCCTCTTTTGCCTTCTGATTTTGCTCTTGTTCTCCGTGAGACCTTGGCTAAGTGACTAACTGCTCTGCCCAACCTTAGTTTTCAGTTTCTGGAAAATGGGCAAAATGAGAGCTCCCCTTCAGAGCACTGAAAATAAGTGAAATAATTCATATCAAGAGAGTAGCACAGAGCAAATGGCTGAGGCATGGCAGTTGCAACACTTCAGTGCTTCTGGGAAAGCCGAGGGCTTCTGTCACTGTGAGGACTGTGGGGGGTTATGTACAAGACAGAGGAAATGTGTTGTGTTTGAAGAGTCTAAGGCAGCACTGTCGATTAGAAATTCACCAGCCATGTACGTAATTTAAAATTTCCTAAGCCACATTAAAAAGGTACAAAAAAGCCTAACCAGGCAGTGGCGCAGTGGATAGAGCATTGGACTGGGATGCGGAGGACCCAGGTTCAAGACCCCGAGGTCGCCAGCTTGATTGTGGCTCATCTGGCTTGAGCAAAGCTCACCAGCTTGGACCCAAGGTCGCTGGCTTGAGCAAGGGGTTACTTGGTCTGCTGAAGGCCCACGGTCAAGGCACATATGAGAAAGCAATCAATGAACAACTAAGGTGTCACAATGAAAAATTGATGATTGATGCTTCTAATCTCTTTCCGTTCCTGTCTGTCCCTATCTCTCTCTCTCTCTCTCTCCCTGTAAAAAAAAAAAAAAAGGTACAATAAAGGTGAAATTCATCTTAATTACATATTTTATTTAACTCAAGATAACCAAAATAGCATCATTTCAGCATGTCATTAATCTGCTTAACTGATTAAAGAGACATTTCCTATTCTTTTTTCTTCTTTATACAAAGTCTTTGGAATGGCGTGCGTGTTTTACACGAACGGCACAGAGCAGTTTGTACCGGCTCCATCTCCAGGGCTCTGCAGCCACATGTGGCCGGTGGCTGCTGTGTCTGTGTTCTTCAGAGCAGGTCTGGGGCCATCCGGCATCCATCAGCCCCTTAGACAGAGGAGAGGCGCGGCAAGCAGGAGGCTGACAGTGTGACCCGTCCACGCCACCCTACTTAGGAACCTGGGGCACCCTACAAGGAGGCTTCCCAAACCCTCTCCTCCTGGGTTTTTATGGAGACTTCATTACAAGGCATGATTATTAAATCACTGGCTCTTGGTGATTGAGTCCATCTCTAGCCAACTCTCCTCCCTAAAAGTCAGAGGTTGGGGTGGGGCTGAAAGCTACAACCCTCAAATCACCTGGTTGTTTCCCCTGGCCACCAACGCCCATCCTTTGGCGCTTCCAAAAGTCACCGTGTTCATGTCACGACCACCTTTACCGCTCTCAACACTTAGGTCATCCCAAAGTTTTTGGAGCCTGTAAGTTAAGAACCTTGGATGAAGACCTCCTGTAGGTTAGAAATGTACTGTGGTTACCCAAATGATCGAATAGATAGTGCTTCTCATCACAGCATCGCAGTAGGGGCCCAGTGCCTGGTGCCACACTTGGGTAAGGGTTCTTCCATCTCCTTCAGCAGGTGTAGAATCTGTGGTGGGAATGTTTGCCTGCTCCGGAAAAGCCCTTCCCAAGAGGGGACCTGTGGAGGTGAGGGTACCCCAAGCAGAGAGAGCCTGCTCACATCAGTAGGGGTGTAGTCAAAGGGAACCAGGATGGAGGCTTCCGAAGACCTCTGAGATAGAGGCCAAGCGAGAAAGACTCAGCATTCAATAGGAGCCCAACCTAGAAAGAAGTCTTCCCTCCCCTTCCTCTTTAGTCCATCGGTTTGATCCTACAGGCATTGGGAGCAGGAGAGAGGGCAGAAACCTGCTGAAGATAAACACGTCTGGATAAGTAGAGAAAGAAGGCTCCCGTCCCCTCCCAGCAGACGGCGGCCCACTCTATGCTCGGTCCAAAGCAGTGGAGAGAAGTTCTACCTACAAATGATCATTGCAACCATAATTCACACGTTCAGCTGGACATTTAAAATAACTGAATGGAACCGGTGTTCCCCATTTTTAGTGATTCTAAGACTTACTACCTAAGAATGATCAGAAAAGCTATGAAGCCTGCTTGATATTTCACTAGGGACAGGGGAAAGATACTTTCACTGAGAAAGTCTAAAGAGTCCTGTTTTCAACATACTGGTTGCATTAACAATGGAATGGGCTGTAGCTCTGAGGCCAACATTCCCCCGATCTAGAATCTGTGACCTCACAGTGGCTGGGAGAGCCCTTCCCTTTAGGAATGGGATGGCTGGCTGGGCAGATTGTTCCAAGGAGCTGATGCCCAGGGTCAAGGCCGGAAGTCAGCAACCGGCCCTGCGAGGCCCGCGGGAGCTCCAGGCCCCATCGCCACACTAACAATGGCCGCCACGCTGGAGGCCTTGCTGTGCCTGTCCATCGTCCTCCTTGCCTTCTCACTGCTGCTCTGTTACTGCGTCTTTCGGAAGCGATAGGCTTGGGCTCCTGCAGGTTGGAACCTTGGCAGGACGGGCTCTTCCTGAGCTGCTCGTGACCCATGTCTGGGCCTGTTTGGGGGTCTCCAACAGTCCAGTCCCCTGCCCTCCCTGGGTCTCTGACAAGCTGAGATGAGACAGAGGGTCTCTCCTGCAGGGTCAGCTCCCACCTAGGTCAGGGTCAGCACCTCCCCCTGAACCCCCTAGCTGGGTCCACTGACCCTCACAGCCTCTCTAGCTCTGCTTCCTGTTATGTCTTGTCCTGGGCAGTGAAGGCCACTGGTTTTGGAGAAGGGATCGATGTGGGCTCAGTAATGGTATCAGTGACTCAGGCCTCTGCCATGGGACAGGCATGAGAAGTGGTGGCCCTCTCCCTCTAAGAACTGTCAAGACTGTGCCCTGGAGAATGGAGCCTCAGCAGGGAGATTAAACTCTTCTTCTATCATGGTGGACGACCCTTGAGAACGACCTTCTTGACTAATGAATCCGTGTGATGAATTAACTTGGGCTTCCCTGAACAATAACTTCGGACTTTCCTTGCTAAGTAAATAACTGAGATAGTTTGTGGCTAGTTAAACTTTCCTGGCTGGAGAATTGTTAACTTTCTTGCCTGAATACTTGGGCATTTCAGGACAATGATATATGACTTTGGATCATTATCTTTCATCATGCTAGCTGACCACATCAGTTCTCCACTCCATTATTATTATTGTTATTTTTAAAATTTTTTTTAGAGCAAGGAGAGAGAGAGAAAAGGGGGAGGAGCAGGAAGCATCAACTCCCATATGTGCCTTGACCAGGCAAGCCCAGGGTTTCAAACCGGCGACCTCAGCATTTCCAGGTCGACGCTTTATCCACTGCGCCACCACAGGTCAGGCCAGTTCTTCTCTCTTAAGACCTTGGGTTTTCCTAGCCAAGGTCACTAGACATCCTGGCTATTTTTGTGGTACTTCCAGGATAAAAACTGAAGACCAATTCCATGATTTTACCAGTATGTATGCTATTGGCTGATGGTTGACGACGTATATTCTACTTCTAGAATTCTTAGAATTTTTACAAGTTATGAATATTTTTTATCTTTTATAAAATAATGATGATAATGACTAAAATGGATTAAACTAACGTACTGTAAGCAATGACTATTAAAAAAACACTTATGGCCTGACTGGTGGTGGTACAGTGGATAGAGTATCAATCTGGGACTTCACCAACATGATCCCACGGTTGCTGGCTTGAGCCCAAAGGTCTCTGGCTTGAAGCCCAAGGTCACTGGCTCCACTTGAGCCCCCCAGTCAAGGCACATATGAGAAATCAATCAGTGAACAACTAAAGTTCTGCAATTATGAGTTGATGCTTCTCATGTCTCTCCCTTACTGCCTCTTCCTGTCTCTGTCTCTCTTGCAAAAAAAACCGAAAACTCTTATGCACTACATTTCAATGTATTATTTCACTTATTTTAAATTTTTTAAATCGTCACAAAATACACATAACATGAAACTTATCCTTTTGACCATTTTAAATATTCAGTTCAGTCGTGTCGAGCACATGCAGATTGAGGTGCAAACCATCACCACCATCCATCTCCGGAACTCTCTTCTTGCAAAACTGAAACCCTGTCCCCGTTCAATAACGCTCCACTCCTCTCTGCCACTAGGGGGCAGTAAGAAGACCGCTTGCGTGGCTCGGCGGGGAGCCGCCGCTCTAGGCCGCAGTCCGCGCCCGGCTGCATTTCCGCCGGCGCAGGGCAGGCGGGGAGGTATGACTATTATCCCGTGTCGCCGCGGGAGCTGTCCAGGGCGGTCCTGCTTCTCCTCGCGCCGCCCCTCTGCCTCCGCCGCCGCGGCCCTGGCGCCCGGGTGCGTCACTGCCGGGCCGCGCTGCACCGGGATCCCCGGCGGCCTCCACGGCCGGGGCTGCATCCACCTGCCGCCGACAGGAGGACACACTGGGGCCCCGAGGATGGCGGAGCGCCGGCCGGAGGTCAGCCCCGAGCCCGGGCCCGGCCGCCGGTTCCGTGGCCGCTCTCTCCGCCGGGTGTGGATCTCTCGGCGTTCGTGTCCTCGCGAAAGGGGCTTCGGGTCAGCCGCTCCATCGGCCGACGCGACTTCGGAGCGAGCCGGGGCCGGCGTCCGTCCCCAGAGCCCCCCGATTTTCACTGCCCCCCACCTCCTACGACTCCCGGCATTGAATCCCCCCAAACCCCTCGTCGGTTGTCTACATAAAATGTCCTTATGACCGTGAACTCATTTCCTTCGATAACCTTTAAAGGAAAGTTGCAGTCTCCAGTTGACACACAGGTTGGCTTAGCTTTAAAATCAAGGACGCTCGTAGGGCCCGGGTCTGGGTTCCTGTCCCCCTGCTCTGCACTAAAGCCCTTCCCCGTGCCTTTTTCCCTGCCCAGGCTTTGCGACTCTGTGGCTGGTGGAGACAGATGTCAACTCTCCCTTGGACAGCCCTTTGGGGCTCTGCACCAGCCAGCGCCCCTCCTCTCCTGCAGGACCCTTGTGACACTGCCTGATGTGCGCCAGCTGTGTCCAGAGGGTGAGGCTGTCCCCACGCTGACTGCTGCTGTCCCTGAGCACCTTGACTCAGGGCTTGTTGCCTTCCTGTCTTACCTTAGAGGGGGGTGGTCCTGGCGTTCAGGGGGCCTCTGAGAACAGCCTTGCAAAGCTTTTGTGCAGAACACGGCCTGATGTTTAGATAAGACTGAGTTTGGGGTGCAGAAAGGCCTGAGTTCAGATGCTGACGCAGCCTCTTTTGAGCGGTGTAACCTTGGGTAAGTTTCTTTATTCTCCTGTTTTTATTTCTTTCAGGTAAGAGCTGGGGATGGGGAGAGACAGAGGCCTTGTCTCTCTTTTACTTTGTTTTTGAACCCGCTTATGCCTAGCATCTAGTAGGTACTCAGTGCATACTTGTGGGGTGAATTGAAGCATGCATATATTTCTTTTTTTTTTCTTTTAATCAAAAGTTGGTCTTCCTGTGGACTCTTTTGGGAAGGCAAATGTAGTCCTTACAGGAAGGGTGAAGTAGGGTTTCATGGACTTACTTCTCACCAAAGACTTCCATCCAGAAAGCCATTTCTGCCAACTTTCTCTCCCCTGGCCAGGCCCTTAGTCATGTAGGGCTCCTGGCATGATGTAGTCTGGGAACTGGCTTGATAGGAGATGAGGGCCCTAATCATATTCTGTGGAAATTGTTGGTCTTCTTGTCTTTTTGCTTCTCTCTGCTCTGATCTTGAGACCAGTATCTTGAGTCTTGTCTCTCCTTAGCTTCAGGGGCCTGGCAGCTGTGGAACAAATGCCCATCAGGAATGAAGAGAAGGGAAGACGCATCCTTGTAGGGTGACATGGCTCCCGTGTGGAAGATCAAGGAAAGACTGACTGCTTGTGAGCCAGCCAGCTGGGGGAAGGCGAGGCTGCCTCCTGTGTGTTCCCTCCTCCTGGAAGTGTTATTCCCATTGGTCAGTAGGCCCTGGGCATGAGGTGGAGCCCAGCCCACCGAGGGAGGGTTTTCCTCATGCCTGTGGTTGGGGCAGCGGGAACCAGAGCGGTAATGAAATCAGACAGGGCTGATACAGATAGAAACCCGACCTCGCCTTTCACAGGCAACCTGAGGCGCTCCTGTCCTGTCGCCCTCCCCGTCCTGGCCCAGCTGTGCCTGGGTGCCGTACACTCCCCGACCTGCTCCAGATTCCACATCCCGTTAGAGAGCCAGCTTCCGGAACCTCCTCCCTTCCATCAGTTTGCACGGAAGATGACTTGAAAAGCCCTCTCTGCCACATCGGTCGTCCCAGGTGGCGTTGTAAACGTCCCTCCAGTTCCTGAGAAGACGGTGTTCCTTGGGGGTTAGTCACGACAGCCCGTATTTGTGAAGCTGCTGGGTGCTGGGCCGGTTGCTCTGCCAGTGCTTACCGGGACCTGTCGGGATCAGGTGACATCTAGGTTGCACATCCAGGGCTTCTCGTTTATTGCAGAGGCGGCAGCTGGACGCAGAGGGGCCCTGGAGAGGCGTCTCCAGGACGCGGCTGGACCGCGGTGCACAAGGTGCCGGAGCTCTCGGCTGGCATGCCACACGGGGCGTGCAGGGGCGCGGTGTCGTCCGGGAAGTAGATGGAGGAGAGACGAGGTGACTTTTCCCTGGCCCCGTTTTATCCCCTCTGGGACCGTTGAGAGAGCACCTGGTTTCCCTTTCTGTGCTTGGTTCTGAGGGCCCTCAGGGAGCCCTGCCTCACAGTTTATGGTGGCAGGAGAATGTCGGACTGAAAAGCAGGAAGGAGTTTGGCATGTCCTTGGGTCTCAATCTCTTCTCTGCCTCTTCCTAGATTTCCAGTTCTGGAACTTTCCCACATTCCTCCTCTGCACACACCTTGGGCCTCCAGGGCCGCGGGCTGTTGCGTGTGAATTAGTGTCACTGGTGGGGCTCACACTTTTCTGCCCTGCCTCTGGGAACCAGGCTGCGTGTGTGGTGGAAGTTCCCCTCGACGCCCAGCACAGCTGCTGCCAGTCTGCTGAGGCGAGGCTCAGCCCCGTAAGCCTGGCCCGGGCATGCTTCTCGTCCTATCGCTGATTAACTGCCCCTTAATCGGCATCAGCTGCCCTGCCGTGGACCCTCCACTGTCTCTAGACTGAACCACTGTCCCTTTTATGAGGAAATTCTGTCCGTTCAGGAAATAATAACAGCCTCCGTCTGTGGGACGCCTGCTCTCTGGCAGCTGCTGTGAGCAGGGACGAGTCGGGCGCTCGTTTGTGGCCTCTTGTCGCTTGCAGATGAGTCCGCCGTGTGCAGGGCACCGTGGGCGCTGTCGTGTCAGAAACATTCCAGGCCCCAGTGTCCTTGAGGTGAGAGCACTGGTCCAGCATCTGGAGACTTGGGTCCTTGCATTCAGTACAGTCCCCAGTCATGTGCGTTCTCAAAGGCCCTGGGGGAAGGGGTGGGGGGTGAGCGGAGAGGTGAGATGAAGGCAGCGCCCATGAGTCCCCACATAGGCTCCCCACCCTGCCCCCAGCTGGACCAGATCACGTCTGGCCTTTCCTAGGCCTTCCGCAGCTGCTGCAGGCCGGAGCCCCTGCAGCCCCTCTTGAATAAGGAGCCCCCTCTGGCTGCCCTCCCCCTCTGCAGCAGTAGCAGAAGCTTGTAAGGGGAGATGGGTGGGCTTGGGCATCAGGGACTCCTGTCCCGGAGTTTGTGTTGTCTGCCTCTCAGTCAGTGACCTAGTCATACCCTTATTCGTTTGAAAAACAAAGCCATTATAAAGGGGGCTTTTTTTTTGTTTGTTTGTTTTTGTTTTTGGGGGGGTTTTTTTGAGAGAGAGAGAGAGATGAGAAGCATCAACTCATAGTTATGTCATTTTAGTTGTTCATCGATTGATTCTCATACGTGCCTTAACCAGGGGTGGGTGGGAGCTCAAGCTGAGCCAGTGACCCCTTGCCCAAGCGACCTTGGGCTCGAGCCAGTGACCATGGGCTCATGTTGATGATCCCACGCTCAAGCCGTCAAGCCTGTGCTCAAGCCAGCAACTTCCGGGTCTCAAACATGGGGCCTCAGCCTCCCGATCGATGCTGTGTCCACTGTGCACCATCAGTCAGGAGACAGAGGTGACTTCATGGTACTCCGGACCGCATGCCTGTCATTTCCAAACCTGCCCGAAGTGACCTCTCTTTGATTCCTCTTGGGAAGGAAGTTCTGTGGGGCTTTCACCGTAAACAGTGGCCTCGGATCCTGTGCTTGGCTGGCTCATTTTCTGGGACTCGACTTATTCCACAGGGGACTGGCACCTGCCTCTCCTCCTGGATCTCTCTGCCCTGCGCCACCTGCATTCCAAAGTGATCTCGGGCTGTCTGTGCCCTGGTCTTTCGCAATGCAGGGAGATGAATCGTTGAAAGCAGTTTCCCGTGTTTGGAGGGTCCACACCTGTCCCTCTCAAATGCTGACGCTTTCACACACCCCTGCTTCTGCAGCCGGTGCTCTCTGCCCTTGGGCATCGGGGGCAGCGGCTCGAGAGTCCGCAGCAGGGGACTTTCCACTCAGCCTTTCTCAGCTTGGCCTCTGATGTCAGAGCCAGGCCATGTCTGTGTCAAGGTTTCGACACTTTAAGAGGGTCAGGAGCGAGGATGAATTATGCATAATGAATAAGTCCATTAGTAACTGTCATCCAGTTTTCAAAGGAAGACCGTTTTGGGGAGCTGGTGGAGCTGAGCAGTCCTTTGAACCAGGAGGGTGCGACGGGCAGTAGGAGGGTATGCGAGGAGAGGGGCAGCACACAGGGACAGTTTTGAGTCTGGGGTGAGCATCAGCCCCTGGGGAGACAGGTGCAGGGACGGCTGCTGGGGAGGGGGCGTTCACTCCCAACAGTGTGCGATTGGGCCTCAGTGGGAGACAGCTCTGAGAACAAGCTCTCGGCTGTCTCTCCGCCATTTACTACAGCTGATCTGTTGCACTGCAAATGCCTGGTGGTTTTTTTTGTTTTTTTTTATTTGTTTGTTTTTCATTTTTCTGAAGCTGGAAACGGGGAGGCAGTCAGACAGACTCCCGCATGTGCCCGACCGGGATCCACCTGGCACGCCCACCAGGGGGTGATACTCTGCCCATCTGGGGCGTCGCTCTGTCGCGACCAGAGCCACTCTAACGCCTGGGGCAGAGGCCAAGCCATCCCCAGTGCCCGGGCCATTTTTTGCTCCAATGGAGCCTTGGCTGCAGGAGGGGAAGAGAGAGACAGGTGGAGAAGCAGATGGGCGCCTCTCCTGTGTGCCCTGGCCGGGAATCGAACCCCGGACTTCCGCACGCCACGCCGACGCTCTACTGCTGAGCCAACCGGCCAGGGCCTAATGCCTGGTGTTTTTTAAGACAGTGTTCATCTTTACTCTGGGAGCACTGAGATTCCTTCCTGAGTCCAGGTTGGCGTGGAAGAAAAGACTGGCAGCGCATTGGTGCCCTATCGGGGGCATTCTGTCTGATCTCTTCTTGAAAGATGAAATAACAAATACCTGTTGTGACCTGCTCTGTGGCCTCCTCGTCACTCTAGGAGATCGGACCTGGAGAGTGTGGGAGGAAGCCCCAAGGGGTGGAAGCACTGACCCTCAAGGTGGTGACCTGGGTCACAGCTCCCCTGGAGGGACCCCCCTCGCCCCCCCGCATGGTGAGTTCAAGCCAAGGGGTTGTGTCGGCCTGTGCCTCTGAGGTGGGAGTCCCAAGTCGCTGGCCTCACTTGACGGCTTTCTTTAGGTTACGGGGTGGATCGTGGACACTGGCGGAGCGGAGTGAAGAGTGGTGTCGCCACGTGACGCACCGTCAGCCCTCCGTGCCGCATTACCTCCGCACGGCAGGGAAGGACGTTTCCCTGAGCGAGCTGGACAGAAGGAAGGCCCGGGGACTCTGGGGACTCGAGGATTATGTTCAGAGTTGGAGACCTGCTGGCCCAGCGGGTCCTACAGAGCGCTGTGGACCAGGACCGCTGGTTCCCTTCCCCCGGTCAGATCAGTCAGCGCCCCCTGGCCCCTCCCGACCACTCATGTGACTTTAAACCCAAGAGTTCCTGTTGAACTTTTCTGTTCTGTGCGTCATCGACCCCTCACCTACCTCAATACATCTTACAGCAGCCCTGTTGCTTTGCTATCTGTTTTTCAGTTCTTGTTTTAAATCAGTACCTCCACGTGCCAGCGACGCTGGGGACAGAGAAGGTGGGTCACAGGGGCGGGTCTTCCAGTTCTCAGTCTTTGAGACTTTCCACTAGACACAGTCCTAAGGCTTGACGTGGGGGCTAGGAGCCGGGAGAGGTAACCTGGACCAGGGGTTGAACAGTTCTGAGTGCTTCCGGGGGCTCAGGTCAGGTGAGAACTGTCAGAACTGTTGGCTGAGGGGCGCCTGGGCCTGGGCTCAGGAAGAGAGAGTGGGGGCGCGGTGTCTGGGCCTGGGCTCAGGAAGAGAGGGTGGGGGCGCGGTGTCTGGGCCTGGGCTCAAGAAGAGAGGGTGGGGGCGCGGTGTCTGGGCCTGGGCTCAGGAAGAGAGGGTGGGGGCGCGGTGTCTGGGCAAAGAGACGGCCTCGGGCTGAGGTCCTGAGGAATGCCCCATGGCTTGAGCTCAGGGTGGAAGCGCCCCAGGTGAATTTAGGGGGGTGGTTTTGAGCGGGGGTGGGAGTGGGATGTACGCGGAACAGCTGCCCTCGGAGAAGTCGGGGGAGGTGGTCAGCAAAGGCTGGGTGCTGGGGTTGCTGTCACTGCGCCATAGGTAGATTTGGTGGCTGTCATGGCAGACAGGTGCTGAGTGTACACGTGCTTCACCACCTTGTGGGGACGTGTTCCTCTGTCCTAATTTTTCGGGTACAGTCCACACAGAGGACCACACAAAGGTCATGGAGGAAAGGGAGGGGTTGATGTCTGTTCCACCCTGTGAAATTAAAATCACCTTCCCTGGGCTGAGGTGCAAACCAGGTGGTCAGGCTGGCCTGCGTGCACTCGGCACTGGTGTCCTATCAGCGGGAGGCGTTCTTGGGGTCTTCAGGGTCTCTTCCCTCCAGCTGGGTGGAGGGCCTTGTTTCCGCCCTGCCATTCCTCCCTACCCGGACCGTTAGCTCTGTTGCAGCTCCCCACCTACTCCAACTCCTCTCTGCATCAGTTTCACCAACTATGGGCCGAGTCCTCTAGGGAGAAAGGACCACGTTGCCCCCAACTTGGCCGAAGCTTCACTGCTGGTTGTCGCCTGTGCCTCTGTCTATGTCTTTCTCTGAAACTGGCAGTCCCTCTCATTGCAAGCAGTGGCTGGTTGGCCTTCGGTGGCAGGGTCTGCACCCCCATTCCTGTTCCCCCCCCTTTGTTCTGTTTATTCTCCTGGGGTTTTCTTGACCCCCTACCTCAGTCCTGTAGCTGTCCCCTGTCCTCTGCCACCCTCGTCTCACCTGACCCTCAGCCCCAGCAAACTCGCATTCTCCAGGGAAGGCGTGGGGGGCTCTCCTCGCTGCCTGTGCTCTGCCTGCCCACCCTCACCTCACACATCACTCCCCACGCCCCCTGGGCCCCGCCACCCTACTACCCCAGCTTCCTGACAAGCTCCCCACTTCCTGGCCTGTGTGCCTGGAATGCGTCCTCTGTGTCAGACGCTCTCCTGACTCAACTGTGTCACTTCCTTCAGGAAGCCTTCCCTGGCTACACCTCCACCCAGACTGGGTTCCCGGCCCCTCCTTTCATTCATACCAAGTCTCAATTGGGTACAGACACAATTTTAGGAACTGGTAAGCAAGAAAGCAGAAGAGCAACTCCCTGACTACGTGGTGCTCACATTTTAGAGACAGATAACATACCATACAGTACTCCAACATGTGATACGCTAGAGAAGGCTAAGGAATAAGACAATAAAGCAGGGAAACAAGACAGGAAGTCGGGCCGGCCGGAGGAGCAGCATTATAGCTGGATAGACTAGGAAGGCCTCACCTGGGAGGTGCTATCTGAGCCACGTGAGGGACTTGCCCCCGGGCGTTCCGCTGCCTGTGCTGCTGGTGTCTCAGCCTGGACCTGGGATAGCAGGGAGCTTTCCTTTGGGATGCCAGGCCCAGGGAACTTGAGGCGGGGGGTGACTTAAGAGACCCCCGAGGCCACCGTAGTGCTGTACCTGATGAACATCTGCCACGTGGTGAGGATGGCAGCCCAATCAAGTCGGGATGAGTTAATCAGACCAGGCTGTGCATGTCGTGAGGTCAGGTTCTATACCTGTCAGCTCTGCAGCCTTTTCACCCACCCTTTCCCCATCCACACAGCTCAGGGCACTGGGGAAGCCCAGCTACCCAAGGGCAGAGCTACCCCGTGACCTCAGTCTAGGACCAGAGCAGTGATAACCAAGCCAGGCAAGTTTTCCTCTTGGGGCATTCTGAGTATGTCAAGAGCCTGAGGAACAGGCTGCAGGAACAGACACAGAGAGACAGGAATTGAGTCCCTTTAGCAGCGGAGTCTTGAGGTGTAGAGAACTGAGCTCTTGTTGCAGGCGAGAGAACCATTTCTAGAACTTGTAGCAGGAGGAGGATCTTCCAATTTCCAAACCACATTAGTGCTCTATTAGTCCTGGCTATGAACAGCACTCAGACTTGCCATGAGGCCTTGGGGGTGGGAGGTTCAATTTTGTTGAATTTTTATAAGCCATGGGCACATGACCAAAACTTCAGTCTTCTGTTCCTTTGTAAGAGACTTTACATTCTTTGCTCATAACAGCCTAAAGGGTGTTACTTACCAGCATAGCACACTTATACAAGCAAGGTGCTCAATCTGCCTTTAAGGATGACGAATGAAGCCAGTGGTGGCATTCATGGTGTGCACCAAGAATAGCTCACCAAGGCCTCTCTGTCCCCATGACTACAACTGCCATGTCACCAGGGTACCTAACTCCACTAGCATCGGGAAGCAGCCTAGTAAAATCATTAAGAGCCTATAGAATTCTGATGTCCCTTCACTGCTATGGGGACATAGCACATTCTTTTGTCTCTTTGAACAGTTTCTGGCTCTGTTATTTGACCATCAGAATAGCACTTACCCCAAATAGTAAGGATTAAATAAAATGATGTGCATTAAATACGTAACACAAGACCTGCCTCATACTAAGTGTTCACTAAATGTCATCTATTTTTATTTGATGAGCATGTCTTGCTAGTTGATAGCTAAATGAAAAACGAATATAAAATGTCACGTGTGCCTGACCGAGGACCCAGGTTTGAGACCCTGAGGTCACCAGCTTGAGCGCAGGCTCATTTGGTTTGAGCAAAAGCTCACCAGCTTGGACCCAAGATCGCTGGCTCGAGCAAGAGGTTACTCAGTCTGCTGACAGCCCGCGGTCAAGGCACATATGAGAAAGCAATCAACGAACAACTAAGGTGTTGCAACAAAAAACTGATGATTGATGCTTCTCATCTCTCCGTTCCTGTCTGTCTGTCCCTGTCTATCCCTCTCTCTGACTCTCTCTCTCTGTCTCTGAAAAGAAAAAAGTCACGTTTTACTCTGTATAGCATTTTATGTCTCCTCAGGCTATTGTGTTCAGTGTCCTGATGTTTATTTAGTCTTTAATTTTCCTTGAGCTGTGTGTGTATGTAAAACTTTATTATGTCGGTTTAAGTGAAAAAAATTTAAAAGTTGGTAAAGAAAAAGGTGCAGGAATATAACACCACCTTCAAAGCATGATTAGTTTGTATTAATATATTTCCTCTACCAACTCCTACCTACTATTAAATCTTGTCTGGGCCAGTACAGTAAGTCCTTATACCTTACATTTTATGTAAAAGCCATATTGTTATTAAAAGTGTTTATTGCTTATATAATTTGTTTTCATTGTTCCATTGATATATTTTTCTGTTAAAAATATTTAGGCATCTTGGGTTGGAACTGAACACATATTTTTTTCCCATTAAAATGAATGGAAAGGTGAAGATCATAAATGTGTCCAAAATTTTCTTTTCATTCTGGAAGGGAGGTTCTCCCTAGGGACTTCTGCCTTCATCTTATTCACCAGATTCTGTCTCATTGCCACCCTTAGCTTCCAGGGAGCTTGGGAATTAATTGAGTGCTTGCTTTCTAGCCTCTGTGGTTTTGAGATAAATGCTACTGAGTGAGCTTCTTAAGATAGTTGTGACAAGGTATTTAATTGAAACATTGTTTTGAAAAGAAAAAAAGACACACACAAGAAACATTGTTTTAATCCACAAAATGTTCTGGATATAGCACAGCTTCTGTCCTGGAACATTCTTACTCCTTATTCTTCAATACTGTAGCTACTTTGCCCTTGGTGAGGGTGGGGTGCAAAATCTCGAGGAGACGCTTCTCTTCTAGCCTTTTTTTTTTTTTTTTTTTTTTTTCTGAAGCTGGAAACGGGGAGAGACAGTCAGACAGACTCCCGCATGCGCCCAACCGGGATCCACCCGGCACGCCCACCAGGGGCAACGCTCTGCCCACCAGGGGGCGATGCTCTGCCCCTCCAGGGGTTCGCTCTGCCGCGACCAGAGCCACTCTAGCGCCTGGGGCAGAGGCCAAGGAGCCATCCCCAGCGCCCGGGGCCATCTTTGCTCCAATGGAGCCTTAGCTGCGGGAGGGGAAGAGAGAGACAGAGAAGAAGGAGGGGGTGGTGGAGAAGCAAATGGGCGCGTCTCCTATGTGCCCTGGCCGGGAATCGAACCTGGGTCCCCCGCACGCCAGGCCGACACTCTACCGCTGAGCCAACCGGCCAGGGCCACTCTTCTAGCCTTTTGACAGGTATACCAGTTCCCTTGTCACTCCTTCCTCCCCATGTCTTCAAACTGAAGGTAAAGAGTCAGTCTCGTCTTTGCTTCCTTCTGCCTTGTTCAAACAACTGCCTTCAGTACTACACACTACCCTAGTCCCTTCTTCCCTTAATACCAAGGACAGTCTCAAGGCCATGTCCACTCTCCTATTCTTAGTCCAAACCTCCTCATTTACACTTCCAAGCACTTGAGCTGTACTTCTCTAATATCTTGTTTTCTTCGTTGAAGCTGCAGCCAAATTGTTGAAAGTGGTACTGTTTACAAAATGTGTGGTGCATTAAGTGCTCAAACTGGTATCTCCTGCTATTATTATTACTATTAGTAATGTCTTATCGCTTATATCAGACTCAGCTCCTTAATGAGAGGCTCTGAATCCGAGGCTCTGAATCCGAAGTCTCTGATTGATCTGTGTAACCCACACCTGGCCTGGAATTGAGCATTACTCTTAATTTCTGCTATACCAGCGGGTAAACGGCAACCTTTCAAAGAAAGGGTGCTGCAATGGGCTGTGAGAAACTTCAGAGGCTGGCTGAGGGCCAGAATCTTGCAGAGAAGACCCTAATTCCGTCCGCACCTAAAACAGGCAGTCCGAATTGATTCTGAGGGACGCAGGTGGAGCGCCGGACAGCCCGTACTGCGTTGAGGGATGTGCAGTCGTCATTTCACTCCTCCTCTCCACTTGATCCGGAAAGGGAGGAAGCAATGAACCCCGCGCGTCGATCTGGGATAGCTGCGCACGCGCAGCTTCCGGCTCCGTGTCTCGGGAAATATTTGACGCTACCGCTTCGGACTCACAGAAGCCTCTGATCAGGCGCGTCGCGCACGCGCAGTGACCCACTCGGCTCGGGGAGTTATTTGACGCCGTCGCCTCTGGCAGTCGGAAGTTGCCAGAGCAGAGCCCAGCCGGCCGGCCTGATCAGCCTTCATCGTCCCCGGGCGCCCTGGAGAATCGCTGACCGGTAGACGGACCGACCGCCTGAGGACAGTCCGCCGGGGTAGCGAAAACGCCGGCCCTATGGCGCAGGTGGCGTGAGGCGGAAGGCCGAGTGCGGCCGGCGGTGGCGGCGGCGCCCGCCCCAGCGATGCGGGCCCCGCCCGTCGCCTCAGGTAACCGGGAGGCCCTCCCCGTCGCTGCCGGACCCTCCTTCCTCCTGCCCTCCGGGCCGTCCCGGGACGGCCCAGCCTGTTTCTCGGTCCCGGGTGCTCCAAGGGGCCGGCCTTCGGAAGCACATCTCCGCATTCTTCTTTTTCTCGGGGACCCACGGGGTCCGGGGGAAACTTGGCCGTGGAGCCGGCGGTGTCGGACGGGTTTGCTCAAACCCGGTCCAGCCCTTGGGAGCCCCCGGGGCCGGGCGATCTCCCTTCGGGACGGCCCGGGGAGGGGGCGGGTCTGCAGCGGAGCCGGGCAACTCCGCGAGGACTCGGGTCCGGCGGGAAGGTCGCTGGAGCTGCTCCCTCCGCGCGGGGCCGGTGCTGCCCGCCGCACAGTGACACTCGGGGGAGGACGAGCGAAGACTGAGAGTTGACAGCGAACCTTTGCTGAGCGCTTCCTCGATGCCAGGCGTGGTGTCAGGCCGTTCCGTCCCCCGCGTCTGACTTCACGACCACCCTACCCTGCGCCGTAGCGTTAGGGTCCCCATCGTACCGAGGGAGGCAGCTGGGGACCCGAGCGGCGAGGTGGCTGGACTGGCCCAAGGTCACTCAGCTGCTCGTGTGAACCTAAGCAGTCTGTGACTCCAGATTCAAGTTCTTAGAATGAGGTCAGCGTCTCTCCAACTTGGTGGCGGGTTCAGGTCACCCGGGGAAGCTTTCAGAGAGTCCTGCTGCCCAGGCAGCGCACCCAGAGCCATGACAGCAGCCTCGGGGGCGGCGGGTTCAGGTCACCCGGGGAAGCTTTCAGAGAGTCCTGCTGCCCAGGCAGCCCGCCCAGAGCCATGACAGCAGCCTCGGGGGCGGCGGGGAAGCCAGGCGGCCGGACTGCCTGCGAGGGCGCGGTAGGGTACCAGTGTGCAGTCCAGTGTGGGGGCTGCGAGGTGGTTCTGCATCTCAAAGGGCGTTCCGGTGTTTCCGGCCTTCAGTGTGTAGGAGAATCATCTGGGAATCTGTTTAAAATGCAGTTGCACCAGCAGAGGTCTTTTCACTAGGCCCGCTGACTCCTACTCCTTGTTTAAAGTCTGTTGGGAATGGGAAGTGACTATCTCCGTAGGATTTCGGGAGTTGCCTGGACCTTTTAAAGTGTATGCATGTCATGCAAAACTGGGTTTGCAATTTTCCTGAATATACAGCATTCAGAGGGCTAGTGTCTCCACCCTCTGGGCCCTCTTTGCATGTGCTGTTCCTCTGCCTTAGCATAGCCTCCATGTTTTCTCCCCACTCCACCAAATTCACACACTTCTGCTGTGTCTCATAGACAGCCACATAGCCGTTCCTTCCCATCTCTGGCTGCAAAACCCCCAACGTCCCCATATTCAAGATGCCTCTGCCTGTGACCCCCCCCCCCCCCCCCAACCACCTTGGGGCTTTTCTTTCTGCCCCTTAGGATCAGCATGAGGGAATTTACCAGTTGTTCTATTTTTTATGTTGTGTTTCTCTCTCTTCTACTAAATTATGAGCCGCTCGAACCATTTGTTCTGCATTTTTGAATATTCTTCCCTGTGCTTTGACATACAGACTTTAAAAGGTTTTACTGAATGGAATGTTTGAGTCCCTTTTTTAAAAAAAATTTTTATTATTATTTATTTTTATTTTTTTACAGAGACAGAGAGAGGGATAGACAGGGACAGACAGATAGGAACGGAGAGATGAGAAGCATCAATCATTAGTTTTTCATTGTGCATTGCAACACCTTAATTTTTCATTGATTGCTTTCTCATACGTGCCTTGACCGCAGAACTTCAACAGACTGAGTAACCCCTTGCTGGAGCCAGGAACCTTGGGTCCAAGCCGGTGAGCTTTTTGCTCAAACCAGATGAGCCCGTGCTCAAGCTGGTAACCTCAGGGTCTTGAACCTGGGTCTTCCGCATCCCAGTCCGATGCTCTATCCACTGCGCCACAGCCCGGTCAGGCTGAGTCCCTTTTGTATGTAGCATAGGTTTCATGCTGCAAATAGTTTTCTGTTTCCATTTTTTAAAAGTTGTAATGTTTCCATTGGTTTGAGAAGGGGGAAGGCAGGGGGGAAAGCATCAACTCGTTCCACATAGTTGTTCCACATAGTTGCACATTCATTGGTTGCTTCTCCTGTGTGCCCTGACTGGGGATCGAGCCCGTATGCTGCTGGGATGGCGCTTTATCCACTGAACCATCTGGCCAGGGTCTATTTCCAGTCTTGCAAAAAGTATATAGTTGTTAACCTATCTAGTTGTGTTCTTTTGCTTTGAAATCCTCAAGTTAGGTTCATTAATTTACCTGTCTAGCAGCTGAATAAACACATTGAGTTCTTACCACTGGCAAAGCACTATGTAGGACTAACTCTATGCAGTGGACATTGGTTGATTTTTAATATCTGACTTTATCACAGTCAGATACAATCAGTTTTGTAGTGGAAACCTTTTTATTGCCTTTAGGCCTTTGCATATGTTCCCCTCCTCATTGTCCAAAATAGTGTTTAGTTGCCATCCACTAACTATACTATATTATTGCCTTATTGGTACTTGGTAATGGAATTGCCATTTGGAGTAGTTCATCCTATTCACCAAAAGAAGTGGTGGTACAAGAAGTACTTGATGGAGACTAAAACCTTGAAGTCAGAGGAACTGACAAATTTAGTGTATATGATATTTAGTGCATAATGCCTTAAGTGCGGTTGTCCACCATATTTATAAGTTTTAAAGGAAGGCAAGGCAATAATTCAGATTGTATTTGTTCTTGATTGACCTTAAAAAACCATGTAAGATTTATAAAAGTAAGCAAGTCTGTGTGTGAAGGTCCTTATGAAGAAGTTTTTAGACAATAAAGATTTTTTTATAACAGTTAAATATGGCAAAGTATGTGACAGAATAAAAAGCACATTTCCTATAATGACATTCTTTACAGCCTAAGGATTGTCATAGATTTTCTTGGTTCAGTTCTCTGTGTTTCTCAGCTTATAGACTAAGGTTGATATAGAAGCTGATGGGACAATTCATGTTAAATTCAGATACTCAAGAAACCTGCCTTTGTTTCTCTGATCAGATATGGACAGAGTATCCAGTTCTGGCCTCAGCACATGGAAGAAACTCAATCTTTAAGTCTGAGGTTTAAGTCTCTAGTTGATTTCCAGTGTAAAGGTGAAAATTCCACATGCTCAGTTAAAGACCAGAGTAATTCTAATCATGATAGCGTGAGACCTAGAATTTGAGATTCCTGTCGGTGTTAGCAGGCATGTTCCCTGGCATGTGAAAAGACCTTTTAGATAGAATCCATGTTTTCCTTTGGTGCAAAGTGATTCAAGTTATAGAATTAAGTTACATGGAGTTTAATTCTTTTTTTTTTTCCTTTACAGGGACAGAGAGAGAGTCGGAGAGAGGGATAGACAGGGACAGACAGACAGGAACGGAGAGAGATGAGAAGCATCCATCATCAGTTTTTCGTTGCGACACCTTAGTTGTTCATTGATTGCTTTCTCATATGTGCCTTGACTGCAGGCCTTCAGCAGACCGAGTAACCCCTTGCTTGAGCCAGCGACCTTGGGTCTAAGCTGGTGAGCATTTTTTATTTTGCTCAAGCCAGATGAGCCCGTACTCAAGCTGGCAACCTCGGGGTCTCAAACCTGGGTCCTCGGCATCTCAGTCCAATGCTCTATCCACTGCACCACCACCTGGTCAGGCTAATTCTAACTTTTTATAGGTGAAGAAAGTAGGTAACTTGCTGAAGACAGACATGGTTGGCTGCTAGCACATATAGGACTAGAAAGCAGGCCACTTTTTTCTGGATGCACTGTGCCCTCTACACTCATTCCTTCCATGTGAGATCATGTGTTCATGGTTATTTAGTATGTGTGTTGGGGATGGCTGAAGTATACAGAGTGGTCTGCTATGTTTGAGATACTCAGTTAGATGTACAGTGGGTGCTTGGTGTGTGCCTCGTGTACTTTGCTATGTAAACTGGGACATCAAGGTAAGTAAGACACAGCCACTGTTCTCAAGCAGTCTATAGTCAAGATTATATGAAAGCAAAAGTATAGTATCTGTCAGCTCTGTCAAATAGAACTTTTCATAGTGATGGAACTGTTCTATATTTGTGGTGTCCAGTATGGTAGCCACTAGCCACATGTGCACCTGAAATGTAACTAGTGTAACTAAGAAACTGAATTTCTAAAGTAATTTAAGTAGTACATGTGGATATGGCTACTGTATTGGACAGAGCAGCTCTGAGGCATAAAAGATGAGAAGTGGCCCTGGCTGGTTGGCTCAATGGTAGAACTGGCCATGGCCAGTTGGCTCAGTGTTAGAGTGTCGGCCTGGGGTATAGTCTGGGGTTCGATTCCCAGCCAGTGCGCACAGGAGAAGCGACTATCCGCTTCTCCACCCCTTTCCCCCCTCTCTCTTCACCTCCCACAGCCATGACTCAATGAGCACATTGCCCCCCCCCCCTCCCCCCCGCTGAAGATGGCTCAAGAACTCAGTTGCGGAGCAGTGGAGCAGTGGCCCCAGATGGGCAGAACATCAGCCCTAGATGGGGATTGCCAGGTGGATCCCAGTTGGGGCGCATGTAGGAGTCTGTCTCTCTGCCTCCCTGCCTCTCACTTGATTTTTAAAAAAAAAGATGAGAACTGTGGTGGTGCTGTTGGGGGGAAGGCAGGTATTCATATATATATATATATATATATATATATATATATATATATATATATATATATATAGTTGTTGTTAGATCAGCAAAAGCTGCCTGTTTCCACAATATGGAGGAATGTAGGTAGAACCTGTCTGTCTTTCTTGTAATTCAGGTGATAGGATCCCTAAGTTAGAATCTGGTGTATCGGTGAATACATTCCGTTTTGGTCAAACTTGATTGATATTTGCCTTGTAGGGTCAGTAAGACTACAAGAAAAATATGCACTATGGTCTTTTTGCCTGTTATTAGTCTTCAAGTTATATGGATGATCTTGTGTGTGTTTTGATACTCTGTAAATGAGGCATGCCTGATAATATGCACCTTATATTTGTACCTCTCAAAGTATGTTGATTTATGTTGTTTTATTTGATCCTTTTCCAAGTCACTTTAAGCTAGGTACTGCAGGTATTCTCCCTGCTTCACAGCTGAGGAAACCGTGACAAAGAAATAGTGAGTGACTTGTCCAGGGTCATAGAATAAGGCATAGAGTCAGAAAAAAAAGAGCATTGGACTTCGGGGCAAGTTTCTTATCCCAGCTTTACTGTTACTTAATGTGACCTGAGTAAGTCATAACCTTACTTTGTTTCCTCACCTGGAGGCTAGTGATATCTGTCTTAACTTTCTAGGCTTGTTATCGAAATAAAATGTAATAACATGTGAAAACTCTTTGAAAATGATCAATGAGGCCCTGGCCGGTTGGCTCAGTGGTGGAGCGTCAGCCTGGCGTGCGGGGGACCCAGGTTCGATTCCCGGCCAGGGCACATAGGAGAGGCGCCCATTTGCTTCTCCACCCCCCCCCCCTTCCTCTCTGTCTCTCTCTTCCCCTCCCGCAGCCAAGGCTCCATTGGAGCAAAGATGACCCGGGCGCTGGGGATGGCTCCTTGGCCGCTGCCCCAGGCGCTAAAGTGGCTCTGGTCGTGGCAGAGCGACGCCCCGTAGGGGCAGAGCCTCGCCCCTGGTGGGCGTGCGGGGTGGATCCCAGTCGGGCGCATGCGGGAGTCTGTCTGACTGTCTCTCCCCGTTTCCAGCTTCAGAAAAAAAAATACAAAAAAAAAAAAAAATGATCAATGATACAAAGGTACAAAGTCTCTAATATTTTTTCTGTTGTATGTCGCTGCCTTTACAACTTAGCGTGACAGCTGTAATGTTGGATGCTACTGTACTATGGTGTCATCATGGATTCCGCTTGCCTTCCTTACCGTGAGACCTCTTGGGCAGCCATTGCATCCTGTTTATATCTGCAGGACACTGGTACCTACATCCTAAGACAATGCCTGACACGTAGCAGGTGTGCAGTAAATGTTTGTTTAGTGGAATAATTCATTTCTAGATTTACTTTACAAAGTTTTTTAAAAAATTGTTCTCTGTAGTTAGACTTGAAGCTCTTTGGGAACAGGGATGATATTTATTCATTACTTATTCATGATGTTATATTCCCTATGCCTGGTGTATAGAAGGCAGATAATAAATACTGGTTGAGTCAGTTGATGTAATTAGTGTCAGATTGTGGTAAATGTCTACCACTATATTGATCATTTTGCTAATTTGTCAGTTAGGCCAAACCTTCGTGTTACTCTGCGGCAATACCTATAAGCCATAAGCTGTTACCCAGCACGTAGCTGCCTGATAACACTAACCTCCAGAGAGATTACCTAGAAAAGGGGTGCATGTAGAGGTGGGAGGGAAATTAAGTGATCTGCAAGGGAACACTGTCATCTTCCCCTTCCTCTTATCAGATTTACTTCTGGAGCAGTGAAGGTAGCAACTTCCAGCTAGCAGCTCAGGTTGTTAGCTGACAGATAGCCTGTCTGGGGAGGAGACTCATAGGATCCTTAATTTAGCAGTCACAGCCCTTAGTCATTGGACTTCAGTTTTGTCTTCATATGTTACTGTGGTGTCCAGCCCTCCCCATCCTCCATGCCCTTCCCCTCCTCAATATATTAGTCACACTGGAGTTTGCTTTTCTACTTGGCCTTCAGCCTGTCTTGGACACTTCCATCAAATTTCTCTGCTCCCAGTTTTTTGGTTTTTTTTTTGTATTTTTCTGAAGCTGGAAATGGGGAGAGACAGTCAGACAGACTCCCGCATGCACCTGACCGGGATCCACCCGGCACGCCCACCAGGGGGCGATGCTCTGCCCCTCCGGGGCGTCGCTCTGTTGCGACCAGAGCCACTCTAGTGCCTGGGGCAGAGGCCAAGGAGCCATCCCCAGCGCCTGGGTCATCTTTGCTCCAATGGAGCCTTGGCTGCGGGAGGGGAAGAGAGAGACAGAGAGGAAGGGGGGGTGGAGAAGCAAATGGGCGCTTCTCCTATGTGCCCTGGCCGGGAATTGAACCTGGGTCCCCCGCACGCCAGGCCGACGCTCTACCGCTGAGCCAACCGGCCAGGGCCTCTCTGCTCCCAGTTTTATTAAGTTAATCACTAGTCTAGCATCAATAGTTTTTCAAAATTGGTCACTGCTTAACTTTGAAATCTTAACACTTTCTACATACAGCTTTCTTTTCTGCCACTCTGGTTTTTAGTTTTCCGTGCTGTTTTTTGCTGCTTGAAGCAGGCATCCTTCCTCTTATATATTTGTATTTTTTCTTCTACCCGTCCCTTCTTATTCTCACTCTTATCCACTCAGTTGTCTTACTTTTTTTAAAATTGTAATCTTCCTTCAGTACCCAATCCATATGCCCCAAAGAGAGTCTCCTCTGATCTTTTGTTTTCCACCTCAGCCCTTTTTTCAGTCAAGAGTAATCTTTTGTCCTCTGTATTGTTACAATGTCTCTATAGCTTTTTTTTTTAAATGGTGTTTAACACTTCAATTTTCTCATTTATAATACAGTCATTTATGTATGTATTAGCTCCTTAAACTATTAAACTCATTTGAAACAGGAACCAAGTCCTCTTAACCTGTCTCCTTCCTGGTCTTAACAACTGCATTGGTTCCTGCCAGTGTCTGAGTGTTCGTATGTATAGGTAGGATGCTGATAGGCACTCATTGCTTCTTGATGTGATGCTCTGTTAATAAAAACTAATGCACCAAATTGTACCAGTTCCACCACTCAGAATTACTTGCATTTCTTTGTGCTCCTTCTAATCATTAGTCATGTATATTATGTTTATCTAGTTTTAATTATGGCGCATGTTTTTATTTCTCCATGGAATCGCTACTATTTATTGATTGCTTACTACGGACTAGGACATGTTCCAAACATCTTATTACATACATTAATTTTCTAATCATCACAACAACATGGAAGGAGGCTATTATCCTACTATTATCCCCTTTTTACAGATGAGGATGCTGACACAGAGCCTGAATAACTTTCACAAGGTTTCTTAGCTTGCAGGTGGGATTTGAATCTAATAAGCCTAGTTCCAGAGCTCTGGCTATTAACCAGTCCTCTTACATGTTTTCTCTTCTCTTTGTTTAATGGCTACATTATAGTGTGTGTGTGTGTGTGTGTATATATATATATTCTAATTATGAAGTCATTCCTGTCTTTTGCATGTGCAAGAGAGAGAGAGAGAGAGAGAGAGAAAAGGAAGGGAGAGATGAGACATCAACTCATAGTTGCGGCACCTTAGTTGTTCATTGATTGCTTCTCATATAGTATGTGCCTTGACCCCGGGGGCTGCAGCTGAGCTAGTGACCCCTTGCTCAAGCCAGCAACCTTGGGCTCAAGCCAGTGACCTTTAGACTCAAGCTAGCGACCATGGGATCATGCTGATGATCCCATGCTCAAGCCAGCGACCTTGGGGTTTCAAACCTGGGACCTCAGCATCCTTGGTCAGCGCTCTAACCACCGTGAAGTCACCTGTCAGACAAAGTTATTCTTTTTTTTTTTTTTTTTTTTTTTAACAGAGACAGAGAGAGAGTCAGAGAGAGAGAGGGACAGATAGGGACAGACAGCCAGGAACGGAGAGAGATGAGAAGCATCAATCAGTTTTTTGCTGCGACACTTTAGTTGTTCATTGATTGCTTTCTCATATGTGCCTTGACCGTGGGCCTTCAGCAGACTGAGTAACTCCTTAAGCCAGCCACCTTGGATCCAAGCTGGTGAGCTTTAGTCAAACCAGATGAGCCCGCGCTCAAGCTGGCAACCTCGGGGTCTTGAACCTGGGTCCTCCGCATCCCAGTCCGACGCTCTATCCACTGCGCCACCGCCTGGTCAGGCCAGAGTTATTCCATTTTTGATGGGCAGTTAGTTATACCCACTTTCCCATCTTATGTATAATATAGTGGATGTCTTGTGCATTTTTCTTTTTCTTTTTAATTTTTCCATTGATTTGAGGGAGGGAGAGAGAGAGAGAGAGAGGCATCAACTTGCTGTTCCACTTAGTTCCATTTAGTTGTGTACTGATTTATTGCTTCTTGTATGTGCCTTGACCAAGGATTGATTCTGCAACCTTGGTGTTCTGGGACAAGCCTTTATCCACTAAGACAATTGGCCAGGGCCTTGTACATTTTTTTATTGATTTGTTTTATAAGGAAAAATTAAGTGGTTTTACTGAGTCAAGGCATGTGATAATACTGTCTCCTCTGTATTCGCAAAACATTCATGCTATCCTTGGGTGAGTGGTTAGAAAAATGGCATGAGCCTGAAGTCCCTTACAAGTGTGACAATTTATTGACAGGATAGAGGTACAACCCCCCTGGCAAGTGGACTGGGCAATCGAGGTCCAACATTGTTCTGCCATGATGCTATCCTGAGAGATTGATGTGGAAATGGACATCCTTGCCCTGGAGGACCTCGGCTCTGCAGCAGTTGTGGTTCCTGAATAATGATGCCCTCAGATCTCTGGTTTGTTTCTTTGGACAGTTATGGAATAACTTCATAATTATATGTGTTTAAGAGTAGGCTGGTCACTGACAACACTGGACCCAAGAGAATTTCACTTTACCAAATCTGGCACTCTGCTCTCTTTTTACTCCCTAACATCAATAAAAAGAAAAGTGCTAGGACCTCCTTAGTTGGGTTATAAGCCCCACCCCTGGAGCAGAGGAGGGTTGGGGTGACCTCCAGGGCAGCAATACTTCATCCCTAATGTATGCCACAAGATTGTGTTCATTTAGTTACCAAAACTCGCATGTGCTTTATCAGAGGTATAAACTGACCTATGGATGAATTCTTTTAGCCCACATTGTGTGTGAGTGTTTTAATTATTTGCCAACATTTAAAGAGTAGGAGAATTCACAGAAATGTCCAAATTTTCAGTTTCACTTGAAAAAGAGGATTATCTGCCAAGGTAAATAGTCCTTCAAGGTAATAGTTGGCTAGGGCTGAACAGTGGCTTTGTTCTCTACTGCAGTGCTGGATTCTCTAATTTGCCACAGTGCCCACCCTACCCGCTTCACTGTTTTAGTACGTGTTTGGTTCCTAGATGAGGAGACCCAACTTCGGATCTAATGTTTAGTAATGACCACTTTATTGTCCTGAAATTAACAGGCACTTATAACCTACCAGCACATAGAATTTTAAAAAATCAATGAAAATCTTTAACAGATGAGAAACAAATTATCCTTCCAGTAAAATTAGTATTTCAACAGAAATGCTCAGGTACTAGAGGACATAGTGAAGTAGTCAGATGCTTGTGTTTACTAAGTCTTAGAAGTTGGGAAGACAATAATATGGCACCTTTTCTTTATATTTGACATTTTGAATTAAGGGCTAAATAAGTATAGATGTAATGCTTGTGATTGTGTTCCTGACAGCAGGGTGTGATATGAGCAGCTCAGATGCCATAAGTGGTATAGCCTTTGTTGATGTGATTTTTCTGAAATGGTGAACAAAACTTGGTGTGATAAGGTTCTAAACATAAAGTGCAGTCTCTTTTCAGTTTAAATGAGTAGTTACTTGCATTACTGGAAAATTCAGTGGATATTTCAAAAGCATAAAATATTTTGTATTTATGTACTGGAATTAGATTTTTAGGCTTAGCAAGAACAGAATGCTTTTCTGGCAAACATTTGAATGTCATGTGAAGTGTAGTGTCATTGTTCATTGTCCAGGACTGTCTCCTGCATTGCAGGATGTCTAGATTTCCTGACTCTGCCCATACATACCAATAGCATGCCCCAGTCATTGTGTTAAGCAAGAGTGCGCGAGATATTTCCCTCAGGGGCGGCTCTTTTCTATTGAAAATCATTGACTCATTGACCTAAGCTCTTGAATGTGTCCTGTTGGCCTTACCTCCTAATCAGAATTGAGGTTTTATCACTTGTTTTGCTAGTTTAGTAGGTACAAAATGATACCTTAGTTGCTTTGCTTTGTGTTTATTGAATTCCTTGTTTGTCTCCAATGTTTATTTTCTCTTTTATTGTTTAATTTGCCTATAAATCTCATACATGTTTGTCTTAATTTTTTTGTCTTGTATTTTGTTAAAATTTAGCATGTTTTTCTATTTGTGAATTTTAATATTTTAGTTCAACTTTTTTTTTTTTTTTTTTTAGAAAGGGGGTGGGAGAGAGAGGAAAGAGAGAAGGGGAGGAGGAGCAGGAAGCATCAATTCCCATATGTGCCTTGACCAGGCAAACCCAGGGTTTCGAACTGGTGACCTCAGCATTTCCAGGTCAACGCTTTATCCATTGCGCCACCACAGGTCAAGCTTAGTTCAACTTTTTAAATTACTTTTTAAGTTTCTTGAAAGCATTCATTTCATGTTCTTACATTTAATCATTGAAACATTAATATATTTAAAAAATTAAAATTTCTTACATTGAAAACTTTAAAGAGCTTTTAAGAAGAACTTAAAAGCTATTGAACTTGTTTTGATAGTTTTTTCTGGTGTTTTTAAAAAAATGATACTTCTGCCCTGGCCAGTTGGCTCAGTGGTAGAGCATTGGCCTGGTGTGTGGAAGTCCCAGGTTCGATTCCTGGTCATGTACACATGAGAAGCAACCATCTTTTTTTCCACCCCTTCCCCCTCTCTGTCTTCTCCTCCTGCAGCCATGGTTTAAATGGTTTGAGCAGGTGGCCCCAGGCACTGAGGATAGCTCCATGGCCTCACCTTGGGCATGAAATAGGAATGGCAGCCCCCAGATGAGCAGAGCATCACCCTGTAGTGGGCTTATTGAGTGGATATTGGTAGGTCAGGGTGCATGTGGGAGTGTGTCTCTCTGCCTCCCTGCCTCTCACTTAATTAAAAAAAATATATATTCCTGTCTTCAGAATTGGTAAGGATGATGACTGTTTCCTTCTTCCTTTTTTTTCCTTCTTATCCAAGTGAGAAGAGGGAGATAGAGAGACAGACTCCAGCATGTGCCCCAACCAGGATCCACCTGCCAACCACTTCTGGCGCAGATGCTTGAATCAACCGAGCTATCCTTAGCACCTGAGGCCAGTGCTCAGACCATCTAAGCCACTGGCTGGGGAAGGAGGAGAGCGAAAGAAGGAGGAAGAGGGAGGGGAAGAGAAGCAGATGGTGGCTTCTCATATGTGCCCTGACTGGGAATCGAACCTGGAACATCTGCACACAGGGCTGTCACTCTGTCCACTGAGGCAGCTGCCAGGGCCTTAACTCTTTTTCCTACTTAAGGTACTCCATTCTTTTGTCTTTTTCTATCCTGGAACATAGAATGATAAGGATTCTCTCGTGACATAAGTATACCAAATCTGATTATTTTATCCCTTTGCACAATGGCCATCTGTCCCAGCACTGTTCCAGGGCTTCTGAGGGCTCTTTTGGGGAGGTGTTCAGACAGCTAGCTGCTTCTCAGGGTTTGCCTTCCTACCTGATCTCATCATGAGTTTATTTTAGGATATTTTTCAAAACATTAAGATGTGTGTTTTTCTCAGTCTTGAAACAATAACTTTGCAGCTTCTTTATCTTGCCATTTAGGGTCAATCTGTATTTTACCTCCTTTTATTAATTTGCAGCAGTATAATTTGACATGTAATTCTGTTTTGTTTTTGCAGGTGCCATTTGGATAGTCCTTTAGCGGCACGATGTACTCTGAGTGGAGGTCCCTGCATTTGGTGATTCAGAATGATCAAGGTCACACTAGTGTTCTGCACAGCTATCCAGAGAGCGTTGGGCGAGAGGTGGCAAATGCAGTGGTCCATCCTCTTGGGCAGGCCTTAGTTACTCCTTCAGTGACTGGTACTGAGAGTTTGTTAAAAACTGACAAAGAAGTAAGTGTTTCTTCATTTCATTCTACTACGTGAAAACTTAAGTTTATTAATGAACTTATTTAGCATCTTTTTAATGGATCTCTGCCTGTTGCAATGTGACTTCTCGATTTTGACCTTATTTAGGATGAGAGTTGGAGGCTTAGAGTTTGTGGCAGTTATAAGGGATAAATTGCATCATTGTGCTGCTGGGACTTCCTACTAACCAGCAGACTCAATTCTCCACTTGAGCTATGTGCCCAAGCCAGAGACTTGAGTGTTATGCCCTTTCTCCTAAACTCGGGACTCATCTTCAGATTCCCATTCAGAGGAACAGTTGCAAAGTCTGCGTTCGTGAGGAGGGTTTTCTCTGTTCAGAGTACCCTAGCAAGGACTTGACCCCGGGGCACTCTCTTCTGGGTGTATTTGTGATTCCTTGCTGCCTTGTCCTGGGAAGATGGCACTTGAGTAGATAGAGGTGCCCTGGCGAAGGCCTTGTTTATTCTCCTTTCCTACTCTCCAAAGGAGGCACGAGATTAGTCCTTGAATCGAGTGTCCTCTAGAATTATAGGGTTAAACTAGCATGTGAAGATATCCCTTAAGATATCTTTTCCTTTGTCTTTCATCTGATAATTAGGGACCTGCAGCCTCTTCTAGAATTCTTTCTCTTGTGCAGCTAAATCCTGCCCCCCCCTGCACTCTATTTGTCCTTCCTTCACTGTGCTGACTTCTTTGATATTTATTGCTATTTTATATATTACATTACATTATATTGTTATATTACTATTATATATTTTCTACCCTTAGCTTTTGTAGCTTTTGAGCTTAAAATTTTTAATACATATATTTATGTTGGTTCAACTTCAGTTTTACACTGCAGAAGTGTGTGAATCCTGAATTTCTATCTAAAAAGTGAGCTTCCTTTTTAGGTTTGTGATATCTACTAATAGGCAGCATATAATCTGTTTTTCTCTTTATTTCTAAGATCTTGGCAGGGCCATTGGTGTGCCATTGGTCACCTTCTTCCAAAATGATCTTGGTACATTAGTTCAGTGTTACTCTGTTATCTGGTGTTTCAGCCAGTTATAAATCCAGTCATTCTGCCTTCCTCTGGGCCAGTGGTCAGCAAACTCATTAGTCAACAGAGCCAAATATCAACAATACAACAATTGAAATTTCTTTTGCGAGCCAAATTTTTTAAACTTAAACTATATAGGTAGGTACATTCCTTATCAAAGTAGCACCCGCACGTGGTATTTTGTGGAAGAGCCACACTCAAGGGGCCGAAGAGCTGCATGTGGCTCGCCAGCCACAGTTTGCTGACCACTGCTCTGGGCCATAGGTCTCCATCTTGTCACACAGGACATCCTGCATCTCACTAGATCTCTTGCTAAAGCTCAGATTTCCTTTTGCTGAAGAAGGCTGTTAATGGCATGGTGAGAATAGCTTCAGATTTCTAGTTGGAAGACAGGGGTACAAGTTTTCGGCTCCAGCATTTTTAAACCCGTGACTTGGGACAAATTGCTTAATCTTTGTAAGCTTCAGTTTTATCTATAAAATGAGGATAGTTTACTGGCTCACTCAGGGAAATTTTGATGGTTAGATGATATGCATGGGAGTGCTTCATTAGCTGCCAGGATTATACAATTGTCAGCTGCCTTCATAGTAACCCTGATAATAAAGGAATGAAGTTTGTCTGGCAAGACTTGTTCTTTTGAGCAGGCTGGTTCCCAGTGATCATGCTTCCCTTTTATAAATGCTCACATCATCTGCTTAGTAATTTGTCCCAGTTTTGTCCAGAATTCATTTAAACTTTCCATTTTATAGTATCTGGAACATAGTTCATCCTCTTGCAAATTGGGCTGTTTTCTCTTTCTCATCACACCTTATTCATTCTTTTTTTTTCTTTCTTTCTTTTTTTTTTTTTTTTTTTTTGTATTTTTCTGAAACTGGAAACATGGAGGCAGTCAGACAGACTCCCGCATGCGCCCGACCGGGATCCACCCAGCACACCCACCAGGGGGCGATGCTCTGCCCATCCGGGGCGTCGCTCTGTAGCGACCAGAGCCACTCTAGTGCCTGGGACAGAGGCCAAGGAGCCATCCCCAGCACCTGGGCCATCTTTTGCTCCAATGGAGCCTTGGCTGCGGGAGTGGAAGAGAGAGACAGAGAGGAAGGAGAAGGGGAGGGGTGGAGAAGCAGATAGGCGCTTCTCCTGTGTGTTCTGGCCGGGAATCGAACCCGGGACTTCCGCACACCAGGCTGACGCTCTACCACTGAGCCAACCGGCCAGGGCCACCTTATTCATTCTTTATGACCGTAGCCAGTGGTTCAGCAGTCTCTTGGGCAAGTTCTTGCAGCTTCTAGCATGTGATGCAGATGAGTCAGGAGGCTGGAACTCATTTAGTGCAGCTGAGTGCCTTGTTAGACTCTTTCCCGCTTCAGTCCCTTTTCCTTGTGTTTGTTCTTACCCTTCCATTTTAAATAGTATTTTCTTTGGCAGAGAAAGGAGTCACAAGATAAGAGTTGAGCAGTTCATTTTCCTTCCTGTTTTTAACATTGCATAATCTGGAAATGGAATGTGATTGAATTTGTGTACATGATTTCCTAAACGACACATGTACCCTTATGTAATTAAGTGGAGAAAAGCATCTCAAGTTTTCTATTTCCACCCAATCTCTGTAAAATCGAGATGTTTTGTATACTTTCTTTTTCATAGAACAAATAATAATGTCCAAAGGGTAAATGCCAATATAGGCTTAATATTTAGAAAGAAATAATTTATTTTCTTAAAACTTCTGCTTAGGAAATGTCCAGGTATGTCTTAATACAGGGGTCGGGAACCTTTTTGGCTGAGAGAGCCATGAACGCCACATATTTTAAAATGTAATTCCGTGAGAGCCATACAACGACCCGTGTACATTACGCATCATCCAATAAAAATTTGGTGTTGTCCCGGAGGACAACTGTGATTGGCTCCAGCCACCTGAACTGTGAACATGAGCGGTAGGAAATGAATAGATTGTAATACACAAGAATGTTTTATATTTTTAACGTTATTTTTTTTTATTAAAGATTTGTCTGTGAGCCAGATGCAGCCATCAAAAGAGCCACATCTGGCTCGTGAGCCATAGGTTCCCAACCTCTGTCTTAATATATGGAAAGTGTGTTCTGTAGAATAAATCTGATATGTGTGTTGAGATGAAAATACTATCAATTGAATGGTTTTTTGGCTATAAAAGAGGTTAACTTTTTAAATTAGTCTATTGAGATATAGATAGGAATGTATGATAATTCTATATGTATATTTTCATTTATTCAGGTAAAATGGACCATGGAAGTAATTTGCTATGGACTGACCCTTCCATTAGATGGAGAAACTGTAAAATATTGTGTTGATGTATATACAGACTGGATTATGGCTTTAGTGTTGCCGAAAGATTCTATTCCGTTGCCAGTTATTAAAGAGCCTAATCTGTATGTTCAAAGTATACTAAAACACCTGCAAAATCTTTTTGTACCAAGGTAAGTGATACCTGTCTATCTGGCCTATTACCAGTATCATAGTAAGATATTCATAAGTATTACCTTTTTACGTTATAGGAGCTGATTTAATTGTTAGTTCTTCAAACAGTTTCCTGTCCTTAAGCTGTTGCTTTCTCTTTTCAAGGGTTGTCAGTAATATCTGTCTTCCTCTTCAGACAGGAACAGGGCTCCAGTCAGATCCGACTATGCTTACAGGTTCTGAGAGCAATTCAGAAACTGGCCCATGAGTCATCCATCATGGCCCGAGAAACCTGGGAGGTCTTACTGCTCTTTCTGCTGCAGATTAATGACATACTTCTAGCTCCTCCAACTGTTCCAGGTGTGGTTGTTTTTTTTTCTAATTTGTTTTTGAGCTTTGGATAATTTACCTTTAAGTTCAATGAGTAGTAGACTCAGTGGGGACTTAAATTTTGGCATGACAGTTGATAAACCAAGGTTAACAGTTCTTAGAATGGAAACCTTCAAAGGCATGATACGAAGTTCTTTTACCTTTGGTGATGGTAGGATGAATTAATGCATTTTTGGTCATGATAGAAACAGTAACTTATTTAGTATATTAGGAGAAAGTCTATATAAGAAACAACAAACTAATTAAAGTAGAACCTAAATGTAATGTGCTTGGTTACAAAGTAGTTATCAAAGTAGACAGAAAACTTGGTAGCTACAGAAGATCTTTTCTTCAGCAGATGAAACCTGCACCGTCTTCAAGTGTTCTGTTTAGCAGCATGGCAGTGTTCTGTTTGTTACCTAGCCATTACAAAGCCTCCTATAAACAGATAGGTTGACATTCTAATCCCAAATTCTCCACTACTCCTCTGTGTAGTCTCTTTACTAATGTACCTGTGAGTGTGCTTGTGCTCTCATACAGATGCAGTGCCCAGGAAAATGTCTAAAAGGCATCTGGAATTTTTTGTTGAAAGGGACTCCATAATAAGAATACCCTGTCTGGTATTGATGGTAGTTGATCAGTCTTTGACTCATTGTCTCGCTGCTATACTCTCCCCAGGCCTGGGATCTCAGCAACACAAGGCAGGCAGTTTGTGCCCTTCTGGAGCTGGTTATTGTTCAAACTTGATTTTTGCTCAGTTGAGAAACACATCTTTGTATCTTTTCCTTCTAATCCCCAGTTTGTGTTCTGAAGCTCTGCAGAGTGCAGCAGAGGAACAGCTGTGTTTCCCGCTGGAGGCTTGTCCTTGTGCTTCCTGCTCTGTCTCCCTGTCCCTGCAAGGGTGGCTTTTACTCTCCTAAAGCAATTTATAACTAAGTTTGCAGGTAGAAAGACTTGATTACATACTGGCTGGGTGAATGTGGACAAGTTACTTAAATTTCTTAAACCTCAGTGCACACATCTTCAAATTGGGTTAATTGATCATTAGTAATAGGTGTTATAAATACCTGTGCTGTAGAATTAGTGTAGAGGATTATGGCAGGTCATGTGTATCAACTACTTCATACAAATTGACTCCTAGAAGTTACTTGTCATAGACATACATCCTTTCCTCTCTCCCCTCTGTGCTCCTATCCCACTTGCTAGAAGATTAAGATCTTGGGTAAGAACTGAGCAAGGTGACTTGAAAACTTTTTAAAGTGATAATTCTTTGTTGTAGCCATGATTTCCTTCAGAGGAGCGCCACAAAAATCATTTCTTGTTCTTACTATTAATTGGTTGGTTGAAAGTCAAAACTTTTTTTTTTTTTTTTTTTGTATTTTTCCGAAGCTGGAAACGGGGAGGCAGACAGACTCCCACATGTGCCCTACCGGGATCCACCTGGTATGCCCACCAGGGGGCGATCTCTGCCCATCTTGGGGCGTTGCTCTGCCACAATCAGAGCCATTCTAGCACCTGAGGCAGAGACCATAGAGCCATATCCTCAGCGCCCGGGCAAACTTTGCTCCAATGGAGCCTTGGCTGTGGGAGGGGAAGAGAGAGACAGAGAGGAAGGGGAGGGGGAGGGGTAGAGAAGCAGATAGGCGCTTCTCCTGTGTGCCCTGGCCGGGAATTGAACCCGAGACTCCTACACGCCAGGCTGACGCTCTACCACTGAGCCAGCCGGCCAGGGCCAAAACTTAACATTGCATTTATTTTACTTTTTTGACCAGTCCTCCCAAATCAGCAACTTAAAGATTCTGCTTTAAAAATAAGTATACCAAAGTTTTCTTTTCTTTTGTTGTTAAGGTGGCATTGCTGAAAATCTAGCAGAGAAGTTGATCGGTGTTCTCTTTGAGGTTTGGTTACTAGCTTGTACTCGGTGCTTCCCAACGCCTCCTTATTGGAAAACAGCCAAGGAGATGGTGGCTAACTGGAGGCACCACCCAGCTGTGGTGGAGCAGTGGAGCAAGGTCATCTGTGCACTCACTTCAAGGTAGGCTATTGCCACTGACTTGCCTTTCTTCACCCATCTTGCCTAGTTCTGTCTTTTGGGGATTCATGGAATACATTGTAAAAAGCCTGTATCTTGTGTCTGTTATTATGATACTTTAAATATAGAATCAAGCCATTTGAAAAAATAGATGTAATTGTTTAAGCAAGTGTCTTAGAAAAGCAGATAAACTTTGTACTCTGCCTCCCCTCCGCCAAAATCCCACTCTTAATTCTGATTATTGAAATACAGAAAGGGCAAAAGTAGATTTATAGTTGTTCATATGGGAAATAACATAATAATTTATAAATAATGCAAGAATAAATTCTTTGTTTCTCATACTTACAACTGTAAACCTACTTTTGCCCCACCCTATATTCATAGTTTTTTGTTCTGAAATAAACATTTTTAAAAACTGAGCTATCATAGAAATTGTAGAATCTTAGTTTCTTCCACATGATCATTATTTGGGGGAAAACAAAACAAGAAAACCATAGAAAGTTATAGCAGAAAAAGTTAAATTCACCAGAAATCCTGTCATATATGTTTATACATAATTTTACAGAAATAGGATCACACGGTGATGTGCTACTTTGTAATTGAAGTAGACGTTTTTCATAATAATAATTTTACCTTTTTACCATTTATATATAATGCCATCATTCAGCCCTATAAGGATTTCTTTTTTTCTTTCTAGTTTTTGAGAGAAAGGGAGGGAGAGAGGGAGGGAGAGATAGATAGAAGCAGGGAGGGGGGAAGTGGGGAGAGAGAGGCATCAACTTGAGTTGTAAATGTATTGTTTTAAATAGCTTTGTAGTTTTTCTTTATATATGGAATTATAATTCATTTAATAATTACCTTTTTTATATTTATGTTGTTTTTAGTTTTTGCTTTAAAAATATTGTCGATATGAATGCTTTATATATTGTCTCTGTATTCTTGTTATTAAGATCTAATTTCTAGATGTGTAATAATTGAGTGTAAGGGCTTTGAACAACTTTTAATACATTTGGAATATTACTATTAAGTAATTGTTGAAGTACTTTTAAGGTATACGATAAATTCTCAACTTTGTGTAAAGCTATATAGCAGTTATTATAAATAAATTATGGTTTAGTTGTGTTGAAGGAGTTTGCAGTGGGGTAAAACTTTAAAAAATAATTTATTATTTTATATGACTAATTAGATCATTATATAAATATAATTGCATTATATAATTATAATTTTTTATTTGCCATTATATACAGATAAAATTTTTTAATTTATAATTTTATGAATTAGTAATATATAATTTTAAATTTATGTTAATATATATATATATTATAGGCCCTGACTGGTTAGCTCAGTGTTAGAGTGTTGGCCTGGCATGTGGATGTCCCAGGTTTGATTCTTAGTTAGGGCACACAGGAGAAGTGACCATCTGCTTCTCCACCCCTCCTCTTCTCTCTCTCTTTTTCTCTTCTTCTCCCACAGCCATAGCTTGATTGGTTCGAGGCCCTGAGGATGGCTCCCTGGAGCTTCTGCCTCAGGTGCTAAAAATAGCTCAGTTGCAATCATGGCCTCAGATGGGCAGAGCACCAGCCCCAGACAGGGGTTGCCAGGTGGATCCCGGTTGGGGTACATGTGGGATTCTATCTCCCCTCCTCTCACTTGGAAAAAGAATTAAAAAAAAATATGTGTGTGTGTGTGTATTATAAAGTTATATATAATTATAAATATATTATAAAGCTATATGTTTATATGATAAAATCCAAACTTTATATGAAATATTTAATTTACATTAGTGTTATAAATTTAACAAATTTATAATGTAAATTATATAACTTATAAAATAAAGGAAAATATAAATTATTATAAGTAATAATTTATTAAAACAAATTACTTAAATGTTTTTAAAAATCTTTTATAAAACTAGAAGTCTGCTTTCAGTAGATCTGTTTTACAAACAAAAGTTTTTATTTATCTTACTTCAGTGATGTATAATACATGTTTCATCTATTTTTTCTTGTTTCTCTTATATTTTAATACTTGAATGTATCGTTCATCCTGTTAAGAAATGAACTTAGCGGTGTGCATTTTTTCATTTTCTAGATTGTTACGCTTTACATATGGTCCTTCCTTTCCTCCATTTAAAGTTCCCGATGAAGATGCCAGTCTGATCCCTCCTGAAATGGATAACGAGTGTGTTGCACAGACGTGGTTTCGCTTTTTACATATGTTAAGGTACTATTATTTTAGATTTGCATGTGCTCTTTACCCGGTGCGCGTCTTCAGGCAGGAACCGTGCTGGAACTCCCATTGGATTTCAGCGTCAGCTGGGGCCAAAGTGCACAGCACACAGCTACATCACGTGCCTTCTGCTGTCTCTGCCCGAGTGGGGTCGGGCTATCCTCAGCTGCTTGTGGCCTGTCCTGTGCAGGAGCTTGTTCCCTGTGGTAGACGCAGCATTTGTTCTCTTGCCTGGCTGCAGCCTGGGTGATATCTCTCCCAGCACTTTGTCACATTCGTGGGGACTGGAGACTGCCTTGCTCCTCTCAGTGACCAGCACTGACTGGTCAGTCTGGCTCTCAGAGTCTCTCTTCTAGTAGCCTCATTGTTTAAAATTTTGCTGAGGGATACACTGTATAATATCACAAAGGGATAAATTGCTACTTCCTGCAGTTTCTTCACCGTAATTCTCCTCAGTTCAGCGGTATCGCTCCTCCCTTTCTTGTTCCTGGTCGGGTCCTTGTGCTCTGTGGCACTTCTGTTCTGTGCTGTACTGTCTCGTTCATAAACACTTTTCTTGCGTATCTTCTCTCTGGTCTGACTACCCTCATTTCTCTACTTGTGTACTAGTGATTTTGAATTAACTCTATATGATCTTTTCATAAATTAAGGATGTTAAACATTATCTATCATTTTTTCAGCTTCTGTTTTTCATCTTTCAGTGATTTCTGTTTATGTTTTAAATCTATTTTTATGTAATCATTTTCTGTTTATTTTAAGATAAGAAAGTTTTACTATGTTCTGATTTTCATTAGAATGCCTCTACTACATGAAATTTTTTTAAATAAATTTTTATTAATGTTAATGGGATGACATTAATAAATCAGGGTACATATATTCAAAGAAAACATGTCTAGGTTATCTTGTCATTAAATTATGTTGCATACCCCTCGCCCAGAGTCAGATTGTCCTCCGTCGTCACCCTTTATCTAGTTCTCTGTGCCCCTCCCCCTAACTCTCTCCCTCCCTCCCTCCCTCCTGTGTCCTCCCTCCCCCCACCCCTGGTACTCACCACACTCTTGTCTATGTCTCTTAGTCTCGTTTTTACTACATGAAATTTTGAGTGGGATGTTGGTTGCTGATATTAGATATTCGTTTTTATGTTCTTAGTTTCTTAAGCAGTTAAAAACCAGAAAAAGGTCAGAAATAGTACTGAATTTTATTTAAATAATTTCTAGGGATTTATTTTAAGCAATTCAGTGTTTTCTCTTTACAGGTAGTTCTTAGGTAATCTTTTCCCATTTCTACACTATTAATTGATCTTTTTAGGCTTCTTCAGCTGAAAGATTTTATTCTTTTCGTCAGGATTCTTTCAGATCTAAAGAATAGGACTACTTAATTAAATGCAGGCGACAAAGAAGGTTTATTGTCTGTTGGTGGAGAGGTCTCATTGGGCTCTAAGAAGTGGTGAACGTCCATCACTGACGATGGGGACAGATCAAGGCAACCTTGGGACAGACTGCTGTCATCTGTCTGTCTTGGCTTTTTTCCTTCTTTTATGTATGTGTACACTGTTCCTTTTCTCAAGCAGCCTTCCCCTGAGTCTGTTTCTTCCTGCCTTTGGGGTACATGTGGCCCCATGGTAACTGCCACTGGGATAAATACTGTGTGACTTTACAGCTGTAGCCATTGCAGTTCACCGGGGCTTTTTATTTGCTCAGATTCTCAAACGGGATAAATTGGGTTAAATGATTTTTATTAGTTGGGCTCTATTAATCACAGGTCTCTAGCAGACTTCTGGATAGACATCATTTGGACAGTTTTACCCTGTTAGTTAAATGAATTATGACTGGGTGGGAGGCAGGGCTGCCTTAGTCATTAGCAAATTTCCTGGAAAGAGGGCTAAATGTAATGGGAGATAGGCAGCAACATTTTATCTAATATGGTAATGCCTTAATCTTTTTCCAGGGGAAAAAAATGTTTCCCTTGATTAGAATACTGCTGTTCTGAAATGCTTGTCCTTGGACTTGTTTGTGCTTGGCCACCTGCTCTTTAGGCCCCACCTAGAGGTTCTGTTTCAATAAATCTAGGTTGAATCTAGATTTTTTAACTGGCTCTCCACATGTCAGATGTAAAGGGCATTGGGGGCTGTAGGAATGCAGTTTCTATGATTTGATCTATATCCTTTATTACCCATTCTCATTTCACATTTTATTTTTTTGAATCTGTTCTCTAATATTTGTATGCCAGTAAAATTATTTCAAGTTTCCCTGCGGAGAAGCTATTATAAGCTATCTGGCACTGCTACTAGACTTATCTCCTCTACCCAATAGAAGTGCAGATCTGTGGATACAATCTACTAACACTAGATGCCCATATGTATGCTCCCTTGTTCCTACTTGCAGTTAAGAGTCTGAGTGGATGGAAGAAGAGGTTTCAGAGGGCAGAACATCTTTAAACCACTGATTTGTGTTTCTAAGCCTGATTGTTCTGGCCTTGTAGCTAGTGGAAATTCTTTCTAGAGGCTGCCTGTAGGTTTATTAACAATATCACTTTGAGTTGAAGAGGTCATTTAGTGGATAGCTAAGCAGAACATTTTGAGTAGAAATCTAAATCTATTTTTAGTGGAAATATTTAAAATTATTTACACATAAAACATAACTCGCCCTGGCCGGTTGGCTCAGCGGTAGAGCGTCGGCCTGGTGTGCGGGGGACCCAGGTTCGATTCCCGGCCAGGACACATAGGAGAAGCGCCCATTTGCTTCTCCACCCCCCCTCCTTCCTCTCTGTCTCTCTCTTCCCCTCCCGCAGCCAAGGCTCCATTGGAGCAAAGATGACCCGGGCGCTGGGGATGGCTCCTTGGCCTCTGCCCCAGGTGCTAGAGTGGGTCTGGTCTCGGCAGAGCGACGCCCCGGAGGGGCAGAGCATCGCCCCCTGGTGGGCAGAGCCTCGCCCTTGGTGGGCGTGCCAGGTGGATCCCGGTCGGTCGGGCGCATGCGGGAGTCTGTCTGACTGTCTCTCCTCATTTCCAGCTTCAGAAAAATACAAAAAAAAAACAAAACAAAAAAAAAACATAACTCAAGTCTAAATGTATTGTTTTGAAATGTATGGCTTAAGCACACACACATGAACACAAACACTAATTTCAATTTTGAAATAGTTTTTTTTCCCCTTAAATGAGAAGTGGGAAGGCAGACAGACAGATTCACACGTGTGGGGATCTACCCAGCAACAACCTGTGGGGTGATGCTCTGCCCATCTGGGGCCATTCCTCTGCATCTGAGCTATTTTAGCGCCTGAGGCAAGGCCATGGAGCCATCCTCAGTGCCCAGGACCAACTTGCTCCTACAGAGCCATGGCTGCAGGAGGGGAAAAGAGAGATCGAGAGAAAGAAGGGGGAGGGCAGAGGGGTGGAGAAGCAAACAGTTGCTTCTCTTGTGCCTGCGACATCCACATGCTGGGCCCATGCTCTACCACTGAGACAACCAGCCAGAGCCTAAAATAGTTTTTTAAAAACTAAATATGTTAATATTAAAGTAAAATTTTGTACTTTTATTGATCAATATCACTCCATTAAATTTAATTTTCTAAATAAAATTAAAAAATAAAAGTAAAATTTTTTTCTTAGAGTTCTTATTGATTTATTTACAATTTTTATTCCATTGCTTAATCCAAATATATTAGATAAGTACCCATGTGTACTATTAAAAAATTAAAAATTTCTAGTCATATTTTGATTTTCATTCTCTGAATGTACAGAGTGATTTTATGTAAACACACGGCAGATCTTCTGTAAAGAAGTGCTGATGTTTGAATCCCTAGCTTGTTAAGTACAGATTAGTCTCCTCTCTGAATTAAACACAAACAGCCCTAACCTTAAAATAGATCGCATGCAATTTATTACTGAAGAAACTTCTAAATGTGTAATTCATTCTTCTCTCTCTTTTGATAGTAATCCTGTGGATTTGAGTAACCCAGCCATTATAAGCTCTACTCCCAAATTTCAGGAGCAGTTCTTGAATGTGAGCGGAATGCCACAAGAATTGAATCAGTATCCCTGCCTTAAACATCTGCCTCAAATATTTTTTCGTGCCATGCGTGGAATCAGCTGTCTGGTGGATGCTTTCTTAGGTGAATTTTGTGTATGTTGGTAGATGTTTGAAGAGCTACATTCAGATAACTCTAGAATCTAGTTTTGGAAACTATTATGAAAGCCCAAAGAAAAAGATGAACAGACTTGATTACAAGTAGCAAACTAGGAAAAATTATTTGCAATAAAATATAATAGCTAGAGAATTTTTGTTGTCTTTATAGAAATAGACCACACAATGTTAAGAAAAAGATAAGGCTTGGTAGATAAATGGACAAAGGATATGAAAAAGATTTACAAAAGAGAACAGTATTTATTCTCACTGGTAATCTAAGAAAATATAGATTCAAATGCTTTCGGTATCATTCTTATTTTTATCATAAGGAGGCAAGTTGTACCTTTTGTGAACTGTTTTTCCATTTTAGAGATATGAAAAGTCATACTTTCTTTTACCTGTTGAAAGGCAATGATATTTAATATGTATCATTTTCTAAAATATTTGTTATATGTACTTGTCAATATTATTACATAGGTGGCCCTGGCCGGTAGCTCAGTTGGTTAGAGCAGGGGTCGGGAACCCTTTTAGCTGAGAGAGCCATAAACGCCATATATTTTAAAATGTAATTCCATGAGAGCCATACAAAGACCCATGTACGTTAGGCATCATCCAATAAAAATTTGGTCTTGTCCCGGAGGACAGTTGTGATTGGCTACAGCCACCCGCAACCATGAACATGAGCAGTAGGAAATGAATGGATTGTAATACATGAGAATGTTTTATATTTTTTAACATTATTATTATTTTTATTAAAGATTTGTCTGCGAGCCAAATGCAGCCATCAAAAGAGCCACATCTGGCTTGTGATCCATAGGTTCCCGACCCCTGGGTTAGAGTGTCATCTCGCTATGCCAAGGCTTTAAGTTTGATCCCTGGTCAGGGCACATATAAGAATCAACCAATGAATGCATAAATAAGTGGAACAACAAATCGATCTCTCTCTCTCTCTCTCTCTCTCTCTCTCTTTCTCTCCCCCTCTCTCCCTTTGTCTCTCTAAAAGTCAATAAATTTTTTAAAAGGTGTGTGTGTATGTGCATATATATATATATAAAACATAGGTAATATACAGGGTGGGCAAAAGTAGGTTTACAATTATAATACAAATGATACAATAATAAAAGTATAAGAACACTTGTGTTTTGCAGACTTTCAACTGTAAACCTACTTTTGCCCACCCCTGTATTAGTTCAATTTAAATTTGATTGCCACATAACAACCAAAAGTACTAATGGTTGAATCAAGACAGTTTATGCACATGTGTTAAGCCCAGGGTTACTATAGCATCTCCATCATTGTCTGGGACCCAAGGCACTTCCATCTTGGGGCACTCCATGGCTTTAAATTTTTTTTCATTGATTTGAGAGAGATGGGGCGGGGGAGAAGCATCAACTCATTCCACTTAGTGCTCCATTTAGTTTTGCACTCATTGGTTGCTTCTCATGTGTGCCAACTGGGGATTGAACCCATGACCTTGGCACATGGGACCAATGCTCTATCCACTGAGCCATGTGGCCAGGTCCTTGATTGGCCTTTTTAAATAGATTCTTTGGAATATTCACTCAATATTACCCACTTCTCTATGGTCAGAACAGACTTCATCTAACTGTAAGGGAGGCTTGAAGATATAGTTGTTTATTCTGGGTAGCCATGTCCAGCTAAAATTTGTGTTCTGTAACTCAGGATGAGAGGGCGCATGGATATTAGGAAGCTACTAGCAGTCTCTGTTGTAGTCAGTACTGAGCATTCACTGGCGTTGCTTAAGGAAGATTTTTTGACCATGTATTTTGAACTATGGAGAATAACTCCTTTTGTCTTCTCTTAAAGGCATTTCTAGACCCCGATCCGACAGTGCCCCTCCCACACCCGTGAATAGATTAAGTATGCCTCAGAGCACTGCTGTCAGTACCACCCCACCACATAACCGGAGGCACCGGGCTGTTACTGTGAATAAGGCTACCATGAAGACAAGCACAGTAAGAGTTTCTGTTGCCATTATTATGCCGTATGACATTGACTTCTTAATCTGCCATCTTTTTTAAAAAGTTCTGCTGTTCTCTAGAACTTTTCATGAGTGTGGGTATATTTTTGTGTCCTTCCCGTAGGTTAGTACTGCTCATGCCTCGAAAGTTCAACACCAAACATCCTCCACTTCTCCTCTGTCAAGTCCAAATCAGACTAGTTTGGAACCCCGGCCACTGCCTGCCCCTCGGAGACCAAAGGTTAACAGCATCTTGAATCTCTTTGGATCATGGTTGTTTGATGCAGCATTTGTTCACTGTAAACTTCATAATGGGATAAACAGAGACAGCAGCATGACTGGTAAATATTCCTCAAGAAATATGTTACCATTTTTTCTTTCCTTTTTCTTTTCTTTTTAACTTTCCTACCTGCAAGATTAATATGTATCTTAAAAAAGTTCTCTTTCTCTGACAAAGCAATGTCTTGTGCTTAACCCCTTCCAGCTGAAGTAGGAGAATTTTGGAAGTTTTGCTACCTGTCCTTTTTATGTTTGTTCTATGTGGTTTGGCTTCTGTCTGGTTTTATTAGACACACTTCAGGTTAGCCATTTTTGTTGTTAAATCAAATTCCTTTCAGTAGGTGACTTGGAAGTTCCCTTTATGTCAGCCAGGATAATAATAATGATACCAAGAATTAAATATTTTGACCAGAAATTTATTCACAAGAAGTGTTTTCTTAGATTCTGACAACCATTCACTCATTAGTACATGTAAATATCAGAAAACCTCTACTTCACAAAAGACCTTGCAGGTGTTAGTCTAGAGAACTTTATTCCAAGGGTACACCTTCCAAAATACCATTTGTTTTGAAACTGATTAAGACTGGTAGGAAATTAATAATTTAATTCAACCCTGATATCTTTATTTAGATTTTATTACAGAAATGAAACACCATCTAAATAAAATCATTTATTTTTATCATACCATTATATTTGGAAGTAATTGCATAGGGTGTGGGCTGGGAGTGTAGGCTAGTACAGAAAGTACTGAATGTTTATGTCATGTCTTATAGAGCTGCCTAATAATAATGGTTATCATTTAATGAGCTGAATTCCTTTGGGCCAGGCACTGTGCTGTCCACCTTCATGAGTGTATTGGTTGTTTGGTAAGAAAGCACTTTTGCAGTGGGGTTGGAAAGAGCTTGAGGTAAAAGGAGGCCAATTGCATTGGTTGATGCATCTCTAGGGAGAACGTTAATTTCAGAGATAAGACTAGTGGCCACCAAGGTCACTGCTTTCTTTCAGAAATGTATTCTTGCCACTATGTACTATCACCTCAGAACTACATAGGTCAGTGTCTGTTAGCATTACATACACACAGTATTTTGGATATTCTTACATATCTTTTACATAATTTAGAAAAGTTGTAACTGTAAAGACATTTTCAGGAATATAATTTGAGATTGCATGGTTGAGTTTAGGGTTTCCTTTATTTTGTTCAAATTCAGACACTTTATATTCTACCATTTCCATTTTTATTTACAAGTTCGAAAATAGTGCTTGCTTATGGATAAGTAAATGTACTTATAACGACTAAATGAAAACTTAAAAACCATATTTGGCTTATATTTTATGTTTGTGTGTTTTATATTTTGAATTTTCTGAGTCATGTTTTTATTTATTAATTTGTATTTTCTAAAATGAGTCAGTCATAATTTTATTTGTATTGCGATGCAATTCTTACAGTGTAACTTCGGGGTATCAAGCTGTTGACATTGAAATCCCTGAATCCAGAAAGGTTGCCTGCTGCCTCTTTGGTGGGCTTGCGTAAAGGGAACTTAAAGATCTTCCTGCTCTGTAGGGGTTTTGTAACAGCTTTTCTCACCCTCTTGTGCCAAAAGATAGAAGTCAGAATCTGGATCATATGTGGGCAAATTCTTACTTTTAACTCTTTACCATTTTCCTTGGTGGGGAAAGGATAGAAACCTCTCTTCCCTGCCTAGTGTTCGGAGATGAGAAAGACTGTTACATTGCCCTGGAGATAGGAGGTGTCCACATAGTTGAATGGGTTAGAGTGCTGCTGGGCACCACTCTTGAAGTCCTGGCAGAGGTGGGAGGTTTGGGAACACTAACACTGTTAGTCTGATTTCTAAGTACTGGCTGTCATCAAGGACTTCTGCCATGCAGTTCACCTCTAACTTAAAAGGTCGGCTTCAATGAACTGGTTAGCTTTAGATTGACTTGACAGTACACTGTGCTTTGTAAAAGTAACATTGAGCTGGGAAGGGTTAATGAACTAAAATTTTAATGCACGTTATAGGCAGTTCAAAACCTCAATTCTTTTGTAGTTACGTAATTTTCTTTGTTCATTTCTTTTGCATGATACAAAAATTATAATTTTGGATCTGAATGCACAATTTCCTGTTTTTGAACTAGCTTGTGGTATCATAAAGCTTTTAATCTAACTTTTAAAAAGCTAAAAAGCTTCTTAACTTATTGTAAAATTTCACCATCTTTAAAGTATTTTATAATTACTGCTCTCCTTTGATTTGTTTCCATTTATTTCTATTATCTTGCAGCATCTTTTATCCAAATTCTTCTTTCTTATAAATCTTGTAAGTAGGAACCAGAAGCTTCTCCTTAATTGCAGTCATGTTTTTATTTTTTTCATAATTCCATTAAAAAATTTGATTGTCATTGTCTCTTGTAGTTTTTGCACTTGGGAAGAAAAATACTTTTCTGTGTTTTGAATGGGGAAGATTGTTGGCAAAAGCAAATTAATCTGCCTGAATCAGTCCCATTATTTCTGTACACTAGTCTGGTCATGTCATGAATTCAAGGATTTTGCACTAACTGTGTTTTGGCTTTTTTTGTTTTTAAAGCTTTAAGCTTATTTTTATACAGATTTAATGTTTGATTTGTATGCATTCTGCATGTAGTGTTTTTTAAATGTATTATTGCTGGATAGCTTATTCAGGACTAAAAATGGCTCATGGGAAGTTGCATAAAGATTTTATACTTGACTCTGCATTCTGTTAAATCTATTATGAAATAATTAAAACATTTCATGTAGAGTGACAAAAAATTTCAGAGTGATTTTCAGTACACTGTGAAATCTTTTGTTAAAAGCAACTTTCAAAGGGCTTCTATCTCAGTGACAACAAATGACCATGATAATTTTTCTTACCAGTCCAACTTTCTGATTTATCAACCTCCAGTTAGCTGCTGTCTGTGGTTGTTAAAATTCATTCTCATTTTGCTTGGTTGGGCGATTCTTTGGTGTGTGTTTTGAAGTTGGGTGGGTGGTGGGAATTCGCTCTCTTCCTCCCTACCCATTTCTCATCCATACCTTCCCTCTCCCTACAGTAGCCAAACTGGCATGGGATTGCCCATTCAACAATAATGTTCATCTGGGGTAATGTGGAAATTGCAGTAGCTATTTTTCTTAATGTTTAAGCATCATTCTCTAGGGGAAGCTAAGCACAGAATAAATAATAAAAAAGCCAAATTCTGTGTATATAAGACTACAGATATATACAATTGTACTTTGTTGATTAAAAATTCAGTTGGAAAATACTTCTTGTAGAATTTGTTAAACTGACAATAATACCACTGTAAATTGTTACCCCTTTTCCAAGAAGATTTCAGAGAGCCCTTAAAAACAATTAAGACATAGTTGCTAAATGAAAGAATTATTGGATTCTATTTAAGTAGCTATTTAATGACATCAACATTTGATCTTTGTGTCCAGGGTCCCATGAGCCTATTTGCATATTGACAAATATAATAAAACCCTCCTTTTCTCTCCCCAGCCATTACAACACAAGCTAGCATGGAGTTTCGGCGGAAAGGGTCACAAATGTCCACAGACACCATGGTTTCCAATCCTATGTTTGATGCAAGTGAATTTCCTGATAACTATGAAGCAGGAAGAGCTGAGGCTTGTGGGACACTGTGTAGGATTTTTTGTAGCAAGAAGACTGGAGAAGAGATTCTGCCAGCTTATTTATCCAGGTCTTAGAATTTTTTTGTTGTTTATGTTTCCATTTATATAGTTTGGGTAGTGAAACTAAACTGTAGCATGGCTTGGTAGGCTGAATTGTTAAGTAAATGTTGGTTTAGAATACCTGCAAACATCTGTAAGTAATTGAAATTTTTGCTTGAATTCTTCCATTTGACTTGCCTTGTTAGATTTGGTAAAGATCCTTAAGACCCTTTTTATTTTAGAATTATTATTTTATTTTGTTTGACTTATAAATTATGGAGAGATTTGGAAGGACTGTACTAATTTTTAAATACGTTTTTAGCACAGTATTAGATACTATAGATGGTCCATAAATGTTAACTGTAAATCCTGCCTCTAATGAGCTTGTTTTCTCAAATGAGCAAAGCCATGTACAAAAGTAACAACGATCCAGTAGTAATAGGAAGCCGAGGGAGACATAGGTACAGTGCTGTGGGCGTCAAAGGAAGAAGCAGCATACCCTAACCCTGGGTTTGGCAAAGAGTTACAGAGGGTTGAATGGTTGTGCTGGACTTACTGAGGATCGGTAGCATATAGTGAGTTGAGTAGGGGTCATCTTATCTGAATTTATGACTTCAGCCAATCTTCATGAATGGCTCTGGCATCTATTCAGTTAGTTGTGCATGCCAGAAACTAGGAGGCATTTTAGACTTCACTCGTCTACGTCTATATCTTTCGTTGGTCAGCCAGCTTCTGCCTTTCTGCTGCTTAACCCCTTTTCTAATCTCTTCACTTTGTTCCCACCAAGACACTTTAGGCCTTTCACTTTTTTCTGAAATTAACTTGTAATGGCTTCCTATTTTTGTTGCCCTTTTCAACTAATCATTCACACAGCTGCTGAAGTATTGTTAGAATCAGCAGGAGCATTCAGATGTCTGTACCTCAGTGGTAGTCAACCTGGTCCCTACTGCCCACTAGTGGGCGTTCCGGCTTTCATGGTGGGCGGTAGCGAAGCAACCAAAGTATAAATATATATAAATAAAAAGATAGATTTAACTATAGTAAGTTGTTTTATAAAGATTTATGCTGCCAAACTTAGCAAAAATCCAACATAAAGTACTTGGTAAGTAATTATTATATGCTTTAACTTGCTGTAACTCTGCCTTATAAATTTTATAAAATAAAGTTACTTTTCTACTTTATAAGTCACCATTACTGTGGAACCAGTGGGCAGTTAGAAAATTTTACTACTAACAGAGATACAAAAGTGGGTTGTAGGTACTAACAGAGATACAAAAGTGGGTTGTAGGTATAAAAAGGTTGACTACCCCTGGTGTACCTAGTAGGTTTTAGGAGAGAGGATTCAGCTGACTCAGAGGGAGCAAAGTACAGAAACGCATAGTTATGAAATAGAATGGTTTGTTTAGGGAACTAATCACAGGTGTCTTAATAGGCTGTATGGTTTTAAGAAACAGAAAACCCTCTCAACATGACTTAAGCAAAAGGGGAATCAGTTATGAGAAACTAGTGCTATTTAATACATCCTAAGATCAGCATATGCAACAGGACCTCATGAAGGGCAGGGGCCAGGGTCTAGAAACTGTTCAAGGACCAGAATGGGTTTTCTTTCTTTCTGGTTTTTCTGTCTTCATGGTCTTCCAGAACTGGTTCATTGTTCTTTGCAGATTATTTTCTTATATTAGAGTGTTCTTCTAAGTTCTCGTTTTTTAAAAATTTGATTGATTTTAGAGAGAGAGAGAGAGAGAGAGGGAGAGAGAGAGAGAGAGAGAGAGAGAGAAGTATTCATTTGTTGTTCCACTTAGTTGTACATTCATTGGTTGCCTCCTGTATGTGCCCTGACAGGGGAGCGAACCTGCAACCTTGGTATTTCTGGATGATGCTCTAATCAACTGAGCTAACTTGCCAGGGCTTTAGATTCTCAGTTTTCATGGCCTTGATCTAGGTGACCAGCAGGGCCAATTAGCATCTCTGAATTCTACCTTCAGAATCCTGCGCAAGAGAATCTGATTAATCAGGTATTTACCTCTGGTCTAGTCATCTGTGGCTGTGAGGGTAGGTCACTTGGAATGCTGGCATACCCATGAGTGTGTGGGTATAGGTCTCAGGAGGGAGAATATTGAATGGGGAGATACCACAAATGGTAAGGAAGACAGCTAAGACCATGAGCTGATTGGTCCATGAGACTGGATGGGTGGTAGCATAACCAGCCAAAAAAACAACTTTGTGAGGGGTCCAACGATGAGCTTAGTTTTGAACCTTTTTAACTTGAGGTGCTTTTGGGTATTTGTCAACAAATATACCAGATACTGTGCACAGGGAGTACTGCAGTACATCAGTAGACCTGCCTTGCCATCAGGTATGTGATATGCTTCTGGCTAATCAATGTTGTGCTCAGGTGAGAGGTATGGGGTAGAGCAGGGGTCCCTAAACTTTTTACACAGGGGGCCAGTTCACTGTCCCTCAGACCGTTGGAGGGCTGGACTAAAAAAAGGCTGTGAACAAATCCCTATGCACACTGCACACATCTTATTTTAAAGTAAAAAAACAAAATGGGAACAAACACAATATTTAAAATAAAGAAAAAGTAAATTTAAATCACCAAACAGACCAGTTTTTCAATGGGAATTATGCTCCTCTCACTGACCACCAATGAAAGAGGTGCCCCTTCCAGAAGTGCGGTGGGGCCGGATAAATGGCCTCAGGGGGCCGCATGCGGCCGTAGTTTGGGGACCCCTGGGGTAGAGACTAATTTGATTATATTCTGTGGCTTAAGTAGTGTGTAACACCAGGTTAGTGGAAAGTACAGCTTAGAGAACTGAGGTTGGCAGCCTGAGGAACACCAATAGTAGAAGGCAGGTGGAATGAGAGGAAGAGCCATATAGAAGTCAGAAGAATAAGGAGAGAAGAAGGGAGTAATGAGAGGTTTGCATGATTTAAAAAGACAGGGTAAATTAAGACTTAGAGTTGTCTTCTGGATTTAGCAATTAAGAGGCCTTTGTTTATTTGCTAACATGGTTTTAGTTTAGTTCTAGGGGAACGGATGGGTCAAAATGTGTTGAGCAATGACCAGGAGGTAGGGAAGTTATTTCAGAAGATTTTGCAAAGCAAAACATGCCTAATAGAAGTAGAAGACTATACCAGTGTAGTTGCTCTTGAATGATGGAAGGTTGAGTGCTTAGTTGATTGTGGGTTAGAGGAGCAGGTTAAAAGTAAGGTGCACACAGTGTAAGGTATACTTTAGATATATTCCTATAAGGAGTCTTATGCAGAGTGACCTTCATATCATGAATGCAGCATCAAGTGAGGTTTCTTTTTTTCATTGTCTCCCCAAAAATTATGGGTCATAGGGAAAAAGACAAAACTTTTCTTTTCAGGATTTGTGCAATGCTGCAAAATGTTACTGATGCAGAACTCCATCCGGTCATTCCCAGTTTATTGATAATTACTGCAGCCATTTGTTTAGTTTGGTTGTTTCATTTGTAGGCATCTGTAAATTTGAGTTGCAAGGCTTTAACACTTCAAGAAGGTGTAATAGAAGTGAATATTTTATTTTCATTAGGAAAGATAATTCGGTTCTTAGTGTATTTAGTTCTGAATTGTGCTAACTTCAGTAATGCCTTTTAAAGGTCAAATAGTGAAGAATGGGAATAGACTTTCAGATGACTATGTAGAAAATATTAATAATTATGGAAACAACTGACCAAGCAGTTTGTTTAAAATTTTTTTCTTGCTTTCCTAGATTTTACATGCTTTTAATTCAAGGTTTGCAGATAAATGATTATGTGTGCCATCCTGTCTTGGCCAGCGTTATTCTAAACTCCCCTCCTTTGTTCTGCTGTGACTTGAAAGGGATTGATGTTGTGGTTCCTTACTTTATTTCAGCTCTTGAAACCATTTTGCCTGACAGGTAAGCTGTCATTTTATATTAGTATATCATTTGTTGGTTTTGGCCTGTTGTTTTGGTGGTTCCTCCCCAGTTCCCTAATTTATCCTGTCCAGTTGTCTTCACAGTCCAAGGGGACTCAGGTCTCATTAAATGAGTAGAATATCCAGACTCACCTTATCCTGGAGCTCCCTCAGTTCTGATTTGTCCACGGGTGTGTTGAATCATTTTTTGGCCTGGTTTGGAGGGGTAAGAGCAACTCCAACCTGGAAATCCTAATTTTGTAGAGTAGGCCTTATATTTAAAATCAATTAATCAATCAGATTCTAGTTTAAGTCCATAATAGCAGTTTAACACACACACACACACACACACACACACACACACACACACACACCCTCTCTCTCTCTCACTGCAGAATATAAACTCAGGGGAAAATAGTGCATTCTTTATGAAACCAAACCCAGTGCTTTTATTGTGAAAAATTGGCATCATGTATATTTGGCAATAGCTAAAAATATACTTTAGTTTGGAAATACTAATAGCTATTTTTTTTGGCAGAGAACTCTCCAAATTCAAAAGCTATGTAAATCCAACAGAATTGAGAAGATCTTCCATTAATATCCTACTTTCTTTGTTACCCCTCCCTCATCACTTCGGCACAGTCAAATCTGAGGTAATGTTTTGTTAAAGTTTTTTATGGTCTCTGTTCTGTTTTGTGTGCTAATTCGAGTCAAATTGTTTTCTAAAAATGGAACAGATGCTTTCAAAAACATGTTTTAAAGTATATATTTCAAGTGAATCAACACAATTGATTTTTTGTGGACATTTCTTCGGTCAGTCGGACAGCATGCCTGCCCTACTGTTTCAAGCAGTGATAGGCAAGTGACACCTGATATTGTCTGTTCTTGAGTTAGTGACAGACTGTACAGTAGCTGATATTAGCCAGATAGAAAGCCTTGCTTGTCCAACTGATCTGCTCTTCCCCACTGTGTCAGTCCCTACAGGGGCATCATGTACCCCAGCAATCAGCATGACATATTATTTGTTTCTTTCATAGGTGGTTCTGGAAGGAAAGTTTAGTAATGATGACAGCTCTTCTTATGATAAACCAATAACTTTCTTGTCCCTGAAGTTGAGACTTGTGAATATACTAATAGGTGCCTTGCAAACGGAAACGGACCCCAACAACACTCAAATGATACTAGGTTTGTGTTCATATAAATCTATATTTTGTGAGTGAAAACTGGTATTTCTGCCCGCAGGCATGCTGGGCAGCAGGGGTCAGTGCTGAGAGCTCAAGTCTGATATAGCTCTACTTACTCTGAGTCAGAAGCAGACTTTGTTTGCTTTAATATGTGACAAAATTCAGACGGGTGAAGTGAGGTGAGGAAAGCATTTTAATTGTCTCACTAGGCCATTTTTGCTTAGTTTGATTTGTGTTCTTTGTTTTTCTGTTTTTGCCCTTCCTCTTTTCTTTTCTCTCTACTCTCTTTTCTTCCTCACCCCTTTCTTTTCTCTCCTTTCTTCCCCTCTTCTGCCTCTTCCTCTTGCCCATTCCTTACATATGAAAATATTTTGAGGTGGGTGTAATTCTGGAAGCCGAGTCAGATTTCTGCCAAAGAGGAGATTGAAGGGTAGCTTTTGCTGTGCTTCCTCCCTTTTCCTATTGTTTTCTACCAGTATGGATGGTCTCCTATCCATACTGATTCTTTCCCTTAAACAGTCATGTAGCCACTGCCATGTTTTAAGCCATCGTTAGCTCTCAACTTAAGTACCGCAACTATCTCTTACTGTACTTGCTGGCATTCATCTAAACGAGGCGAGAGCATGGCCCTAGGTGCAAGTGCTGATGGGAGGACTGGAATACTGCAGGAACAACCAGGGAAGCCTTTATCCTTGGATAGTCTCATCGCAGAGATTGGGATACCCTCACAAAGAGCAGGAGGCAGTGCTGGTCACGTGTCATGTTGAATGTGTGTAGTGTTGAGAGAGAAGAAACCAAAAGAGTAAGGAAGACTTCATAGATAGAAGTAGAAGTGAAACTGGATCCTGTAGGGCAGGATTTGAAGAGGCGGAAATGAGCTTAGAATGTCACTGTAGGTAGGAAACGATGGGTGAAGAAGTGATGGCAATATTTGTGGGAGTGGGTGCTCAGGAAGGATAAAGTGTTATGCAGTGAAAAGGTGGAGTAAATAGGAAGGAGTGGAAGGAATAGAGGTTAACTCTTGATATGAGAGAGCCTTCAAGTTTTACTATTTTAAGTTCTTCAAATAACATCACTTGAAATCAGATACTTTCTACAGTTGATAAAGTATTTAGTTTTGCCTTACCTTTGTTCTGAAGTGCTCCCTTATACATTCCAAGGAAGAATCCATTGGCACTCTTGACACAGATTGGCAGATCTGTGTCTGTCCTGTCTTTATTCTCTGTGGACAGGAGTACCCTCCCACTGGGCTGAGGAGCAGTGTGCTAGGCTCAATGGTTTATTTCTGTCCTAGCCTTTCTGGGGCTGTGAGTTCCTTGATAATAAATACATTCTATTCTAAAGGCATCTGGCCTTCAGAATATGCAGCCATGAGCAAGCCCTGGAATTGAGGTATTAATACTTGGTCTTTTATAACAATTAAAAAATATCTGATAGTGGTAATGTTTTTATGTAAAGTGAAGTTTGACCTTCAGATTTATTTTAGAAAAATGTGGTTTTAAAACTTTTGGGACAGGTCAGAATTAGGATATTTTTAAAGGGTATCTTTTCTGACAAGTCAACAGATTTGTTGGTAATTTTATGGAAATTTCAGGAACACTCAGCTAAAATCATATCTCTGTTGTTAATTGAGTTATTTTAGGCATTTTAGTATTCTTGTCATGTATTTAAATAAAATGTATTTTTCTATTGCTATTGCAGGGGCAATGTTAAATATTGTTCAAGATTCAGCACTTTTAGAAGCCATTGGTTGCCAAATGGAGATGGTAAGAATATATCTCATGTAATCTGTCAGGGAATATCAGCTTCTGATTTTATGTACATTTCATTTCAAAATATCTGTCTTCATGATTTTTAAGGGCATTTTTTTTTAAGTTCAGCTATTGACGCAGAAGTAGTCTATTTTAAAATATCAGATGTTTTAAGGCTTCTGACTTTTCAGTGCCTCTTCAACTCTTAATCAGGTTCCTGAGAGAGATTGCAAGAGAGAAATTCCAACCAAACACAGTCTTTATTTCTGGACAGTATCTACTTAAACTTCTTACTTTTGCTGTGCTGGTGAACTGGCTGGAATAATCTAGAACAGGCCCCCTACTCCATAATTTTCTCCATCCCTAGTAGATCTAGTGCTGGCTCTTAGTAAGCATCTAGTTTACTCTTTTTCATCTCATTAGCTATGCCTAGGCCCTCTGGATCACAGTGTGAAGGTCTCCCAAAGCACCAGTGCTTCTAAATCAAAAAGCTGCCTGGAGACTCCCAGTACCCCTGCTTCTGTCTCCAGGATAAGTGGTCCCTATACTAGAGTTGAGGCAAGAGAGTAGATAAATTAATGGAGTACACTGGAGTGGGGATGTAGGATGGGTGATCAAATTATTGTTAAGAAGATTATTTTCATGTCCCAGTAGGTGGTTAATAATAATCAACTGACCTGGATATAATGAATTGTGTTTAGATGAGAAAACATGAGGGAAATCTTTACAGATACCTTTGTTAGCTCCTATATATATAGGAGTTAATCTTTATACTAACTATAGTATTTTCTTGTTTTATGATATAACTGCATTTGAGAGATACTGTTTATGTGTGTGTGTGTGTGTGTGTGTGTGTGTGTGTGTGTTTTAAGATTGTATTCCTGTTCTGAAGTTTTGCTTGGGAGGCACTAGGGTATTTCTTGAAGGACACAGAGTCGTTAGGCAGTGGAGATGGAAAAGGTCCTGGTCTGGCTCTTTGTAAACAGCAGCAAAGAAGACCCCAGAATGGGCACCTATAATCATCAGACCCTTGACAACCCTTCAGTAGATCCTGTCTGTGCAAAAACACCACAGCAGTTTTAATCCCATGTTAATTTATCTGTGTGTCAGTTTGTGCTGTTTAGTGGGCATGTTCATTTCATCAACATGGCTTTTAATGATTTATACCAGTAAACTATGGATGTAGCCTTCAAATATTTGATTCATTTTTATTTGACTAGAGTGGTGGAGAAAATAACCTGAAGAGTCATAGTCGCACTAATAGTGGTATTAGTTCAGCAAGTGGTGGAAGCACAGAACCCACGACTCCCGATAGTGAAAGACCCGCTCAGGCTTTACTAAGAGATTATGGTAAGCCATGTTTGTGTTTTTGAAATCCACAATTGTTTATAGAATAACAGTTAATGCCTAGATATACCAAACAAATAAGGAAAACATTTTTTGACATAGTTTTAATGTTCATGATTTTTTTAGGTATTTGAAGTATAATAATGGGCTGTTAGTATAAAAAGATTAAGATGAAAATCTTGTAAATGTAAGCCTAACTTTTAGTAGTTAGAATCTAGGTAATTTTAGATTTCATAAATGATTAGAATGGGTGGTCAGGAGACATTTCTGGATTCTGTACCTGGGGCTTGTAATCCAGAGTCAAAGAGGATGTGGGCCGTGCCTCCCAGTCTGATGGCAGGGTCGGCAGGACACCAGTCATTGCATTGCAGTGTGGTGAGGGGGGTGGTGGGGAAGGCATGAGATGAGAACCAGAGGAGAATCTCTGTTTTGTGCTTAAAACCTATATACCTTACTCTGTCTGGTTAGATTTCTCAGTCATAGGGTTGAAGTAGGAGTAAGGAAGCATTTGCCAGAACACCCTATTCAGTGATGTTCTTCACCTTGGCTATTATGCTTCTGTGAGTTTCTGGGTGCCTTTGTGTTTTTATACACAAATAATAGTGTATTGAATCTGTGAGTGTTAATCCAACTAGATTGAAATTTAGTTTCTTAGACGTGAGTTTAAACTTTTAATCATAAGTATCCTTGAGCATGTCAGATATATACAGTCATTAGGTGGATAGTAAACACATTTAAATACTACATTTATAAAGAAGTTATTTAAATTGTTGTCTTACTCATTATGTTCATGGGTTTAAAGTCTACTATAGGTGAAAATTTGTTTACTTTTTATGCTTTCAAAAACTCTTTAAACTAAAAAACTTTCGCAGTATTGTGTGTGTTCTAATATAAGTGTTTGAAGTGATTATTGTTTGTTGCAGCATTTTGAACTGGTGTTAGTGAGGTCTGCTTGTAATGTCGTAAAATATTTTTTACTAAGAAATCCAGATTTGTGTTAGTGTTGCATGAATGTCTCTCTTTAATGATCATTCCTTTTTCTGTTGTCACTGCCCTCTTTCTGATAGGATCGACAGGTATAATGTCCCTAAAGCTTCCTTTATAAATTTAATTTATTCTTATTTATTATTAGCTAAGTAGTCATTACTTTTAAATATAGAACCGGAGGCCAAATAAAATCACAATGACTTGGTTATTTAATTTTTTTTAGAAGAACTAAATTAGTCTTGGAGAATTAAATGTTAAAGTGTTTTCTAAAAAGCAATGCATGTGACCTTTGATGGTTTAACCTCTGAAAACAATTTCAGCAGATGCTTTAGGATCATACCCAGCATCTGATGAGATTCTAAGATTTGAATTCTTTCCTCCATATAAAATTCTGAGGAAATAATTAGTCTTTTGGGGGGTTTTTGTTTTGTTTTGTTTTGTTTTTTTAAATATAACTTTCTATGAGTTAATTTAGAAATTTAAAACTTTTACATTATTATAAGAATGATACTGAAATGGCCAAATCCCAGTGGATGTCCATGTGAGCTGGGAGCTAGAAGCTGCTCTGGTCCAGTGTGTGTGCCCCACGCACTGCTATTCAGTCAGGCTGATGCTCAGGCCAGTGGGCGGGGAGCAGAGCAGTGTCGTGGGTGCTGTCGTGCTCACTGTGGCTGCTGTGGTCTGTGCCTGGTGCAATGCTGTGCTTCTCGTTACTAACGCTTAGTTGTTTTCCCTCCCTGTGGGATGTGGCATTGGGGTTATATCCTAGCTCTTAATACAGATTCAGCTGCTGGGCTACTGATTCGCAGCATTCATCTCGTCACCCAAAGACTCAACTCCCAGTGGCGGCAAGACATGAGCATATCGCTGGCCGCTCTCGAGCTCCTCTCTGGCCTGGCAAAGGTGAGAAGGGCAGACTATGGTTTCGCCCAGCAGCCTTGGCCCAGGGTTCCATTTTCCTTAGCTCCTGGCCCCTTGGTGTGGGTATCGCGGTGGTGGTTTATACTGAAACATAGTTTATTTTCAGAGTGTGCAGAAGTGAGTTTCTAAGTGAGATAATACAAAATGAACTTCACTTTTTTGACTTTGTATTTTTTTAATAGTATTTTAAACTTTTTGGCATGGTACTTTGTGCCATTACAGGATTATCTAATTTTAAGAAACAACCACAAATTTGGTAAAGGAAGTATAATTTTCCTGAAATAGCCATTTGGGACTTTCTGACTTTTCCATCTTCCAATATCAGAGATAGGTGGAAATTGGCTATTCTTTTAAATTATTTTCACAGCTATTATTCAGTTTTGTGGAACCTTAAAACTGGGTGACCATTTATTTGCACTTCCTTACGTATTTTATTTTTTTTATTGAGGTGAAATTTACATAATATCTAATCATTTTAGACTGAACAATTAATTCAGTGGCTATTAGTTCATTTACATTGTTGTGCAACTACCATCTCTATCTAGTTCCAAAAAATTTTTATCACCCCAAAAAGAAATTCCATACCCATTAAGCAGCTTCTTTCTGATCTCCCCTCCCTGCATCCCTGACGACCACCAGTCCATGCTATCTCTGTGGATTTACCTGTTCTGGATACTTCATATAAATTAGATCATACCATATGTGACTTTCAGTGCCTGGCTTCTTTCACCTAACATTTATTTTATAGAATATGCCAGAATTTCATTTTCTTTATGACTAAATGGGGGACCAAGGAGTGAGAGGAAGGGTTACAGGCTGCATGAGGTGACTTGGGGGTGATGGATATGTCTACCATTTTGATTGTGGTGATAGTTCACAGGTGTATACTTACGTCAAATTTATTAAGTTGTACACTTTAAATATGTGTACTTTACTGTATGTTGATTATACCTCTGAGCAGCTGCACAGGACTTTGTAGCCCTGAGCATCACTGTGAGGGTGGGTGAGGGGCTTACAAAGGGTGCACATGTTCTACTGCTAGCTATTTTTATCTCTGGCAGTGATGAGTAGGTGCATCCCAAGAGTTTAGGTTTTAGGGCATGAAAAGGTATGCTAAAATGAAATACTATTCTAGGGTTAGAAAAATGCCCTCTGATATTCTGATTTGCCATATAAATAAATATTTTCCAAGTAATGTTTCCTGTGGTGTGTCACATTCTCAGAAAGACCGAGCCTCAGTGCAGATGCTTTGAAATTGGTGTAATGGTTCCTGGCTGACTGTGTTCCCCATACGAATGTGCTCAGGTGAAGGTGCTGGTGGACTCCGGAGACCAGAAGCGAGCCATCAGTTCCGTGTGCAGCTACATTGTGTACCAGTGCAGCCGGCCAGCTCCTCTGCACTCCCGGGATCTGCACTCCATGATCGTGGCAGCTTTTCAGTGTCTCTGTGTCTGGTTGACAGAACACCCTGACATGCTGGATGAAAAGGTTAGTTTACTGGGTCTAAAAACAGTAGGAACTAAATGTATGTTGGGAAAATGTCTTTTAAAAGAGAATATCTAAGTTTAAATACTATATACTGTAGCATATTTTAAACTGAATCTACTTGTTATATTTCAACAGAACATATGTCCTTTAGAGCACAACTCAAAAACTGTCATTCTTTGGGTTGCAAATTAACACATTGAGAAGTTCTGTTGAAAGATGGGATTTGACTAATTTATCTGAGTTATCAGGAATGTCCTCTTTCTTGAAAGTATGATAGCCTTGAGATGGCCAGAAGGCACTTTGGTAACCCATTGCCAAACCAGGAAGGGCAGTTGATGGCCAGGCTGCCAATCTAGAGCAAGGCTGGTCTGTAAAGGTTGCTTGTATCTAAAAATTCGTTTCCCGTAGTTTCTCTGCTTTTGAGGAGGCACAGATATCTAGGCTGCTTTCTCTGCCATTGTTCCATGTAATGCTTTTCTTATGGGGAGGCAGGCAGTTATAGTGAATAAAAGAAGAGATATCAAGCTTATTGGAGATTTATTTAGAGCTCTATATAGTTTTAAAAATAATTCTGTTGATTAAATCTTAGTCATTTTTATTATGGTTTCTAAAGTTATGATACCAGAAATTACTTAAAACTGTCCATAATTGATGAGCTTCCCTTTGGATAATCTAACATGTTTTAAACCATCCAGGTTTAATAGATTATTATTATGTCTTTCACTTGGGCTTTCATGATTTATAGTCCATGATAATCATATATAAACTATGACTAATGAAATTGAATTTATCATTACTTATCTAACTCTGAACACTCAAATTTCTTTAAAGAGAAATTGGGGAGAAGTTTATTATATTACTATGACATTAATATATACCTATTAAAGAAAATGGGACAGAAACCAGAGCCCCACCACCAAAACACAACTATTAACCTTTGATGTACTTCCTTGTCTTCTTATATTATGAAAACTGACCTGCCTTTTCTGCTTCTAGGACTGTCTTAAGGAAGTACTGGAGATTGTGGAACTGGGTATTTCAGGAAGTAAGTCCAAGAGCAGTGAGCAAGAGGTCAAGTACAAAGGAGATAAGGAGCCAAACCCTGCTTCCATGAGGGTAAAGGATGCAGCAGAAGCCACCCTGACCTGGTAGGAAAGTGACACCCAGGGACTGTTCCTAGAACATTGGGGTTAGCTGTGACCTTGTCCCAGCTCCTCTGCAGTTTTCAGCATTAAGTGATGCTACCACTCTAGGATATTTTTTCTATAGACATAAACTAGAAGAGAAAGTGCCTCATTTTGGGGGGATGAAAAACCAGGAACTTGGAGCTGGGAGTTTGGGTTTTGTTTTTTTATACTGATTGACAGTGATTCAAGTCAGGCCATGTTAGAGTTGGACAGGATCTTGGAGAGCCTTATTTCACCTTTTGATTTGACAGCTGCATCCAGAGACAGGATCTACTTGTGGTCGCACTCTCAGGTCTGCTGCTTTCTAGCTCGGTGGACTGTATTCTCTGCCACACCGTTTACATTATATATTATAGGGTCATTCACCCAAGATTGAGGAACTTCCCTTTGTGAGCTGGTAGTAGGATCACAAAGATAAATCAGATTCACCACCCTCAAAGAGCTTCTTGTCCACTAGGGAAGATAAGCTATGAACACAAGTAGCTATAATACAGTGTGTCCGTAAAGTCATGGTGCACTTTTGACCGGTCACAGGAAAGCAACAAAAGACGATAGAAATGTGAAATCTGCACCAAATAAAAGGAAAACCCTTCCAGTTTCTGTAGGATGATGTGGCAGCATGTGCGCATGCGCAGATGATGATGTAACACCATGTATACAGCGGAGCAGCCCATGGCCATGCCAGTCAAGATGTGGACGGTACAGAGGAAAGTTCAGTGTGTTCTGTGGCTCGCTAAATTCGAATCCGTGACCAAAGTGCAACGTGAATATCGGCACGTTTATAACAAAGCACCACCACCTAGGAATAACATTACTCAGTGGGATAAGCAGTTAAGGAAACCGGCAGTTTGGTGGAGAAACCCCGTTCTGGTAGGCCATCAGTCAGTGACGAGTCTGTAGAGGCTATACGGGATAGCTACCTAAGGAGCCCTAAAAAATCTGTGCGTGAGCCCACATTGAACTGCACTGAATAGGTATGAAATTGGGAGAGTTTTCCTTTTATTTGGTGCAGATTTCACATTTCTGTTGTCTTTTGTTGCTTTCCTGTGACCGGTCAAAAGTGCACCATGACTTTACGGACACACTGTGTTAGGTGGAAAACAAATGCTTTAAGAGAAAGAAAATAAAATGCTGGGGAGTTGGAAGGAGGAAATGAGTACTTCCAGGTCAGGAAATTGAAGTCAGATTCCTAGGAAAAATAGCACTGGGCCTGACTCAGAGCATGAGTTAATTGAGCTAAAAGCCAGATTCCAGATTGGTTAGCCAGCAAGGGATGGTTTCTGTCACGTATTCTGGTAGTGAAGGGATAGAGATGGGCTGATACCTTGAAAAAGTAGCAGAAAGAATTGAGAGTTGGTTAAGTGACGGGAGTAGAAAGAGGGAGGGAAGGCAGTTCAGGCACATCTATGGACTGCAGGGAAGAGGGGAGTGGAGGTTAGGTAGAAGCAGTACACATGGAAAGCTGGTGCTTATCACAGGGTAAGTGGATGAAGACCGAGAAAAAATTGAAAGCAGGAAGAAGGAATGTCACGTCAGTCAGGGTTGGCTCTTCTTGGTCTTAGTCAAGTGGTGGGCAAGGCGGCTTGAAGATTTGTACATAGTCAGCCCTTACAAGATCTCGGAACCTTGTATGAGTTCAGTGGTCAGTTGATAACCTGGGATATGTCCACTGAAGTTGGATTTACTTGTTTCTTACGGCTGAGGTCATCAGTAGTTCTAAAAGTGTGCAGGCTTTAGTTTAGTCCTGCTCACCGTGCTAATGCTGGCTCTCAGTGACTGTGCAGATTTGGCTAGTAGGAAGAAAATCAGAAAAATATGAATGAGGACTAGAGCTGAGAGTTCAGAGAGAAGACCGTGTGTGGGCTGGGCTGGGGCAGATTTAGAGGCATAGTAAAAGAGGAGAGCCCGAGCTGCCTGCCGCAACCTGGCCGGCAGTCCCGTAGCTCATCAGTCTCGTCTCTGTGGCAGCTTTACCAGCAGTACCTCCAGTTTCCAGTCTTGGACGGGGCCTTGACCATTACCACCTGTCCCTTCACAGTTATAGCTTCATGTCAGTGTCACTGCCGTTTTCCAGTTATGCGAGCACGGAACTTTGCTTATTTTCTCATTTTTCTGTGTCATTCCCATTAGGAAGCCAGTGACTAAGTCTGATAGACTTTACTTCTGTGTTTTCTTCGTCTCCTCTAACCTCAGATACATCCTGGCCAGAGACCTCTCTCACTTCTGGCCTTCTCGGCCTTCGACACTGTTTTTATTCCGCTATTTGAGGGATTGAAAACTGGACAGATCTGTTTCCTGCTATGTTCTGTGAACTCTGGTATGGTTTTCAAGGCCTTTTTTATTCTGTCCCCACTTGAACCAGCATCTCTAGCACATCTGTTCTGCCATAGTTGGGACTGGCAAGGCACTTGTGGCTGTGAACTGGCATACTCATACCTGTCTGTGCCACCCCTGGGTTTTAGGACTTCCCTCTTCTCTCGGCACCATCCTGCACTGTTCAGGGCTCACAGCAAACCTGGCTACCTCTGTGAGACCTTCTTTGATTGTTATACTTCTGCATGATGACTCTTTTCTGCAGGCTCTTTCAGTCTGACCCTACCATAGACCATGGGGTTCTACTTTCATGATCACACCTGGTTATGTCTGATACATGCCAGTGTCTTCCCCTCCTGGGAGGAGGCCATGTTTCTTCTTCACACCCCTCACAGTGCTGAGCACACAGGAGGCAATGTGGAATGTAGTTTGCCTGCTTGAGTTTTGCCCTTGTGAACTAATATAAACTCAGAGTTGGGACTCTTGGAAGTTGTTTCGGCAGCCCCTCTGCTAAAGTCACTCTAAGATATACTTACCAAGTTATTTAGCCTCTAATTTTTGGGATATCTGACCCTCAGGTTACCTATTTCATTTTTATTATTAAAAACGTGATGTTTACATTGAACTGAAATCTCTCCCATTTTAACTTCTCATCAGTTTTGATTCACACTTTGTTTCCAAACACTAGTGATATTTGAAGGCAATGCTCATTTTCTGATTCAGCTGTTCAGTGCCATCAGCTATTTTTCATGACAGGGAGCCAGGTACCTTTATCATCCTGGTCATTCTCTCTCAGTGGTGCAGGTTTGACTACGTACCACTTAAAAGTCATTTACTCAGTATAATATGCAAGATGTGGACTGATCACCTTTAAACACTATAAAATATTATATTTTCATTAAAATGTTCTTGGAAACTGCATTGGGTTTTTGATATCCTGTCAGTTTGCATTAATTCAGCTAAATCTTTGAGTCTTTTCCACACGTTAATTAACCTTTCATCTGTTTTTCTGTTTTACTTACTTGTTTGGGGGTATTTGGATATAATGTACAGAGCTTTACATTTAAACCTGAATGTTTTTGTATGTAAGGTTTACTTCATTAGTTTTTGATTTCTAAGATTCCTTTGGATCCCAGCATTTACTCTGACATGTTAACTCTGCAGTTCAACTTTTGGTCAACTACAGATTTAATGAGCCTCCCTGTGTGTCCTAATCAAAGACACTGATAAAAATATTGAATGGAGGTAAACTCACAAAGCACATCCTACGAGATTTCCATTGAGGGTCACATGAATTTTAAAATCTTATCTACAGGCCCTGGCCGGTTGGCTCAGCGGTAGAGCGTCGGCCTGGCGTGCGGGGGACCCGGGTTCGATTCCCGGCCAGGGCACACAGGAGAAGCGCCCATTTGCTTCTCCACCCCCACCCCCCACCTTCCTCTCTGTCTCTCTCTTCCCCTCCCGCAGCCAAGGCTCCATTGGAGCAAAGATGGCCCGGGCGCTGGGGATGGCTCCTTGGCTTCTGCCCCAGGCGCTAGAGTGGCTCTGGTCGCGGCAGAGCGACCCCCCAGAGGGGCAAAGCACCACCCCCTGGTGGGCAGAGCATCGCCCCTGGTGGGCGTGCTGGGTGGATCCCGGTCGGGCGCATGCGGGAGTCTGTCTGACTGTCTCTCCCCGTTTCCAGCTTCAGAAAAATACAAAAAAAAAAAAATCTTATCTACAGGTTTATTATGATACACTGTCAAATCCTCGCATGTATTGATTTCAGATATTTCTCTGCCTTTCCAGTCTAGTCACCATCAAGAAGAGAAAATATGGTTAGGCTGGTGCAGGTGAGATTTGATCTTAGTGACTTATTTCCTTGTGAGCAACCTATTTGATAATATCTTAGATTCTTGCATAGAACACAGCCAAGCTAACATGGTTCATATGCTTTGTGACAGCCATCTTTGTCCCGTTTTAGAAAACCAAAGCTACATGTTGCCATTACTGGTATGTCACCTATTTTTCACAGATCCTTAGGCTTGACCCATAATCATATTCTTGTGGTCCTTAAAATTCTTAGACAGTCCTCTTCCTAGGAGGAGAGAAAAATGGAAGGAAAATATCTTTTGAGTTGCCTTTCATTATCAGAGATATTTGAGTTCAAGCATTAGAATTAAAGGGAAGGGAGCCCTGGCTGGTTGGCTCAGTGGTAGAGCATCGGCCTGGCATGCGGAAGTCCCGGGTTCGATTCCCGGCCAGGGCACACAGGAGAAGCGCCCATTTGCTTCTCCACCCCTCCCCTTCTCCTTCCTCTCTGTCTCTCTCTTCCCCTCCCGCAGCGAGGTTCCATTGGAGCAAAGGATGGCCTGGGTGCTGGGGATGCCTCCTTGGCCTCTGCCCCAGGCACTAGAGTGGCTCTGGTCGCAACAGAGCGACGCCCCCTGGTGGGCGTGCCGGGTGGATCCTGGTCGGGCGCATGCGGGAGTCTGTCTGACTGCCTCCCCATTTCCAGCTTCAGAAAAATACAAAAAAAAAAAAACCAAAAACGGGAAGGGGAGAGGCCACTCAAGCAGAGGACTGAGATGATCAAAGTGGTGTTGGGGAATGTTAGTTTTCCAATTGAGTTACAAATGAAAGGCCAGGTGATATTAGGACCACAAGATAAAGCCTTATGTTTTCATTACAAGATACTTTCCTTTTGTGCTTCAGTTTCTTCTTTATAAAATGGGAATAATAGTATCTGTTTCATAGAGTTGTTATGATAACTAAATAAAGTATATGTAAAGTGCTTAGATTAGTCCCTGGCCCATGGTAGTTGCTATATGTAGGCTATGATTTGTTGAATGCATGAGGAAATATTTATGAATATAAACATCTCTGAATGTTAAGGCTTGATTGGTTGAAGTCCAGTTTTCAAATCATTGTTTTTAAAAATATATTCTCACTTGATTATTATAGCAGTTTTTAAAAGTGCTGCTTGTTAGTGCATGAAGTTCCTAATCTGCAAAATGAAAATATCTACTCTGGTCTCTTAATAATCACTTATCTCTTCTGAGCCTGAGTTTTGTCTTCTGTAAAATTGAGGGAGTTTGGTTCATCCTTTTCTAGGTTTAGAATGCTTTAGTTAGCATAATTTTGAAAGCTGGAACACAAACATTTTTAATGTATCTTCAGGAGCTTCATGTTTTTAGAAGTGTGGTTAATTACGTTCCCTGGGTAGCAAAGTCTGAGGGGGAAATTTACTTGCGAGAAGTATATTGGGCAGTGCTCTTAGGATCACCTCCCACGAGGGATCGAAGGAAGCAAGGTCGAGCAGAGGGGAGAGCTAAACTGGGATGCGTTCACAACAAACAGCTGCAGCTGAGCGGGCCCTTCAGAGTTCTCTGAAGTTGGGACCAGGGGCCAAGGGCCAAGACTTCATCCCCCTGTGCCAGCCAGTCATTGGGTATGGACTGCCCCCGGAGGAGGCTGTGATCTTAGGGGAGGTGGTTCTTGTTGACCAGGGACACCTCCTAGAGAGGGACTCAGCTTGGAGCTATGGTCGCCATCTTCCTGCGTCTGGGGGAACGGGTCTTCCTGTCTTGGAGGGGCATGTGGACAGCACGCCAGGGCATCCACCACAGGGAGTGTATCTGACCTGCATAGTGGAAGCAGGGCTGGGCAAGTGGAAATCCAAGTGCAGAAGGGCACGGTGATACATGAGGTAAATTTAAGATTTTGCTTTGGGAATTAACTTTTATCTCTTGTATTCTCCATAGTATTATGCAGTTGCTTGGTGCGTTTCCTTCACCCAGTGGTCCTGCCTCTCCCTGTAGTCTGGTGAATGAGACCACTTTGATTAAATACTCCAGGCTGCCAACCATAAACAAGCATAGCTTCCGGTACTTTGTCTTGGATAACAGTGTCATCCTGGCAATGCTGGAGCAACCTCTTGGAAATGAGCAGAGTAAGTGTCAGCACTTTGGGCTTTCTCCACTGCTAACTCATCCTGTCATCAGGATGAGCAAGCTGTTTCCTCCAGGGCAGGAGTGACCGCAGGGTCTGAGCAACTAGGCCTTTGTCTAAAAGATACCTCACTGTGGGACAATAGCAAATAAATATAGCACGTTAGAAAATGGAATATACATGTTATATAGGATCTTTTAAAGGCTCTTAATGTGTATCTGAAATGTCAGAAAAGAGCACTATAGTTCTATAAATGTTTATTTTAGTGGGCTATTTTCTGTTGTTTACTGTATCTAAAAATCATTACTGCTTTTCCTTTCCTCTTGAACTTTGGGTCCTGCCCCTCCCTCCACGGTGTTCTATTTCAGTTACTGGTGTCACCCAAGCAGGTGGAAATTTGAGAAGTCATCTTTGCCTTGCCTGTCCTTTCCGTTATTCCATCAAATGATCGATTTCCAAGTTTCTACCTCCCCAGTAACTCTTTTCTGTCCTCTGTACCTCTTCCCAGCACATCAAACGCAGGCCTTATATTCTTACCTAGATTATTGCCGTGGTTTCCTGGCTGGTCTGACTCTCCCTCCTTCCAGTTCCAAAATGTGTTACCCTTATCTCCATCCTCCTTGCTGCTCCCATTGTATTCCTCCTCAATTACAGACCTGGCCATGGCAGTGCCCTTCTGAAAGCCCTCCAGTGGGTTCCCAGTGACACAGCATTCAGTTTCCTCTTCTTTCTCCCCTTAATACAAACCTCTCCAAGTATGTGATTAGCGCTATAGCCAAGACTACTCCAAATACAGTTTTTTTCCTGATGGTAATTGGAATCAGCCAGTATGTAAAGAGAGCATGTTCTCAGAGAGACTCTTGTTGCTGCAGAGTGAAGGTTACAGCATCTGTGGGCATACAGGGAGTCACTTACTGTACAGTCCCTCATTTCCAGGTGAAGAAACTGAGGCTCCAGGGGGGTCAGGGACTTGTCCAGGGCTACTTGAGAAGTATGTGGTATGACTAGGACTGGAGTCCAAATTTTGTGAACATTATACTGTCTCTTTCTGTTTTCATTGCCCCACAGTGATAGGGTTTTCTCAGTCATTCAAGACTTGCCTTCTTACCTTTGCAACGGTGAACAAGGTCTTAGAGTCCCATGCTAAGAGACTATATAAGACTATATAAGAGACTATTATAGAGTTGAGACTATATAAGTAGGATCTCATAGATCCATAAAAATGAAAGACATTTCCCTGAAGTCCAGGGATGAAAGGATATCATCCCAGGTTCCCATGATGTTGTAGTAAGATACAGTGACATTAGCATGAAATCGATGGGGCCTTTAATCATTGGCCAGCCCCAGAAGTGCTGGTCCCAAGTGTTCCCTGCAGGCACCGCTTCCTTCTGTACCCCAGAACTGGGCTTGCTTGGCTTTTCCCTGTCTTGTGCCTGTTGTTACGATTCCTCCTGCCTCCTACTCCCAAGCTACCTGCTAAGGAGTCTGTAAAATCCCGATATCTCTTCTGGGTTCCTGGCCTTTTCCAGACTTTTTGGGACTCCCCAGCTTCATTGCAAGCAGTTACATTCCATCAGAAGTCTATCAAAAATATAAAACAGGATTATCAGAGTTACAAGGACACTTTACTAGTTTATTATAGTAGTTAACAGAGGAATGAGAGAGAATTTTGAACAGCTTTGACTCCTACACTGGAAACTAAGAAAGGGAGTAAGAAGAAGGATGTGGGTCCCTCAGGAAGTCTGTCCTGAGTTCTTTGCCCCCCTTTTCCTGCCCCTCAGCCTCCGCTGGGATGGAGCAGTACCTGCCTTTGGTGGACAGAGGTACCAAAGGCCTGGGTGAGTACAGCAGGCCTGCAGGCACCCAGTGCCGTCCAGCACGTAGGGCATTCCCCACACTGGAAGTCAGAGTAATGGCCAGGACCCTGGTTCCCCAAATGTGGATGTGTACCGTTGCATGTGTGAGATGATGCTAGTCAACGTGTTGTTGGTAAACAGTGTATATGCATTTTTAAATGTTTTAAAGAATATATAATTAGCCCACCAAAACTATGGTTTTCCAATGAAAGTAGAGGTATACAATTTAAAAATAAAGCTTAAAATAAGGGAAAGAAAATGGCTCGTAGAAAGTAAGATGGCATGGTGTGGCCGAAGCCACAGGGGCAGTACACAGAGGGTGAACGTCGGAAGACACGGTGCTGGGGCTTTAGGAGAAGCTCTGCAGTTGGTAAGAGGTGTATTTTAAATGGTTGTCTGAAATAAAAACCTTTACACTATTTTATTCTAGATGATTTTTTCCCCTCTGTCACTGTGCTGGTCCGGGGAATGTCTGGAAGACTTGCTTGGGCACAACAGCTTTGCCTTTTACCCAGAGGAGCAAAAGCAAATCAGAAGGTATCCATCAGAAGTTACAGGGAAGTGACTAGGAGTGAGTGTGTGGATACATGCGTGTGCACATGTGCGCGCTGTGATTTAAAGGTCAAAGAAGTTCCAACCAAAGCCACAGGAGAAAATAAGCATTTCTGACCCACGTGACAGTCACTTTAGGAGCCTAGAATTCTTGGCTCACTAATTACTCTTTAAAGATATCTTTAAGGCACATGTACTTTCAGAAAGCATTCCAGGTGCCTCTGACATACACTTATGATTAAGAACTACTTCTGAATCGTCCTGATTCCTTTCCGTGTTAAACAACTATAATAAAACCCAGGTGCATGCCATATATGGAAAGAGTTTGGCTAGACCTTTGATCTTTCTGGCAACAGGTCTTGTTTCAAATAATTGATTCATATACAATTGGTAATATGCTCTATAGTTTTCTTAATATGCTGTATAATTTAATGAAATCTTATTTTGGAGTGGCACAGTTTGTTTTCTTTATGACATTTGTAATTTCATGAATAAAATTTGCTCATGGAAGAAAGTTGGAAAATTCAGATAATAACAAATTTTTAATTGCCTGAACCCTCACTCTCTAGAAGTAGATGGCCACTGTTCGTATTTTAGTGGGGTTCCTTCCAGTCTGTTTTTCCTTTCTGTACACAGTAACACTTAAATAGAATTTGAGTCATTTCTTATACTGCTCTTTTCACTTACCACATTGTAAGTTTTACTTACATAACTAAAAGTTCTTTAAAACATGACTTAAAATTTCATCAGCATTTAAGAGAGTCACTCACAATTAGAGTATGTGTCTAAAACCATGAACATCTTAGATGTCTCCGTTGGGTGAGATGTGTTTCTGAGAGGTACACCCATTTTCCTGGTGACATCCTGCGGATCACATTCCGTCAGTAGTGCTGTGAGACATGGATATTAAAGACTGAGAAGGAAGAAGATTAGGAAAGGAACTGAAATTTGTTGATGGTTTAATATTATATGTGCCATATACATGTTTATTTAATCCTTACAACATCCTTGTGATGAGTTATTTCTATTTTTTAGGTGTAAATACGGGAGTCTCACAGCTTATATATGTTAAAAGCAGGGATTTGAAGCCATGAAGATCTAGATTTGGGGTACATACTCTTTTGGTTAACCCATGCTAAGGCTTTCATTGAGCTCCCTGTCTAGAGATGCCCAGTGGACCTAAACTTCTACTTTATTTTGTTGCATGACTTGAGAGCCCTTGGCCAAGAAGGAAGTTTGTAATGCCTTACTCATTGGCTTTCCACTGACTATAGGGGACTCAGGCCTGGAGCAGTAGAGTCCACAGCCCACTTATCAGTTACAAAATCTATAATCATTTGATGAACAATCTTACAAATACATAATAGAGTAACCAGTACACAGGCTGTTTACCTTAACTGCTCGCAGTAACATTTGCAGATTCTTACTGAGTTCCAGTGTTATGTAATCCTAGAGAAACATAGGCATCTAAGAGGCCAGGGATATACATGTCATTACAGGTGGCACCACATGTAATAAACATAATGCTATTTGTTTTATTTTAACAGCTTTTTGTGCCTGAACCTCGTCCACTTCCTAAAAATGATGTTGGATTTAAATATACTGTGAAACACCGACCATTCCCTGAAGAGGTGGATAAGATTCCTTTTGTGAAAGCAGATCTGAGCATCCCAGACTTGCATGAGATCGTCACTGAAGAAGTAAGATAAATTATTGTCAGCCGCTGTTAAGAGAATGGCTGGAAACATTCTTTTTTTTCTTTTTTTTTTCCAGAGACAGAGAGGGATAGGCAGGGACAGACAGACAGGAACGGAGAGAGATGAGAAGCATCAATCATTAGTTTTTCATTGCACGTTGCAACACCTTAGTTGTTCACCGATTGCTCTCATACGTGCCTTGACCACGGGCCTTCAGCAGACCGAGTAACCCTTTGCTGGAGCCAGCAACCTTGGGTTCAAGCTGGTGGGCTTTTTGCTCAAACCAGATGAGCCCACGCTCAATCTGACGACCTCGGGGTCTCGAACCTGGGTCCTCTGCATCCCAGTCCAATGCTCTATCCACTGTGCCACCGCCTGGTCAGGCTAGAAACATTCTTAAATAACTTCCATGGTCAAGACATTGCCTTTTTTTTAGTGTGATTGGAGTTGATTCATGAGATGATTTAGATCTCTGTCACTTGGGAAGTTACATAGTAAGACAAGTATAGATTGTGACTCATTAAAGGAACCGGGTGTCTCTTAGAGAGAGGTCACTGCCTGGACTGGCCCATGGTAGTTTTCAGTAGTGGGGTGACATGAGCAGGCTCCAGGGGAGGATATTTGGAGAAAGAGACTATTACAAGCCAGGCAGGAGGGAGGAAGGACTACTTCACTGATAGTGGAAGTTAAAAATATTGGAATGGGCCCTGGCCGGTTGGCTCAGCGGTAGAGCGTCGGCCTGGCATGCAGGGGACCCGGGTTTGATTCCCGGCCAGGGCACATAGGAGAGGTGCCCATTTGCTTCTCCACCCCCCCCCTTCCTCTCTGTCTCTCTCTTCCCCTCCCGCAGCCAGGGCTCCATTGGAACAAAGATGGCCCGGGCGCTGGGGATGGCTCCTTGGCCTCTGCCCCAGGCGCTAGAGTGGCTCTGGTCGCGGCAGAGCGTGGGCAGAGCGTTGCCCCTGGTGGGCATGCCGGGTGGATCCCGGTTGGGCGCATGCGGAAGTCTGTCTGACTGTCTCTCCCCGTTTCCAGCTTCAGAAAAATACAAAAAAATATATATATATATATTGGAATGAATTGTAGAGGTAGATCAAGCTGTCTTGGATTGATTAGGGAAGGAAAAGAGCCAGAGAATTTGAGATTTTGCATTTGAGTTATATAGAAAATATTGGTGCCATTTATAGAAATCTTGACGTCTATAGTAGGAAGAGGACAGGTTTGATAAGACAGGAAAAATATATCTAGTTTTAGATTAATATAGATCATTAATTAGATTAAGTAATTGGTGTTTTAGGTCAAGGGAGAAGAATTTTAAGAAATGGGGGCTAGAGGTATGTCAGGACATGAGAGACTAGAGGGCAGAAATGGAGGCTGCTTACCTTATCAAATGCTGGGGAGATTAGGCAGAAGGAGTACTAAGAAGAGTCCCTGGATTTTGGCATGAAATTGTAACTGCCCTTTGAGAATAGGTTCAAAGGAGCATTACAGTGGGGGCAGAGTATAAGGAGCTGAGGAGTGAATGGTTGATAAGAGGCAAGGGATGTAAACTTCACTGTTAGCAGTGAGGGAAGGATAGAGTGAATAAAGCATAGGAAATAGCAAGGTTTGTTTCCTCCCTCCCTCCCTCCCTCCCTCCCTCCCTCCCTCCCTCCCTCCCTTCTCCCCCCTTCCTTCCTTCCTTCCTTCCTTTCAATTTATGGGTGGGAGGAATATGAACATGCTTAGAGGTTTAAAGGAAGGAACTAATGTAGAATGTTGTAGAATTCTCTGGCTCTTTTCCTTCCCTAATCAATCCAAGACAGCTTGATCTACCTCTACAATTCATTCCAATATATATATATATTTTTTTTTGTATTTTTCTGAAGCTGGTGTTTGTTAACAGAGTTTATTCTTGTATTATTATTTATTGTACTATTTTCCTCCTGAACAACTATAAACCGAGTTTTGTGCCACCTGTATAAGCCAGGTTGTTAGAAGGGTCATTGCTCACCAGAGAGGATGCTTTTTAAGCTAAGATTGATCAGAACAGAAGTGGAGGGATTGGGGGGTGTGGAGGGGAGGCTCAGAGTACAGTGCAGTTATCCATATGGATAAGGTCTTCAAAACATGAGGGTGTCACTGCAGGATGAAGAGGGACAGTGGTCTGGAAGAGGGATGAGAGCAACCCTGTGCCCCTTTCTTGAAGGGAAGCAGACACAGAATGGTTGCTTTCACAGGTTAGAAAGAAGGAGCAATTCTTGAGGCTACAGGGGAGTTTCTTAGTATTTGTTTTAACCTTGAAACATGTTTGCTTGGTTGCTTGCATTGTGTTGAATTGAAACTCAGTGTTGATCCCTGAAAATTATCTTCATTTACTTTGTTGCTTGTCTTTATTTTCATTTTAAAATTAAGAGTGATTCAATTCCTTTTATAATAGTTCTAAATGATTGAATATTTGTTTTATTTTAGTTAGAAGAGAGACATGAAAAATTACGGAATGGCATGGCCCAGCAGATTGCCTACGAAATACACCTTGAACAACAAAGTGAGGAAGAACTGCAGAAGAGAAGTTTTCCAGATCCAGTTACGGACTGTAAGCCCCCGCCTCCTGCCCAGGAATTCCAAACGGCACGCCTTTTCCTTTCACACTTTGGATTTTTGTCCTTAGAAGCATTGAAGGTAATTTTCCTAAACTTTTATGAGTAAATATATTCATAAGTTACATTCAGCTTGATGGTAGCTAAAACATTTTTATGAGAATAGAAGGAATTTTTAAAAAGGAACTGGTTAGCCTGGGCTGGATCACTCCATTGGTTAGAGCATCATTCAGAAGCACAGAGGTTGCCGGCTGGATCCCTGGATCCCTGGTCAGGGTACATACGGGAACAAATCCATGTTCTTCTCTCTTTCTCTCTCTCTCTTTCTCTCTCTTTCTCTCTCAAATCAATAAATAAATTATAAAAAGAAAGACATCTTGGTTGTTTCCAAGTTTTTGCAGTTACATATAAAGCCGCTATAAACATTTGTGTTTTAAGTTTTTGTTAGACTTAAGGTTTTAATTCATTTGAGTAAATAAATACCAAGGTGCTCAGTTGCTGTGTTGTATGGTAAGACTGTTTAGCTTTGCAAGAAACCTTCTAACTCTCTTCCAAAGCAGCTGCACCATTTTGCATTTCCATTAGCAATGAATGAGGAAAAAAGCACATTAACATTTTTTTCTAGAAAACATGCTATATTATAGAGAAAACAGAATCCAAAATTAAATTCATAGAATGATCTCAATTGTTTTTAACAGAAAAAGGCAAATAAAAGAATTGGAAGAAAGTACACAAGAATGTTAAATCGTTTGTTTAGTTTGAGATTATGGTTGTGCTTATTCCTGCCACTTTGTAAGTTTATACTTAATATGTATTAAACCATGAGTACGTATTGTTTTATAATTAGAGTGGTGAAAAAAGGCAGTAATTTCTTCTTCCTCCTTTGGTGGTAGGAGCCTGCAAACAGCCGTCTACCTCCTCACCTTATTGCGCTTGACTCCACAGTCCCTGGATTTTTTGATGACATTGGGTATCTGGATCTCTTGCCATGTCGTCCTTTCGACACAGTTTTTATTTTCTATATGAAACCCGGTCAGAAAACAAACCAGGAGGTAAGTTTTGTGAATTTGGGGGATAATTTTTATGCTTATAAATACAAAACATTTTACACAGCTAGTGCTTATCCATAGTAGGACATGAATTATGCTTGATGCTTAGAGACTTGTGAACCAGGTCGGAAGCTGAATTAATGAAACCTATGATGCTTGCAGTCCTGCGCCTTGACTCTCAATGAATTGATTTAGAGCAGAGCTACAGCATGTCCTTCTTCCTCTCAAGGAACTCACATTCATAAGACAAAGGGTACTAAAATACAGAAGCTTAGTCACAAAAAGTGAAAGCTAGGCCTGATCGCTTAAGAAGAGTAATACAACACAGCAGGTAGTTACTGAACATTTTCCCTGTGGCTAATGAACTAGGGTACAGATGTGATTAACGATCTTGCCTCTTAAGGAACTCTCCTTCCAGGTAATTTCACAAGCAAGTAATTTCAGTTGAGGTGTACATAGTGTGCACTGGGGGAAATAACACTGAAATAGAGGATAAAGACAAGACTAAAACACAGTTGTATATGTGTAACGAAGTGACTGTAAGGATGAGGAGAACTATAAAGATGGATGAGAATGGAAAACAGCAAATGACAGGAGATTTGAAGTATCTGTTGGAAGTGAATAGAGGAAGATGTGTAAAACCATAGTATGCAGATGTGTAGGGCACTGTAACTGTGATCTTGGAATTTCACCAAATGTTTATATTCGAAGCACTAGTTCAAATTATCGGTGACTTACTAGAAAAGGAGATTGATTTATGAGAACACTGATTCTATAAGTATTGTGTCTGCTACCAGTTAGGTACCAGGGTTATAGGCATGAACGAGCTCTACAAGCTTTGTGTCCTTCTAGAACTATTTAGAGGAAAAGACAGATGATTAAATAAACAGTCATAGCAAAGCGTGCTAATAGGAGCATGTTACAGGCACCATAACAGGAAAACCTAACCTGTCCTTGGAAGAAAAGACAAGCTGGTGTTTGAAGTCTGCTGGCAATAGATAAAAAGTAGAAGCAGGTTGTTACTAACAAAGTAGTAGGTTATATGTAAAGGTTTTGGAGTAAAGAGAGAATTCTATATTCAAATATTCATTGAGGGTTCAATATGCTTTTAATAGGTTTGTGTTTTCGATAGCATCTGTCAAGATTTATAATTAAATAATCACATACCTAGGTAATGTTTCTCTTAACATCTGTGAAGGCAGGGACATAGTGTTTTTTGTTTACTTTTAGTAAACATGTCTGGTTCAATAATTGTTTTGCTAGGGAGGGAGCTAAGGGTTTTATTGTACAATCATCATTGTTATCCCCACTGTGTAGAGCAGTGGTAGTCAACCTGGTCCCTACCACCCACTAGTGGGCATTCCAGCTTTCATGGTGGGCGGTAGCGGAGCAACTAAAATATAAATAAAAGATAGGTTTAACTATAGTAAGTTGTTTTATAAAGATTTATTCTGCCAAACAGCGAAAATCTGACATAAAGTACTTGGTAAGTAATTATTATTATATGCTTTAACTTGCTATTACTCTGCTTTATAAATTTTATAAAGTAAAGTTACTTCCTTACTTTATAAGTCACCATTACTGTGGAATTGGTGGGCGGTTAGAAAATTTTACTACTAACAGAGATAAAAAAGTGGGCAGTAGATATAAAAAGGTTGACTACCCCTTGGGTAAAGAAATTTGCCCAAGGCCCAGCAAGGATTTCAACTCAACTCTAATTGGAAAGCATGCATTTTTAACTACAGTGATATACAGGAGTGCGCAAAAGTAGATTTATAGTTGTTCGCACGGAATATAATACAAGAATAAACTGTTTCACATGCTCGCAACTGTAAACCTACTTTTGCCTCACTCTGTATTGCCCAGTTTATTCTGAGCTTAGACTTCATTTTCAGACACTTCAAAGCTAACCCATTCTTAAAGGTTTATTTTGATATGCTCTTGTTTCCTTTATTATAGCTGATGATTGGTATGTATTTCAGATTTTGAAGAATGTGGAGTCTTCCAGAAATGTTCAGCCCCATTTCCTAGAATTTTTGCTCTCCCTTGGCTGGTCAGTAGATGTGGGCAGGCATCCTGGTTGGACTGGACATGTTTCCACTAGTTGGTCTATTAACAGCTGTGATGATGGTGAAGGAACTGAAGGTAAAACTCACAGTGGTCCTTCATTTTCTCTTGTTTGGTTACTCTTGACCCCCCCCCTTTACTGTTTGTTTTAATTTATTTATTTTTTACAGAGACAGAGAGTGAGTCAGAGAGAGGGATAGACAGGGACAGACAGACAGGAACGGAGAGAGATGAGAAGCATCAATCATTAGTTTTTCATTGAGTGTTGCAACACCTTAGTTGTTCATTGATTGCTTTCTCATATGTGCCTTGACCATGGGCCTTCAGCAGACCGAGTGACCCCTTGCTGGAGCCAGTGACCTTGGGCTCAAGCTGGTGGGATTTTGCTCAAACCAGATGAGCCTGCGCTCAAGCTGGCAATGTTGGGGTCTCGAACCTGGGTCCTCTGCATCTCAGTCCGACACTCTATCCACTGCGCCACCGCCTGGTCAGGCTGTAGTCTTATTTTAAAAACTGAACAAACATCTATAAAGACAAGCCTCGTTCCACTAATCGGGATCCTCATAGGAGGTCACTTAATAATAGCTTGTATATTTTTCCAGATATTTTTTGTGTATATGGGGGAAATTATTATAAATATAAATAAATGTTATATTATAAATATATAGCTAATTAATATAAAATTGATTGCTTAATTATCACAAGGGTAATAGAATTCATTTTTTTTTAGTGTGAATAAATAAATTCCATTTTCTGTAATAATATGATAAATTTAGGTTATCTATAGCAGTTTCCTCATAAATGTATTTTGTCTAATAAGTACAGTTTTCTGTAAACGGGTATGTTTTATAGACTTTGTGGCTAATGTACCATTAAAGGTTACATTTTGGGTATAGTACATGGGAGCCTTTGTAGTAAACAGCTGACTATCTCGGAGAAGTTCAGGCCCGTCTCTAAAGACCCTCCTGAGGAACTGTAATAAGGATGACAAATACTGGAGCAAGTTTAAATTTAAACTTAGACCTTTGCCCCACATGGCTAGTGCTCTTTGTTCTGAGGGCTCCTGCAGTCACCGGACAGTTGGTGTTGTCTCTGCATTGGGTAATGCATTATCCAATGCTTTGAATAATCAGAATTCTTCTTCAACACGATTATCCTTTTCTCAAGGTTTAACCAGTTAAAATGTCACGAAGCAGGAGGATACTGGCTTTTTCCACGTTTTGGAGCAGTAACATAATAATTCTCCTTCCTAGATGAAGTAATTTCCTCCGAAGATGTTGGGGCTAGTATTTTCAGTGGACAGAAGAAGGTGCTGTATTATGCGGACGCCCTTACGGAAATAGCCTTTGTGGTTCCTTCTCCCGTGGAGTCCTTAAGTGAGAGCATTTCTCATGTTTTTATGTTCGCTGGTTTGTGCAGTGTTATTGCATTGGGAGAGATTCTGAAGTCCTCTGTGGCATTCTTCTGTTTCTGAGGCATGGGATAGCTTTTAGAGTATGCAAAGGTACAGGGTGTTAGCTTTTTAACTTCCTTAAGAAAAGTCATTAATGATAGACGGACCCTCTAATAATAATCTTTAAATAGTGAAGGAGACTCACTTCAACCCATATTTTGTCTTTTCCTGAATCTAATTATAATCAATACTGTACATTAGAAGCCTTGTTTTCCAGTTTATTCGTTTCACTAATTATGAGTGAGCCCGCATCTCCTTCCCTATTTCCTGTCGAGAACCTTATATGGGACCCCAGAGGGTCTTACAGTTGGAAGGCTCACAGTTAAAAAGATGGTGATCAAACCTGTTCTTCATGAGGATCAGGGGTGATTATTACTTTTCAGTCAAAACTCAATCTTATTTTTCCTAGAAGCTTTGCTTCTTGCAAATTAAACCCATATCTTTGTGCCTGGCCAGGAGGTAGGTGGAAAGCTCTGCCTTCTTCACCAAGACCATCTGTAGAATGGGATGCTCCACATCGTATTTTCACTGTCTCATCTCCAAGCTCATGGCTTTTCATGTGTCCTACCTTGGCAACCACCTAGGACAAGCAAGCCACCTTTGTACTTGGACCCTTGAGGTCCCACTCTGGGCCCCTCCCTGTCTTATAGTGTGGGGCCAGTTCTGTCACTGGCAATAATGGCCTTCCCTGGTCTAGGTCAGAATCTCAGCAGCTGTTTGCCTTTGTATCAAGGCTGTGACTACCACCTAATTGCAGAAGCCAGGCCCCGTCTGTCCCCTGGGGGCCGAGCCCCTGCCTGGTGTCTCTGGCCCAGCCGTTTGCGCCAGCCCAGCTCTCCCACAGCTAGGTCCACGTCCTTGCACTGTAGTTCCTGAAGTTGAATCTCCTCCTCCTGGCATGAACCTATCCCCTGTGCCAGCTGGGCCCCTGCCCCAAATCAGCTTCCTCCTGTTTCTTGAAAGTTGTCTTTGTTTTTGTTGTTGACAAAATGGAGGCCTATACAGCCAGCAAAGCTTAAAATATTTATTATGTGATCCTTCACAGAAGTCTGCCAACCCATGCTGTAGTAGTGTTTTGCCTAAGTGACCTAGGTAGATTATTAGCATGTTTAGTCTACACACTTTTGCTCCAAACAAATAGTAGATATTATAATTATTATTATTTTTTGATCCTGTAGCTGATTCAATGGAAAGTAACGTCTCGGACCAAGATAGTGATTCGAATATGGATCTCATGCCAGGAATCCTGAAACAGCCGTCCCTAACTCTTGAGCTTTTCCCTAACCACACAGACAATCTTAATTCCTCACAGAGGGTAAGTCACTCTGTTGATAGATCTCCAAGAATTTATAGTGGGGGCAATGATAGAATCATGCCTGAAAAACTTTTAACTTGAACCTGGAGAATAATTATAGCTATACTGATTCATTACTGTCTTCATTTCTTTAAAGCAAATTCTCACGGTTTCCATTTTTTCAGCTGCAAGAAGTAGTTCATTCTCAGACAGCCTTTGTTGTTTTCCTGGACTTAGTCGTTCTGGTCCCATGCTTGGCTCTCCCACTTGTTCCTTCTCAAGCCCAGTGTCTGTTTGGTCCAGAGACATCCACCAGTGCTGCAGCAGCGCTCCGCATGTCACATCTGCAGTCATGGAGCGTTCGGCTCAGATAGGCTGGCCGTACACAGGCGGTCGCAGTTCGGAGAGCAGCCCAGGGCATGCGTGACTGCGCTGAGTGGGACACACAGGAGCTACTCCAGGCAGAGAGGGCGTTTTGCTGTTCCATTCCTTCCTTACCATGTCAGTGGGTGTTCAGTTCTCTCTGTATTTGCTGTGCTGCCTCTTAATCCTTACTGGAGAGTGACTAAGTAAGTAATAGCAAGAGTACAGGACCAGTTCCTGACTATAAGAAGATCGATTTAAAACAACAGTAAAAAAGACAAAAGAAGTGTAAAGCTGACTGTAGCCATTCTCTCATTGTAAGGATTTTAATTTGGCGCCTTCCACAGTGAAAACTATTTTTACCATAAGTATGTGGGAGAGGTTTTCACCTTTAAAACTGATTTAGACAAAACTTAAGTTGTATAGCACTCTCTGGAGTAGACTGATTTTGAAAATCAGGAATTGCGATATTGAAAAAAGTTTCACAGAATAAAGTTGGGAGGTGAACAAGTCTGTGCTGGATGGCAGAGCAGGCTTTTAGCCAGCTCTGATAGTGACTGGCTGCCTGGTACTCCATGTTCTTTCTGAGTGCCAACATAGTTATTCCTTAAAATCCAAAGAATGACAGCTCTTAAAGCCCATCCTTTTTATTTACCACGTACTTTGCAAACAACTAACAAACTAAAAAAAGAAAAAATCCTCTCTATAGATGCAGAAAAAGCAATTTAGCATGTTTGCAGGAATAAAGGTCTCAGTGTATTAGGCAGAATTTTGAGATGACCCCCCAGTGATTCTTGTACTTATATGATGTCATCCCCTTGCATGTGGGTGGGACTTGTGAATATGATGAAGTAGGCTGTGATTATGTCGCATTTTATGGCAAAGGGGTTTTGTGGATGTAATTAAGGTTTGTTTAAGTTCATCAAACAGGTGATAACCTAGGTAGGCCTAACCTGATCACAGGAGCCTTTTAAATCTAGGGCTGGCCGTCAGAGAGTCAAAGCTGATTAAGAGCCACAGTACTAAAAAAATAGTCTCTGAGTGTTCTTGGCTGTCTGTCACTAGGTTGGGGAAAGTCTCTTGGTCAGTCCCTTTCTGTGATGGGCATAATGGAAACAGCTTGCTGACTGTGTGGTTCGAGTCTTAGTAAGCCGGTTCTTTTGTTCTCTCTTTGCTTTTCTTCACTCACATAGCTCAGTCCCGGTTCCAGAATGAAGAAGCTGCCTCAGGGCCGCCCTGTGCCTCCCCTCGGACCTGAGACAAGAGTGTCTGTAGTCTGGGTGGAACGCTATGATGACATAGGTACTATATTATGAGGGCTTTGTCTGTAATAAAATTGTAATCAAATGATAGCAGCAGCATAGGCTGGTGGGGGGGCCGGGAGCTAGGAATGGAACCCAGCAGGCTGGGTCTGCACCCCAGCTGTACCACTCAGTTTCCTTCCGCCTTAGGCTGGTCATCATTTACATAGCACTGAGGTCACAGCTGTGGAGATGTGATGGGACTGGTGGATATTCAGTCTTCAGCTCTGTTTGGTATGACAGTCAGTGGTTTGTTTCCAGTTGGTCCTGCTCACCCCGGGACCTCAGGGAAGGGTAGCACTTCCCTCGCCCTCTTCCCAGGAGCACTGCTGTCTAGGTTTAGTGTAAAGATTAATTGTCCTTAGGAATTCTGCTATAAATAAGTTCTTCGTGACTTTTATGTAAGCAATATAATAACTTACAGAAATGCACCTATAGCTTAGAACCTCATCCGGCGCCCAGTTTGTGGGGAAGTGTGACGGTTGCTTCCATGCCCTCAGTGACAGCAGAGCACGCTCTCTAAGTTAAGATGAACTCAGCATAAACATGTCTTGTGGGAGAATTTTTTTTGGCATTTGTCAGGAATAGTTAGGATTATACATATATTATAGGATAGCATAATCCAAATATCTGTTGTCTACTTGTGTAAAGAGATTAGGAAATGAGATATCCTATTATCTGTTTGGGAAATAGGAGGAAGATGCTAATTATAATACTATTATTTTCTTCCAGAAAACTTTCCCCTCTCGGAGCTGATGACAGAAATCAGCACTGGTGTGGAAACCACTGCAAATAGCAGCACTTCTCTGAGGTACACTGATATTTGCTTGACGTTATCAGCGTGATTTTAAGCATAGAGAAACCTATTTTTTAGAATATATTGATTATAGTTTAATCAAGAAAGACTTATGAAACAAAAGGGATGAAGGCAATAATAAACAAACAGGGAAAATCAGTTTGTAGATAAATGCACAAGGTGATCCAATTGGCAGAATTTTTAAATGGTATAATTAATTGCTGTTTTACATTTCTCTGCAGCAAAAAGATAAATACAGATTTGAAGATAAGTGTTAATGAGGATTGTGATAATAGGGTAACAATATTAGATAGAAATAATGGAGTTAAATTGGCCAAAGGATTCTGGATAGGAGTTAAAATGTCCTCATCACACAAGCTATTTAATGGGAAAATATTTCAAACTTCACTAAAATGTTTAGATTTCTGACTTAGACACTGACTTGCTGAAGAGACTACGTTAGTTTTCATGAGAGGGACTTTTCTAGAACTAGTTTGAAAGAGAATGTTTAAAAGTGTCTTACATTCTTTTTGTTTTTGTTGTTTTAATATTTTTAGGTCAAAGTTTCTAATACAATTGACAATTTGTATATAATGAGTGGAGTAGCAAAGTTTAGAATATGTCTTGGGGATAGAGTTAGTAGAGGATTGATTTTTATTTAATGTCTTGCAAAAATTGACTAACTCTTGCTTTCGCCAAGATCACTTTACCTATATAGACATAAAGCTCATTGTGTTACATAAACAAACAAACAATCAGAAAACCAACACTGATGTGTAGCATCACAGAGTCACACAGGGACCCGTAGATGCACTGGCGTGTCCCTGGGACATGATGTGTAATTCAGTCTGACCTTGACACCTGGTTACCTGTTCAGAGGCTTTGATGGCATTGGCTCTGCCAAGATGTGGCCATTTATCACCTCTGCTGAGGAGGCCCTGCCAGACTCCTCCCCCAGGCCCTGAAAAAAAATTATAGCAGGGGTTCCCATAGTGTGCCCCACTTTTCCTGAGACTCCAGCGTTGACTGTAGTCCAGTTTCCTGCACTTGGATCAGCTCCACTTCTGCTCCTTACAAGAAGGAGGAAATAAGTAAAGGTCCCCACTGTAGATTCTGCCTTTTCTTCCCCTGCATGTCCCCCCGTGGTTTTCTAGCACATTTTTAGTGCCTTTTTTTGTCAGCTTAAAGGACCCGACCCCAGTGATGGGAATTCAGGGTCAGGTGTTGCTGGGGGCTCCATCAGGGGCTCCCAGGAAGAGGACTCAACAGCCTAACCCATGGCTCTTCTCACACACTGCTTGGCAGCAAGTCCATTTAGTGTTCTTACATTGTGCACGGGAACTTCAGCACTTGACCATCTGGGGTAAAAAGAGTTTTCTTTTCTTAAGATCCACCACTCTTGAAAAAGAAGTCCCTGTCATCTTCATTCACCCTTTAAACACTGGACTATTCCGGATAAAAATTCAAGGCGCCACTGGAAAGTTTAACATGGTCATCCCTCTCGTGGATGGGATGATCGTCAGCAGGCGGGCACTCGGTAAGGTCTTTATGTGGCTGAGGGCTTAGTGTTCCTTTTCTTCTTTAATGTTTTTATGAGCCAGAAAGAAGTAGAAATAAGGAAATGGCGGTGTCACTTAATAGGGCTAGCATGTAGAAGGTGCTGTGGTTTGTTCAAAAGGAAGCATGTTTTGTTCTGATTTGAACTGTGTTTACTGTAGTAAATATGAATGGAACTGTAATTCACAAACTTCCAGTATCAGAAAATGAGTAATCTATGGCAGGACTGGGTTATGAGACCAGATTTAGATTCTCTTTCTCCTTGTTGCTGTGTGTTTCTTCTGACAGTTCTAAGTGGGGCTCTGTCCATTTCTCTGGGGACAGGGAGAGTTTTGCAAATGGAATGACATAGTTTGAGTTTGTAGAGAATTGTTTACTTCAGTACTGAGAGTTCACTTAGCTGACTGGTTATTCACATTGTTTTGAAACCCTCTGTTTTCAAGGTTTTCTGGTGAGGCAGACTGTTATTAATATTTGTAGAAGAAAGAGGCTGGAGAGTGACTCCTACAGTCCACCCCATGTCCGCCGGAAACAGAAAATCACCGACATTGTCAACAAGTACCGGAACAAGCAGCTGGAACCAGAGTTTTATACTTCACTTTTCCAGGAGGTCGGACTCAAGAACTGTAGTTCTTAGACTCTTGAATGGTCTGGGACTCTTGAACTCCAGTTTGGGGCTATACCATCAAAGCAAAGCAATTTGATAGGTGATCACTGTAAAAATAAAAACAAATCACTTCCCAAGAGCTTACTGTTTAATCACCAGAATAGAAGACGCACACTTAAACCCATTTGGTAGAAGACTTCCGGCTCGCTAGTGAAATGGGCTCCCAGACGCAATCATAGTCCTGCTGGTAATGATGATATAACATTTTAGCCATAAACTTTCTTTTAAAAGTGACAATTTTAGTTCAATCTGAGCCTTTTGAGGAGAAAGGCTTTTATGCATCTCAGTTAAACATGTGCATTGGTAGTATCAAATTTGCAAAATAGAAGTTGAAGATAGTTTTATATCTCACTTTTTAGGAGGTTGTGTTCAAAATTAAAATCTGTCTCAGAGTCTTCAGGACCTTTAAAGACTCACAGTGATAGCGCGGAGGAGAAGGAAGGCAGTCTCAGCTTCCCACCTCGTAGGCTCATCTGTCCCCCAGCTGTCCAGCTGACAGAGGGACACGGTTTCTGCTCAGATACGAAGTCTGACATTAAATCTCTCATATTTTCTCTCCACATTTCAAGAAGTTATTCTCAGCACCGCACGGACCCATATGAAGGCCTCAGTTTCTGTGGGTGGCCCAGTAACGAATCTATGATGGAGGCATGGCCCTGTCCTTTAATTAGGGGTACAAGTAGAGTTTGTGGGGTTACAGGTTGTAAGACAGCAGTGATGTCTCCACTCTCTCCAGTGTTGTCCCGCTTGGTGACATACAACAGGTTAAACATTTGTAAATTCCTTGGTTAAATAGCAAGAAATGTCAATTCACAGCAAGGGTTGAAAATTATTTGGTTTCATCTGTTGTCTCTTATTTCAGGACCAAGCAGGAGACTGCAGTAGTTTATGAAGGATTCTAATTTGGGGTTCAGGAAATAGCCTCTCACTGCTACTAGTTCCGATCTCTCCCACCGAGCTACTGGATTTCATTGTGATTGACAAATGTTGGTGACCACCTCCTTGGGTGGCTGCTGTTAGAAGGGGCTGTTGTTGTCATGTATTCTGGACTTTGTCAGCTGAAGGCACAACACATCCCAGCCTGGGCTTTGGGAATACTTCTGTTACCTCGCTGCTGCTTTCCTGCCAGGGACACATGTTTTGAGGCGGCTAGACCCAGAACACCCTTACCAGGATTCCTGTTACAGTACCAGAGTAGACGCTGCTCGTTTCTCCTGTTCTCATATGCTTGCTTCTTTACTAAGACCATTTCATGTTGAAAAGATAAATGACATTTAAAGTCCAAAGAACAATGGTCACAGTTGTAGACGGGGGATTTCACACTTGAACTCAAATGTCAGTAGATTCTGTAGGTCAGGCTACAATGGTCTATTTGGTTTGTTTTGGTAGTTTAATTAGGGGGTAGGGGATAGTATGTAGGGCCTAATTCCATGTGCAGATATTTCTGTTCCAGAAATACGTATTTTATCATCTGTGAGCAAGAAATGTGGGCATAGCGGCTCTTGGTTTAAAATTTGCCGTACTTTTTTATTCATGTTTGTTTTAAGCTCAGGTAAATGTAACCTCCACCTTCTATGACTCCAGTTTCCATTCAGGGTATAATATTATTTAGTAATTGATTTTCTTTGTAATCTGGGCAATAAATTTATGTTTCCAGATGGTAGCATGAGGAAGGGGTATGTATGATAAGGTTTAGGAAGTTCTACCCTAAAAATGTTTTAATAACTCAGCTGGTCTAAGGTGAAGTCGAATGACTCATGGAAGTTCCAGATTGTCAGTTCAAGGGAATAATGGGCCCTTGTTCTAGTGGTTGTGAACCAAGAAGGCTATAAATTGATGTGCAACTTTTAACATTCCAGAGGTTAAAAATGTGTAGGTGTACTGCTTAGTGTGATTTTTCAGGTAAAACCTTTACCTTTGGCTTAGTTTTACTGGGTATGCATGTTGGGGGGCTTCCTGATCCTTCCATTAGCTCTGATTTCTGGCAACTCTTTGTAATTCAAATGGCTTTGATACGTGAGCAACCGTGTTGAATGGAATTTATGATCTGAAGGACTTGGTGGTCTCCCAGGGAAGGAGGGATGGATTCAGGCCTGTGCAGCCCCTGCAGGGGAAGCCCCAGAGTATAGGCGCAGACCGTATGGGACACAGGTCTCGTCTGGTTCTGGTTCTTTCTGCTCAAAGTAACATCTAATTTAAAAAGGAAGTGTGGTAAGAAACCATGAATCTCTCGCTAGTATTATGGGTTTGAGTTCATGGTCACTTAGTTCACCCAGCTGCCTCTGATAAAAGTCACTTGGAGTAGAACAGCGGTAGGGGAGCCTATCTGGTCCCTAGGAACAGTTTGTGGAAGTCCACTGGATAAGTTTGCTGGCATGTGTGCATAACCTGCCTGGGGAAGCCAGGACCGCTTGGGGCTGTGGTTTAGGCAGCTTAGTTGCTGCATTTGACAGGTGTACCAGGAGGAGATGAGCGTGGCATTCAGTGCCAGGGAAAGCATTACCCAAGGAACAGAGGGAGCAGTCCCTCACACTCTTGCTCACATTTGGGATAGGAGCTTCCCTCTCCTCTCTGTTGGGAGCACTGAGGACAGTGACAGGGCTTTTGCCTTTTTAACCCTTTCCTTATTCAGTCAACTCTCCCTTTTGTCCAGTGCTACCTCCTAAGTCCCCCAGCCCCCCCGCCCATTAGCCCTTTAAGAGGAATAGTTACATGGTGGGCTGACAGCACGCACGCACATCCACACTGTCCTCCATTCCCAGGTCCTCTGCTTCAGGGCAGCCCACCTTCCTCTGGACTCATAGATACAAAGCCTACATCCTTGGCCAGTAATGTGTGAGGTCTTCACGAACGGTCACTTCTATGTACACTGAGGAAATACTTGTCAGGTGTGCAGACTGCTACTTAGAGAGGCAGGGTCTTTAAGAGCATTTATTTCTACTGGAAAGTGAACCTTTCCCCAGCAGGAGTCAGTTTTGCTCCGAGGCGTGTAGGTGGGAGCCAGAAAGAGGACCAGCGGAGGTCGCGGGCTCCTGCTGGTGGTTCTCCATGCAGCATTGAAACGCCATGCAGGGTATATCTTCCTTAAAAAAATCGATTTCTATGTTTACATGAAATGATGAGTTGCATTAGAGGGTCTGTTTTAAGGATTTCCATGACAGCTCTTTTCCCGAGATGGAGAGATCGGAGATAACCCGCTCCATGTGGAATCAGACCGTGGGTTCTGGTAGCTAAGAAGCCATGTACTGTATAGTGTTTTTCTCAGAATATCAACTCATGTTCTTCAGATGCTTGTCTTTTTTTTAGTGGTGAGGGTAAAGGTAGAATTTGGGATTCCACAGTGCCTTGCATATAGTAGGCGCCCAATAAATATTTGTTGAAGCAAACCAAGTTTCCCAAGTCCTTGTCTCTTGCAGTGACCAAGAACATCTTTCTCCTCTGAAGGGCTTGGCAGTTGTGGCTAAAAAAATAAGCAGTATCATTATTTGCTTGAAGTCATATATACAATTTGTATGAATTTCGGTATGTTGCCAAGACACGATCTTTTTCTTATTGTATTTTCTGTAAATATATCTGGCACTGAACTGTACAGTAAAGGCGAAATGTACATACGAAGGCGTCCCCTGCCCTCGCCTCCTGCGTTTTCTCTTCGCCCGATAGGGAAGAAGGCCCGAGGCTCGTTTGTAGTTACGCCCCTCCTTTGTCCAGAAGAAGCCCGTGGAATATTGAATGTAATACATTTAGTCAATTAAATTTTAAGGAGATTCTTATCTACTAACTTCGTGTGTGCTTTTGGTCACAGACCCGGGGCTTGTCTCCTGTGTGGGTGTTCTGATTGGTTCTTTCCCAGGGTGGTCTTCTCTGCCTGGGCTGCCCTTCCTAACTTAGATCTGTGGGTTTCCCCCTGGCTTTGTAGAGTTTCATCAAGTACTCAGTGTTCATAAAAGTGCTTGGCCGTCGATGCTAGAAGGAGCTCGTGTAACTAAAGCGCTGCCAGCAGAGCCCGCCTCGCGGAGGATGGTCGTTGCCCAGGGCCGGGCTGGCTCTCTGTCCTGGGAACGTGGCAATGCCAGCTGTGCCCCCTGCCTGCAGAAAAGCAGCTCTGCCAGGGCAGCCAGGCTGGAAAGGGGAGAGATGCAGAGGTCTCCTCGCCACCCCACCGTCCCCGCTGAGAGTAGGGCTGACTGCAGAGGGCTCCGTGGGGCCCGTGAGCAACCTAACGCCCAGGTGACACCTGGTGGGGGGTGGGTCCCCTTGCCGAGAGCCCCCCTCCTCTGGCACTGGTTCCATATGAGGGCCGTGTGCGGCCCCTGAGCTGCGCCAGGACCTGCGCCCTGTTGGTTGTGTGTCCACGCCGACTCTGCCCGCCCCCCAGGTCCTCGGAGGCCAGGGAGGCCTCTCCCCGGGCTGACCACACGGTGGCCATTACAGGATCTGATGATAAAATGTGCACACAGGCCTCCCCCTGTGCTTTTCTGCCCTTTCTGACCCCGGGCCCTTCAGGACCCGGTGCCATGAGGTCACTCCCAATCCAGACCACCTAGTTTCTAGTATTTTTTTTTTTTTTTTTTTTCATTTTTCTGAAGCTGGAAACAGGGAGAGACAGTCAGACAGACTCCCGCATGCGCCCTACCGGGATCCACCCGGCATGCCCACCAGGGGCGGTGCTCTGCCCCCCAGGGGGCGATGCTCTGCCCATCCTGGGTGTCGCCATATTGCTACCAGAGCCACTCTAGCGCCTGAGGCAGAGGCCACAGAGCCATGCCCAGTGCCCGGGCCATCTTGGCTCCAATGGAGCCTTGGCTACGGGAGGGGAAGAGAGAGACAGAGAGGAAAGCGCGGCGGAGGGGTGGAGAAGCAAATGGGCGCTTCTCCTATGTGCCCTGGCCGGGAATCGAACCCGGGTCCTCCGCACGCTAGGCCGACGCTCTACCACTGAGCCAACCGGCCAGGGCTTAGTTTCTAGTATTGACCTCTGAGTCTTGAGTGGCACAGCCCACCAGGGCACCCAGACCTCCTCTTCTGGGGACTCTGGTCATCCCACAGCTGGGCTCAGGCCCCGTCTGAACACACTGGCCCTCCAGGTCCCACTTGCCCTTCTGCCCGGGCTGGTGGTTCCTAGAAGGGGGACTTCCACTTCCTGTTTCCTTCTAGGTCTATAGGTCTACCCCCCACTTCGTGCAGCTGCTCCCCCTGGACCTGGTCTGCCAGACTTGCCCACCTGTGCTCTGTGAAATGCGGTGGTCTCAGAATCAAGTCGGCCTCAGACAGGTTGCCCGTTAATGTGTCGAACCCTGAGCCGTAGGACAGGGTGAGCATGGACATGGGCGTGTTTCCTGAGTACCTGCCACCCCACACCCACCTGCTGGCAGGGACTGAGGTGGTGGTCCAAGGACCCTCGGGGGGAATACCATGCCTCTGCCCCCTTCCACGGGTGGCAGCATTCCTCACGTGGACCTCCCTCTCCCGTTAGGCTCCAGCTTGGGCTGCTGGGCCACAGGGGGTCCAGAGCCTCCTTCCGGCCGTGGGGCCTGGCACGTGGCAGTTTACAGATGGATGAGTGGGTGGGTGGGTGGATGGATGGATGGGAGGAGATAAGAACAGCATTTTTCTCAGATGAGTATTCTGTTCACTTGGGAGATAATGGAACAAGGTTAAGGCCTTAGAAGCCCCTCACTGAAGACCCTAATAAGAGGTGCCTCTAGGTTAAGAATCATTTACTGGGGTCAACTGTGTGTTAGAAAGTTTTTAAAAGGCAGCCTCGTGGCTCAGTCTGGCCCACCAGACTTACTTTGTGTAGCCAACAGCATTTTAATGTTTTATTCAGTATTTTTAAACTGGGAGATTTTTGCATAAAAATTCTGATGTGTTGGCTCTCTCGGAAGTCTGGAGAGCTGGCCGTACTGGACCTGCATGTCTCCCACATTCATTACTGACAGGAGTTAGGACAGCGGCTGCCTGAGAGGCACTGAGCTCCGTCTGGCTCGCACGGTCCGCACCTCTCCCACAAAGTGTAAATGTGGGCACATGCAGCTGGGGTTTGGGGACTGGGGCCCTGGCCGGCTCCTGGAGGAATCTGTGATGTGAACACCCACCTAGAAGCAATGCTATCCCTGCACTTAATTTTTCTAACTTTTAGCAGCTTGGTGAGGTGAGAATTCTTATCCTATAAGAGGCTCGGGAGGTGGCAAAGGAACTCAATAGCAACTTAGGGATTCACAGCCAGGCCTGCCTGCCCGGGAGCCTGGGCTTTATTCCCACTGTCCTGGCTCCTGTCCGTCCAGAACAGCTCTCCCTTTGCCAGCAGGACGCTGACTTCCTTGTTACATCACCAGCTCAGTCACAATTGGTTTGAGAGCAGAGTTGCCCAGCCCACCAGATGCCCAGGGTGGCCCTGCCAGCCCGGCTCCGGCTGGCCAGGCTCAGCCACACAGGCACCATGAAGTACCCTCTGGTGCCGCTGGTGAACGACCTCACGTTTTCTTTCCTGATGCTCTGGCTGGGCCTGCCCGTGGGCCTGCTGCTGCTGTTGCTGATCGTCTGGTTTCGCTTCTTACTTAGCCAAGGTGAGCTGCCCAGGCTGGGCCCTAATCCCAGAGCTGGGCAGGGGTCCTGAGACCGCTGCAGAGAGAGGGGCTGCCTTAGAGCGTTTTCCCTGCTGGCTCAGAGCTGACGAGTGGTCACCGGCAAGAGCAAAGGACTGACTTGGTAGTTCAGAGTTTCTCAATCTAGAATCCAAGAGTGAATCCCCGTGTTCAGCTGGGAAGCAATGTGTGTGTGGGCATATCTGTGTCCCCTCGGGGCCACTGCTGGCACAAAAGGTCATTAGTGCCAGCTGCAGCCGTCGGAGAGTGGCGGCCGCTCAGGGCAGATTACTTAGTAAAAGGTGCGTCTGCCTGTGAATGCAGCCAGCACACGAGGCTCAGTGAGCAGAGCATGGGCTGGGTCTCAGCCCCCCTCACCCCTCAGCTCAGTGCTGGTGGGCAGTAAAAGCTGGCACAGTGGGGCATGGCCTGCCGGAGGCGTTTATCCGGTGACCACTCACCCTTCTCTGCCCAGACCATACGTCGGGGAGGATGTGGGTGTCTGGGACACAGGACCCCAGAAGCAGGCAGACTTTCATCCTGAGTTCAGCATGCTGGGGCAGAGCTGGCCATTGGGAAGCTGGGGGCCAGTGGGCAGGGATATAGTCTGACCCTGTGGCAGGAAGGACATTGCTTGCCAGGGGTCCTATCTCCCTGGGCCTCTTCCTGGGGACAGCTTGACCTCCCACCTTCTGCTCCTCAGCCTCATGAACTTTGGCCAACTGGGCATGCAGGAAGAGCACTGTGCTGCCACCTCTGGTCAGATGGCACTGAGACAGGGTGAGCAGTTCACCCCCTAACCTACCCCGTGACCTCAAATGTGGGGGCTGGTCACGGTGTCATTATTGGGAGTTGCGGGTGAGAGCTTGTCAACAGCGTTTGTTTGAAGTGTGATCTCCCCATTTCCAGGGTGGACCATGGCCCTCCCACCCTGCGGGGCACATTGTGGGCATCAGGCTGGTGGCACTTGTCTGTGTAGTGGCTATAAAAGCCATCTGTCTGGAGTCTAAGGGACATGAGCCCAGATTTCGGCCTTGCCCCTTAATATATAGTTCATGATAAAAGCCAAGCTTTTTTGGACACTGGGGCTTGTGCTTAATACTTGATGTGCATTGTGTCATTTAACCCCAGAATAACCCTGTGAAATAATCCTTACTGTACAACTGAGGAAAGTGAGTCTTGGGGAGGAGGCACAACCTGCCCAACGTCACACACCTGCGGAGTGTGTACAGTGCCAATTGTCTGGTGTCAAATCCTGGCGCTGGCACCTACCAGCTGTGCGACCTGGGACAAGTCCTCCCTGAGCCTTAGTTTTCTCATCTACAAAATGGGCATAATAATGGTCCTTGCCCTTTCGGAGAGATGTACATCCAGGGCAGGGCACGCAATACATGTATACATGTGGCACATAGTAGGTACTTGCAGGCCAAGAAATAATCTAGTCAGTATTGGTTTTGTCCAGCCGGGAGGAAGCATAGGAGTGGCTTTGGATGGCTTCCTGGAAGGGACGGGCCACCTTCCTTAAGATCTAAGGCACTAATTGCCTCCGGCAATTCATTCTCCTTGAAGCCCTTCCCTAAAGCCATCCCGACCTGCCTGGGCCAACCCCTTCTAGCACTTTCTCTTGTGCAGCTGTTTACCCATGGACATCTCACGTGGCACCAAGAAATAAGTCCTTTTGTTAACTTTGTGATGAACAGAAACAGTCCTTAAAGTGAGTGAGTGGCCCTCCTTCAGGATCCCACTCTTCTTGGAACTCTCAGTATTATTGTGTGTTCTGTCCTGCCGGGCACTGGGCCGAATCCAGGGTCTGGGCCCTCCAGAGAGTGGGGCTGGGGCTTGCGACACCCTAGCCTGTGGTTCGTTGTCTGCGGGGGATCTCTTCACTGGAGCCGGTTTGGCCTGGAATCCAGGATGAAAAGCAGGCAAGGGTAGCTCTGACTCCTCCTCCCCACCCCTTCGGGCCTGGCTCAGCCCAGCTCCACGGGGCAGTTTCAGGGCCCAGGAGGCAGAGAGGGTTGAGCAGCATGCCATGTGGCCAATGTGGCCAATGGGGATGCAGTTTCCCAAGTCGAGAGGGGAGCAAGTGGGTGGAGAAGGAAGCTCCCTGGTGAGACTGAGGCAAATCTAGAGCGTGGGCAGCTAAGCCCCAGGCAAGCCGGCCATGGCAACATTAACCCCTTGCCATGATAGAGGGAGAAAGGATGAAGCCAGACGTGCCTGTCAAGGGGAAGACGCCCTGCCGAGGACATTTTATGATTTGATTTGAAAGGAATTTGCAGAAAGAAGAAGGAAACCACCAAAGAAATGGGTTTAGGTCTGACACAGAAGTGGGCACCGTAGGCTATGCCTGTTGAAAGTCCTGAGTACCCCTCGTGTTGGTCCTTGGAGCGAGTCATTAATTTCAAAGCCGCCTTGAAAGTCCCTGACCTCAAACAGGTGCACCCAATGGAACTCTGGGAGCCGTAGAGCAGGAGACGGACTTCAGTCCGGCACAACCACTTCCTGGCCTTCTTCCTTGCAGAACAGAAAAAAACATTGGTAATTGCTTCATGAAGCCGTGAAGAGGATTAAATGAGAAAATGCATATAAACATACAGCACGTAGGATGTGTTCAGGAAACAATCACCGTGTCCAGTGATGAAGTCACTTCAAGCCTTTGCGTTGATTTTTAACTCTTAACTGCCAACGTGGTTGAACACCTGTTTTACATGTCTTCAGTTAACTTTCATGATAGAAGAAGCTAGTGTTATGCCCATTTTACAGATGAGGACTCTTGCCTTCAGTTCTTGGTTTGCAACCTGAGGGCTGGCTTTAGCCTCCTTTACTTCTCTAGAGCTGGTGAGATGCGAGTATATGTAGTAAGAAAAATAAGAACCTCCCTAACCCCTCTCCTGTCTCAGCTTGCCTCCCAAGGTAAGCCATGCTTAGCAAGCTCGTGCACCTGTGTAATGACACTGTAGGTTTTCCAAAAAATGGAAGAGGGAGCATTCTTTGTTTCCCTATTTTAAAAAGTGGTGGTGGTTGGTGGGGTTCTAATATATATATATATTTCTCTGCAACTTGCTTGTAACATATCATGGACATCCTGCAAGTGAAAAGGTACATGGACATCCTGCAAGTGAAAAGGTACTGATCTAATGTACTTGTTTGAATCGCTTCATGACATGCCATTGGATGGATGGGCCAGGCCTCCATGAGGTGCGATTGTGCCACACTTCAATCAACCAGAACTCTCACGACGACCAGCACTCACATGGTTTTCTAGGGTACTTTATTGTTTGTGTGTTTTGCCACCAAACAGCGTTGCAATGGAAATCATGGTACATATATACTCAGATCCTTGTTTTTTATTTTATTTTATTTTATTTTATTTTATTTTATTTTATTTTATTTTATTTTTTGTATTTTTCTGAAGCTGGAAACGGGGAGAGACAGTCAGACAGACTCCCGCATGCGCCCGACCGGGATCCACCCGGCATGCCCACCAGGGGGCGATGCTCTGCCCCTCCGGGGCGTCGCTCTGCCGCAACCAGAGCCACTCTAGCGCCTGGGGCAGAGGCCAAGGAGCCATCCCCAGTGCCCGGGCCATCTTTTGCTCCAATGGAGCCTTGGCTGCGGGAGGGGAAGAGAGAGACAGAGAGGAAGGAGGGGGGGGGGTGGAGAAGCAAATGGGCGCTTCTCCTATGTGCCCTGGCCGGGAATCGAACCCGGGTCCCCCGCACGCCAGGCCGACGCTCTACCACTGAGCCAACCGGCCAGGGCCTACTCAGATCCTTGTTAATGAATGGACTGGTGGACCCGCTGATAGTTGGTTTGTGTCTCCTCTTCTCCTCTGTGCCTGCTCCTGGACCATGCCCAACCCAGGTAGGTCATTTGCTCACCTTTAGGGTCCTTCCCTGTTGAGTAGGTGGATATGGCCACTTTCTGCATTACAGGACAATGGTTTTTAGCCCCAGGTCACCGTGAGAGACCCTGACATCTTCCTGAGGCCCCAGAGCTACCCCACATGCCGTGACTCTGCCTCGGGCCCCTGGCCAGAGACAAGGCTGCAGGGATGCCCAGGCCTGGCGGGGGGCTCCTTCTGGATCAGGGACAGGAGACTGGACGTGACCATCCAAGAGGCCTTGTCTTATACCTCCACAGACTCAGAGGAAAATGACTCAGATTTGTGCTTCGATTGGGAGCCGTGGAGCAAAGACCACCCCGAGTTTCAGTGGAACAGGACACTCCCCAGCCAAGAGGAGGAGAGGCCCGGCCAGTGAGCCTGTTCTGCTAGGTGAGCCCCTGTAGGGAGGCGGGGTTGGGAGGAAGGGGAGCCTCAGAGCCTGCCCCGGCCTTGGGCGGCGGCTGCGGTGTGGAACGCTGCCTCCCGTCACCATGGGAGACCTCACCGTATCAGCCCTGGTGTGTTGGAGACCCGTTCCTGCCGTGCTGGACCAGCAGCTCCCTCTGTCGTGAAGAACCTCCTTACAAAGTTCCCCCTGCCCTTTCCTTCTTGGCCTCACTCCCACAGCTGTTCCTGGGGACTTTGCCCTGGCTGTTCCCTCTGCCTGGAACCCTGCCCCCCTAGACACCCACTGGGCGCACTCCCTCACCTCCGAGTCTGAGCTTTTCTTTCTCCCCAGCTTCGGGAACCCCCTCCGCTGCTCTCCTTTGTCTTTTGCCACAGCGGGGGCTCGGTAGATGTTTGTAGAAGGAATGAAATAATAACAGTAACAATGAGAGCAATGGTAGCTGATACTCACTGGGTGCGGATAGACACCAGGGCCTGTGCCGAGCATTTCCCTTTCCCAAGCTCGTTTAGGAAAGCGTACAGAGAGGCTCGTTTATGAAAGCGTACAGAGGAGGCTGTTCTCACCTCCGGTCCACAAAGGAGCACGGACCTTTGCGATGCAGTCAGTCCCGCACCCGGAGCGACGCCCAGCATCCATTGCGCACCTAGGAGACCTCATCCTTTCCCGTGGGGCTAAACGCCATCTCCCTGCCACTGACCCTGACATGTGTGTGCCTCGCTCTGAGCTCAGCTTGACCCCTCTTGGTGGCTAGAATGGGATATTTTTTTTTTATTCCCTGGGCGAAACTCAACAAAGCGAAACACAGCGCGTGACCTCCCACTTTTCTCCATGTCCACGAGCAGCGCTGCTGGCATCGGTCGGTGCAGCAGCTGCTGGAGCCGCACACCTGGGAACCGGCCCCTGGCTCTCTCTTCCTCCCGGCCTGCATCCAGCCCCACCCCATCCTCCACCTCTCACGCATCTGCTCCTCTGTCCCCACGGCCCCAGCGGCCTGCCCTACTGCGAAGTCTGCTCTGCAACATGTCCCTAACCCCTACTCTGCCCACTGTGGGTCACCACTTGGAACCCCTGCCTGTCTGAGTGGAGGGAGGAGATGGAGCTGAGAACCAGGGACCCTCGCTTACCGTCCGTTACAGTGATTCCTAACCCTTCCGGGTCATGACTTCGACAGTTGAGAGCCCTGTCCCCAGCAACACACACGTGCATGCACTCCGAGGCCTGTGCATGGGGCCGGCTTCAGGGGGTATGACTTGTGTGGTCCCACAAGGTCCCACATTCAGAAGAGCCCATGCTTGGTTTAATGCTTGGCTGTTGCTGTCTGAAAAAAAAAAAAATTTTTTTTAAGATTTTATTTATTGATTTTAGAGAGGGGGGGGGCCTCAACTCTTTAATAGTTGCTTCTCATATGTGCCTTGACTGGACAACTGGGCAAGCCTGGGGTTTTGAACCAGCGACCTCAGCATTCCAGGTTGACACTTTATCCACTGTGCCACCATGGGTCAGGACACTGAAGTTTTTAACCATTTTCAACGAGAGGCCCACATGTTCATTTTAATGGGCCCCCAGATTATGTAGCCTGTCCTCTTTGAGTCCAGTTAGTGGGGAGAGAAGAGGAGACACTCCAGCTCTGTTTGGGGACCCCATTCATGCAGAGCCCTCCTATTCCCGTGATGGGTCTGTTGTCCCTTCCTCACTCCCCTTCCCTTGTTGTCCCCAGGCCCAACCTGCCGTTTGTTCCTGGCCTGGTTCTGGAGTCAGCCGGGCTACGGTGGCGGTGGCCGGCGTGGATGGGAGAGACTCGCGGGGAGGGAAGAGGACTCTGGCGAGTGGGGTGCTTCCCCGGGACGCCCACCTCGTCCTCTCCACCGACGGGCGCACCAGAGCCTCCAGAAGACCCTCCGGGCCCCCAGGAGAAGCCCACATCGGTGAAGATGGTATAAGCACTCTCACGGGGAGAAGTTGGCCAAACGAATTCAGAGGAGGTCCTAGCGCAGGGCTGGGCCAGAGCGTGTGGGTCCATATTAAAGAAAGCGGGGGTTCCTGAGGTCAGGGGACCCCTGACCAATGTGCTAGGCCTGACCAAATCCGTTCATTCAACAAGCTTGGGCCAGGGCCCAGCCCCGGCACCAACCTGAGCCACCCCGACCCCCTTCGGGAAACCCTGATTGTCCTTCCCTGGGGAATCTAGCTGTGAACCTCCGTCTTCTCATTGCAAACTCGCTCCTTGATTAGCCTTCGGGGTGATTTTAATAACATTGACTTTATCAGTATCTGCAGAGTGTCTACCGTATGCCTAGTTATGTGAAGAATAATAGCTCACGTTCAATGAGCGCTTACAGGGTCCCAGGCGCTTTCTGCATACTCATCACGCACATTATTGTTCTGAACCCTCACAAGAATCCTATCAGGGAGGGTCTGTGGTTATTCTGCTTTTACAGGGGGGGAAACTGAGGCACTGAATAGTCAAGGAACTTGTTGAGTCACAATGGTGGAGTTGGGATTTGAGCCTAAGCCTTCTGACTTCGGAGCCCGGCCCCGCCCCACTGGGCCAGTTGTTTTCCTGGTTGGAGTGTTGGGGGGAGACACCGAGGAAATCCCAATCTGCCCTTGCACCCCCACTGGCTACCCAGAGGCAGCAGGGTTCATGGGCTGTAAAGGGGAGAGACCGTCCCTGGTATCCCCAGGTGTCACCTTTGTCCCCCCTTTCTCTCTCACTGCGCACCCCATCAGCCACCACAAGGCTTTTAAACTGTCCAAGGAGAGAGAATGGAGCCTGTATACTTAGCTGGTCTCCTGGACTTGGGTCTCCCCTGCTCTGCCCTTCCTGCCCGGTTAGTCTGAACGATCCATCAATTAGAACGTTTTGTCTCCCTGCCTAAAGCCCTCGGGGGCTCCCTATGTCTCCGGGCTGATGAGTGGTGA